>NC_086453.1:269749378-270396878 GCF_028390025.1 Pseudophryne corroboree | reverse complement strand
AGAAAAAGCAAAAATTGTTCAAAAGAGTACAATAAATAATGCTGATATTACTAAACAAAATAAAAAAGTCCTCAAAAAGTCACAAATCTTTTAATATAACCAAGAGCAACTAAGTGGTATAAACTGTAGATAATAATAATCCAATTAGGGGTCTCTTCATGAAGCAGTGAAAAGAGGGGAGAAAAGGACCAGTGGAGAAGTTGCCCATAGCAATCAATCAGCTTTGAAGGAAGCCTTTATCAAATACTTTCTAAAAAATGCAAATGAGATGCTGATTGGTTGCCATGGGCAACTTCTCCCCTGGTCTGTTTCTCTACTGTTTACACTGCTTCATGAAGAGACCCCGCATAGTGTCTAACTATCATCAGAATCATCACCATGTACAGTATGTGCACCTGCCCTGTAGCAGCAGCAAGAAATATACCCCCTGACAGGATTATACAGTATGTGTTCCTGCGCTCATCTCTTTCAGCGACATTTGTATCTGTTAGTTGGGTGCAAATATGTGTACGTGCACATGTATGAGTGTACATGCACAGTGCAAATTTGCATATTTTCTATACCACTTATGGCAGATAACAGTGTGAACCCTTATGAGAAAATAATACCTCCAAATAACGATAACTTAATTCAACAATTAATGACATACTGTAGGCAACAGTTATGGCATTTCAATTTGGTCATCAATTTATTTGACAACAATTAAAGTAGAAGAATATGAGAAAAATGGTGGAAAGGAAGATCAGCAAATATTCTAATGCCTTGCTCGGCATAGTCCTCAATGGTGGGAAAAGTAGGTCAATGTTTTGTCCACTGGATACCCTGCTCAAAAGTCACTCCTCGCCTCCATATTGATGACTAAAGGAGACCCATCTGGCTAAATGGAGTGACTGGCCTCTGGATAGAGGTTATCAGCCAAAACACCACTGTGAAGAAAAGTGTGCTTGCTGTCATCCATCAATTATTTCTGATATGCCAACCCCCCCCCCCCACACACACACACACACAAACAAAAAGACGAAAATTATGGAGCGAGAGTTGGTAGCTTGTAGACAAAAGAGGACTGAGTCTGTGATCATGAGTCTCAGTCCTAAATACCACCTAAACTGTAAGATTAATGGATAGCATATACAGTCATGGAAAAGTCATATCAATGGTTGTTTAATATAGTCTACAAACCTAGCTCTATGTCAGTGTCTAACCTACCTCAGTCATGGTGATATGTAAACAGCTGCCCATTCCACCCTTGATGAACAAGATAGTGTCTTTCAATTTCATGCTACATTTGATCTGTGTATTTATATGCTGTTGGCCAATTTATAGTGTATGCTTTTAGGTCCATATGTGAGTATTGCCACAATAGCCCCCCCCCCCCCCTCCATTTGAGTGGTTCCCTGTTAAAAATTGTTGTCTTTAATTTTGTTATTACTATTCCTCTTCATCTTCTTTTCTTTCTTCTTCTTCATCTTCTTTTCCTTCTTCATCTCCTTTTTCTTCTTCCTCTTCCACCAACATTAATTTCTTCACCAATCTCAAAATGTCTGAACTGTGATATACCCCTTTTACACTCGCAAAAATATCCCGGGATATTGCACATGAACGCGCATCATCCCGGGATTTTGCTCAGTGTGAAAGGGTACAGGGACAATTTCCCGGGACGAGCATCCCGGGATTTCATCCCAGGTCTCCACCAGGGTTGAATCCGGGACCATCCCGGTAAGCTGTGTAGTGTGAAAAGGCCCGTCCCAGGATTCACTACCCGGGACTGTTAAAAGGCCTTGGATTGGAGCTTTCTTGGGCTCAGAAAAGATGTTGTCATCTTTCAGAGCCCAGGGAAGTGTCCTGGAAGCGTGCCAGCGTGAGATGAATAATCAGTGACTATACCAGTGTTGGCATATCAGATCCTGGCTGTACACCCAGGGATAGGCCTGTGACATCTGCGGGAGCCAATCCAGCGCCGCCATGTCATTAGACTGTTCCTAGAAGAGCTGAGTGGCCCCAGTTAGGGGGCATGTCTGGGGGCGTGGCTATCTCACACACACACACACACACCTTGCGCTAGCTTATGATATCATGTATGAGTTTCCAGGCATTAGGGAAGGCATTTGCAAGGATATCCCGGGATCAGTGTAAATGGGGCTGTTCCGGGTCGATCCCAGGTCTTAGTGCAGTGTGAAAGGGGTCAGTCCCGGGAATGCATCCCGGGAGTGACCCGACTGTGTGAGTGTAAAAGGGGTATAATTGAATACAATATCTTAAAGAGGTTAAGTAAGTTGTTTTGGAATTCCCTGAGTTGATCAGAAGATATTCTTTGGTAAAGTTCCTCATTTTCTATCTTACTATATACATACTACACTATTTTTGCCCAATTTGCAGCAATAATCACTCCTTAATATATCAAAAGTACAGTATTATAGTACAGTACAGTACATTTAGCAAGTTAAGACATGTATATGTACAGTCATTGCACAGCTAACATGTTATACAAATAATCAGACTTCATCTATTTTTATAATAAAAAACGAATACACTCGAACAAAGCATTTGCCATTTGATTTTGTCAACCTGTTGATTGTACCAGGACAGCGGGTGTGGCCACATCCTGATGGGAGAGTCTTCGTGTCACAGTGTGAGATGTGTAAAAAATAGAGATGAGCGGGTTCGGTTTCTCTGAATCCGAACCCGCCAGAACTTCATGTTTTTTTTCACGGGTCCGAGCGACTCGGATCTTCCCGCCTTGCTCGGTTAACCCGAGCGCGCCCGAACGTCATCATGACGCTGTCGGATTCTCGCGAGGCTCGGATTCTATCGCGAGACTCGGATTCTATATAAGGAGCCGCGCGTCGCCGCCATTTTCACACGTGCATTGAGATTGATAGGGAGAGGACGTGGCTGGCGTCCTCTCCGTTTAGAATAGATTAGAGAGACACTTGATTTACTAATTTTGGGGAGCATTAGGAGTACTCAGTACAGTGCAGAGTTTTGCTGATAGTGACCAGTGACCACCAGTTTTATTTATAATCCGTTCTCTGCCTGAAAAAAGCGATACACAGCACACAGTGACTCAGTCACATACCATATCTGTGTGCACTGCTCAGGCTCAGGCCAGTGTGCTGCATCATCTATTATCTATATATAAATAATATTATATATATCTGTCTGACTGCTCAGCTCACACAGCTTATAATTGTGGGGGAGACTGGGGAGCACTACTGCAGTGCCAGTTATAGGTTATAGCAGGAGCCAGGAGTACATAATATATTATATAGTGAGTGACCACCAGACACACAGTGCAGTTTATTTAATATATCCGTTCTCTGCCTGAAAAAAGCGATACACACAGTGACTCAGTCAGTCACATACCATATCTGTGTGCACTGCTCAGGCTCAGGCCAGTGTGCTGCATCATCTATATATATTATATATCTGTCTGACTGCTCAGCTCACACAGCTTATAATTGTGGGGGAGACTGGGGAGCACTACTGCAGTGCCAGTTATAGGTTATAGCAGGAGCCAGGAGTACATAATATTATATTAAAATTAAACAGTGCACACTTTTGCTGCAGGAGTGCCACTGGCAGTGTGACTAGTGACCAGTGACCTGACCACCAGTATATATAATATTAGTAGTATACTATCTCTTTATCAACCAGTCTATATTAGCAGCAGACACAGTACAGTGCGGTAGTTCACGGCTGTGGCTACCTCTGTGTCGGCACTCGGCAGCCCGTCCATAATTGTATATACCACCTAACCGTGGTTTTTTTTTCTTTCTTTATACATACATACTAGTTACGAGTATACTATCTCTTTATCAACCAGTCTATATATTAGCAGCAGACACAGTACAGTGCGGTAGTTCACGGCTGTGGCTACCTCTGTGTCGGCACTCGGCAGCCCGTCCATAATTGTATATACCACCTAACCGTGGTTTTTTTTTCTTTCTTTATACATACATACTAGTTACGAGTATACTATCTCTTTATCAACCAGTCTATATATTAGCAGCAGACACAGTACAGTGCGGTAGTTCACGGCTGTGGCTACCTCTGTGTCGGCACTCGGCAGCCCGTCCATAATTGTATATACCACCTAACCGTGGTTTTTTTTTCTTTCTTTATACATACATACTAGTTACGAGTATACTATCTCTTTATCAACCAGTCTATATATTAGCAGCAGACACAGTACAGTGCGGTAGTTCACGGCTGTGGCTACCTCTGTGTCGGCACTCGGCAGCCCGTCCATAATTGTATATACCACCTAACCGTGGTTTTTTTTTCTTTCTTTATACATACATACTAGTTACGAGTATACTATCTCTTTATCAACCAGTCTATATATTAGCAGCAGACACAGTACAGTGCGGTAGTTCACGGCTGTGGCTACCTCTGTGTCGGCACTCGGCAGCCCGTCCATAATTGTATATACCACCTAACCGTGGTTTTTTTTTCTTTCTTTATACATACATACATACTAGTTACGAGTATACTATCTCTTTATCAACCAGTCTATATATTAGCAGCAGACACAGTACAGTGCGGTAGTTCACGGCTGTGGCTACCTCTGTGTCGGCACTCGGCAGCCCGTCCATAATTGTATATACCACCTAACCGTGGTTTTTTTTTCTTTCTTTATACATACATACTAGTTACGAGTATACTATCTCTTTATCAACCAGTCTATATATTAGCAGCAGACACAGTACAGTGCGGTAGTTCACGGCTGTGGCTACCTCTGTGTCGGCACTCGGCAGCCCGTCCATAATTGTATATACCACCTAACCGTGGTTTTTTTTTCTTTCTTTATACATACATACTAGTTACGAGTATACTATCTCTTTATCAACCAGTCTATATATTAGCAGCAGACACAGTACAGTGCGGTAGTTCACGGCTGTGGCTACCTCTGTGTCGGCACTCGGCAGCCCGTCCATAATTGTATATACCACCTAACCGTGGTTTTTTTTTCTTTCTTTATACATACATACTAGTTACGAGTATACTATCTCTTTATCAACCAGTCTATATATTAGCAGCAGACACAGTACAGTGCGGTAGTTCACGGCTGTGGCTACCTCTGTGTCGGCACTCGGCAGCCCGTCCATAATTGTATATACCACCTAACCGTGGTTTTTTTTTCTTTCTTTATACATACATACTAGTTACGAGTATACTATCTCTTTATCAACCAGTCTATATATTAGCAGCAGACACAGTACAGTGCGGTAGTTCACGGCTGTGGCTACCTCTGTGTCGGCACTCGGCAGCCCGTCCATAATTGTATATACCACCTAACCGTGGTTTTTTTTTCTTTCTTTATACATACATACTAGTTACGAGTATACTATCTCTTTATCAACCAGTCTATATATTAGCAGCAGACACAGTACAGTGCGGTAGTTCACGGCTGTGGCTACCTCTGTGTCGGCACTCGGCAGCCCGTCCATAATTGTATATACCACCTAACCGTGGTTTTTTTTTCTTTCTTTATACATACATACTAGTTACGAGTATACTATCTCTTTATCAACCAGTCTATATATTAGCAGCAGACACAGTACAGTGCGGTAGTTCACGGCTGTGGCTACCTCTGTGTCGGCACTCGGCAGCCCGTCCATAATTGTATATACCACCTAACCGTGGTTTTTTTTTCTTTCTTTATACATACATACTAGTTACGAGTATACTATCTCTTTATCAACCAGTCTATATATTAGCAGCAGACACAGTACAGTGCGGTAGTTCACGGCTGTGGCTACCTCTGTGTCGGCACTCGGCAGCCCGTCCATAATTGTATATACCACCTAACCGTGGTTTTTTTTTCTTTCTTTATACATACATACTAGTTACGAGTATACTATCTCTTTATCAACCAGTCTATATATTAGCAGCAGACACAGTACAGTGCGGTAGTTCACGGCTGTGGCTACCTCTGTGTCGGCACTCGGCAGCCCGTCCATAATTGTATATACCACCTAACCGTGGTTTTTTTTTCTTTCTTTATACATACATACTAGTTACGAGTATACTATCTCTTTATCAACCAGTCTATATATTAGCAGCAGACACAGTACAGTGCGGTAGTTCACGGCTGTGGCTACCTCTGTGTCGGCACTCGGCAGCCCGTCCATAATTGTATATACCACCTAACCGTGGTTTTTTTTTCTTTCTTTATACATACATACTAGTTACGAGTATACTATCTCTTTATCAACCAGTCTATATATTAGCAGCAGACACAGTACAGTGCGGTAGTTCACGGCTGTGGCTACCTCTGTGTCGGCACTCGGCAGCCCGTCCATAATTGTATATACCACCTAACCGTGGTTTTTTTTTCTTTCTTTATACATACATACTAGTTACGAGTATACTATCTCTTTATCAACCAGTCTATATATTAGCAGCAGACACAGTACAGTGCGGTAGTTCACGGCTGTGGCTACCTCTGTGTCGGCACTCGGCAGCCCGTCCATAATTGTATATACCACCTAACCGTGGTTTTTTTTTCTTTCTTTATACATACATACTAGTTACGAGTATACTATCTCTTTATCAACCAGTCTATATATTAGCAGCAGACACAGTACAGTGCGGTAGTTCACGGCTGTGGCTACCTCTGTGTCGGCACTCGGCAGCCCGTCCATAATTGTATATACCACCTAACCGTGGTTTTTTTTTCTTTCTTTATACATACATACTAGTTACGAGTATACTATCTCTTTATCAACCAGTCTATATATTAGCAGCAGACACAGTACAGTGCGGTAGTTCACGGCTGTGGCTACCTCTGTGTCGGCACTCGGCAGCCCGTCCATAATTGTATATACCACCTAACCGTGGTTTTTTTTTCTTTCTTTATACATACATACTAGTTACGAGTATACTATCTCTTTATCAACCAGTCTATATATTAGCAGCAGACACAGTACAGTGCGGTAGTTCACGGCTGTGGCTACCTCTGTGTCGGCACTCGGCAGCCCGTCCATAATTGTATATACCACCTAACCGTGTTTTTTTTTTCTTTCTTTATACATACATACTAGTTACGAGTATACTATCTCTTTATCAACCAGTCTATATATTAGCAGCAGACACAGTACAGTGCGGTAGTTCACGGCTGTGGCTACCTCTGTGTCGGCACTCGGCAGCCCGTCCATAATTGTATACTAGTATCCAATCCATCCATCTCCATTGTTTACCTGAGGTGCCTTTTAGTTGTGCCTATTAAAATATGGAGAACAAAAATGTTGAGGTTCCAAAATTAGGGAAAGATCAAGATCCACTTCCACCTCGTGCTGAAGCTGCTGCCACTAGTCATGGCCGAGACGATGAAATGCCAGCAACGTCGTCTGCCAAGGCCGATGCCCAATGTCATAGTACAGAGCATGTCAAATCCAAAACACCAAATATCAGTAAAAAAAGGACTCCAAAACCTAAAATAAAAAATTGTCGGAGGAGAAGCGTAAACTTGCCAATATGCCATTTACCACACGGAGTGGCAAGGAACGGCTGAGGCCCTGGCCTATGTTCATGGCTAGTGGTTCAGCTTCACATGAGGATGGAAGCACTCAGCCTCTCGCTAGAAAAATGAAAAGACTCAAGCTGGCAAAAGCAGCACAGCAAAGAACTGTGCATTCTTCGAAATCCCAAATCCACAAGGAGAGTCCAATTGTGTCGGTTGCGATGCCTGACCTTCCCAACACTGGACGTGAAGAGCATGCGCCTTCCACCATTTGCACGCCCCCTGCAAGTGCTGGAAGGAGCACCCGCAGTCCAGTTCCTGATAGTCAGATTGAAGATGTCAGTGTTGAAGTACACCAGGATGAGGAGGATATGGGTGTTGCTGGCGCTGGGGAGGAAATTGACCAGGAGGATTCTGATGGTGAGGTGGTTTGTTTAAGTCAGGCACCCGGGGAGACACCTGTTGTCCGTGGGAGGAATATGGCCGTTGACATGCCAGGTGAAAATACCAAAAAAATCAGCTCTTCGGTGTGGAGGTATTTCACCAGAAATGCGGACAACAGGTGTCAAGCCGTGTGTTCCCTTTGTCAAGCTGTAATAAGTAGGGGTAAGGACGTTAACCACCTCGGAACATCCTCCCTTATACGTCACCTGCAGCGCATTCATAATAAGTCAGTGACAAGTTCAAAAACTTTGGGTGACAGCGGAAGCAGTCCACTGACCAGTAAATCCCTTCCTCTTGTAACCAAGCTCACGCAAACCACCCCACCAACTCCCTCAGTGTCAATTTCCTCCTTCCCCAGGAATGCCAATAGTCCTGCAGGCCATGTCACTGGCAATTCTGACGAGTCCTCTCCTGCCTGGGATTCCTCCGATGCATCCTTGCGTGTAACGCCTACTGCTGCTGGCGCTGCTGTTGTTGCCGCTGGGAGTCGATGGTCATCCCAGAGGGGAAGTCGTAAGCCCACTTGTACTACTTCCAGTAAGCAATTGACTGTTCAACAGTCCTTTGCGAGGAAGATGAAATATCACAGCAGTCATCCTACTGCAAAGCGGATAACTGAGTCCTTGACAACTATGTTGGTGTTAGACGTGCGTCCGGTATCCGCCGTTAGTTCACAGGGAACTAGACAATTTATTGAGGCAGTGTGCCCCCGTTACCAAATACCATCTAGGTTCCACTTCTCTAGGCAGGCGATACCGAGAATGTACACGGACGTCAGAAAAAGACTCACCAGTGTCCTAAAAAATGCAGTTGTACCCAATGTCCACTTAACCACGGACATGTGGACAAGTGGAGCAGGGCAGGGTCAGGACTATATGACTGTGACAGCCCACTGGGTAGATGTATGGACTCCCGCCGCAAGAACAGCAGCGGCGGCACCAGTAGCAGCATCTCGCAAACGCCAACTCTTTCCTAGGCAGGCTACGCTTTGTATCACCGCTTTCCAGAATACGCACACAGCTGAAAACCTCTTACGGCAACTGAGGAAGATCATCGCGGAATGGCTTACCCCAATTGGACTCTCCTGTGGATTTGTGGCATCGGACAACGCCAGCAATATTGTGTGTGCATTAAATATGGGCAAATTCCAGCACGTCCCATGTTTTGCACATACCTTGAATTTGGTGGTGCAGAATTTTTTAAAAAACGACAGGGGCGTGCAAGAGATGCTGTCGGTGGCCAGAAAAATTGCGGGACACTTTCGGCGTACAGGCACCACGTACAGAAGACTGGAGCACCACCAAAAACTACTGAACCTGCCCTGCCATCATCTGAAGCAAGAAGTGGTAACGAGGTGGAATTCAACCCTCTATATGCTTCAGAGGTTGGAGGAGCAGCAAAAGGCCATTCAAGCCTATACAATTGAGCACGATATAGTAGGTGGAATGCACCTGTCTCAAGTGCAGTGGAGAATGATTTCAACGTTGTGCAAGGTTCTGATGCCCTTTGAACTTGCCACACGTGAAGTCAGTTCAGACACTGCCAGCCTGAGTCAGGTCATTCCCCTCATCAGGCTTTTGCAGAAGAAGCTGGAGGCATTGAAGAAGGAGCTAAAAGGGAGCGATTCCGCTAGGCATGTGGGACTTGTGGATGCAGCCCTTAATTCGCTTAACAAGGATTCACGGGTGGTCAATCTGTTGAAATCAGAGCACTACATTTTGGCCACCGTGCTCGATCCTAGATTTAAAGCCTACCTTGGATCTCTCTTTCCGGCAGACACAGGTCTGCTGGGGTTGAAAGACCTGCTGGTGAGAAAATTGTCAAGTCAAGCGGAACGCGACCTGTCAACATCTCCTCCTTCACATTCTCCCGCAACTGGGGGTGCGAGGAAAAGGCTCAGAATTCCGAGCCCACCCGCTGGCGGTGATGCAGGGCAGTCTGGAGCGACTGCTGATGCTGACATCTGGTCCGGACTGAAGGACCTGACAACGATTACGGACATGTCGTCTACTGTCACTGCATATGATTCTCTCAACATTGATAGAATGGTGGAGGATTATATGAGTGACCGCATCCAAGTAGGCACGTCACACAGTCCGTACTTATACTGGCAGGAAAAAGAGGCAATTTGGAGGCCCTTGCACAAACTGGCTTTATTCTACCTAAGTTGCCCTCCCACAAGTGTGTACTCCGAAAGAGTGTTTAGTGCCGCCGCTCACCTTGTCAGCAATCGGCGTACGAGGTTACATCCAGAAAATGTGGAGAAGATGATGTTCATTAAAATGAATTATAATCAATTCCTCCGCGGAGACATTGACCAGCAGCAATTGCCTCCACAAAGTACACAGGGAGCTGAGATGGTGGATTCCAGTGGGGACGAATTGATAATCTGTGAGGAGGGGGATGTACACGGTGATATATCGGAGGGTGAAGATGAGGTGGACATCTTGCCTCTGTAGAGCCAGTTTGTGCAAGGAGAGATTAATTGCTTCTTTTTTGGGGGGGGTCCAAACCAACCCGTCATATCAGTCACAGTCGTGTGGCAGACCCTGTCACTGAAATGATGGGTTGGTTAAAGTGTGCATGTCCTGTTTTGTTTATACAACATAAGGGTGGGTGGGAGGGCCCAAGGACAATTCCATCTTGCACCTCTTTTTTCTTTTCTTTTTCTTTGCATCATGTGCTGATTGGGGAGGGTTTTTTGGAAGGGACATCCTGCGTGACACTGCAGTGCCACTCCTAGATGGGCCCGGTGTTTGTGTCGGCCACTAGGGTCGCTAATCTTACTCACACAGTCAGCTACCTCATTGCGCCTCTTTTTTTCTTTGCGTCATGTGCTGTTTGGGGAGGGTTTTTTGGAAGGGACATCCTGCGTGACACTGCAGTGCCACTCCTAGATGGGCCCGGTGTTTGTGTCGGCCACTAGGGTCGCTAATCTTACTCACACAGCTACCTCATTGCGCCTCTTTTTTTCCTTGCGTCATGTGCTGTTTGGGGAGGGTTTTTTGGAAGGGACATCCTGCGTGACACTGCAGTGCCACTCCTAGATGGGCCCGGTGTTTGTGTCGGCCACTAGGGTCGCTAATCTTACTCACACAGCTACCTCATTGCGCCTCTTTTTTTCTTTGCGTCATGTGCTGTTTGGGGAGGGTTTTTTGGAAGGGCCATCCTGCGTGACACTGCAGTGCCACTCCTAGATGGGCCCGGTGTTTGTGTCGGCCACTAGGGTCGCTAATCTTACTCACACAGCTACCTCATTGCGCCTCTTTTTTTCTTTGCGTCATGTGCTGTTTGGGGAGGGTTTTTTGGAAGGGACATCCTGCGTGACACTGCAGTGCCACTCCTAGATGGGCCCGGTGTTTGTGTCGGCCACTAGGGTCGCTTATCTTACTCACACAGCGACCTCGGTGCAAATTTTAGGACTAAAAATAATATTGTGAGGTGTGAGGTATTCAGAATAGACTGAAAATGAGTGTAAATTATGGTTTTTGAGGTTAATAATACTTTGGGATCAAAATGACCCCCAAATTCTATGATTTAAGCTGTTTTTTAGTGTTTTTTGAAAAAAACACCCGAATCCAAAACACACCCGAATCCGACAAAAAAAATTCGGTGAGGTTTTGCCAAAACGCGTTCGAACCCAAAACACGGCCGCGGAACCGAACCCAAAACCAAAACACAAAACCCGAAAAATTTCAGGCGCTCATCTCTAGTAAAAAACAGTGTGGGGTTGTGACTATGCTCCTAGGGCTATAACTATGTAGCCTATTACCCTTCTTCTGTCTACCCATTCACTATATAGAATAGCAGTGAATTAGATAAACCTTACAACTTTCCAGACTAGTTAGGGCAAGTTGGAAAGTATGGCCAATGAGAAATTATTTTTAAACTCCCCTGTGACTCAGACAAGGTGGTTAAAAAGTGAGCCATACAAACTAAAACATAACCTTTTATTAGATTAATTATTTGTCTTTGGAAACTAAAGAAAATCTTCATAGCATAAAACTTCCTTTAACATATCTAATAGTCAATTATTGCCTGAGAAGGGTTACAATTAATTAAAACATAAAACTTTATATCTGACATTTTGACTTTATCCAATTACTTTGAAATGATGATCTAGACAGAAAACATATATTAATTAACAACTATCTTAGCTTTACTTATTTCTGTGTTAAGCACATAATAATAAAACCAGTGCATTAATGTTATGTCATATAGATGGCTACAACTTTAAAAAGGATGCAATAATATCAGACTGTAAGTAATAGATCATGGGCAGGATGTAATGAAGTCCGCGTTCAGCGGCCGTGCGCGATGTCAGCCAAACTCTGACATTTTTTTAAAGGTTTAGCCTAGTTACATGATTGCCCGTTTAAAAAAATGTCCAAGCTCGGCCAGCATCCACACGGCCGCTGAACTCGGACTTTATTACATCCTGGCCCATGAGAGAGAGGGGACATCATGAACTGTTTTTATTACATGTTTCACACTATGGTGTTCAGATAATTGTATTGTGTTTGCAATGGTTATTCTAGTCAATCCGGCATATTGCACATGGTAAACCAAAGAGATGGTAGCTGCCAAGGAAAATATTTTTTCCCAGCGATGGTTCTGTTCACTTTTATATGCCTTCTGAGAGAGCAGAGATGGGGCATCGGACAAGCACTGGGATAAGGGAGTTTTGTGCATGTGACGTTGTATCTCTTTTCTTTATATGCAGTGAGGTGGAAAAGGGACTTCTTGCGGCCTGAGCTCAGGCCTGGGGATGCAGGAAAACGCAGCATCGGCCCTGATGTTAAAAATATGTTTTTCTATAGTATTGCAAAATGTACGCAATTATAAATATGGTTGACATTTCCTACATCTGTGACCAGAATGATGTCATTTTGTGGGAAACAAATAGGAGAATGCATGCTTAAACAGTTCTTTAAGTAAATCCAATTTGAAAAATTAAATTGATTTTTCTGCGTTCATGTGCCCACTTAGTCACATGTTTACACCAAATCTGCATTTACCAAGGAATTTCTCTTACCTGGCCATCTCCTTCTGCATTATCCTGCTGTATAAAAGATGACCACCCTAGTGGCAGAGGAATCCATGCACTTCCCCATAAATACTGGTAAACTTGCAGAAAGTAGGGATATAACATTACAAAATAGCGTTTCATCTGCACTTAAATATCTAATAGTCAATTAGTGTTTAAGAAGTGTTCTGCTTAATTTAATTACGACATAAAGGTTTTCAAAGGGCATTTTGGCATATTCCAATTATTATACCTATTTTAAATTATGATCTAGACATCAAAGAGTTATTAATTAACAATTATCTTAATTTTGCATCTTAGGTGTCAGAAACATAATAAAGCTTGCGATTTAACGTCATGTCTTCTTTTAGCAGACATATTAAAAGGCATGTGATATCCTGAATAAGTAATTAATCATGGATAACTTGCAATCCTACAACAGTTAGAAAATGTTCTTTTGTCTCAAGCGAAAAACAATTAGGAAATTACAAACCATAAATATTATCACTGGGGCAATAAAACTGGGAGGCTTCTTGCCAACATGGGTAGAATGTGGAAGTCACCAAACCAATTGCCATGGTATCATGTCCTGAAATATAGCTCCCTTTTATACATGTTGCATTTAATTGTACGTAGAAACTTCGATAGCTCTTGAACGACAAAAAAATAAAAAAATGTACAGGAAGCTTGTCTTCCCAAACTGTCACAAACACAGCAGAACATTCTAAACTTTGATGAAATGCAAAACAATAAAAACCTCAATCGCCATAAAGCCCAATGTCCAGATGGTCTTTCCAGGAGAACATTTTAAACTTCAAGATACAGGTTGAGTATCCCTTATCCAAAATGCTTGGGACCATAGGTATTTTGGATATGGGATTTTTCCGTATTTTGGAATAATTGCATACTATAATGAGATATCATGGTGATGGGACCTAAATCTAAGCACAGAATGCATTTATGTTCATATACACCTTATACACCCAGCCTGAAGGTAATTTTAGCCAATATTTTTTATAACTTTGTGTATTAAACAAAGTGTGTGTACTTTCACACAATTCATTTATGTTTCATATACACCTTATACACACAGCCTGAAGGTCATGTAATACAATATTTTTAATAACTTTGTGTATTAAACAAAGTTTGTGTACATTGAGCCAAAAAGTCCGTATTTCGGAATATTCCGTATTTCGGAATATTTGGATATGGGATACTCAACCTGTAATATAATGCCAGCATTTACAGAGCTTTTTTGTTTTCTAATACACACTACTGAGATACATACGTTTTACCGGTGGCCAGGATCCTGGCTGTCATGATGATGCCGGCAACGGGGTGAGCGCTAGAAAGACCCTTGCACGGCCGCTGTACTCTCCACAGGTTCTAGTCTCCCTCTATGGGTGTCGTTGACACCCAAAAAGGGGGAAAAGCCTGTGACACCGGTATTCCAGTGGCGGCATTACACCACCTGTCAGGATTCCGGCATCTGCATTGTGACCGACGGGATCTCGTCAGGCGGTCTCGTGAATGCCTCCCGCACCACTGGCTAAATGTAATAGCCTTCAAATTCTGGAGGTTGGCTTGGCCTTGTAAACAATTGCTGCTTTAAAAAAACAACATCAGGCAGACTCGCACAAAACTCCTGCACCTCTGGAACTCGGGGGCTATTACAGTACCTTAAGATGCATGTCTCCAAATTATACAGTAAATCCCCCACAATCTTATTACTGAAACTTGATAAGGATTTTATACTTGTGGCTTCCTACCTATAGGCCCATAAAGTGTGTAAATACAGATTTTATTTTTTCAATACTAGTCCCTAATAAATTGCAATAGCGGATTATATCAGAATCCCAGTGGTCAAATCCTCTACATTCATAAAGCCAACAGTGGCATCCCAACGTTCAGAATAATGATAGATTCTGATAACTAGTTTAACCATACCACTAACCCTTACCTACCCCTCCTGCAGCCTACCCCTAACCATCCCCTCCTACAATCTAACCCTAACCATCATGTTTCACAGCCTCCCCCTAGTGCCTATCTCTAACCCTAACCCCAGTACTTACCATCGGGATTCTGACCATCAGGATACCTATGTCTGCATTCTGACTGTCAGAAGCCCCATCGCTGTGATCCTGACCGCATCCCTGCAATAGATGTGTGATGTGTCACTGTACTTTAAGTCCCCCATCACTAAAGGCAACCACTGGAATTGCCGGGGATAATTGGCCATCCAGTTGCTAGGCAACTCAGGCTGGCAGGAGGACCCCTGGGATTGGCCAGAGAGAAAGAGTGGGCTGAAGAGGAGGCCGGGTTGGCGGCAGTGTCTGGACCATGTGTGGAGAGACGAGGAAGTGGGTACACGTGGTGCTGCTGTGAGAAGGGATGGCGCGCACTGAAGAGGAGGTCACGTAGCCGCCGGGTGCAGGAGGAGAGGTCGGACCCGCTGCAGCTGAACAGAGGGAGAAAGGTGCTGAGCAGAGCATGTGTGGAGACGCAAGCTGCTGCAGCCAGCTGACAGGGGAGAGAGAGAGCCGCAGTGTGGAGGTGGCCAGGACCAGGAAGCGCTGTGTGCACCCAGAAGAGGGGGAGACAGCCGAACGGGTACATGCACCTCTAATGTTAAGCACTCAGCTACCACAGGACCCAATTATTACAGTGCCCTAGATCTCTGTAGCTACACATAAATGCACCAGAGCGCCTCAAGCTTCATTGCCTACTTACTCTGTCCCCCCTCTCATTGAGAACATTAATAGAGACACTCAGGGGTGTATCCCCATGTTTGGCAGTTTTCCCTGACATCGCATGCAGCTATCCAGGAGCAGTGGATAAAGAAGCCAGTGCTTACACTTAGTGGTTGGCTTGTCTACCAGTATAGGAACAGCAAGCCTAGCCCACGTTCCCATGTGTGTTCACCGATATCTTGACTTGCCTCTGGAGCCCCAGACAGGGACAGTGCTTTAGGCTATGCCAAACCCCCAACCTCAATAGGCTGATCATACCCCAGCAGCCCTACGCAGATATACAAGGAACTGAGATATCTGCTAAGCTGCATGAACTATTTCTTTATGCCTTGAGTTCATTGTTCAGCCCTCTGAGCTGCCACTGGTGGTTGTCCACTACACTTTTAATTCAGTGTTATCCCTGCTGTCTGCTGTGTGCGGGATTTACCAAACCAAACAGTGGAAAAATAACCCAAATATTCTTTTGTGATTATTACGTGCCTTGCATAAGACTTATACTTGAACTTCTCTGGATTGTGTATAGGGCCAGAGACTGCCTTTGCTGGACCTACAGCACCATCTAGTGGCTTATTGAATATTCCTGAACCAGCTTTTCAAAATGACAGTGTCAGTATTGATGTTCTGAAAAGCACTTATGTTGACATTGTGATATGTTTATGTTTACTATGCAAATGATATGTGGTACAAGGTAATGACCTTTTCTGAAATGTACTAGGTTTACTAACCAGCAACACAAGTTACTTTAAACGGTGACTGCCCTCTTTTGCAATAAATCTTTGTTACCATGTCCCACCGTAGTGTTCCTTGTGCACGTTGGGATGTTGTCCATACTGGGGTATCTCTGTCCTTCTGCCCAAATCTCATACAGGTGTTCTAAGCATATTTTGGCAGGCATCGCGACAAGTAAGAACTGGTACGACCAGACAGTCCGCAACTGGACAGGTGTGAGACTCCAGGTACGCTGATATATTACAGATGTTGCTGAATCTGTTGACTGAATATGAAATAGAATTTGTCAAAGGACATTTGAACATTGACTACTGTTCAACAAAAATAGTTTTTCCAGGGAGGTGTTGGCAGAAGTTTTCCGCTCATGAAGCATATCAAATAAGTATCACATCAAGGTGATGGTTCTAATTAAAAACATTGAGAAAATGAATTACACTATTCTATTTCACTTGATATATTCACATGATCACTTACCTGATCTCTTACCTTGCCATAAGAATTTAGGATATTTTTGTGAATGAAGAATGGGCAATGATTGTACGAGATATACTGTAAAAGTAAAAAAAAAAGTCATAATTTCAATTCGATTTGCTCTCACTAAATAAAATAATCCTAACCTAATAAAATAATCCTGTCAATTTACATATTGGAGCTGATTGGCTGGTGCGTTATCACCTTGCACTTATCACTGCTTTATAACTTCAGACTTAATACATCTTCCCCAATGTTTGATGATTACAGATTCAATATTGATTGTTACTATTGTTATCATACACTAGCAATCTACAGCCCCAGTTGATCTGTGAAATCCAGCATGTTGGAAAACCTGATCTACAATCTCAATCACTTTTTGGTTGCAGTCTGCGATCTCTGAACCCCATACATTACAGATTTATTTATGCAGTCATCTGCAAAACATCAAATTGACCCAATCAATTGCTGTTGTATGGGCGTCTTAAGTTCCTTCTCAATATCTCAAATAGCTCATGTAGCATTTAGAATATAAAGGTTTATTTTATTATTATTATTTATTATCCTTTATTTATATGGCACCACAAGGGCTCCACAGTGCCTAACAAGGTATATAAACAGGAAAAGCAAAACAAGAGTGACTTATGGCCCATACACACTTGGCGACGTCGCTCTATGAGTGACGTCGTGTAGTGTTTCACCTCCCGGGCAGGGCGGTCGCCGGCCACCGGTACACACTGAGCGATGTGACGCTCTTATTGCTCAGTGACGTCATGCAGCCGCCGGCCATGCATGCAGTTCCTGGATGACCGTCCAGATCGAGCTTGAATGCACTGCCGACAGCGACGATCATTGCTGACCTGCGGAGCCGCGCATCGTTCGTTGCTGGCGGCATACACACTTGCCGATAAAATGAGCAACGTCGCTCAGGAAGGCGGAAAATGAGTGACGTCGCTCATTTTATTGGCAAGTGTGTATGGGCTTTTACAGTACAAGACAATGCAGGACACATACATGATTTATAAACAATGCTGCATCAGCACCATAACACTGAAATAAACAGCAGAGTGGCAGAAACCAAGGGTTTGGTGCAGTTGTGGGGAGTATGGAGCAGATGATATTATAAGTAAGGGAAAGGAAAGCACATGAGGGAAGATGGCCCTACTCATGTGAACTTACATTTTAGAAGGGGGGGAAATACAAGGTAGACACAGATGGGATTGACAGTGAGCATGGGGTAGTGAGTTAGGGAATCTGTATGGCTTTGATGAACAAGTGGGTCTTGAGAGCTCATTTAAAGTTTTATAGAGAGGTGTAGAGTCTGATAGGGAGAGGGAGATAAATCCAGCAATAGGAAGCAGCATGGGCAGAATGTTGGAAGCGGGAGTGGGTGGAAGTAATTAGTTGGCAGGAGAGGCGGAGTTCATCTGTGGAGATAAGTTTAGACATGTAACTGGGGAAAGGATTTGGCAAGGGCTTTGAACGTGAATGTGAGAAGCTGGAATTGGGTTATGAAGCAGAAGGGAAGCCAGTATAGGGCTTGTAGGAGAGGAGAAGCAGATGTAGTGTAGCACATTTGGAGAGAAAGATGAATTGTGCAGCACTGAGGACAGATTGGAGTGGAGAGAGGTGGGAGTCAGGGATGCCAGATAGAAGGAGTTTACAGTAGTCCAATCTGGAGATAACCAGTCAATGAATGAGGGTCTTAGTGGCATCCAGGATGAGGAAGGTTCTGATCCTGGAAATATATTTGAGATGGAAATGGAAAGACGGCAAAAGGTACTGAAAGTGTGGTTTAAAGGAAAGGACAGAGTCAAGGATAATTCGAAGATAGTACACTTGGGGGCTAGAGGAGAGTCAGTAACACAAATGTTGGAGGTAAGGTGGGAAGACGATCAGCAGTCTTAGACATGTCAAGTTTAAGAAACTGCTGGGATATGCAGTAAGACATACCTGGGAGACAATTGGAGATTCGCGTGAGGAGAGAAAGGGAGAGAGGGGGAGAGGTCCGGCGAAGAAAGGTAGATTTGAGTGTCATCAGTATAGAGATGATATTGGAGATCAATGGAGCTGATGAGCTCACCTAAAGAAGACATAAAGAGGGAGTATAATACAGGTACAATAGCCGAACCTTGGGGGACACTTACTGTTAGTAGAAGAAGGAGGGAAGTTAAGTCATGAGAGAGGACAGATGTAATGGTCAAAGAGGTCAAAAAGGTAGGAGGATGGTGAGAAGAGGGCAGTATCATGCAGACTGAGGGAATGAAGGAATTGCAGTAGGGGTGTAACACACCATTAACTCACCATGTGACTTACCTGTTTGCTTCTTGTCCTGCAGGTCAGGTTTTCTAGTTGTACTTGTACTGTGGAGCTGATGCATGGGCACTGCCATTCTGGATCTTGTCAGACTGCTGGATTTTGTCAGAATTTTTTGACAGTCTCCATGAGTGATTACAGTGTCTTAGTTTTGTTGGTTTTCCTCTCTTCAAGTATCAGTACTGCTGAGCTTTCCAAGCTACACCTTATTCCAGCAATTCCTGTACCAGTGGCGTGCGGTGAGGTCAGTGGCTGGTGAGGCACTGCAGCCATAATCTCTGGAGTCCCGACGAGGTCATCATCTGCCGCCGTGCCAATGCCCACTACTGCCGCCACTAATGGTTGCCGACCCTGCCAATTGCCTACAAAATCGCCGCCATCAACTGCCTGACCCCCAGCCGCTAATCTGCATCTCAGTCTGATGCCGCCAGTGCCTGCAGCCTTCCTGCTCATCAAACTTGTGATGAGCAGGTGGCTAATACATTGTCAATTTTTATAAATTTATGAGAGACAGAGAGGTGGAATATGGGGAGATGGGAGAGAGAAGAGAAATATGAAGACAGGAGGGATAGACAAGGGAGTAGGCACAGGGGAAGATGGCAGAGAGAGAGGAATAGGGTGAGAAGGAAGAGAGACGGAATAGGGGGCAGAAGGAAGATAGAGAAGGAATAGAGGGAGATGGGAGAGGAGGAATAGAGGAGATGGCAAAGAGAGAGGAGAAATAGGGGTATATGGGAAAGAGGAGAGTGAGAGGAATAGAGGGAGATGACAGAGAGAGAGAGAGAGAGAGAGAGAGGAGGAGCAGGCTGGCAGACTGGGAGTAATAGTGGTGGAGAGCAGGGGGCAGGATTGGAGTAACAGTAGTGCAGAATAGGGGGACAGGCAGGGAGTAATAGAAGGGGGGGGGGGGCAGGATGGGAGTAGTGGTGGGAAAAAGTGGGCAGTATGGGATCTCACCTCCTCTAATGCAGCTCCCGGGTCCCAGCCACCGTTGCTCCTTCCATGCAAGCTCACACAGGACGGCCTCAGTAGAAGTTATGGGTTCCGCTCCTCTGGTGTTCTCCGCGTAGTCCAGGGGAACATGGGCGTGGCCTGCAATCGGGTTGGGGGTGGGGCAGGGCTGCACCTCCGCACCAGGTGTACATAAGGCTCTTTGTTTTCTGGCTGCCCGCAGCTGTGCCCTCCTCATCACTGGAGCTGTCTGTCCGAGTTCTCTTTGTGACAGTCCAGGGGCAAATGCAGGATTTTTAGGGGGGAGGGGGGGTTCCAGATATGAGAGAGAGGGAGAGAGATAGAAATAGAAGAGAGTGCACATATATAGAAACCTCCAACCCGTGTGTGTGTGTGTGTGTGTGTGTGTGTGTGATATATAAACACAGAACCAAGGAGACATTGGGAGTGAGGGGGACATGGGGGGGGAAGAAAGAGGGAGTGAGACACAGACATGTTGAAAGAGAGACTTACATGCTGAGAGACAGTTCTGGAAAGAGAGTAACTTGGGTGGGAGAAAGAGACAGGGACAAAGAGACACAAACATGGAAAGAGAAACGGACATGGGGGAGAGAGAGACAGACATGAGGTGGGATAGAGACACACATGGAGAGACACAGACACAGGGAAAGAGAGACAGACACAAGGAGGGATAAGACATGGAGAAAGAGACAGACATGGGGAGGGAGAGAGAGTGAAACACACACACATGGGGAGGGAGCAGACATGGAGAAAGAGACACACAGGGAGAGATATACAGAGACGTGGAGACAGACACAGGGAGAGAGACAGACAGACATACGGAGAGAGAGAGAGAGAGAGAGAGAGACGAACAGAGAGAGGAAGAAAGAGGAGTGACATGGGGAGGGAGGAGATATGGAGAGACAGACACAGTGACCAAGAGAGACAGACATGGGGAGGTAGAGATACAGGAAGAGAGAGAGAGAGAGACACGCACACACACACACACACATTGGGAGGTAGGAGGAGACATGGAGAGAGATACAGACACAAGGAGAGAGAGACAGACAGACATGTGGAGAAAGAGACCGAGACAGGGAGAGACAGACACAGGGAGGGAGAGAGAGACTGAGGAAAATGGTATGTTAACCCAGTGGTTCTCAAACTGTCATCAGGACCCCACACGGTTCACGTTTTCCATGTCACCCAGCAGCTGTCACCATTTTAAAAATCTACAGGTGACCTGCAAAACATGAACCGTGTGGGGTCCTGAGGACCGAGTATGGGAACCTGTGCCCCTATTCCAGGTGCTACAAGGGCAGCGTTTCCACAGCAGCTGTTAATACGTAGAGGTTAGTTACGCCCTGAAACAAAATACATGATGAAACAGCGCTCAACAGAATAATATAATAATATAAAAGAGATGGCATGGTTAATATATTAAAACACTTTCATATGGCAAATATCCCATGTATATCACAGAAATAGTAACGTGACAATCAGCTTGCAATTAGCATTAAAATCACATATGTTTAAAAAGTAAATGAAGTAATATGTAACAATTTATGCCCCTGTTCCAATAATACAGAATACTTTTCAATATACCTGTTCCTAGTATAGTCCCTGAGGGGTGATAGGCAGTCTATTGATGAGCACAAAATCAACAGCAGTGAATAGTTACCGCAGCTGATGGTAGGGTCACAATGGACAAGGTCGCATTCTGGCGGCCGGGATCCCGACGTCGGTATGCTGACTGCCAGGATCCCGGCCGCCAGTCAACCATACCCAATGCATTTGATTGACTACTTGTACCTGGTGTAGGATTGTGACCCTACCATCAGCTGCGGTAACTATTCAATGCTGCTGATTTTGTGCTCATCAATAGACTGCCTATCACCCCCCCAGGGACTATACTAGGAACAGATATACTGAAATGTATTCTGTATTATTGGAACAGGGGCATAAACTGTAACATATTACTTCATGTACTTTTTAAACATATGTGATTTTAGCTCAGATTGAAAGCTGATTGTCACTTTACTATTTCTGTGATATACATGAGATATTTGCCAAATAAAAGTGTTTTAATATATTAACCATGCCAACTTTTATATTATTATAGGTTATTCCAGTGCCGGATTAAGAGGGGACCCAGGGGGTAAGTACCCCGGGCCCTCCAGGTCTAAGCTGCTGTCCACTGACAGTTCTACTGTCTACAGGTTCCACCGCCAGCAACAGCACTCCCAGCGGCAGCTGCTGGGAGAGCTGTGCCCGTGTCGGAGCCTGGAGAGAAATAGAATAATCCCCTACGGCTACACCCTTGATGTTTCTACTGGAGGGCGGGTGACACGTGGAAACGCCCGGGATGCCCGCTGCCAGCAATACAGTCCCTTACAAGGCTGCGTGCCGTGGCCGGTGTCTAAGCCCCTGTCCCAGTACACAGGATTCATTAGAGTGGAGGAGGAGGCGAGGATTGACAGAAGTGTGCCCGCCTCCTCACTGCCCTGCGATCTGTCTCTGTCCCAAACTCCCATCGCAGCATCAGCTCCAGCTCGTGGTGTTAGGTGAGGGACTCTGAGGAGCAACAGCAGGTTAGATTAGAGTGGACTGATGGGGGAGAGTGCTGGGCACAGGCTGTACTGCACACACCCAGCTCAGACACTAACAAGTGCTTTGTTTAGTGTTTGGGACACTGGCTGCAATGTGCCAATGTGGCTGTGTGCATATGTGAATGTGGCTGTGTGCATTTGCGTGTGTGTGCATATGTGAAAGTGGCTGTGTGCATTTGCGTGTATATGCATATGTGAAAGTGGCTGTGTGCATTTGCGTGTGTGTGCATATGTGAAAGTGGCTGTGTGCATTTGCGTGTATGTGCATATGTGAAAGTGGCTGTGTGCATTTGTGAAAGTGGCTGTGTGCATTTGCGTGTGTGTGCATATGTGAAAGTGGCTGTGTGCATTTGCGTGTGTGTGCATATGTGAATGTAGCTGTGTGCATTTGCGTGTGTGTGCAAATGTGGATGTGTGCATTTGCGTGTGTGTGCATATGTGAATGTGGATGTGTGTGGCTACGTTCTTTGCAGTTGGACCACACCTCTTTGTTGGTGTACTACATTTTTCAGTTATTTAAGGGGGGGTTACTGTTCGCACTGGATATGTCTTGTAACAGCCCTGCCCCTGAGTCTGTGCCCACAGGCTTGATCGTCTCCCCTCCGTCTGCAGCGTTAGTGTCGAGTAGACGCGCTGCACAAAAGACAACTGGGGGTGGAGACATCCTCCAAGAAGGCACTGAGGAGCGGGACTCTGAAGGGGAATCATTAAACATATTTTATGAGGTGGGGGTGAGAGAAGGTTATTAAATCCTCATTATTAATATTAATATTCCCCTTTATTATTAATTAATTAATATTGTTTAATTATTATCCTCTTACATTTTTTCTTACATGCATTAAACCCCCCCTCAATTAAGGACAATCATACAACTTATTACCAGCAGCCAAACAAATTATTATCTCATTTTTTGCTATAATATATAACACATCTTTCACTTTTTAAGTAGTGAGTACTTTTTATACATCCCCCTTATTTCTGATAATGAATATTTATATTTTTATCATTCATCATTTTTCTCCTCTGTCTCTCACTATTAACATCTCCTTACAATGTCTATACATAGACATACATCATAACAGGTTTTTCATAAGCCCCAGTTGACCTAATATTATTTACCCATATCTTACATATATAATTTTTATATTTATTGATATTATCTCATATTTATTTTCATCTTTATTTGTATTCTCAATTTTTAATATCTCTATTTTTACCTTTGTTATATATATCTCTATATGGGAAATCTATAATAACTTTTTATAATTATCAATGCTGTTTTAATAAATTCCAGGCCGGGTATATACTATAACATTAAATGTCTCCACATAACCTCATCAGCCCATTACGACGATCATGTCTCCATGACTACAACCTAAACAGTCATTTCGCCTCCTAACCCAAGTAGCCGACACTAGTATCTGTGTTTCCATGACTACTACCAGATCTCCCCACCCCTTAACATGCGTCACACGTTAGACGCCCCTGGGAGTCCTCTCCCGGAAACCTCCGCCAGATCTCCCCGCCCCTCAACATGCGTCACACGCTAGACGCCACTGGGAGCCCTCTCCCGGAAACAGCCGAATGCAGAGGCTGTGGAACGCAAAGCGTTCCCTTGACTACCGTCCGACGTCATTTCCGGAACCGCCAGTCACACACGGCGCGTTCGTTAGAATCACCGGCGGCAACCCAGGTAATTAAACCTGCATCATATATACCCTCATTCTGAGCCATACTAATCACCAGTGAGCAAGCCTACATTACAGTGAAACGGTCCGTTTGGTCTAGTGGGATCCAGTGGGACTGCGCAGCCCACTCCCAGACAAGGAATACATCGGTTTAGTAAGCGCCCATTTTGGGCAACAAGATTTAGTATATCACATTATTTCTCTTTATTATTATTTATCTAGGGATTATCTTCAATAATACTTTATATGCATCAAATTACCTCCTTCATTATACTTTATTCTGCCTATGTGCACTAATATATATAGCAATGGAATAACAATAATGCACTGATGTTTGTTATGCACTAAGGAGTTAAAAACTGTGATGTACACATTTATGTGATTTAAACACATTATTAGCCTTTATCTTTAAAACAGCAATTTATGTACTATATCAGTTTTTATCTTACAAAGAGCAAATTAGTATGTTCAGAATATTTGCTATTCTCTATTGTACAAACTATAAACTAATCTGTTATCAAATTAGTGACAACAGGGCACCGATATTTGTTTAGCACTAAAGATTAGGAAAACTTTATTTTCTGCAAAAATATCCTTATTGCAAGGTAGATTAGGGATATTTTTCTCTCCCCCTTTTTTTCCTTTTAAAACTGAATGTTTTTCCATCTCTTTTTCACACCAATAATCCCAATATGTGGAGATAAAACTGTTACGTACCTGCTTCTATCTCCAGATTAGCAATATATGTATATCTGTATAGACCAATAATAATGACAAGATATTAGGGTTATCAGTTCTTTATTAGCAATATTAGCCAAAAGATTACCTTCATATGTTCTTTCTGAAATACAGCCTTCAATTTTCATGCTCTCTCATCCATTAATTTGGACAGCAGAAGCATCTTGGTAGTCATACTCTCTCATTCAGCAGATTACGGCCATACTCCACAGGATACGCCTGATCCCGTTTGATCTTGGAAGCAAATCTGTGGCAGGCCTGATCAGTAACTGTGTAGGGGACCAGCAGTGAACACCAGGTGCAGTAAACAACCCAGCTGAACAGCAGAAGTAAGACACCCCCTTCGACTTTTCTATTCTTTTCTTTACCCTATCTCTTTTATATCTTAAAACTTTGGCAGGTACCATCAAATACGTTACATACAAAACTATCTCTTTGTCTTCATTAATGATTTTCTCTATTTTACAAATAGTTTGGTTAGTATATCCTCATACCAAATTAGCACTTATTCGCACTTTCAGACTTCTGTCTGTAGCAAAAAGTCAAATGATACAATATTCATCAAGTAAAAGCCTTCCCGGGTACACAGCTGCCTAAACATAGAGCAGAAGGTGTATAAGAACCCTCATAGGCAACATCCAAAATCGTTACATCACATATATCCACTTTTATATCGCAAGCACCCATAAACACGGAGGAAACTAAAACCAATGTATTTTCTCTCTGGGACCAAAACTTATTTATTAATTACTAATAATTTTCACCAAGGCGTTTATTATCACTACATCTATTTTGATAAATTGTCAAGATAAGCATAATTAATATGCACCATTATTTGTAAACAAATCTTTATAAACTGTGTCACTTTATTTTTAATATAATTATTAAAAGTTATGTTTTAAATGTCTAAATGAAGAGTGCCCCAACATAGAGTCTTTCTCCTCTCCTGTTTTAGCTTGACAAAGGCAACACACGGCTGGACAAATGTTGTCCGCATTTCTGTTGAAATACTTCCACACCGAAGAGCTGATTTTTTTTGTATTTTCACCAGGCATGTCAATGGCCATATTCCTCCCACGGACAACAGGTGTCTCCCCGGGTGCCTGACTTAAACAAACCACCTCACCATCAGAATCCTCCTTGTCAATTTCCTCCCCAGCGCCAGCAACACCCATATCCTCCTCATCCTGGTGTACTTCAACACTGACATCTTCAATCTGACTATCAGGAACTGGACTGCGGGTGCTCCTTCCAGCACTTGCAGGGGGGCGTGCAAATGGTGGAAGGCGCATGCTCTTCACGTCCAGTGTTGGGAAGGTCAGGCATCGCAACCGACACAATTGGACTCTCCTTGTGGATTTGGGATTTCGAAGAACGCACAGTTCTTTGCTGTGCTTTTGCCAGCTTGAGTCTTTTCATTTTTCTAGCGAGAGGCTGAGTGCTTCCATCCTCATGTGAAGCTGAACCACTAGCCATGAACATAGGCCAGGGCCTCAGCCGTTCCTTGCCACTCCGTGTGGTAAATGGCATATTGGCAAGTTTACGCTTCTCCTCCGACAATTTTATTTTAGATTTTTGAGTCCTTTTTTTACTGATATTTGGTGTTTTGGAGTTTACATGCTCTGTACTATGACATTGGGCATCGGCCTTGGCAGACGACGTTGCTGGCATTTCATTGTCTCGGCCATGACTAGTGGCAGCAGCTTCAGCACGAGGTGGAAGTCGATCTTGATCTTTCCCTATTTTTGGAACCTCAACATTTTTGTTCTCCATATTTTAATAGGCACAACTAAAAGGCACCTCAGGTAAACAATGGAGATGGATGGATACTAGTATACTAATGGATGACGAGCGACTGCCGACACAGAGGTAGCTACAGCCGTGGACTACCGTACTGTGTCTGCTGCTAATATAGACTGGATGATAATGAGATAAAATTAAAATATATATATATATATCACACTAGTACTGCAGCCGGACAGGTATATATTATGTAATGACGGACCTGCTGGACACTGTCTGTCAGACTCAGCACTGCAGACTCCTAAAGTAAGCTACTAGTATCAAGAAGATAGAAAAAAAAAACCACGGGTAGGTGGTATACAATTATGGATGGACGAGCGACTGCCGACACAGAGGTAGCTACAGCCGTGGACTACCGTACTGTGTCTGCTGCTAATATAGACTGGATGATAATGAGAGAAAATTAAAATATATATATATATATATCACACTAGTACTGCAGCCGGACAGGTATATATTATGTAATGACGGACCTGCTGGACACTGTCTGTCAGCACTGCAGACTCCTAAAGTAAGCTACTAGTATCAAGAAGATAGAAAAAAAAAAAAACCACGGGTAGGTGGTATACAATTATGGATGGACGAGCGACTGCCGACACAGAGGTAGCTACAGCCATGGACTACCGTACTGTGTCTGCTGCTAATATAGACTGGATGATAATGAGATAAAATTAAAATATATATATATATATATCACACTAGTACTGCAGCCGGACAGGTATATATTATGTAATGACGGACCTGCTGGACACTGTCTGTCAGCACTGCAGACTCCTAAAGTAAGCTACTAGTATCAAGAAGATAGGAAAAAAAAAAAAACACGGGTAGGTGGTATACAATTATGGATGGACGAGCGACTGCCGACACAGAGGTAGCTACAGCCGTGGACTACTGTACTGTGTCTGCTGCTAATATAGACTGGATGATAATGAGATAAAATTAATATATATATATATCACACTAGTACTGCAGCCGGACAGGTATATATTATGTAATGACGGACCTGCTAGACACTGTCTGCAGAATGCGTTTATAAAAACACCACACGACGAGTGTTTAACTTTTTCAGGCAGACAATCACAATATACTGGTGGTCAGCAGACAATCACAATACTGGTGGTCAGTGGTCACTGGTCAGTCACACTGGCAGTTGCACTCTGGCAGCAAAAGTGTGCACTGTACTTAAAATATGTACTCCTGCTATAACTGCTCCCCAGTCTCCCCCACAATTAAGCTGTGTGAGCAGTGAGCACTCAGCACAGTCAGAGAATGATATACAGTATTACATATGATGCAGCACACTGGGCTGAGCACAGATATGGTATGTGACTGTGTCACACTGTGTGTCGTTTTTTTTCAGGCAGAGAACGGATTAATTAAACTGGTGGTCACTGGTCACACTATCAGCAGCAAGTAGTACTCCTCCTAATAATATGCTCCCCAAAATGTGTGTCTCTCTCTAGTACTCTAGTCTAAACGGAGAGGACGCCAGCCACGTCCTCTCCCTATCAATCTCAATGCACGTGTGAAAATGGCGGCGACGCGCGGCTCCTTATATAGAATCCGAGTCTCGCGAGAATCCGACAGCGGGATGATGACGTTCGGGCGCGCTCGGGTTAACCGAGCAAGGCGGGAAGATCCGAGTCGCTCGGCCCCGTGTAAAAAAACCTGAAGTTCGGGCGGGTTCGGATTCCGAGGAACCGAACCCACTCATCTCTAATTGACACCCAACTCCCAAACAAATAACACAAACAGGACTAAAGCAAAAAACACCATAAACAGTAATAATTATCAAATAAGAAACAAGACAAGAAAAAAAGCACAGGACAGCTTTCAGAAACAGCTAATTATGTAATTTCAGAAAAACTACTCAACTGTTCTCTCCTCCACTATACACTGTTTTTTTGGGGTCATTCCGAGTTGTTCGCTCGCTAGCAGATTTTAGCAGCATTGTACACGCTAGGCCGCCGCCCTCTGGGAGTGTATTTTAGTTTAGCAGAATTGCGAACGAAAAATTAGCAGAATTGCGAATAGAAAATTCTAAGCAGTTTCTGAGTAGCTCGAGACTTACTCCTACACTGCGATCAGCTTAGGCCGTTTCGTTCCTGGTTTGATGTCACAAACAAGCCCTTCGTTCGGCCAGCCACTCCCGCGTTTTATCCTGGCACGCCTGTGTTTTTCTGCACACTCCCAGAAAACGGCCAGTTTCCACCCAGAGACACCCACTTCCTGTCAATCACACTCCGATCACTTCAACGATGAAAATTCTTCGTTCGGACATGAGTAAAGCTACTAAGTTTTGTGCTAAAATACTTAGCGCATGCGCATTTTCACCTTAATCGCTCCATTGCGAAAATCGTCAACGAGCAAACAACTCGGAATGACCCCCTTTGTCTGTTGTGGCCACTATCAAAGATATGAGTGTTATGATTTTTACACAGTATATGTTGTGTGATGTCAAAATTCCATTTATTTTATAAACCAAATTGAATACACACAGTAAAAATGCATATTTGAAACACTGACAAGTTTTGTCCTGAAAGCTGGTGGTTTGCTGTGTACACATGCACTTTGAAGTAATCAGCAGGGATTGTGCATACTGCTACACATTAAATGCATTTGATTTTCAGCCTCCATATTGCTGATTAGTTAATCAATGCTTTAGCTCTAAAACCCGTAGGTAAACTGTAGTAACATGCAAACAAATTCAGAACAACTGCTTAGTAAATCTCCCCCTTTGTTGGGTACACACTATGCAATACATCATCCGTTCAGCTGATGAACGATATATTGCCTAGTGCACCTGAGCAAGTGTACAGAAGGGGTTGGGTATGCGTGACCAGTGGTCAGTATACCTTCGCATGTATCCTGGCAGCGGAATGCCGCGGGGGGTGGGCGGGGGTGGGGGGGGCGCAACAAGATCCTTGCAGACTCGGTGGTGACCTGCAGTCGCCACAGGTTCTAGTCCCACTCTATGGGTGCCGTAGACGCCCACGAGTGGAAATAGTCCCTGCTAGTCGGCATGCCGACTGTCGGTATTCTCAGGGGGCGGGACTTTGAATGGAGGTGTTGTGACCGGCGGTCTCCTGACCGCCAGTCACATAACTACATCCAGTACAGAAGATATGTCAGCGAACAAAGTAATTCCCAAACATATCTGATTGGCCCGGCTGCACAATTAAAGATGATATATCTAGTAGATACTAGATACAGTTTATCTTTTCATCTGCGTGTGTATGCAGATTTTCCATACCAACCGGCCCTTTGGCCGGCCGCAGGAACTGCCAAACAGTGACATCACAACTGAGGGGTACATTTACTAAGATTCGTAATTCTCCCGATTTGGTGGGAGAATAATCACGAATGACATCGAAAGTGTAAAACTGCAACTTTTTGAATTTGTTACGATGGATTTACTAAGCTGCCGTATTTTGCCTTTTCGGGTTTTCCGATGTCGATGTCATTCGTTTTTTTTTTTCAGTTTTTTACGGCAGTGATTAGCAAAACACTGCCGACTTTTTTACAATGAATCTCGGCCGGATCTGTGTGATCCGTGCTGGGGTTCATTTTTTTTTTTTTTTTTAAATTAAACACTGTAAAATCCTTAAAAAAAATTGCGTGGGGTCCCCCCTCCTAAGCATAACCAGCCTCGGGCTCTTTGAGCCGATCCTGGTTGCAGAAATATGGGTAAAAAAATGACAGGGGTTCCCCCATATTTAAGCAACCAGCATCGGGCTCTGCGCCTGGTCCTGGTTCCATAAATACGGGGGACAAAAAGAGTAGGGGTCCCCCGTATTTGTAAAACCAGCACCGGGCTCCACTAGCTGGACAGATAATGCCACAGCCGGGGGTCACTTTGATATAGTGCCCTGCGGCCGTGGCATCAAAAATCCAACTAGTCACCCCTGGCCGGGGTACCCTGGGGGAGTGGGGACCCCTTCAATCAAGGGGTCCCCCCCCCAGCCACCCAAGGGCCAGGGGTGAAGCCCGAGGCTGTCCCCCCCCCCCCCCATCCAATGGGCTGCGGATGGGGAGGCTGATAGCCTTTTGTGATAATGAAAAGATATTGTTTTTAGTAGCAGTACTACAAGGCCCAGCAAGCCTCCCCCGCATGCTGGTACTTGGAGAACCACAAGTACCAGCATGCGACGGAAAAACGGGCCCGCTGGTACCTGTAGTACTACTACTAAAAAAATACCCAAAAAAAGACAAAACACACACACCGTGAAAGTAAAGATTTATTACATACATGCACACAAACATACATACATACTTACCTTATGTTCACACGCAGGTCGGTCCTCTTCTCCAGTAGAATCCAAGGGGTACCTGTTGAATAAATTCTACTCACCAGATCGCGGGTCCCAGGCTCCTCGGGGCATCCATTTGTAATCCACGTACTTGCATAAAATAAGAAAACGGAAAGCCGAGCCACGAACTGAAAGGGGCCCCATGTTTTCACATGGGACTCCTTTCCCCGAATGCCAGAAACCCACTCTGACTGATGTCTAAGTGGGTTTCTTCAGCCAATCAGGGAGTGCTACGTTGTAGCACTCTCCTGATCGGCTGTGTGCTCCTGTACTGAGTGACAGGCGGCACACGGCAGTGTTACAATGTAGCGCCTATGCGCTCCATTGTAACCAATGGTGGGAACTTTCTGCTCAGCGGTGACGTCACTTTAGGTCAACCGCAGGGCAGAAAGTTCCCACCATTGGTTACAATGGAGCGCATAGGCGCTACATTGTAACACTGCCGTGTGCCGCCTGTCACTCAGTACAGGAGCACACAGCCGATCAGGAGAGTGCTACAACGTAGCACTCCCTGATTGGCTGAAGAAACCCACTTAGACATCAGTCAGAGTGGGTTTCTGGCATTCGGGGAAAGGAGTCCCATGTGAAAACATGGGGCCCCTTTCAGTTCGTGGCTCGGCTTTCCGTTTTCTTATTTTATGCAAGTACGTGGATTACAAATGGATGCCCCGAGGAGCCTGGGACCCGCGATCTGGTGAGTAGAATTTATTCAACAGGTACCCCTTGGATTCTACTGGAGAAGAGGACCGACCTGCGTGTGAACATAAGGTAAGTATGTATGTATGTTTGTGTGCATGTATGTAATAAATCTTTACTTTCACGGTGTGTGTGTCTTGTCTTTTTTTGGGTATTTTTTTAGTAGTAGTACTACAGGTACCAGCGGGCCCGTTTTTCCGTCGCATGCTGGTACTTGTGGTTCTCCAAGTACCAGCATGCGGGGGAGGCTTGCTGGGCCTTGTAGTACTGCTACTAAAAACAATATCTTTTCATTATCACAAAAGGCTATCAGCCTCCCCATCCGCTGCCCATTGGATGGGGGGGGGACAGCCTCGGGCTTCACCCCTGGCCCTTGGGTGGCTGGGGGGGCGGACCCCTTGATTGAAGGGGTCCCCACTCCCCCAGGGTACCCCGGCCAGGGGTGACTAGTTGGATTTTTGATGCCACGGCCGCAGGGCACTATATCAAAGTGACCCCCGGCTGTGGCATTATCTGTCCAGCTAGTGGAGCCCGGTGCTGGTTTTAAAAATACGGGGGACCCCTACTCTTTTTGTCCCCCGTATTTTTGGAACCAGGACCAGGCGCAGAGCCCAATGCTGGTTGCTTAAATATGGGGGAACCCCTGTCAATTTTTTCCCCATATTTCTGCAACCAGGATCGGCTCAAAGAGCCCGAGGCTGGTTATGCTTAGGAGGGGGGACCCCACGCAATTTTTTTAAAGAAAATAAACACTTTCCCACCCCTTCCCACTGATATACATGCACGGATCTCATGGATCCGTGCATGCCTATCCAATCACGGAAAAAAAAAGCAGGTCTGTTTTTTTTTAGCACTTTTTTACGAGTTGTAATTTTTCACGGCAGTGTTTGTTTGTTTTTTGCTTTGCACTTCTTAGTAAATTACCGAGATTCATACTTAAACAGCCGCGTTTTGACCGATGGTGTATTCATTCGTAATTTTTTTTGTTGGACTTCCAAAAAATTACGAATGCCCTCATCACTGCCGTGATTATTGCTTAGTAAATTACCGAGATGACACTTTGATGAAAAAACGGCATCTCGGTCAAAATCGGGACCTTAGTAAATTTACCCCTGAGAGTGCAAATTTAGATGCCTGCCCACTTGTGATGTCTACCCAGATATAGTGAGCAGCCGATTGGTAAGTGTGTATAGTTACCAAATCGCCCATTTAATCAGCACGAGAGGTGGTCTGCAGATACTGTAGATCTTTCAGGTGTGTACCCAGTCTTAGTATTTATACCTGTAATTCAGTCCTTTTCTTGCCTCTCGGGTTTCTACAGCACTGTATCTGTGTATATTGGATACTTCTTTACCCAGCATGAAAACTCCTTACTTGTCAAATAAGTAATGTTCCAGTGTAATTTTACGTTAAAATGTAGACTGACTTACAGCAGGATATTGGGTAATTATAGATTGCCGCAGTTTATGGTAGAGGAATGAAAACACAATTACAAAAGAACATTTCTATTTGTAATCCACAGCGCTCAAGGCAATGCCATAATTGATGTTTTGAAGACACCAATGTACGTATGTGCGGTGATTATAGTTACACTTTAATCCTAGATCCCTGTGTCCCTGACAATGAAAATGCTGCTGTCTCTACATTTCATCCTTTGCATTCTTGACTAATACTGTACAGTTATACAAGGATGAGAAACTATTTTCTACCGCCTACAAAGCATCTATTAGTGCTACGCAATAGTTTTAGGAAAGCTGAGAATAACATTCTTCTATTAATTTTGCAAATGCCTGAGTGATTTCTCTGCATCTGTGAAACGCTGTGTTTAGTTACAGAACATTTGTTAAATGTTTGTTGTAAGTGGGGCCTTGCTAGTAACCTTGTCAAATGTAGAAGAGGGTCTGTGCATCTATCCTCTACAGGGCCGGTTCCAGGCACGTTCCAAATAGAGTGGCCGAACAGGGCGCCACACTTAATGGGCGCCGCTAGCTCGCGACGCCATATTGGAACCTGCCCTGCCTGGAGCCAAGTCCCTACACTGCAGCATCCGTCCGCCGGTCGCCTCCCACAAGCGCCTACATAAGTGGCGTCGGCCCGTGAGCCAATCAGAGCTCGTGAACCGGCAGCTGAGGCTTCAGATTGGCTGTCGGACTGCGAGCTTTGATTGGCTCGTGGACCGGCGCCTAATTGGAGAACCGCCACCGGAGACTGAGGGGAAGGAGAGGCGCACGCTGCGGTCTCCTCCCCACCCTCACATACAGGAGCAGCAGCCTCCCCGCCAAAGAGAACCATCGGCAGCATCAGCAGCAGCGCGGTGAGCAGCACTTTAGGGGTGCATATCTGGCACTGTGGGGCATGTGTATCTGGCATTGGGGGCATATCTGGCACTTTGGGGCATATTTGTATCTGGCACTGGGGGCATATTTGTATCTGGCACTGGGGGCATATATGTATCTGGTACTGGGGCACATCTGGCACTGTGGGGACATGTGTATCTGGCACTGTGGGGACAGATATGTATCTTACACTGGGGGCATATATGTATCTGGCACTGAGGGCATATATGTATCTGGCACTGTGGGGGCATATATGTATCTGGCACTGTGGGGACATGTGTATCTGGCACTGCTGAGGGGCATATGTGTATCTGGCAATGCTGCGGGGCATATCATGTGTAGCTGGCACTGCTGGGGGCATATCATGTGTAGCTGGCACTGCTGCGGGGCATATCATGTGTAGCTGGCACTGCTGGGGGCATATCATGTGTAGCTGGCACTGCTGTGGGGCATATCATGTGTAGCTGGCACTGCTGGGGGCATATCATGTGTAACTGGCACTGCTGCGGGGCATATCATGTGTAGCTGGCACTGCTGCGGGGCATATCATGTGTAGCTGGCACTGCTGGGGGGCATATCAGGTGTAGCTGGCACTGCTGGGGGCATATCATGTGTAGCTGGCACTGCTGGGGGCATATCATGTGTAGCTGGCACTGCTGGGGGCATATCATGTGTAGCTGGCACTGCTGCGGGGCATATCATGTGTAGCTGGCACTGCTGGGGGCATATCATGTGTAGCTGGCACTGCTGTGGGGCATATCATGTGTAGCTGGCACTGCTGGGGGCATATCATGTGTAGCTGGCACTGCTGGGGGCATATCATGTGTAGCTGGCACTGCTGCGGGGCATATCATGTGTAGCTGGCACTGCTGGGGGCATATCATGTGTAGCTGGCACTGCTGTGGGGCATATCATGTGTAGCTGGCACTGCTGTGGGGCATATCATGTGTAGCTGGCACTGCTGGGGGGCATATCAGGTGTAGCTGGCACTGCTGGGGGCATATCATGTGTAGCTGGCACTGCTGGGGGCATATCATGTGTAGCTGGCACTGCTGGGGGCATATCATGTGTAGCTGGCACTGCTGGGGGCATATCATGTGTAGCTGGCACTGCTGCGGGGCATATCATGTGTAGCTGGCACTGCTGGGGGCATATCATGTGTAGCTGGCACTGCTGTGGGGCATATCATGTGTAGCTGGCACTGCTGGGGGCATATCATGTGTAACTGGCACTGCTGCGGGGCATATCATGTGTAGCTGGCACTGCTGGGGGCATATCATGTGTAGCTGGCACTGCTGCGGGGCATATCATGTGTAGCTGGCACTGCTGGGGGCATATCATGTGTAGCTGGCACTGCTGTGGGGCATATCATGTGTAGCTGGCACTGCTGGGGGCATATCATGTGTAACTGGCACTGCTGCGGGGCATATCAGGTGTAGCTGGCACTGCTGGGGGGAATGTCATGTGTAGCTTGCACTGCTGGGGGCATATCAGGTGTAGCTGACACTGCTGGGGGGCATATCATGTGTAGCTGGCACTGCTGTGGGGCATATCATGTGTAGCTGGCACTGCTGGGGGCATATCATGTGTAACTGGCACTGCTGCGGGGCATATCATGTGTAGCTGGCACTGCTGCGGGGCATATCATGTGTAGCTGGCACTGCTGGGGGGCATATCAGGTGTAGCTGGTACTGCTGGGAGGCATATCAGGTGTAGCTGGCACTGCTGCGGGGCATATCATGTGTATATGGAACTGCTGCGGAGCATATCATGTGTATCTGGCACTGCTGGGGTCCATATCATGTGTAGCGGGCACTGCTGGGGGCATATCTTGTGTATCTGGCACTGCTGGGGGGCATATCATGTGTATCTGGCACTGCTGGGGGGCATATCATGTCTATCTGGCACTGCTGTTGGGCATATCATGTCTATCTGGCACTGCTGGGGGCATATGTTTATCTGGTACTACACTATTGAGTTCATTATGTGTATCTGGCACTGCTGGGGGGCATATCATGTGTATTTGGCACTGCACTACTGCGGTCATTATGTGTATTTGGCACTATGCTGGAGACATTGGGCCTAATTCTGAGTTGATCGCAGCAGCAAATTTGTTAGCAGTTGGGCAAAACCATGTGCACTGCAGGGGGGACAGATATAACATGTGCAGAGAGAGTTAGATTTGGGTTGGGTGAATTCAAACTGAAATCTAAATTGCAGTGTAAAAATAAAGCAGCCAGTATTTACCCTGCACAGAAACAAAATAACCCACCCTAATCTAACTCTCTCTGCAAATGTTATATCTGCCCCACTGCAGTGCACATGGTTTTGCCCAACTGCTAACAAACTTCCTGCTGCGATCAACTCAGAATTACCCCCATTATGCTTAAGGAACACTACCGTGGGCGTTATGTGTAAGGCTGCGAATTGTGTGGTGCGTAGAGGGGGTATAAAAATATATTTATTTGTAGTTTGACAATATGAAGTTGCGAGGCCATGCCCACTTTTCCAGGAGCGGGAGTGCCTTTGGCGCACGCATGGGGGGGGTTGTGGCACCTTGACATTTTCTTGCTCAGGGTGCCAGTAGGCCTGGAGTCGGCCCTGATTCTCACTCTATATACTAATTATGTGTCCGCTCTGAGGAGCATTAACTAGTAGTTATAAAAAATTGCACTCCAAAGTATCTGATTTTTTCTAGAACATTTCTCATTTTGGTTAGTGGAAAAGTTTAAATCAGATTGAATATTTATTTTTATGCAGGAAAATAATTAGGGAATATGGGAATATTTTCATAAATTTATCAATGGGAATATATTCATAAATTCAGGTGTGTTTTTTTAGCCACAGTTTGTAGGTAAATATTATGCATTAAGCAACTTATTTCTTATGAATAACTATTGGCACCTGTTGAAAGAAATACATTATCTTATCCTACATTTATTTTTTATTTTTTGGGGGGGATATTAAAGTTCTTTAGAGAATCGTAAAAATAAAATGTCAGTTAAAACTCATATTTTGTATTCTATTTTTTTTTTCTATATAAATGATATACAATACATGATTTATACATTACTAGAACCACTAGTAAAATGTATGATTTTGTTCCTGATAAGTGACTGCTTAGCTTAGTAAATTGGGAGTGCCCCCAAGGGAGTGGGTACAAGATAAAGACCCTGTGAACTTCAAATCAGTTTCCCAGATGCTGCATTTACTTGACAATAATAATTGTGAAGGAGACCACCATACTAGAGGCACCTGCAGATAACTAGTGATTAGGGAATATTTATTCTTTAAATATTCTTTATGCAGTAGCAGTAATTTACCACATTACGGGTCACATATTGCTTCAAGGTGACGCACTGGATGTCACATGGTTGAGTCATTTATTTCTTGCTAAGCAAATTAAGCTTCATCTCCACCAAAAAAATGTTTTAATCCTCATAACAAATTTTTACTTTTATTAGTATAAATTAACATACAACAATGCAAACATAGATTGCAAAAAAACAATTTGTGATGCAACAAATAAACACAGCTTGCCTGTACAATTAAGATGGTAATACAGATATAAGCATTACAGGGGTGAGAATCCTGCATAGTCACTTTGCCAATAATAAAGATATAACAGGTAGGTTTGGTGCATGTGTGTAACATTTTATTATTAAGGTAAAAAAAAAGACCAACAAACAAATTTATTTTTATATATATATATATATATATATATATATATATATATATATATATATATATATATATATATATAAACAGTAGTGAAGAGGCACCTCTTATGTAATTATAACACAAAATTGTTACACCATCAGCAAGAACCACCAATTTTGGCGAGAGAGATATATCACTTTAAATCTAAAAGGACAATAAAGTTCCTCTCATTTCACATATTTATTAAAAGTTCATTAAACATAGCAAAAAGGTGTCCATTGTGTTACAGAAATCCTTTTTTCTCCTCCTTCTATTCATGTAGATTGGAGGCCACAATAGGGCAGATAATCCAACGCGTTTCATCTCATGCCGAGACTTTATCAGGGGTATACTGTATCTACGGATGTAGAATACAGATCTTTAGGACATTTGCTTATACAATAATTTAACATTTACAAAATAAAATGACAAAAAATGACATAATATGGTAAGCTGATGGTATGGCAGGACAAATGGAGAAAAGCAAAGATAATATAAGAGTGAATCTTCAATCAATATGTTACCTTACTCTAAATTAATCAATCATCAACATTAATTTGTATTTGGACACACTGGTCTAACCGATTAGGCACAAAGTTCATATACATGAGGACCAATCACCTGTTGAAGAAATATTATCATAACTTTATACAGATGTTTTTTGAGGTACATCTCAACAGAAGATACTCTAACTATTATAATTGGCTCAATTGGAAAGGCGCATACTGTATCTGGTTAGTACAAAGAGGCATGTGAAAATTCAGATATTTAAACAATCAGGTTCAGGGAAAAATCCCAAATTTGTTAAACCTGACAAATGCATTATTACAAAACATCAGTGTCAATGCATTTACAATCATAATGTGACCAAGTTAATTATACTATTCCAAAAGTCCAAATAGGATTTAATTCAATGAATACTTTGTATATGTCCTTAATGTCTTCATTATAACTAGTGATGTGCACGGAAATTTTTCGGGTTTTGTGTTTTGGTTTTGGATTCGGTTCCGTGGCCGTGTTTTGGATTCGGACGCGTTTTGGCAAAACCTCCCTGAAAACTTTTTGTCGGATTCGGGTGTGTTTTGGATTCGGGTGTTTTTTTTACAAAAACCCCTCAAAAACAGCTTAAATCATAGAATTTGGGGGTCATTTTACTCCCATAGTATTATTAACCTCAATAACCATAATTTCCACTCATTTCCAGTCTATTCTGAACACCTCACACCTAAAATTTGCACCGAGGTCGCTGGATGGCTAAGCTAAGCGACCCAAGTGGCCGACACAAACACCTGGCCCATCTAGGAGTGGCAGTGCAGTGTCAGACAGGATGGCAGATTTAAAAAATAGTCCCCACACAGCACATGATGCAAAGAAAAACCGAGCAAGGCGGGAAGATTCGAGTCTGCATCGGAACCGTGTAAAATGGGTGAAGTTCGGGGGTGTTCGGTTCCCGAGGAACCGAACCCGCTCATCACTAATTATAACACATTTCAATTGTATAAAGGATAAAATTAGAGATGAACGGGTTCAGATCCCTGAGATCCGAACCTTACCGAACCACCGTACCCGAGTCCGGCTCAGGTTTTCCTGCCTGACTCGGAAACCAGAATGAGGCAAAACGTCATCATCCCGCTGTCGGATTCTCGCAGGATTTGGATTCCATATAAAAAGCCGCACATCGGGGCCATTTTCACTCCAGTCTCGGAGAGTGTAGTGAGAGGACGTGTCTCTGTCCTTAGTGTCTGTGTGGGGGCGGGAAAGTGGGGTGGCGATTCTAGTGCTATCTTGTGCTGCTCAGTCCAGTGTAGTCAGTGTCTTATGCTGCATCAGTCCAGCCAGTCACAGTACTGGTGTCCTCTGCTGCTATATGTCCAAAGTGCTGCTGGCTGCTGTATAAGCCCCTTGCAGTTTTGCTGTATTGTCTTGCATCAGACCAGGGGTTGTGTCTCTCTTGTGCAGCATCAGTCCAGTGACCAGTCACAGTGGTGGTGTCCTCTGCTGCTATATGTCCAAAGTGATGCTGTATAAGTCACTTGCAGTTTTGCTGTGCTGTCTTGCATCAGACCAGGGGTAGTGTCTCTCTTGTGCAGCATCAGTCCAGAGACCAGTCACAGTGGTGGTGTCCCCCGCTGCCATATATCCAGTGTTACTGGTGTATAATACTAGCGATATTGCCGTATAATTCCCGTGATATTGCCGTATAATTACCGTGATACTGGCATATAATTACAGTGATATTGCCGTATAATTACCGTGATACTGGCATATAATTACAGTGATATTGCCGTATAATTCTCGGGATACTGGCGTATAATTCCTGTGATATTGCCGTATAATTCCTTTGATAATTGCCGTATAATTCTCGGAATACTGGTGTATAATTCCTGTGATATTGCCGTATAATTCCTGTGATATTGCCGTATAATTCCTATGATATTGCCGTATAATTCCTGTGATACTGGCGTATAATTCCTGTGATATTGTTGTATAACTCTCTGAATACTGGCGTATTACTCCTGTAATATTGCCATATAATTCCGGTGATATTGCCGTATAATTCTCAGAATACTGCCGTATAATTCCTGTGATATTGCCATATAATTATTGGAATACTGGCGTATAATTCCTGTGATACTGGCGTATAATTCCTATGATATTGCCATATAATTCCAGTGATACTGGCGTATAATTCCTGTGATATTGCCGTATAATTTCTGTGATATTGCCATATAATTCCTGTGATACTGGCGTATAATTCCTGTGATACTGGCGTATAATTCCTGTGATATTGCCATATAATTCCCGTGATACTGCTGTATAATTCCATATAAATCCATATAATTCCATACAAAATCCAGTTCAGTGGTGCTGCCATATAAGTTCAGTGGTGATGTCCTGTGCTGTATATTATTTACTCCAAATAAAGGGGTTATTAATATTTAATCCAAATAATTTTTACAGGGTTTGCCCTGTGAGGTGTAGGGGTACGCTCTCTTGTGCCGCATATTGTGTTATATAACTCCAGAAAAATAATGGAGAACAAAAATTTGGAGGATAAAATAGGGAAAGGTCAAAAACCACTTCCTCCTAGTGCTGAAGCTGCTGCCACTAGTCATGACATAGTCAATGAAATACCATCAACACAGTCTGTGATAGTAGAGGGCATGTAAAATCCAAAAAGCCAAAGTTCAGTAAAAAGACCCAAAAAATAAATTTAAATCGTCTGAGGAGAAATGTGAACTTGCCAATATGCCGTTTACGACATGGAGTGGTAAGGAATGGCTAATGCCCTGGCCTATGTTCATGACTAGTGGTTCAGCTTCACATGATGATGGAAGCCCTCATCCTCCTACTAGAAAAATGAAAAGAGTTAAGCTGGAAAAAGCACAGAAAAGAACTGTGCATTCTAAGATGGTATCACAAATCCCCAAGGAGAGTCCAAGTGTGTCGGCAGTTGCGATGCCTTACCTTCCCAACACTGGACGGAAAGAGGTGGCTCCTTCCACCATTTGCACGCCCCCTGCATGCACTGGAAGGAATACCCACAGTCCAGTTTCTGATATTCAAATTGAAGATGTCACTGTTGAAGTACACCAGGATGAGGATATGGGTGTTGCTTACGCTGAGCAGGAAATTGACGGTGAGGATTCTGATGGTGATGTGGTTTGTTTAATGAGGCACCGGGGGAGACACCTGTTGTCCATGGGATGAAGAAGCCCATTGTGATGCCTGGGCAAAATATAAAAAATGCCCCCTTCTCGGTGTGGAATTATTTCTCCACAAATCCGGACAACAGGTGTCAAGCCGTATGTTGCCTCTGTCAATCTGTAATAAGTAGGGGTAAGGATGTTAACCACCTAGGAACATCCTCCCTTATAGGTCACCTGCAGTGCATTCATCATAAGTCAGTGTCAATTTGTGAAACTTTGGGTAAGAGCGTAAGCAGTCCACTGACACCTAAATCCCTTCTTCCTGTTGTACCCAAGCTCCTGCAAACCACACCACCAACTCCCTCAACGTCAACTTCCTCCTCAGTCATGAACATCAGTAGTCCTGCAGGCCATGTCACTGGCAAGACTGACGAGTCCTCTCCTAATCGGGATTCCTTGGGAGGATCCTTGAGTGGTACGCCTGCTGCTGTTGTTACTGCCGCTGCTGCTGTTGTTGCTGCTGGGAGTCGATCGTCATCCCAGAGGGGAAGTCGGAAGACCACTTGTACTACTTCAACTAAGCAATTGACTGTCCAACAGTCCTTTGTGAGGAAGATGAAATATGACAGCAGTCATCCTATTGCAAAGCGGATAACTTAGGCCTTGACACTTATTTTGTTGTTAGACATGCGTCCGGTATTCGCCATTAGTACAGTAGGATTTAGACAATTGATGGAGGTATTGTGTCCCCGGTACCAAATCCCATCTAGATTCCACTTTACTAGGTCGCCGATACCGACAATGTACAGAGACATCACAAAGTGTCGCCAGTGTCCTAAAAAATGCGGTTGTATCCAGTATCCATTTAACCATGGACATGTGGACAAGTGGAACAGGGCAGACTAAGGACTGTATGACTGTGGCAGCCCACTGGGTAGATGTATTGCCTCCCGCAGCAACAACAGTAGCACCAGTAGCACGATCTCACAAATCCAAACTCATTTCTATGCAGGCTATGCTGTGTATCACCGCTTTCCGTAAGAGACACACCGCTGACATCCTCTTACGGAAACTGAGGGACATCATCGTGCATTGGTTTACCCCGCTTAGACTCTCCTGGGGATTTGTGATATCGGACAACGCCACCAATATTGTGCGTGAATTAAAACTGGGCAAATTCCAGCACGTCTCATGTTTTCACATAAAATTAATCTGGTTGTGCAGAGTTTTTTGTAAAATGACAGGGGTGTACAGGAGATGCTGTTGGTAGCCCGAAAAATTGCAGTCCACTTTCGACATTCTGACACTGCGTGCCGAAGACTGGAGCACCAGCAAACACTCCTGAACCTGCCCTGCCATCAACTGAAGCAAGAGGTGGTAACGAGGTGGAATTCAACACTCTATATGCTTCAGAGGATGGAGGAGCAGCAAAAGGTCATTAAAGCCTATACATCCACCTACGATATACGCAAAGGAGGGGGAATGCACCTGACTGAAGCGCAGTGGATAATGATTTCCGTCTTGTGCAAGGTTCTCCAACCCTTTGAACTTGTCACACGTGAAGTCAGTTCAGACAGTTTGAGTCAGGTCATTCCCCTCATCAGGCTTTTGCAGAAGCAGCTGGAGAAATTAAAGGAGGAGCTAAGATGGAGCGATTCCGCTAAGTATGTGGGACTTGTGGATGGAGCGCTTCTTTCGCTTTGCCAGGATTCGAGGGTGGTCAGTCTCTTGATATCAGAGCACTACATTTTGGCCACCGTGTTCGATCCTAGGTTTAAAGCCTACATTGTATCTCTCTTTCTGGCAGACACAAGTGTACAGAGGTGCAAAGACCTACTGATGAGTAAATTGTCAACTCAAGCAGAATGTGACCCGTCAATAGCTCCTCTTTCAATTTCTCTCACCACTGGGGCTGCAAGGAAAAGGATAAGATTTCCTAGCCCTGGTCCGTATTGAAGGACCTGCCAATCATTATTGACATGTATACTGTCACTGCATATGATTCTGTCACCATTGAAAGAATGGTGGAGGATTATATTAGTGACAGCATCCAAGTAGGCATGTCAGACAGTCCGTATGTACACTGGCAGGAAAAAGAGGCAAATTGGCTTTATTTTTCCTAAGTTGCCCCCCCTACAGTGTGTACTCCGAAACAGTGTTTAGTGCAGCCAGTAACCTTGTTAGTGATCGGCGTAGGAGGTTACTTACACAAAATGTGGAGAAGATGATGTTCATCAAAATGAATTATAAATTCCTCCAGGAAGACCTTGACCAGCAATTGTCTCCGGAAAGTACAAAGGGGCCCATGATGGTGGATTCCAATGGGGACAAATTAATACTCTATGAGGAGGGGGATGTACACAGTGAAAGGGGTGAGGAATTGGAGGATGAGGATGAGGTTGACATCTTGCCTCTGTAGAGCCAGTTTGTGCAAGGAGAGATTGATTGCTTCTTTTTTGCTGGTGGCATAAAACAAACCAGTCATTTCAGCCACAGTCATGTGGCAGACCCTGTCGCTGAAATGACTGGTTTGTTAAAGTGTGCATGTCCTGTTTATACAACATAAGGGTGGGTGGGAGGACCCAAGGACAATTCAATCTTGCACCTCTTTTTCTTTTTTGCATCATGTGCTATTTGGGGACTATTTTTTTAAAGTTCCATCCTGTCTGACACTTCCGTATATGTCCAGTGGTACTGCCATATAATTCCAGTGATGCTGCCGTATATGTCCAGTGGTACTGCCATATAGTTCCAGTGATATTGCCATAGAATTCCAGTGATATTGCTGTATAATTCCAGTGGGAATTGTTTGTGTCACTTGGCTTAGTCATACATCTACCTCATTGCACCTCTTCTACATCTTTGCATGAGGTGCTGTTTGGGGCCTTTTTTATATTTGCCCTCCTGTCTGCCACTGCAGTGCCACTCATAGATCAGTGGCATGCGGTGAGGTCTATAGCTGGTGAGGCACTGCAGCCATAATGTCCGTCCAAAGATGCCTACTGCTGCTGAGCCAATACCCGCTGCTGCCGCCCCATTGTGGGTGGGTACTGTGTCTAGGGGGCCAGTGGGCATGGTGGGGAATGTGTGTCCCTGGGGCCGGGGGAAGGGGGGGTACTGTATGTGACAGGAGTAGGGTTCCAGAAGCAGGGGTGTTAGTTAGGATGGGTACTGTACTGTAAGGCATGGAGCACAAGCTCCATACATTCCGCCACTGCTGGGGGCTGAGTGGGTGTAATAGTGGGAAGCAGGGGCAGGATGGGAGCAGTAGAAGTGCAGAGCAGGGTATAGGATAGGAGTAGTCATGGTGGAGAGCAGGGGGCAGGCTGAAAGTAGTAGTAGTAGTGAGGATCAGTGGGTGCAGACTAGGAGTAGTAGTTGTGGGGAGCAGGGGGCAACAGTGGGGGCAGACTGGGAGTAGTAGTGGTGGGCAGCATGGAAGTAGGTGTGGTGGAGAGCAGGGGGCAGGCTGGAAGTAGTAGTGGGGAGCAGGGGCCAGACAGAATAGTAGTGGTAAGGAGCAGGGGGTAGGATGGAAGAAGTAGTGGGGATAGGATTGAAGTAACAGTAGTGCAGAGTAGTGGGGCAGGCAGGGAGTAATAGAAGGGCGGGCAGGATGGATGTAGTGGTGGGAAGAAGTGGGCAGGATGGCAGTGGAAGGGACTCGGCGAGCATAAGTTATAAGTTGAACAATGATTTCACCTTCTCTTTGCAGCTCCTGGGTCCCAGCCATTGTTGCTCCATCCATGCTGACAGCATGCTCACACAGGACAGATGGACACTCGGACAGCCACAGTTGAAGCGATGGGTTCCGCTCCTCTGCTTGCTCACACCCGTCTCTTCCCTGCGTGGTCCTTGGGATCTCAGATTTGGGGGTGAACACAGCCTGCGATCGGGTTGGGAAGGAAGGGGAGGGGGGAGGGTGGCTCCGCATCTCTGCACTAGCTGTACATCTTCAGGGCCAGATGTACAAAGTCTTGAAAAGTGATTAAATGGACAGAGGCAAACTACCAACAAATCAGCTCCTAACTCTCATTTTTGAAACACATCCTGTAACATGGCAGTTAGGGGCTGATTGGCTGATACTTTACCACTCTCCACTTTATCACTGTTCATGACTTAGTACATCTGGCCCTAAATGCCTACATGCCTGGCTGCAGCAGTGCCTGCCTCATCACTGGGGCCAGCCAATGTCTGTAGTGAAGGCTGCACTGGCTGCAGCCCACAGACATTTTCCTGAGCAGTGCCGTAACTAGACATTTTAGCGCTGTGTGCAAGAAACAGCATTGCCCTCTCCCCCATATACAAAACTACGCCACTGCACCAAAAATATAGGCACATGGCTTCATGGGGAAGGGGCATGGTCACAAAATAATACCAATTCATAGTACGCTATACAGAAGTCTCCAGTATTCAAATTACACTGCACAGTAGCGCCACTTACACACATTACACCAGGTAGAGCCCCTGTCACACATTACTCCAGGTAGATTCACATTTTACACATTACGTCAGACAACGTCCCCGTTTTTACACATTACGGCAGCAGTTTCTTTTTACACATTACGGCAGCAGTCTCTTTTTACACATTACGGTGGCACAGTCCCCCTTTTTACACATTACGGCAGACACAGTCCCCCTTTTTACACATTACGGTGGCAGAGTCCCCTTTTTACACATTACGGCAGACACAGTCCCCCTTTTTACACATTACGGTGACAGAGTCCCCTTTTTACACATTACGGCAGACAGCATCCCTTTTTACACATTACGGCAGACAGAGTCCCCCTTTTTACACATGACAGCAGGCACAGTCCCCATTTTTACACAGTACAGCAGGAGAGTCCCCCTTTTTACTCATGTTTATGCATTACGGCAGGCAACCTAGTTTAGGGGGTTTCACGTGCGTGCAGGTATGTAGCCAGCTTACTTACCGGCTCCTGTCTCTGCTCCTTGCACTCATCACTTCCCCCATCCTAGGTGGTCTCCTCACCTGTCCCCGCTCCTGGCCACCGTCCAACGAATCCTCTTGACAGTTTCTCCATCCTCATCCCTGTGGGAGACAGCTGAAGCTGGCCGAGTCCTAGTAGAGACACTGCATGGGGGGTGCAGGCTTCTGTGCTGCTGTTTGTGTAACTAAAACGTGGGTGCGCTCAGCAGCAGAGGAGCTGAGCGCACACCACATATGGGGCAGCGCTACAGCGGAAGTCTCTGGGGAAAGAGAGCGGCCGTGACAGTCAGCGGCAGGCGGCCCCGGGACGGTTAGGGCTGCTGCTGCAGCCCTGCTCTTCCTGATGCGGCATTAGATGTAATGCCGCCGCCACCACCGCCGCTGCTGTACTCATGACAGGGGGGACACTTTGACCAGCACAAGTGTAAGCTAACACTTGCGGTAGCCGGCAACCGTTCTAACATCCTGCCAGGAGAATCCGCCGAGCACCTGATGAGCAGAAGGGCAGTCCAGCACTGCCAAATCACATCTGCTCGAGTCACAGGGGTGTGCTTTCATATGAGCTGAAAGCACACCCCTGTCTAAGAGGCACTTCTAGTAAGTGCCGCTTCATCTGCATTTTTCAATGGGCTATTTCTGCCAAATGCCTGGCCCCGCCCCCCCGCATCTGGCCTCTTCACAGTGACAGCGGGAGGCACCAAAAGCGGTGCCTCCAAAACACGTTTTATACTGTTTTTCTCACAATAAATATGGTTAAAATAATATAAATGCTAAAGCAGATACTTATGACACAGTAACTGTGTCATAAGTATCTTCTTGTTTGTATTTTAATTATTAATGGCAGGGGAGGCACTGCTTCCCCAGCCTCCCCTGACTGCACGTCCCTGTCATAGATGGACCAATTGTTTGTGTCGCTTGGCTTAGTCATACAGCTACCTCATTGCACCTCTTCTACATCTTTGCATGAGGTGCTGTTTGGGGCTTTTCTTTTTATATCTGCCCTCCTGTCTGCCACTGCAGTGCCACTCCTAGATGGACCAATTGTTTGTGTCGCTTGGCTTAGTCATGCAGCTACCTCATTGCACCTCTTCTACATATTTGAATGAGGTGCTGTTTGGGGCCTAGTTTTTGAAAAGTGCTATCCTATCTGACACTGCAGTGCCACTCCTATATGGGCCAGGTGTTTGTGCCACATACTTGTGTCGCTTGGCTTAGTCATACAGCAACCTTGGTGCACCTCTGTTTCTTCTTTGCATCATGTGCTGTTTGGGGCCTTTTTTATTTCTGCCCTCCTGTCTGACACTGCAGTGCCACTCCTAGATGGGTCAGGTGTTTGTGTTGTCCACTTGAGTCGCTTAGCTTAGTCATCCAGCAACCTTGGTGCAACCTTTTGGCCTAAAAACAATATTGTGAGGTGTTCAGAATAGACTGGAAATGAGTGGAAATGAATGTTATTGATGGTAATACCGCAGGATCAACATTACCCCCAAATTCTGTGATTTTAGCCGTTTTTATGTTTTTTTTTAAAAATCATCCAGGTACAAAACCAAAACCAAAACACGAAAGAGTGATTTTGGCAAAACCAAGCAAAAACAAAAACAAAAAAGTGTAATTAGAACCAAAACCAAAACACAAAACATGAAAAGTGCCAACCGCACATCTCTAGATAAAATGTTCTTAGCTATTGCTAACAAGCTGTATTATGGCTGTGGTATGTTAGGTACTGTAGACTAGACTTAGGTTGACCACTACTGGTCGACAGTAAGTAGGTCGACATGGTTTCTAGGTCGACATGAGAAAAGGTCGACGAGTTTTTTAAAACTTTTTGGGTGTCGTTTTCTCCGTACATTGACCGGGAACCCCAGTTAGTGCACCGTGTCCCCTCGCATGGCTCGCTTCACTTGCCATGCTTCAGGCCAGGTTACCATTCCCAATTGTAGTCCATGTGGATCGTAAAGTATGAAAAAGTACAAAAAATGAATAAAAAAATGTGAAAAACTCATGTTGACCTTTTGTCATGTCGACCTAGAACATGTCAACCTAGAGTCCCTGTCGACCCAGAGTACCTGTCGCCCTATTGACCATGTCGACCTACTTACTGTAGACCAATAGTGGTCGACCTAGACAGTGTCGACCTACTTACTGTAGACCTAAAGACCGGATCCCCTGTATTAGATAAGTTCACAATACATAGCTACCAAATGAGGCCATCGTCAAAGATGTATAACAATTATGGATAGTAACAATAATAAGGTCCTTACCCCCTTGTCAAACAATACAAGTACTCCTGTGGATCCAAATATCTGAAGTCTATGTGTAAGGGCACTTTCCCTCCTTCTATTGTGACTAGTGTCATTGCATCACTTCCTCCTACCTCGTAATTGGTGCAATTATAACCTTAAAAATACACTCTATTATAAACCAGGTGCAGTCTCAAAAAAGAGATGTGATGTAGGTGTGTTTATAAATAACATACAGATGGGTCCACATTTATCTTGACCTTTAATAGGATTAACTGAGACTGTCCAATCGTACTTAGGGGGTCATTCTGAGTTGTTCGCTCGCAAGCTGCTTTTAGCAGCTTTGCACACGCTAAGCCACCGCCTACTGGGAGTGAATCTTGGCTTATCAAAATTGCGAACGAAAGATTTGCAATATTGCGAAAAGACTTCTCTGTGCAGTTTCTGAGTAGCTCGAGACTTACTCTGCCAGTGCGATCAGTTCAGTGCTTGTCGTTCCTGGTTTGACGTCACAAACACACCCAGCGTTCGCCCAGCCACTCCTCCGTTTCTCCAGCCACTCCCGCGTTTTTCCCAGAAACGGTAGCGTTTTTTCACACACTCCCATAAAATGTCCAGTTTCCGCCCAGAAACACCCACTTCCTGTCAATCACATTACGATCACCAGAACGAAGAAAAAATCTCGTAATGCCGTGAGTAAAATACCTAACTGCATAGCAAATTTACTTGGCGCAGTCGCACTGCGGACATTGCGCATGCGCATTAGCGACTAATCGCTCCGTTGCGAGAAAAAAATAACGAGCGAACAACTCTGAATGACCCCCGTAATCCCCTGCTGTAATGACTTAATCCCCTGCTGTATTGTTCCCTGTATTGTATTGCAGCTGAGAACAATAGATGATGGGTTTATGCTAATAAATCATGTTGTGCCTAGGCGCTGAAAACTAGTCAAGATAACCATGGACCCATCTGTATATGCTATTAATCTCAATAACATTAATTTCCACTCATTTCCAGTCTATTCTGAACACCTCACAATATTGTTTTTAGGCCAAAAGCTTGCACTGAGGTGGCTGTATGACTAAGCTAAGCGACACAAGTGTGCGGCACAAACACATGGCCCATCTTGGAGTGGCACTGCAGTGGCAGACAGGATGGCAGAATTAAAACATAGGCTTCAAACAGCACATGATGCAAAGAAGAAAAAGAGGTGCAATGAGGTAGCTGGATGGCTAAGCTAAGTGACACAAGTGTGCGGCACAACCACCTGGTCCATCTTGGAATGGCACTGCAATGGCAGACAGGATGGCACTTAAAAATAACGCCCCAAACAGCACATCATGCAAAGAAGAAAAAGAGGTGCAATGAGGTAGCTGTATGACTAAGCAAAGCGACACAAATGTGCGGCACAAGCACCTGGCCTATCTAGGAGTGGCACTGCAGTTGCACCAGGATGGCACTTAAAAAAACTAGGCCCCAAACAGCACATCATTCAAAGAAGAAAGAGAGGTGCAATGAGGTAACTGTATGACTAAGCTAATCGACACAAGTGTGCGGCACAATCAACATGGGACGTGCTGGAATTTGCCCAGATTTAATACATGCACAATATTGATGGCACAGGAGAGCGTATCCTTAAACCACCCACACACACACACACACACACACACACACAGCAAAGCCTGTAAAATTAATCTGGATAATAATAACCCTTTTATTTGGAGCTATTATAATAATATGCAGCACAGGCGAGCGTACCCCTACAACCACACAGTGCAAACCCTGTAAAAATTATTTGTATAATAATATAAGTCATGTATATAAGCCTTTTATTTGGAGTAAATAATATACAGCACAGGACACCACCACTGGACTTATGGCAGCACAAGACACCACCACTGGACTGATGCAGCACAAAACAGCACCACTGGACTGGACTTATACGGCAGTATCACTGGACTGGATTTATACAGCAGGACCGCTGGAATTATACGCCAGTACCACTGGAATTATACGGCAGTATCACTGGATTTATACGCCAGTACCACTTGAATTATACGGCAGTACCACTGGATATATACGGCAGTATCACTGGACTGGATTTATACGCCAGTACCGCTGGAATTATACACCAGTACCACTGAAATTTTACGGCAGTATCACTGGAATTATATGGCAGTACCACTGGAATTATACGGCAGTACCACTGGACATGTACAGCAGTATCACTGCACTGGATTTATATGCCAGTACCGCTGCAATTATACGCCAGTGCCACTGGAATTATACGGCAGTATCACTGGAATTATACGGCAGTACTACTGGACATATACGGCAGTATCACTGGACTGGATTTATATGCCAGTACTGCTGCAATTATACGCCAGTACCACTGGAATTATACGGCAGTATCACTGGAATTATATGGCAGTACTGCTGGACATATTCGGCAGTATCACTGGACATATACAGCAGTATCAATGGACATATACGGCAGTACCACTGGACATATACAGCAGCACAGGGAAACCACCACTGGACTGATGCAGGATAACACAGCACCACTGCAATGTACTGGACTTATACAGCAGCACTGGACATATGGCAGCAGAGGACACCACCACTGTGACTGGACTGATGCAGCACAAGACACCACCACTGTACTGATGCAGCACAACACAGCACCACTGGACTGGACTTTACAGCAGCACTGGACATATGGCAGCAGAGGACACAACCACTGTGACTGGACTGATGCAGCACAAGACACTACCACTGAACTGATGCAGGACACTGAGGATGGAGACACGTCCTCTCTCTACACTCTCCAATGCCAGAGTGAAAATGGCGGTGACGCGCGGCTCCTTATATGGAATCTAAACCCCGCGAGAATCCGACAGCGGGATGATAACATTTTACCTCATTCTGGTTTCTGAGTCAGGCGGGAAAACCCGAGCATGACTCTGATCCGGGCTCCGGTAGTGAAGTTCAGGGGGGTTCGGTTCTCAGGGAACCGAACTCGCTCATCTTTACTACAAATATACATTAAAATTGGTCACAAATCAACCAAAAATCGAATACCACTTCCTGCTGATATTCTATTGGACAAAACATACCACATGCAGGAAGCTGCTGTGGTTCCTTTAATTCTGGATTGCGTACATCTCTGATGGTAAGATGCCTGTGATGGTTTGTATACATCTCCGATAGTGGGGTGCTTGCAGAGTGCCCTCTGAGCTGGTTGATTCAATGACATATGCTATGAGATCACAGCTGTGATTGTGCATGCTGAAAATGTGCAAAATTATAAAAAAAGCCCTGAAAAGTACAGTGATGCCCACTGGAGCCATCGCAAAGGCACAGCAACTGCGTAAACATTCAGAGTGCACGCGCAGATCCTTCGATAATCATCAGCTCGAGTAAATCAACAGCCAAGCAGCATGACAGCCTGAACAGAGATGCCCAAACATGGACCCGGCAGGCCTACTTTCAATGCCACAAATGGTGAGCAGCCATCATCCTTACTTTCATAGGCACCGTAATGAAGGTTTAGGCAATAGAATGTGTTTTAGAATTGAAAAACAACTATCATTTATTAGTCTATTGTTTGGTCAATCTTTGGGCGATTTTCAATTTTACAAAATCAACTGTTAGTAAATATCCAATCTGCATTTAAATCAGTCTCTTTTTCAATCATCAATGTTTTATGCTGTACAATCTTAGCTGTTGTTTAGGTCTTTTTTTTTACTTTTAATAACTCTATGATTTGCACAATCGGCCAAAAATCAATGGAAAACACAAAATCTATAAAATCAACCTATAGTTAATATACTTCTTAGTCCCAAACCTATTACAGAGTTAAGAAATGAAAGAATCTTTTCCCCAAATTTATAAATTTTATTACACTCCCAAAAATGATAACAACTATACATAGTGTGTTTATACTTGCACAAACTGGTTTCACCTTCTACCAAATGTCTCTTCTGCCCCTGTAACAAATAGTGTAGACGCTATAGAGTTTTAAAATGTACTTTTTGAAACATGGCAGAATGTAAACTTTTCATATTGTAGTTTTCGCATTGTATTTAATTTAATGTATGGGAAATAGAGATACACCCAAATCACTGCAGAAGTAAGCCTAGCCCAATGTTTATCATCTGAGCCTTGTAACATTACACTGTCTTGGCGTAATCCTTGACTCCTCCCTCTCCTTCAAACCACACATTCAGAACCCCTCACAAACCTGTCATTTTCATCTCAAAAACATTTCCAGGATCAGACCTTTTCTCACCTAGGATGCCAATAAGAACATTATTCACTCAGTGATTATTTCCAGACTGGACTACTGTAATCTCCTCCTAACTGGCCTCCCTGACAATCACCTCTCTCCACTCCAATCTATCCTCAATGCTGCAGCCCGGCTCATCTTCCTCACCAAACGCACTACATCCACCTCCTCTCTCCTACAAGCCCTTCACTGGCTTCCCTTCCCTTTCAGAATCCAATTCAACTTCTCATACTCACTTACAAAGCACTCACCCACTCCTCTCCCATTTACATCTCGGACCTTATCTCCCTTTACTCTCCCACCCGTCCACTTCGCTCTGCTAATGCACGCCGAGTCTCCTGTCTTCTGATTACTTCCTCCCTCTCCTATCTCCAAGATTTTTCACGTGCTACTCCCTTCCTCTGGAATTCTTTACCTCTCCCCCTCAGACTCTCCACCTCTCTACAAAACTTCAAACGGGCTCTTAAGACCCATTTCTTTACCAAACCTAGCCAAATCTCATCCTAACCCTCTGTTCCACGCTCTCTATATAACCCATCTGTGTCACCCCTGTCTGTCTACCCCTCCCCTTATAATGTAAGCTCTCACAAGTAGGGCCTCTTCCTTCATGTGCTTATCCTTTTCTTACTTTAATAATCCCCAACTGCCCAAATCCCGCAGTTTTTTGGCCACCTTGAAACTTATCTCGATGTCGTTTACTGGTGTAGTTATGCTTAGTTACCCTGTACTTGTCCTATATTGTCTTCAACTGTAAGTCACTGTTTTCCTGTTTTGATTATGTGCATATGTACTCTGTAATTGGGCGCTGCGGAACCCTTGTGGCGCCATATAAATAAAGGACAATAATAATAATAATAACAACATACATTGTTTGTGGCCAGATAAAAAGTCTTTAATATATTGTACCCAAAGAACATATACTGTAAGATTCATTAGTTGATCTGTCTCAGATGATGGGGTATCACAACCAAAAGAGATTGGTCTGTAAGTACATATGGAAATGTGAATGATAGAAAAGATATGTTTCCCCAATGATGAAAAAGACAGCATAATGTAGTTCCTCAAAATTCAAATACTGTACATCTCAAATTGCTTATATGCATTTTTCTCTCCAGATCAAAAACAAATGATTATCTAAACCAGGGGGAAAAGTGGGTTTTCCCACAATGTGGAAAATGGTATGGATAAATGCTTTCTTTTGAACGATTTATTGATCACTATCCAGCAACGATAAGTATCCATAAATTGAATAGTAGAGTGTATCTCAAGAGGGACGTCACATAGAAGAAAATCTAAAAGATAATGATGAGGGTGTTAATTAAATTATCTATATAGATATATATATAAATGTGAAAGCCATAACTCACTCACTCACTCATATGTTAGGAAGATGAAATTGCACAAAGGTATTCTTCAGGTGGGAAATAGGAAAACGATGTAATTATAATTTTAATAAACCTCCCCTAAGGGGGTGAAAAGGGGGTTGACATAATGACGTTATTACAAATGCGTGGCTCGGGTTACGTAAACGATAATCCCCAAATGGACAATCAGATAAAAATTTGGAATGCACCTCCAGTGTGTAGAATTTAATAAACACAAAAATGGTCCTGTCACTTTTTACCGTATCTACTATGGGTGCTCCTCGGGTAATGCCAAGAACCATGGATAAATATTTAATCACATTAACATGTCTTACATTTACATCTCTATAAATTTACCAAATTATTACCATTCAAGTATATGTATAGCCATAAAAAATCAGAAACTCCCATGCGAAGAACGGGTAGAACAGCTAGTAATCTTGTAAAATAAATGTAGTGAATTTGCCACAAATGACGTAACATGGAGGAGGTGCCTAGATGGCTAAAGTCCCTACTTCTACTAACTTTGACTTCACAACTGGAGCAGATGCCTTCACAGACGTTGTCAGGATTTGTGTAAAAATAATTCCACACCCAAGAGGTGACTTTTTTGCTCTTATGTCCAGGCATCACAATGTCTTTCTTTTAATCATGGGCAAGAACAGCAGTCACTGGTGGCTTACTTACACAAACAACATTATCAACATCCTTATCTCCAGTGTCAGATAGTAGAAGTACACACATATTCCCTCATCCTGTTCCACTTCCACTCAAGCATCCTCAATTTCTATTATGTCCTCATCACCATCTTTACTTGTATTGCTTCACACATGTGCAGATGGTGCAGAAATGTTGGAAGGAGGTGAACGAAGCTTCTCTATGAGGACAGTGTGAGAAATGTCTGGCTCGCACATAGTTTATGTGGACACCCCTAAACTCTCCTCAGGGATGTGTGATGGTTCTGAACACACAGTTAGTTCCACTGCCTTAGTGTGCTTTCATTTTTTTACACCTCTTCTAGATTCAGTGAAAAGTTCTTACATTGTCATGGAAAAGATGCTTCACTGACTGTTTCAGAACCAACACTCATAGTGCTGAGTCTTTCCTTGCCACTGCGTGTGGTGAATGGCAGGTTGCCAATTTTATGTTTTTCTGCAGTAACCTTTCCCTTTTTTAGAAGTATTTTTTTTCTTCACTACTGTAATTTTTTTTATATTTTATTTCAGATGCCCTGGCTTAAACCATCTATGCCTTAGTTGATGATGTTGAAGGACTTGTATTGTCATGACTGGTGACAGCAGCTGCACATTAGTATTTGCTTGCTGCTCCTCCTCTTCTCTCTACTGATCACCATGATCCATATTGATAATCCAAATTGATGAACACACTCAAGTTGTACAAAGACTACAGTTTAATAGTATTATTTATTTACTTAAACCTTTTCACAAATCACTGCAGATTCATGTTATAAATACGCAGTGGGGTACCGCCTGCATTGTCACAGTACTTGTATGTTATGGATACACAATAGTAGGGCCGTGAGGTAAATAGCTGAGGAGGCACTGGCTAGTACCAGAGCCAGATTTACACACAATCTATGAGCCCAATAGTTCATGTGGGCATTATACACAGGTGCAGCAGTATATACTGCTGGAAATTTGGTGAGTTTTGATCAGAGATGTACAAACAAGGTAGGCAGGTGAGGCACTGTCTCACCTGTCATAGACTTTTTACTCCAGAGTTTTGACTATAAAAATTATTAGAATAATACAAATAAGATACTTATAATATATTCTTTGTATTTTTTATGTACTTTATATAGTCAAAATTCAAGCATATACATTAGTATAACAGGAAAGGCTCTACCTCACCTGCCTCACCACACCGCACGTCACTGTACAGTAGTCACAGTACCTGTATGTTATGGATACACATTGGGGTACGGCCTGCAAAATCACAGTAATTTGTATGTTATGAATGCGCAGTGGGTTACGGTCCTCTGTTGTTATAGGACTTGTATGTTATGGATACACAGTGGAGTACAGCACAACAGAAAAACTGTTTTTTTTCACTTTTTTTATTTGTTTTAATTTTTATGAAACTGTATTCGCAAATGACACTGTGGAGTCACATCACTAATGTGAAAGCAGTGCTGTATGGCCTGCAAAGTCACAGTGCTTGTATGTTATGGATACACAGTAGTCACAGTACTTGTATGTTATGGATACACAGTACAGCACAAAAGTACAACATTTTTTTTCTCACTTTTTTTACTTTTTTACTTTTTAAAAAAACATTTTCAACTTTATTAATTTTGTTTTGTTTTTTAATTTTTCCTGACTTTATGTTTTTTTCCAACTTTTTTTCAACTTTTTAAAAAACTTTCTTAAACTTTTTTTTACATTGGAGCAAATGGACACTGGACCGGTTACATTGTCAGCACTGGAGCGAATGGATACTGGATAGGAGCTTCGCAGCACTGGAGTGAATGGACACTAGACAGGTACGTCAGCAGCACTGGAGTGGATGGACACTGAGCAGAGGCATTGTCAGCACTGGAGCAGATGGACCCTGGACAGATGCGCTGTCAGCATTGGAGTGGATGGACACTGGACAGGTGCATTGTCAGCACTGGAGCGGATGGACACTGGACAGGTGCAGTCGCAGCTCTGGAGCAGAGCTGTGTCTATTAGACTGGACAGCCACCTAATAGACACAGCACAGCCACTTCTGGATGGACACAGCACAGCCACTTGTATGGATGGACACAGCACAGCTACTTGTCTGAAGTCTGGACACATATAGGAAAGTACATTTTTATATGCACAAAGATCAAAGTGGTACAGTAAATGTGACACATATAATGACAGCACTACAGGTTGAGTATCCCTCATCCAAAATGCTTGGGACCAAGAGTATTTTGGATATCGGATTTTTCCGTATTTTGGAATAATTGCATACCATAATGACATATGATGGCAATGGGACCCAAGTCTAAACACGGGATGCATTTATGTTACATATACACCTTATACACACAGCCTGAAGGTCATTTAATACAATATTTGTAATAATTTTGTGAATTAAACAAAGTTTGTGTACAATGAGCCATCAGAAAACAAAGGTTTCACTATTTCACTCTCACAAAAAAAATCCGTATTTCGGAATATTCCGTATTTCGGAATATTTGGATATGGGATACTCAACCTGTAATACATAACTTTTAAATTGCAGTGGGACATACTGTCGGTACATACAGGCATTTAGTACTTTAGAAGTTTAGCAGAAAGTGGACAATTTACAGTAGGGCACGTTTTGTACACTATGGCGATATTTGTGTGTATGGCCAGCTGGGCTTGTTGTGGTCTATTTTGCCCAGATAAAAGTGGGGACATATGCTCAGAATTTATATGTATAACATAAGAAATTAGCAATATTTAGATAAAAATTGTGAAATAACTAAAAAATAAAAATGTGTTCCTAAATTGAAACTAGTCAGAACTTTGAAGTTGTTTTTTGTCTTTACAGCGCTGTCTCATGTGGGCCTGGTCTCCCACAAATGGTCAGACTGAGAATTTGTATGGAGACATTTCAGAAATTGGGCAGTAGTGTATAGCAACCAGGTAAACAAAATAAATGCATTTGCACAAAATGATTCTGTCGTTAGTTCAGAAGTCACTACAGGTCTATTTTCAGCTTTTATAGAACAAAACAAATGAAATAAAATAAAATGCAGGCACGCTCTCCATTCCCACACAAATTGTGTATGACAAGTTTCATTCATTCTCTACAAAATAAAGGTTAACAGTATTTAGTCTTTGATGTGACATGTGATGTTTGGCAGTGAATTCACTTGTCAAAGTGTGGCCTTTATTCCCCAGAAAGGTTGAACATATATCATTTATATTTGCCTTTACCTTTGCCATAAACAAAATGGCAATAAGAAACAAAAGACAATCCCTCAGTGTATTACTGCCAGCCAGGTCATGCAAGGTGAACAGTATGCTAGGCTCAGTAAGGTGTTGGAAATACAAAAGGAGCCTTGCACACTTTGGTCTTAGATTCGGTATCCGGTCTTTAGGTCGACAGTAAGTAGGTCGACACTGTCTAGGTCGACCACTGTTGGTCTACAGTAAGTATGTCGACATTGTTTCTAGGTTGACAGTGACTCTAGGTCAACATGTTCTAGGTCGACATGACAAAAGGTCGACATGAGTTTTTCACATTCTTTTTTACTTATTCATACATTATGAGCCATGTGGACTACAACTGGGAATGGTAACCTGTGCTGAGCGCAGCGGTAGTGGAGTGAGGGGACATGGTGCACTAATTGGAGTTCCCGATCACTGTATGGCTAAAACGACACCCAAAAAAGTTTAAAAAATCATGTCGACTATTTCTCATGTTGACCTAGAACATGTCGACCTAGAGTCCCTGTCAACCTAGAAACCATGTCGACCTACTTACTGTCGACCAATAGTGGTCGACGTAGACACTGTCGACCTAAGTCTAATCTACCTAACATACCACACCTGTTAGATTCCTACTGGACCTGTACAGTATGTGATCACAATATCTGCAGAAAAGCTTATGGTGCTGGCTGAAAGTCCAGTATCACTATCTTCATTTTCCTGTAATTATAATCCATTAGCACAATTGAAAATACCTCCTATCAAACCATTTATGGTATGTTATACATGCAATCTCTGACTACGCCAACTGATTTGATTATCTGCTTTTGAAAAACAAAATAAGAGGTCTATTTACTAAGCCTTGGATGGAGATAAAGTACCAGCCAATCAGCTCCTAACTGTCATGTCACAGGCTAGGTTTGAAAAATGGCAGTTAAAAGCTGATTGGCTGGTACTTTATCTCCATCCACGGCTTAGTAAATAGACCCCTAAATGTTGAAAATGTCATGTGTACTGTAGCTACTGTAGATGTATCGCAGTGACTGTCTCTCGGTAGTGAGACATGTCCCCAATCTGCCAAGGTCTGCTTATTGTCATTTGTGTAATATACAGTATTTTCTCTGCATTTCACCAGCCACATCAAAGCACTGTTGCATGGTCTGCAAATATAGATGTGCCCTTAAACAACAAGCCTCGATTCTCCATGTGACGCGAGACACCTGGCGCAAATAAGTTTCCAGGTCCCGTGTGACTCTGCTAGTGCTGGGCGCTCTTTTTTGCCTCTTTTTACCTGTAAATGTATCTCAGTTGGAACGATACTTGGCGCGAAAAAAGCCGGTGCTTTGTTGCACTTTGTATAGAGATTCAGACTCAATCCCACACAAATATGCAAATGTCACATATCCAATTAATAACAGTCTGCTGGTGGGTCCTAGTCACATCATCTGAGTTGCATCACATTGCAACTAAGGTGCATTTTTGAGTAAAAGGATACCAAAAAAGATGCTCGATGCCAGCAGAGATGCACAGGTCTTTGCGCGCCAAGCTGTCCTTTTTGGCACAACTGTAGAAGTTTGTATGAGGTCACAACTCTATGTATCACAATGACCCTTACGGGCATATGCAGTTATTCTCCTCAGGTCTGATTCAATTAGCGGTGATTACCCCTTGCATGATTCCCCAATGGTGGGCTTTTCCTCACAACTTCAGGAGCTCCCAAGAAAAATTCTGCAAGAAAACAGCACAATAAGGGATTTATTGTCAGTGATAACCCATGAAATCCTTAGTATATGTGTAATCAGTGAGTTTCTGTGCTCTAATTAGTCATACGACTAATTGAATATGCCACTTAATGTGCATGACACTTGATCAATTATTTATAAATGTCCAAAAAGCCCCATCTCTGGCAAAACTGGCTGTCTTTTTCAAGATAAGAGTTTTTTTCTTATTTCTCAAAAGTTACAGTATCATCAGCATTGGCCATCATTGAGTATTGCCTGCACCAACCATAGTTGCCTATACCGCATTTGTTGTATTCTATAGCTGACATCCTACTTCTCTGCTTGTCAGTCCCCTATACTCCCAAGATTATTGGAAAGAGCAGCACCCATGGAGGGCATCACGGAGGGAGTAGTGCCTGAGGACGAAGGGTGCCAAGTAACCTTTCTATGCTGCTGCCTCAGATACTCCTTCGTCTGTCTGTGGGTATTCACTGGGAATAATAGTCACCCACTCTACTATACTCTTATGTACACTCTGCATTTGCTGTATAGCTGTGGCAGCAGCAGGGGAGCACTGCCTGACTGAGTTATATCTTCCTTCTACTAGTTACATATTTTAAATATTCACTAGATTGCAATGGCAACAGCAAAATACAACTCCTTTCTCCACGTCATTAATGCCAATAGCTCTCTAGGTGCATATACAGTACACAGACAATTCAATGTTGTTGTTTTTCCATTAAAAGGCTGACTGGTGCAAAAAATTTTTTTTATGTATATGTGTCATTAATGTCATTCTCTCTCTAGGAGTACATATATCCAGACAATGCATTGTATATCTATTGTATTTATTGAAGCACCAACTTCCAGAGGTACCATTACCTGTCTTGGGGGGTAATTCCAAGTTGATCGCAGCAGGAATTTTTTAAGCAGTTGGGCAAAACCATGTGCATTGCAGGGGGGGGCAGATATAACATGTGCAGAGAGAGTTAGATTTGGGTGGGGTGTGTTCAATCTGCAATCTAATTTGCAGTGTAAAAATAAAGCAGCCAGTATTTACCCTGCACAGAAACAAAATAACCCACCTAAATCTAACTCTTTCTGCACATGTTATATCTGCCTCCCCTGCAGTGCACATGGTTTTGCCCAACTGCTAAAAAAATTCCTGCTGCGATCAACTCAGAATTACCCCCTTGGTGTAGAGATGCCAAGTCACTCAGCTGTGATTCAACCTGCATGTAGTCGCTACTAAACACTGATTGTCACTATTTTTTTCACTACTTGCCATTAGCACCATTATCTATATAAGTGAACAATTGCACAGGTAACACATTGTGAAACAAGAAATGAAAATGGCCACATTTCTGTCACAGTAGGAAGGGAGTCATGTCTTATGCGCTGTCAATAAAAGAAATATACAAGCTCTAAAGGCAATCATAAAGTAGAATATATGTCATATAAATAAGATATGTCCCACTGTGTTTGCAGCAAGCTTATGCCAGTGATAATGGAAAATTGTGAAAATTCTGCAAGTTATGGACTGAAAACGAGGGAAGCATAATGGAATGACACCACATTGTGATCTGCTTGAATATTAACCATATTGACTGTTAAGGATCAGTCTGACTCATCTTCAACGTGTACAGTAAAAACAATGATATATGAGTCTCAGTCGTCTTCAGCACAGTAAACAAACACTTGCTGATAGCTCACTAAAAATGCGTTTTTGTCCTTCATAGATAGATTATGTTCACCATATAAGGAGGTATAAACACTGTCGTGAAATACAGACTCAGCGCAGGTGCGAGAGAACTCTCAGCAGCAAATGGGTTAACAGAATTGCAAAAAGCAGCCATATAGCAAAGCAGGTGCAAGAGTGGACAGCTGCAGCAGCAAAGTTTACTAACTTATGCTAATGCAATTATCCACTGTGCTTCATGCGTACGGTGACACCACCTACTGTTTATCTGGCTGCAGCCATGGCTGTCATCATTAGTACTGGCAATTACTTCAACCCAATACTCGGTGCAAAATAGCTGTCAGAAAAATGCATCTTTTTGTCATATTCACTTCTCAGCATTTCAGGGAGGTCTGGCTATCCGTCCATGGCACTACAATAAAACTCCAACGGAACGTATCTCTTGAATGCGTTCACACAGTGGTTGCCCAGTTGCCAATAACAAATACCCATTTGCCAGAGAGATCTGGCCATGCATTGGAGCCTGGCTCATGATGAGTATGCATGACTTTGCAAGGTGTGACATGTGTGTTTTGCTAATAAACACTATGTGCATCTACTTTTGAACCCAGAATTACTAAAATGTTTTATTGCAGTACTTATATTCAAGTATACTGTATTGCCTGATTCTGTATTCATTTCTGCTGGTGAAACTGCAACAGAAAAGCACAGTCAGCTATCTCACAAAAATATGGAAATGCTGATATTTATAAAAATGAATCACAATGGTTAACCCCGGAATTCACCTCTTTGCTAAAGATTCAAAAGAACAGCTGTAAGTGTGATCTGAACTAAAATTACCGTGCCATGATTAATGCAGGGTTACACTGATTTGGAACAAAGAATTTCAGAAACTATTAGAAATTGAATTTCATAAGATTTTAAACCATAAATGCATTTTTGCAGTAATAGTTTCAAAGACCAGAAGAATACTATAGCGCACGGGTTCTCAAACTCGGTCCTCAGGACCCCACACGGTGCATGTTTTGCAGGTCTCCTCACAGAATCACAAGTAACATAATTAGCTCCACCTGCGGTCCTTTTACAATGTGTCAGTAAGTAATTAATACACCTGTGCACTTACTGGGTTACCTCCAAAACATGCACTGTGTGGGGTCCTGAGGACCGAGTTTGAGAACCACTGCTATAGAGAAATGCACATATGAACGCGTAGGACATAGGTTCTCAAACTCGGTCCTCAGGACCCCACACAGTGCATGTTTTGCAGGTCTCCTCACAGAATCACAATTGAAATAATTAGCTCTACCTGTGGACCTCTTAAAATGTGTCAGTGAGTAATTAATACACCTGTGCACCTGCTGGGTTACCTGCAAAACATACACTGTGTGGGGTAATGAGGACCGAGTTTGAGAACCTGTGGCGTAGGAGATTGTGCCAAGGTGCAGTGCAAAATCTAGGAAGACGGGAGATGCAAAGGTTTATACCAGCAATGAGGAAGATGGGGGAGATGTGGGTGTTTCTACTTTGCTAATTTTATAGTCTGAACACTAGTTTTCCTAGTTTTGTGCATATGTACCCCAAAAAGATTTTGTTTTGTGGAGTAAGATTATTAGAACAAGATGTTTTTTGGTGACATTTGCTTCTTTGTGGAAGGGCACATAGGGGGTCATTCAGACCTGATCGCACGCTAGATTTTTTCGCTGCGATCAGGTCAGAACTATGCATGCAATGCGCAGGTGTGTCGTACGGGTACAAAGCGGATTGTTGCTGTGCGATGGGTTTAACGAAGAATCCATTCGCACGGGTGTTCACAAGGAGATTGACAGGAAGAAGGCATTTGTGGGTGGCAACTGACCGTTTTCTGGGAGTGTTTGGAAAAATACACGCATGTCCAAGCGTTTACAGGGCGGGTGTCTGACGTCAATTCCGTCCCTGGACAGGCTGAAGTGATCGCAGTGGCTGAGTAAGTTCTAGGCAACTCAGAAACTGCACAAACTGTTTTTGTACCGCTCGGCTGCACATGTGATCGCACACTTGCAAAGCTAAAATACACTCCCCTGTAGGTGGCGACTATCTGGTCGCAGCGCTGCAAAAAATTGCTAGCGAGCGATCAGTTCTGAATTACCTCCATAGCTATTTCAGCTGCACAAATACGCTTGAGTTGTTCCCTCTTAAGTATAAGCTATTCTGCTGGGTCAGTAGGTACCACTGTATCATAAGCAGGGCTGGATTAAGGGAGGGGAGAAAGGGGCGGTCGTGATTGGTTTTGCCTTGTAAATGATTGCTGCTTTAACGAAACGGCAGACTTGCACAAAATTCCCGCAACTCTGAAACTCAGAGGCCATTACATTTAGCTGCTGGTGTCTATTAGGTCTATTTATCATTCCTAACTATCCTGGTAATTGTGTGTAAACAGGTCCTTTAGACAGCTCCTATCTCTGGGAAGAAGAATCTGTAGTTTAAAGGGGAACCATTTGGATTATGTGGAGATGAATCGCTCTTGACAATCTGGCACCCTTGCAAATGAACATAACTTTGGAGGTAAATGTTTTGTGCCCTAATGCAAACTGTCCTATTATGGCATGGAACCCTTAGTTCCATTGAAGGTAAATATTAATGATAAAGCACACAATGACATTCAAAAGAATTCTGCGGATTCAACTTTGTGGCAACAGTTGGGAAAGGACCTTACCATATCAGCATGGTAAAAAAAAAAAATATTTAAAAAAAATAATACATTTTCCAAACATTGGAACATGGATCGGCACCATTGGAACATCAGTGCTTTCCCTTTTCCAGAGGCACAGCCAACAGGTACACAGTGGGGGGTGCAGGGAGGCAGTGGCGGTTCTAGGGGAGGGCAATAAGAGCTTACCGCTTGATACGCTGTGGCCTGAGGTGGCAGCTGCAGTCACCCCACTACTGCCCACCCTCTCTCACCTCCCGCCGCCATTTACAAATTCACTACTCTGCCCCACTTGTAGCCAGTGGTGGTTCTAGGGACGTGCAAGCAGGGTGGGTGCCAAAGACGATAAGGTCGCAGTTACCCTGCAACCATCTACTCGCTCTCACCCACCGCCATTGCTTGAATTCTGAACAGTGGCAGTGTGTTGCTGCTGGTGAGCTGTCCATCCCAACTTCCCAGAATGACAGTGCGTGTCAACAATGTCACACCGCGTGACATAATGGCACACAGCATTCTGGGAGAGAGCGCACAGCATGGAAGAGAAGACTCAAGAGCAGCAGCGCACTATGCCCGCCAATCAAGCAGCACCCAACATCCATGGGCAGTATGTATTTCTACTTTCACCTCTTTCTGCCCTTTGAAGATGGGTAAATGTTTATACAATACGTGCCCACTGGGAGTCTAACCTGTAATGGCTCTAGTACTGACAGCAATGACTGTAAAGTTAGATGCAGCTGTGGGTATGATGGATGTCTCCGATTAATGTACCTCTTTGCCTAAAATTCTAAGGATCATCTGGCTTTATTGCTGCTTTCCACCATTGCTGCTATTATTACTATATCAAAGTAAAAAGAATCACAGACCCTCCCATAGCCTAACCATCCCACTGGTGCCTAATCCTCCCCTTCCATAGCTTAACCCTCCACTCCCATAGTTTAACCCTAACCATCACCGTAATGCCTTACCCTCCCCTCTTGTAGCCTAACCCTGCAGAGGCAGCCCAGCAGCAGCAGTGTGGCAGTGGAGGAGAAGGCCCGAGGCGGTGAGCAGGTCCAGAGCGATGAGCACTGCTGGGGAGGGATATGTGTAACAGCTACATTGGGCTTTATGTCTATCTGGCACTATACAGGGGCAGTATGTGTAACTGTCACTATACAGGGGGCACTATGTGTATCTGGCACTATACTGGGGACATTATGTATATCTGGCACTATACTGGGGATATTATTTGTATTTGGCTGTACTGGTGACATTATGTGTATCTGGCAGTACTGTGGGCATTATGTGTATCTGGCAGTACTAGGGGCATTATGTGTATCTGGTAGCACTGGGGACATTATGTGTATCTGGCAGTACTTGGGATGTTATGTGTGTCTGGCAGTACTGGAGGCAGTGATGTGGAGTAGGCTATACAGGGGTCAGTGATGTAGTGCAGTGTATAGAGGGGTCAGGGATGTAGTGTAGGGTATAGAGGGGTCAGGGATATAGTGTAGGGTATAGGGGGGTCAGTTAAAATACATAGTACGCCATTATTGAATTACTGAATACACCATTATTGAATTAAGATGCAAAATGCAGGAAAAAGTATGCAAACTGGGTTAAAAAAAAAAAGCAAAAAGTTAAGAGATTAAATTTGACCTGCACCACATACCATTCTACTTAGACTAAGATATGTTCTTTATTTTTATTTTATTTTTTGGGGGGGGGGGGTTTTGGGAGGTGGTAGGTCCCTGTGAGAGTGGCAGCTGTGGGAAGTTTCCCTTCCCTGCAAGAGTTTAGTGTAGAAGAGCATGACAAGCTGTGTGGATCCTGGTCTCAACCTTATCACCTTGAGATTAATTATAATTTCAATGGTGATCCAGGCCTTAATGCCCAACAACAGGGCCTTGCCAAACATCACTAATGCTCTTGTGGCTAAAATAACGCAAATCCCAACAACCATGTTTCAAAATCTAACGGTAAGCCTATCCAGAAAGTTAAGGCAAATGGCTGTTGCAATAGCAAAGGAGGGTAACTCCATTATTAATGTCCATGGCTTCGAAATGAGTTGTTCAACAAGCACGTATGGGTGTGATGTGTGTGAGTCCACATACTTTTTTCAGTGTAAAGTAGTTGAATCTTGTTGTATTATCCATTTTGAATTGAACTTGTCTATCTATGGCTGCTATACAGTACCATGTCATTTGCTGGGTTAAGCCTAATGCCATCTAAGGTTACGGGAGGCTATGCCTATAAACCTAATGTACCTAAAAATATTCCTTTAATCACTGTATTTTCCTTCTCCAAAAATGATCTTGGAAAAAAAAAAAAAAGGCCCATTGAGAGTCAGAAAAATAATCCAGGCTAGCGGATAGCACATCTTGTTTAACTTGAACTCACAGTGCCAAACACAGGTGCGTATTATCTTGTTTATCACAACTTATATCCCTTTCACATCACAATGCTGGGTCGCACCCGGGTATTGGAAAAAGATCGTTCCCGGGTGCGACCCGGCATTGGACCCTTACACACTGGCTTTCGGACCCAGCAATATGCTGGGTCGTGTTGCCATCTGCCATCGGGGGCGGGGACCGCGGTGGCATCAGGGTCAGGTGCGGAGGCAGTGCTGGGACGCCGCCTCTGTCTATACTGTGAACGGGTCCCGGGTTGCATCGGCCCGGTAACCCGTTCACACTGCACCTGACCTGGTAATAACCCTTCTTTATTCCTGGGAAGAATTACCGGATCAGACGACCCAGGAATTTTTCAGTGACCCCTTTCATACCGCACAGAGACCCGCATTGAGCCAACAATATACCGGGTCGATACCGAGTTATTTGTGTGGTGTAAAAGTGGTATAACTGTACATACCTTTTATTTCCTCTCTTCTAGTTTCCTTAAATCCTGGTTGTGTGTGCTCCAGTGGAGGGGCACCTTTCCACAGTAAGATGTGGACTTACCTAAGTGACTATAAATAAACTTATGTATCTAAACATAAAGATAAGCCTGAAGCATATACAGCGCACAATACCACTTACACAGGGCAAGGAATGCATTTTGATACCTTTTCTTTAAAATGGTTTTAGCCACAGTATTAAATAATATTCATTTCTCAAAAAGAGAAATATTCACATTAAAAGTTTAAGACTATTTTTGGAAAATGTGAAACTGAGACATTTCCTTTAAAATAGAAATCCACTCTACTAAATGAATGCTATATGAAAAGCTTTAAAATATGCAATCTAATTGAATCATTATTACATGGTGCCCAGTCCCATTTTAACAGATAGCTTAGGTTGCATTGTAGTCTTCAGGAGAATTGCATACTGTTTTGCTGGCTTTGAATTACAATTATATACACAGTGAAAATCTTTATTTAGAGACAAAATCATCTTTTTCTTTGATGCTAGAAAGACTTCAAAGCCACGGAAAAGTATTGGATCTTTATTCTGCAGTGCCCTCTGCAGGGAAGGCTTAGTTATGGTACAATATAAACCTTGCAGGATATTTTATCACTTTGGTTGGGTCCCTATGAAAGTAAAGAGACATTGCACATATCAACCATATGTTGTTTATCTACTATTTAAAAACAGCACTCATCTCAGCTACGCATGGCTGTGTACTTGGGATGCATTATTCAAAGGGCTTTTATTAAAATAGGATTCACAACCTCAGAGCAGCAGTAATTGTCTTAGTGAACTTACTGTAGACTTTGCACTTTTGCATTATTTTTTAGCTTCTCCCACATGATTGTAATGCCACAATAAAATAAAAACACTGTTTTTGAGCATATATATATATATATATATATATATATATATATATATATATATATATATGTGTATATATATATATATATATATATATATATATATATATAGGTAGGGATCCCTGCACTCTCACATATCACAGCCAGCAGCTGGGGTGACAATCAAAGTCCAACCTTACACAAGGTGACGCATAGTACAACATAATTATCTCCACAATGCGGAAATGATAGCACTCTACAGACTAAAGTGTCAAATAAATCAAAGATTGTTCATATTTAATGTCAAAGTCAATCTCACAGTTCCAAGAGGGTATCCAACGTTTCGTTCCACACCAGGACCTTTATCAAGGTCTAGGCAGCACAGTCAAAAGGTTCAGCATTTCAGCATAAGTCAAGATGAATGTAGGAAACTGGAGCACGAGTTTGCTCCAGTTTCCTACATTCATCTTGACTTATGCTGAAATGCTGAACCTTTTGACTGTGCTGCCTAGACCTTGATAAAGGTCCTGGTGTGGACCGAAACGTTGGATACCCTCTTGGAACTGTGAGATTGACTTTGACATTAAATATGAACAATCTTTGATTTATTTGAAACCTTAGTCTGGAGAGTGCTATCATTTCCGCATTGTGGAGATAATTATGTTATATATATATATATATATATATATATTAAGGGTGTGCGTCAGGCCATTTTTTGTGTTTTGGTTTTGGATCTGTATTGTTTTTACTAAAACTGGCGGTTATAGTGTCGCACAAATGAGTCAGAAATATATATAATTATACACTGCGATTGACCTTCACCAGCAGCGTTGCACAAATGAGTCAGAAATATGTAGAAGTTTTTTTTATATCACACACTGGCAGTGACAATGTCAAACAAAATAGTCAGAAATATATATAATTACACACTGTGGTTGACCTTCACCAACAGCATCGCACAATACGTGTATGAGTAGGAAATAATATACTGCGATCTGACCGGCAGTGTCACAGTACTTATGAAAATAAAATAAAATTTGTATAGTACACTGGGGTACAGCACAAACAAAAAATATATATATATTTTTATCATAATTTTAGGCTTTTTGTTTTTTAGCTTTTATTATTTAAATTTTGCACTGGGGTGGAGCCCCTGAATGGATGGACAAATAAGCCCTTTCAGATACAGCAGACAGAGAGAGCACCCCTTTTTCAGATACACAAGACAGAACACCCCTTTCAGATACAACAGTCAGAGAGATCACCCCTTTTTCAGATACAGCAGAGAGCACCCATTTTTCAGATACACAAGACAGAGCACCCCTTTTAGAAACATCAGGCAGAGAGAGCACCCCTTTTTTAGATACAGCAGACAGAGAGATCACCCCTTTCAGATACAGCAGGCAGAGAGGCCCCCTTTTTCAGATACAGCAGACAGAGAGAGCACCCCTTTTTCAGATACACAAGACAGAGCACCCCTTTCAGATACAGAAGACAGAGAGCACCCCTTTTTCAGATACAGCAGACAGAGAGAGCACCCCTTTTTCAGATACAGCAGACAGAGAGAGCACCCCTTTTTCAGTTACAGCAGGCAGAGAGAGCACCCCTTTTTCAGATACAGAAGACAGAGAGAGCACCCCTTTTTCAGATACAGCAGGCAGAGAGAGCACCCCTTTTTCAGATACAGCAGACAGAGAGAGCACCCCTTTTTCAGATACAGCAGGCAGGGAGAGCACCCCTTTTTCAGATACAACAGACAGAGACATCACCCCTTTTTCATATACAGCAGACAGAGAGATCACCCCTTTTTCATATACAGCAGACAGAGAGTACCCCTTTTTCAGATACAGCAGACAGAGCACCCCTTTTTCAGATATATAAGACAGAGAGAACACCCCTTGTTCAGATACAGTAGGCAGAGAGAGCACCCCTTTTTCAGATACACAAGACAGAGCACCCCTTTCGGATACAGCAGACAGAGAGAGCACCCCTTTTTCATTCACAGCAGACAGAGAGAGCACCCCTTTTTCAGATACAGTAGACAGAGCACCCCTTTCAGATACAGCAGACAGAGAGAACACCCCTTTTTCAGATCCAGCAGACAGAGCACCCCTTTCAGATACAGCAGAGAAACAACCCGTACAGTACACTCTCCACAGCTGGAGTGAAGATGGCGCTGATACACGGAGACTTATATAGAATCCAAAACCTGCGAAAATCCAACAGCGGGAAGATGATATTCAGCCTTGCTTTGGGATCCGAGTAAGACAGAAAGTCTCTGAATAACCCCCAATATTTCCAAAGTTGCAAACATTTTAAAAACTAAAATAGAAGTGCAGAGATTCTTTAATTTATTAATGAATGTGTCCAGATTCCTACACAAATTCAGAATAATTTACACCCCTTTAGGACCAGGCTAATTACAATGCATCGTGCATAAAAAAAAAAAAAAAACATGAAGGAACAATAAATTGTACCTGTCTTTATACTTATAAAATGAGCTTACTGCGCCCCTGGCACTCATACATCTTGGATTGCTGTAGACAGAACATGTATGTAAATGCTACCATTTTTTAATGTGATGTGAGCTGTGGTTTATTACAGTATCATTGGCTTGACAACTGGCAAGTCCAATCTCCACCTTCATTTCCATCCTGTTTAGTTAGCCCAATAATGATTTACAACCCACTGGAGACCAACTGATTTCTGTAAGTTAGTGTCTATTGTAAAAATAGTTTTCAACTTCCTTTAGTATCAATCAGCAATTTTAAAAAAAACCATATCTTTTGTTTTTGTAATTTACCCGTATACTGTAGGTGTTTACTGTCGAAATAGCCACACAATATATATTTCAATTAGTATAGTTTTACAACTCACTAACTAGAAAAATACCATTGTAGGAAAGAGATAATTTGTTTCACCACACCTGTTATTAGTCCATTAGCTAAGACGTTGATTCAGTTATACGTGAGGCTCAGATGGAATCTGGTGGGCACAGATCATACGGGCAGTGAAATATTGTTTTTTTTTAGCTTGTACCACATAGCGCTGCAAATAAAAAGCAAGTGAGATTTCCATAACATCATGGCTAGAAATGTGCACAGCTGCAGATCGTCTGAGCCTCATGCTGAAATGAATCAGCGCCTAACTGTACAAACGTCTTGGCAATATACTATTATCTCAACTGGAACAGTTTTTAGAATATACTAACTGACCCTATTTTTTTGCCCGTCTGTCTTTACAATGAACGGAACAGCGAGAAAAAAAAAAAAAATTCCCTGCACCTGTTAGTATTACTAGTCAATCTGACCATCGTCTGTTAAAGACCTTGATAGTATAATTATTACATGACTGTCGGTTACTTTATAAAGAATTATTTACTTGAGTGCCATTTTTCCAGACTTTGAAGATAATCTGCCAGATAGATCCTTAACTTAACATTTCTGCCATGGGTGAGAAAAAACTTTGCCCCCTTCCTCTATCCACCTTGAGATCGCCATCCCACTATCTTTGTAAATGAGTTCTTGCTTCAGGAACATTTGAATTCAGACGTAATTTTTTTTTATATGCCAAAAAGTCCTAAAACTATTGTCAAGGCATGGGACAACTCATTACAGAGGATTTTCAATCGCTGTCATCACCTCTATGTGGTATATTAATGGGAGCGAAAACATTTTTTTTACTAAGAATGTCCAAAACATATGCTGGCAAGTTAAAACCAATATATATATACAGGTTGAGTATCCCATATCCAAATATTCCGAAATACGGAATATTCCGAAATACGGACTTTTTTGAGTGAGACTGAGATAGTGAAACCTTTGTTTTCTGATGGCTCAAGTACACAAACTTTGTTTAATACACAAAGTTATTACAAATATTGTATTAAATGACCTTCAGGCTGTGTGTATAAGGTGTATATGAAACATAAATGAATTGTGTGAATGTACACACACTTTGTTTAATGCACAAAGTTATTAAAAATATTGGCTAAAATTACCTTCGGGCTGTGTGTATAAGTTGTATATGTAACATAAATGCATTCTGTGTTTAGATTTAGGTCCCATCACCATGATATCTCATTATAGTATGCAATTATTCCAAAATACGGAAAAATCCCATATCCAAAATACCTCTGGTCCCAAGCATTTTGGATAAGGGAGACTCAACCTGTATATATATATATTTGTTGTTGTTTTTTTGGGGGGTAAAGTACAGCTATAAATTATATTTTATTACTGAAATAGCAAATAATCAACTTTATTTGCACTAAATCAGAATAATTGAATTGAACTATTTTGCCTGTCAGCTTGTGTTACAAAGGAAAAAAGCTTCCTCTTCAACAATGGGCTATACTATTTGGCATTACTTCTAGTCCCACAGGGTGGGGCCAAGTATCCACACCTTGGAATATCTGGACCAATGCTAAGTAGTGTTGCTCCTCTCCTGGTATCCCTCTTTAGTTTATTAAAACTAATGTGTGCTCCCTATGAAATAAATATCTGTGCTCTCTTTAGAATGATAGATATCTGTAAAAGCTTTATTATAATAATTAATTTGTGCTCCCCCCATGTCTTATAATTAGAGATGTGCACCGGAAATTTTTCGGGTTTTGTGTTTTGGTTTTGGATTCGGTTCCGCGGCCGTGTTTTGGATTCGGACGCGTTTTGGCAAAACCTCCCTGAAAATTTTTTGTCGGATTCGGGTGTGTTTTGGATTCGGGTGTTTTTTTTCAAAAACCCCTCAAAAACAGCTTAAATCATAGAATGTGGGGGTAATTTTAATCCTATAGTATTATTAACCTCAATAACCACAATTTCCACTAATTTCCAGTCTATTCTAAACACCACACACCTCACAATACTATTTTTAGTCCTAAAATTTGCAACAAGGTCGCTGGATGACTAAGCAAAACGACCCAAGAGGGCGGCACAAACACCTGGCCCATCTAGGAGTGGCACTGCAGTGTCAGACAGGATGGCACTTCCAAAAATTGGCCCCAAACAGCACATAATGCAAAGAAAAGAGAAAAAGAGGTGCACTGTGGTCGCTGGACAGCTAAGCTAAGCTACACAAACACCTCAATATCACAGGAATTATTCATTCTAATCAATGGTATTATTGGTCCAAATCACTGGAAGAAAATGACAAAATCACTGGAATTATTCGTTCTAATCAATGGTATTATTGGTCCAAATCACTGGAAGAAAATGACAAAATCCCTGGAATTATTCGTTCTAATCAATGGTATTATTGGTCCACATCACTGGAAGAAAATGACAAAATCACTGGAATTATTCGTTCTTATCAATGGTATTATTGGTCCAAATCACTGGAAGAAAATGACAAAATCACTGGAATTATTTGTTCTAATCAATGGTATTATTGGTCCAAATCACTGGAAGAAAACAACAAATCACTGGAATTATTCGTAAACATTTGTAAAAAGTCGCTGCTTTCTGATTACAGAAATGCTCAGATATTCCTGCAAATCCACAATCCTTTCCCAGAGGAAAAAGAAACTGAGAAACCGTTGTTTGAGAACGTTTGTTCTTTTTCCCTTACAAAGGAACAAACCACTTTCCAAGAAGACTGACGTTTTTGGGATTATGGAGACATAATGTTTTTGAATATAAATCCTAAAGCAGGTGGTGTATTAGAGCAAAAGAGTGCAAGAGACCAGCCATGCAGTTTCTGAAATATTATGACAAAATGTTACTGTATTTCATAAGCACTCATTCATAACTCTGCTAAGTACTGTTTGGTATACTATATCTGGCCTCCATGAGGTAGTTGTCCATTATTTCAGCTTCCATTGACCTTTTTGAAAGCGGTAGAAGTTATCGATTATTTTTCTTATTTTTTTCCCCCTATTTTTAATTTTCTCCTGCATAGCCCAGTAAAATGTTGCAATGTTAAGTATTGACTTGTGCCTTCTGGGGGTCCACTTCTTCACCAAACCCAGCCAAATCTCATCCTAACCCTCTGTTCCACGTTCTCTTTGTACCCCATCTGTGTCACCCATGTCTGTCTACTCCTCCCCTTTAGATTGTAAGCTCTCACGAGCAGGGCTCTCTTCCCTCATGAGCTTATCTTTTGTCTTACTTTATTAATCTTCAACTGTACCACATCCAGCAGTCTTCTGCCACCTGATACTTATTCCAGTGTCATCTGCTGATGTAACTATGTGTATTTACCCTGTACTTGTCCTATACTGTCATCAACTGTAAGTTGCTGTTTTCCTGTTTGATTATTTATGTACTCTGTAATTGGGCACTGCAGAACCCTTGTGGCACCATATAAATAAAGGATAATAATAATAATAATAATAATAATAATATAGGGTGTATAATCCCCAGGTGTATCTCACACATCACATAGTACAGTATATAGGGTGCATAATCCCCAGGTGTATCTCACACATCGCTCAGCACAGATTACAGGATATATAATCACCAGGTGCATAACACAAGTCACACAGTACAGTATACATACTGGTCACAACAATGCAGCAGATATTGAGCACTGATCAGGATACTAGAAGTGACACAGAGCTGCAAGATAGAGCAATGGCCTACTGTACTGTACTATATATGTATACTGCTGGTCACCAAAATGCTGCACTGTCCTACTATATACTGCTCACAATAATGCAGCACAGATATGGAATGGATACTTGCAGTGACACAGAGCTACAAGATACAGCAATGGCCAACTGTACACAACTATATACTGTTGGGTCACCAAAATGCTGCACTGTAATACTATATATACTGCTCACAAAAATGCAGCACAGATATGGAATGGATACTTGCAGTGACACAGAGCTGCAAGATACAGCAATGGCCTACTGTACACAACTATATACTGTTGGGTCACCAAACTGCTGCACTGTAATACTATATATACTGCTCACAAAAATGCTGCACAGATATACAGAGCAGCAAGATACAGCAATGGCCAACTGTACACAACTATATACTGTTGGGTCACCAAAATGCTGCACTGTAATACTATATATACTGCTCACAAAAATGCAGCACAGATATGGAATGGATACTTGCAGTGACACAGAGCTGCAAGATACAGCAATGGCCTACTGTACACAACTATATACTGTTGGGTCACCAAAATGCTGCACTGTAATACTATATATACTGCTCACAAAAATGCAGCACAGATATGGAATGGATACTTGCAGTGACACAGAGCTGCAAGATACAGCAATGGCCTACTGTACTGTACTACTATAAGTATAATTATATACTGGTGGTCCCCAGTCCCCACAATAAAGCACACTGAGCACAGATATTTGCAGCACACTGAGCACAGATATGGAGCATTTTCAGGCAGGGAACGTATATATTTTCAGCACACTGAGCACAGATATTTGCAGCACACTGAGTGCAGATATTTGCTGCACACTGAGCACAGATTACGGAGCTTTTAAGGGAGAGAACGCAGCCACATCCTCTCCGTTCAATCTCCAATGCACGAGTGAAAATGGCGCGAAGCGCGGCTTTTTATATAGAATACAAATCTCGCGAGAATCCGACAGCGGGATGATGACGTTTGGGCGCGTTCGTATTAACCGAGCAAGGCAGGAAGATCCGAGGCTGCCTCGGACCCGTGTAAAATAGGTGAAGTTCGGGGGGGTTCGGATCTCGGAGAACCGAACCCGCTCATCTCTACTTATAATAATTAATTTTGGACCCTTCCGTCTTGATATAATTCATTTCTGTGCCCCTTTGATGATGATGATGATGATGATGATAATTAATTTCTGGGCAATTTAGTGATTAAAAAAATGATTTGCCCCTTTGATATTTTAATATAATATTTGCACTCCTATTTCATGTAGTTTTATATAATATTTACACTCCTATTTCATGTGCTCTATATCCTAAGTAAAGGTTTTAAATAGCTGAGAGGTATGCCTATGAGCTCCAGTAAATGCTCTTGTGCTTTTACATTACCTTTTACAGTACTGTGTATATTCACATTTACAAGTTTATGTTCCTTCACGTGTTAACTTAGTATATGCCAATGTATTAAATGAGCCATTATTGACAGTATCCCTAAGTCAATCTGTACCCAGTTTATGGGCTTGCACGCATTTACCTTGTGCTTCTTTCATACCTGTCAGCAGAGCCAGATTATCCTAGGGGCAAGAAGGGCGGCTGTACCGGTGCTCCCACACATTTGGGGCCCCCACAGACTGCTTTATAAATCGGAGCAGTCTCCCTCAGCAGCCGCCGAGGAGCTCCGTGTTCAGAGTGTACACAGAGCTTCTCAGCAGCTGCTGACAGAGACTGCTCTTATTTAAAACGCAGTCTGTGGGGGCCCCCAATGTGTGACTCAGTAATGCCCGCCGGCGGCTTCACTACCCCGTGAGACCCTGACTGAGCCGCTGGCATACACTGCTGTAAAGCTGCTGCCCCATATGTGTGTGAGTCATTGTGTGTGTGAGTGAGTGTGTATGTATGTGAGTGTGAGTGAGTGAGTGAGTGCCTGCCGACCCGCCCATGCACGGGGGTGGGGGGGTTTTTTGGCTGCAATTTTTAGTGGTGGCGGCACCCACACGTTCATTGCCCGGGGCCCCCACCAGCCTTAATCCGGCCCTGCCTGTCAGTGTCCCAAGTTAACCCATGATGAGTGCTTATTACATTTCTGATAGAACACAAATCGTCATGTGAAAGTTAATTGACCCAGGAAGTGCTATGGAGGGATTCGGCTAACTGATCACTGTAAGGGCAACACTATGTGTCTTTTTAGTGGTATGCTTTTCCACATTTGTTGAATGGTGAAAAGAAGCTGTAATTGAGATAAGGAATTCCATATAATGTTAGAAACTCTTATGCTGGGTACACACCTAAAGATATATCTGCAGATCAATTGATCTGCAGATATATTTAAAGCAGATCGGGCAGTGTGCTGTGCATACACACTGCTCGATTCATCGGGGGCTGACATCATGAACTGGCTGGGAATTTACACATGCTAGCCCGGTTCAGCTGTCAGTTACTGCCGGCTCCTGCAGCTTGTGTACGGGTGGTCGGCTGACCGTCTGTACACACCGACGTGCCAATATAGCTAACAATATATTGGCCGTCGGCTGTGCAGCAGGGCTTACACGATACGTCTGTGAACGACGGAGTTCAGGGACCTATCGCTCATATACACTGGCTGATGGACCCGCAATATATCGGCCGCTCAATAGAACAGCCAATATATTGGCAAGTGTGTACCCAGCTTTAAGCCCCCTTGTCGGGTGCTTATCTCAAGTGCCGATCTGAGGAAGAAAGGGATCCTTGTGGGTATTCCGTTCAAGACAATGACCTGAGAACAATTACAGTATGGATAAAGTGTCTACAAAGATCAAGGGAGAATCAATTCAGTCTCCCTCTGTTTGAGGGGTATTCACAACTCATCATACTATCAAGGTAACCCTAATCAGGTGGAGTGAATTGTCATCACTAGTACTTTTGGATTTAAAATGTAACAAGGGCATTTTAAAAGAGGAGAGGGCCCGTGTGCAGGCTCAGCGTGGGCCCCTCTTCCCTGGCAGTGAGTAGACTCTGGCTTTACGCTACTGCCATGTTTCTGGGACATCTCTATTGTGTGACGGACATTTTCACAGTGATTTAAATCTGTAGTACTGGCCAATGCCGCGGGACTCTGGAACTGTAAGTATAATTATATGGGTGCAAGCTGTAAAGTGTGGTACCCCCCGTAACCAGGGGCTCATGTGCACTGTACACCTTGCACACAATATAGATATGTCTATGGACTGTAGTTAGGCGTTCACCAACCAGGTGGAAACTATAACTCTAAACCAGAAGGTGCATGGCATGCTTCACCAGAGGAGAGAAGGGAAAGAACAGCACAAGACAAAGAATGTTACTTACCATAGCCAAACTGGCAATGCTGATGCAAGGTCTGCTGACAGCATCCTGTGAGGAGGCAACAGAATCCTGCCTGTGCACAGCTCTCTACCCCTAAAGTAGGAATGTGTCGTTCCAACTGCGAAACTAATCACATGGAGTTCTAACTAACACAGTTCTAGTTTGCAATTAACAAACTGTTTCTAAATATGTGTCACAAGTAGGGATGATCGGGTTCAGTTCTCTGAAAACCGAGACCTACCGGTTTCCACGTCCCGAGCCCGGATACGAGTTAGGCTCAGGTTTTCCCACCTGATTCGGAAACCCGAACGAGGCAAAACGTCGTCATCCCGCTGTCGGATTCTCACGGGATTTGGATTCCATATAAGGAGCTGCACGTCACGGCCATTTTCACTCCAGTCTCGGAGAGTGTAGTGAGAGGACGTGTCTCCGTCCTCAGTGTCTGTGTGGGGGCGGGAAAGTGGGGTGGCGAGTCTGGTGCTGTCTTGTGCTGCTCAGTCCAGTCCAGTGTAGTCAGTGTCTTGTGCAGCATCAGTCCAGTGACCAATCACAGTTGTGGTGTCCTCTGCTGACATATATCCAGTGTAGCTGAATAAGTCCCTTTCAGTGGTGCTGTGTTGTCCTGCATTAGACCAGGGGAAGTGTCTTGTGCAGCATCAGTCCAGTGACCAGTCACAGTGGGGGTGTCCGCTACCATATATCCAGTGTTACTGCCGTATAATTCCCGTGATACTGGCGTATAATTCTCGTGATATTGCCGTATAATTCCCGTGATACTGGCATATAATTCCTGTGATATTGCTTTATAATTCCTGTGATATTGCCAAATAATTCCCGTGATACTGGCATATAATTCCTGTGATATTGCTTTATAATTACTGTGATATTGCCGTATAAATTCTAGGAAAACTGGCATATAATTCCTGTGACATTGCCGTATAATTCTCGGAATACTGACATATAATTCCTGTGATATTGCCGTATAATTCTCGGAATACTGTCGTATAATTCCTGTTACATTGGCGTATAATTCTCGGAATACTGGCGTACAATTCCTGTGATACTGCCATATAATTCCTGTGATACTGGAGTATAATTCCTGTGACATTACCGTATAATTCCTGTGATATTGCCATATAATTATCGGAATACTGGCGTATAATTCCCGTGATACTGGCGTATAATTCCTGTGATATTGCCGTACAATTCCCGTGATACTGCCGTATAATTCCAGTTATCCTGCCGTATAATTCCATATAAATCCATATAATTCCGTATAAATCCAGTTCAGTGGTGCTGCCATAAGTTCAGTGGTGCTGTCCTGTGCTGTATATTATTTACTCCAAATAAAGGGGTTATTAATATTTAATCAAAATTATTTTTACAGGATTTGCCCTGTGAGGTGTAGGGGTACACTCTCTTGTGCCGCATATTGTGTTATATAACTCCAGGAAAATAATGGAGAACAAACATTTGGAGGATAAAATAGGGAAAGATCAAGAACCACTTCCTCCTAGTGCTGAAGCTGCCATGACATAGACGATGAAAAGCCATTAACGTCATCTGCCAAGGTCGATGCCCATTGTGATAGTAGAGGGCATGTAAAATCACAGTGATTTTGCAGTATAATTCCAGTGATTTTGCCTATTAATTCCAGTGATTTGGACGTATAATTATTAATTCCAGTGATTTTGCCAATTAATTCCAGTGATTTGGATGTATAATTCCAGTGATTTTGCCAATTAATTCCATTGATTTGGACATATAATTATTAATTCCAGTGGTTTTGCCAATTAATTCCAGTTATTTGGACATATATTTACAGTGATTTTGCCAATTAATTCCAGTGATTTGGACGTATAATTATTAATTACAGTGATTTTGCCAATTAATTCCAGTGATTTGGACGTATAATTACAGTGATTTTGCCAGTTAATTCCAGTGATTTGGACGTATAAATATTAATTACAGTGATTCTGCCAATTAATTCCAGTGATTTGGATGTTTAATTATTAATTACAGTGATTTTGCCAATTAATTCCAGTAATTTGGACGTATAATTACAGTGATTTTGCCAATTAATACCAGTGATTTGGATGTATAATTTCAGTGATTTGGGTGTATAATTCCAGTTGGAATTGTTTGTGTCGCTTGGCTTAGTCATACAGCAACCTCAGTGCACCTTTTTTCTTCTTTGCATCATGTGCTGTTTGAGGCCTTTTTTGGATATCTGCCCTCCTGTCTGCCAATGCAGTGCCACTCCTAGATGGGCCAATTGTTTGTGTCACTAGGCTTAGTCATACAGCTACCTCATTGCACCTCTTCTACATCTTTGCATGAGGTGCTGTTTGGGGCCTAGTTTTTGAAAAGTGCCATCCTGTCTGACACTGCAGTGCCACTCCTAGATGGGCAAGATGTTTGTGCCGCACACTTGTGTCGCTTAGCTTGGCCATCCAGCTACCTAATTGCACCTCTTTTTCTTCTTTGCATCATGTGCTGTTTGGGGACTAGTTTTTGAATAGTGCCATCTTGTCTGCAACTGTAGTGCCACTCCTAGATGGGCCAGGTGTTTGAGCTGCACACTTTTGTCGCTTAGCTTAGTCATACAGCCAACTCGGTGCAACTTGTAGGCCTAAAAACAATATTGTGAGGTGTTCAGAATAGACTGGAAATGAGTGGAAATTAATGTTATTGAGGTTAATAATACCGTAGGAGCAAAATTACCCCCACATTCTGCAGGCCTACTAGCACCCTGAGCGAGAAAATGTAAAAGCGCCCCCCCTCCCCCCCCATGCGCGCGCCGTAGGCGTGCGCGTTCCCGGAAAAGTGGGTGTTGCCTCTGGAAAAGTGGGCGTGGCCTCATAACTTCATATCATCAAACTATAAACATATTTTCACACAATTAGCAGCCTTACACATTTATTTATTTATTTATTTATTAACAGTTTCTTATATAGCGCAGCATATTCCGTTGCGCTTTACAATTAGAACAACAGTAATAGAACAAAACTGGGTAAAAACAGACAGACAGAGGTAGGAAGGCCCTGCTCGCAAGCTTACAATCTATAGGGAAATAGGCATAGATACACAAGGATTGATGCTAACTATTGCATAATGGTCCACCAGATTGCTAGGTTCTTAATGGGTTGTATGATGATACCCCACAAAGTTATCCAAGTGTCAGGAGGGTGTGAGACTAAAGAAAGACAAGATATGTGATGTTATGAATACTCTACAGAGGATGTAATTAGATAGGGAAGCACTGAAGGTTATGTGGGTGGGTCTGGAATTTGATAGGCTTGTCTGAAGAGGTGAGTTTTCAGGGAACATTTAAAGGTTTGGAGACTAGAGGCGAGTCTTACTGTGCGTGGGAGGGCATTCCACAGAGTGGGTGAAGACCGGATAAAGTCCTGTAATTTTGAGTGTGAACAAGTAATGCGTGTGGATGAGAGACGTAGATCTTGTGCAGAGCGGAGAGGTCGGGTAGGGAGATATTTTGAGATGAGTGAAGAGATGTATGTTGGTGCAGTTTGGTTAATAGCCTTGTATGTGAGTAAAAGTATTTTATATTTAATACGGTAGAATACCGGTAACCAATGGAGGGACTGACAGAGCGGATCTGCAGACGATGAACGTCTGGCAAGGAAGATTAGCCTCGCAGCCACACAGTAGTGTTCCTTACACACAATGTCTCCAGTATAGTGCCAGATACACATAATGTGCAGTGCCAGATAGACATGACATGCCCCGCAGCAGTGCCAGCTACACATGACATGCCCCGCAGCAGTGCCAGCTACACATGACATGCCCCGCAGCAGTGCCAGCTACACATGACATGCCCCGCAGCAGTGCCAGCTAGCCAGCTACACATGACATGCCCCGCAGCAGTGCCAGCTACACATGACATGCCCCGCAGCAGTGCCAGCTACACATGACATGCCCCGCAGCAGTGCCAGCTAGCCAGCTACACATGACATGCCCCGCAGCAGTGCCAGCTACACATGACATGCCCCCCAGCAGTGCCAGCTACACATGATAGTGTTCACTTTTTAGGGCATGGTGCTGATCACAGGGAGGGCACATTTTTAAGTTAGGAGGGCAAAATGATGTACATACTGCTTGTTGTTCCCATACCTATATGGTAAAGAATGGACAGTGCGCGCCGAAGGCGCGCAGCAAAAATTAAGGGGAGTTACTTCGTGGGGAAGGTACGTGGCCACATAATAGTGGCAATTTGCATTACACCACACAGTAGTGCAGCTAATACACACTGCACCAGGTAGAACCTCCTATACACTTTGCGCCAGGCACAGCACTGAGACGCATTGCACCAGGGAGAGCACTGAGACACATTGCCTAGCCACAGACGCCTAGCGGGAACACTACATGACATGCTCCCCAGCAGTGCCAGCTACACGTGACATGCCCCCCAGCAGTGCCAGCTACACGTGACATGCCCCCCAGCAGTGCCAGCTACACGTGACATGTCCCCCAGCAGTGCCAGCTACACGCGACATGCTCCCCAGCAGTGCCAGCTACACGCGACATGCTCCCCCCAGCAGTGCCAGCTACACGTGACATGCCCCCCAGCAGTGCCAGCTACATAAATGGCCACACAGTGCCAGATATGCACCCACAGTTCAGATACATAAATGCCCCCAAAGTGCCAGATACATAAATGCCTCCACAGTGCAGATATGCCCCCCACAGTGCCAGATCCATAAATGCCCACACAGTGCCAGATACATAAGTGCCCCCAAAGTGCCAGATATAAAAATGCCCACACAGTGCCAGATATGTCCCCACAGTGCCATATATAAAAGTGCCCCCACAGTGCCAGATATGCCCCCACAGGGCCAGATACATAAATGCCCCCAGTGCCAGATACATAAATGCCCACACATTGCCAGATGCATAAATGCCCCCCAGTGCCAGATGCATAAGTGCCCACACAGTGCCAGATGCATTATTGCCCCCCACAGTGTCAGATACATTAATGCCCCCAGTGCCAGATATGCCCCCACAGTGCCAGATACATTAATGCCCCCAGTGCCAGATATGCCCCCACAGTGCTAGATAAATAAATGCCCCCACAGTGCCAGATAAATAAATGCCCCCAGTGCCATATAAATAAGTGCCCCCACAGTGCAGATATACCCCCACAGTGCCAGATACATAAATACCCCCACAGTGCCGATATGCCCCCCCAGTGCCAGATACAGAAATGCCCCCACAGTGCCAGATACATACATGCCCCCACAGTGCAGATACATAAATGCCCCCACAGTGCCAGAAATGCCCCCACAGTGCCAGATACATTAATGCCCCCTCACAGTGCACATATAAATGTCCCCCCCCAGCAGTGCCAGATAAATGAATGCCCCCCACAGTGCCAGATAAATGAATGCCCCCCACAGTGCCAGATAAATGCCCCCACAGTGCCAGAAATGCCCCCGACAGTGCCAGAAATGCCCCCGACAGTGCCAGATATGCCCCCGACAGTGTGCCAGATATGCCCCCGACAGTGCCAGATATGCCCCTGACAGTGCCAGATATGCCCCCCACAGTGCCAGAAATGCCCCCCACGGTGCTAGAAATGCCCCCACGGTGCCAGAAATGCCCCCACAGTGTCAGATAAATGCCCCCACAGTGCCAGATAAATGCCCCCACAGTGCCAGATATGCCCCCCACAGTGCCAGATATGCCCCCCACAGTGCCAGAAATGCCCCCACAGAGCCAGATATGCCCCCACAGAGCCAGATATGCCCACAGTGTGCCAGATATGCCCCCAGTGTGCCAGATATGCCCCCAGTGTTCCAGATATGCCCACACAGTGCCAGAAATGCCCCCACATTGCCAGAAATGCCCCCACATTGCCAGAAATGCCCCCACAGTGCCAGATAAATGCCCCCACAGTGCCAGATAAATGCCCCCACAGTGCCAGATATGCCGCCACAGAGCCAGATATGCCCCCAGTGAGCCAGATATGCCCCCCACAGTGCCAGAAATGCCCCCACAGAGCCAGATATGCCCCCAGTGTGCCAGATATGCCCCCAGTGTGCCAGATATGCCCCCAGTGTGCCAGAAATGCCCCCCACAGTGCCAGATAAATGCCCCCACAGTGCGATCCATAAATGTGCGACCCCCCCCCACCAAATACCTGAGGCGCTGAGAGGGGGAGGAGGAGTGCTGGCGGGAGTGCTGGCGGGCGGGAGAGTGAGGGTCCGAGTGAGGGTCCGGGTGCAGGTGGGCGGGTGGCCACTTGTGTGCGCTATGCGCGGCGCCGGCGTCTGTCGTTAGACACCGGCGCAGCGCGCATAGCGCACACACGGACTGGACAACGCTGCACACACGGGGCCGGCTCCAGCTACGAATACGGCGGGGCCAGCGCGCGGCGCCCATTAAGGGTGGCGCCCTGCACGGCCGCTCTATTCGAACATGCCTAGAGCCGGCCCTGTGCCAAGGTTCCTGTCAGCTGTTGGCTGCCTCTGCTGCTGGCTCTCTAAGTTTGCTCTGACAGTAATGCGGGAATGGCATGGTGTGCTCCAGTATCTCTCTTTGCAGGAATCCCATCAGTGCCAAGGTATAGGTTCCGCCATGTTGCTTCCAGTCAGTTGGCTGTGTCTCTGCCAATGCGGGAGTGGGAAACCAGCATCTGACCTTACCAGCCAAATATGTAATGATGGGGCATACAACAGGACTCCCAAGGACTCACTCCAGTTATCAGTGCAATATCAACCACAGACTAGTGTGTGTTCAGACCACCTGTGCTCTTCAGGGTATTCATATTTTGGTAATTAAATTCTGGTAATTTACTAAGCTTTTGTGGTTAACCTCAATTAAACTTGTGGTTTACCACAAACTAGTGATGTGCACCGGACATTTTTCGGGTTTTGTGTTTTGGTTTTGGATTCGGTTCCGCGGCGGTGTTTTGGATTCGAACGCGTTTTGGCAAAACCTCACCGAAATTTTTTTGTCGGATTCGGGTGTGTTTTGGATTTGGGTGTTTTTTACAAAAAACCCTAAAAAACAGCTTAAATCATAGAATTTGGGGGTCATTTTGATCCCATAGTTTTATTAACCTCAATAACCATAATTTCCACTAATTTCCAGTCTATTCTGAACACCTCACACCTCACAATATTATTTTTAGTCCTAAAATTTGCACCGAGGTCGCTGGATGGCTAAGCTAAGCGACACAAGTGGCCGACACAAACACCTGGCCCATCTAGGAGTGGCACTGCAGTGTCAGGCAGGATGGCACTTCAAAAAAATTGTCCCCAAACAGCACATGATGCAAAGAAAAAAAGAGGCGCACCAAGGTCGCTGTGTGACTAAGCTAAGCGACACAAGTGGCCGACACAAACACCTGGCCCATCTAGGAGTGGCACTGCAGTGTCAGGCAGGATGGCACTTCAAAAAAATTGTCCCCAAACAGCACATGATGCAAAGAAAAAAAGAGGCGCACCAAGGTCGCTGTGTGACTAAGCTAAGCGACACAAGTGGCCGACACAAACACCTGGCCCATCTAGGAGTGGCACTGCAGTGTCAGGCAGGATGGCACTTCAAAAAAATTGTCCCCAAACAGCACATGATGCAAAGAAAAAAAGAGGCGCACCAAGGTCGCTGTGTGACTAAGCTAAGCGACACAAGTGGCCGACACAAACACCTGGCCCATCTAGGAGTGGCACTGCAGTGTCAGGCAGGATGGCACTTCAAAAAAATTGTCCCCAAACAGCACATGATGCAAAGAAAAATTAAAGAAAAAAGAGGTGCGAGATGGAATTGTCCTTGGGCCCTCCCACCCACCCTTATGTTGTATAAACAGGACATGCACACTTTAACGAACCCATCATTTCAGCGACAGGGTCTGCCACACGACTGTGACTGAAATGACTGGTTGGTTTGGGCCCCCACCAAAAAAAGAAGCAATCAATCTCTCCTTGCACAAACTGGCTCTACAGAGGCAAGATGTCCACCTCATCATCATCCTCCGATTCCTCACCCCTTTCACTGTGTACATCCCCCTCCTCACAGATTATTAATTAATTCCCACTGGAATCCACCATCTCAGGTCCCTCTGTACTTTGTGGAGGCAATTGCTGCTGGTGAATGTCTCCACGGAGGAATTGATTATAATTCATTTTGATGAACATCATCTTCTCCACATTTTCTGGAAGTAACCTCGTACGCCGATTGCTGACAAGGTGAGCGGCTGCACTAAACACTCCTTCGGAGTACACACTGGAGGGAGGGCAACTTAGGTAGAATAAAGCCAGTTTGTACAAGGGCCTCCAAATTGCCTCTTTTTCCTGCCAGTATACGTACGGACTGTCTGACGTGCCTACTTGGATGCGATCACTCATATAATCCTCCACCATTCTTTCAATGGTGAGAGAATCATATGAAGTGACAGTAGACGACATGTCAGTAATCGTTGGCAGGTCCTTCAGTCCGGACCAGATGTCAGCACTCGCTCCAGACTGCCCTGCATCACCGCCAGCGGGTGGGCTCGGAATTCTTAGCCTTTTCCTCGCACCCCCAGTTGCGGGAGAATGTGAAGGAGGAGATGTTGACGGGTCACGTTCCGCTTGACTTGACAATTTTCTCACCAGCAGGTCTTCGAACCTCTGCAGACTTGTGTCTGCCGGAAAGAGAGATACAACGTAGGTTTTAAATCTAGGATCGAGCACGGTGGCCAAAATATAGTGCTCTGATTTCAACAGATTGACCACCCGTGAATCCTGGTTAAGCGAATTAAGGGCTCCATCCACAAGTCCCACATGCCTAGTGGAATCGCTCTGTTTTAGCTCCTCCTTCAATGTCTCCAGCTTCTTCTGCAAAAGCCTGATGAGGGGAATGACCTGACTCAGGCTGGCAGTGTCTGAACTGACTTCACGTGTGGCAAGTTCAAATGGTTGCAGAACCTTGCACAACGTTGAAATCATTCTCCACTGCGCTTGAGTCAGGTGCATTCCCCCTCCTTTGCCTATATCATGGGCAGATGTATAGGCTTGAATGGCCTTTTGCTGCTCCTCCATCCTCTGAAGCATATAGAGGGTTGAATTCCACCTCGTTACCACCTCTTGCTTCAGATGATGGCAGGGCAGGTTCAGGAATGTTTGGTGGTGCTCCAGTCTTCTGTACGCGGTGGCTGAATGCCGAAAGTGGCCCGCAATTCTTCGGGCCACCGACAGCATCTCTTGCACGCCCCTGTCATTTTTTGAATAATTCTGCACCACCAAATTCAATGTATGTGCAAAACATGGGACATGCTGGAATTTGGCCAGATGTAATGCACGCACAATATTGCTGGCGTTGTCCGATGTCACAAATCCCCAGGAGAGTCCATTTGGGGTAAGCCATTCTGCGATGATGTTCCTCAGTTTCGTAAGAGGTTGTCAGCTGTGTGCCTCTTCTGGAAAGCGGTGATACAAAGCGCAGTCTGCCTAGGAACGAGTTGGCGTTTGCGAGATGCTGCTACTGGTGCCGCCGCTGCTGTTCTTGCTGCGGGAGGCAATACATCTAACCAGTGGGCTGTCACAGTCATATAGTCCTGAGTCTGCCCTGCTCCACTTGTCCACATGTCCGTGGTTAAGTGGACATTGGGTACAACTGCATTTTTTAGGACACTGGTGAGTCTTTTTCTGAGGTCTATGTACATTTTCGGTATCGCCTGCCTAGAGAAATGGAACCTAGATGGTATTTGGTACCGGGGACACAGTACCTCAATCAAGTCTCTAGTTGGCTCTGAATTAACGGTGGATACCGGAACCACGTTTCTCACCGCCCAGGCTGCCAAGGCCTGAGTTATCTGCTTTGCAGCAGGATGACTGCTGTGATATTTCATCTTCCTCGCAAAGGACTGTTGGACAGTCAATTGCTTACTGGAAGTAGTACAAGTGGTCTTCCGACTTCCCCACTGGGATGACGATCGACTCCCAGCAGCTACAACAGCAGCGCCAGCAGCAGTAGGCGTTACACTCAAGGATGCATCGGAGGAATCCCAGGCAGGAGAGGACTCGTCAGACTTGCCAGTGACATGGCCTGCAGGACTATTGGCTTTCCTGGGTAAGGAGGAAATTGACACTGAGGGAGTTGGTGGTGTGGTTTGCAGGAGCTTGGTCACAAGAGGAAGGGATTTAGTGGTCAGTGGACTGCTTCCGCTGTCACCCAAAGTTTTTGAACTTGTCACTGACTTATGATGAATGCGCTGCAGGTGACGTATAAGGGAGGATGTTCCGAGGTGGTTAACGTCCTTACCCCTACTTATTACAGCTTGACAAAGGCAACACACGGCTTGACACCTGTTGTCCGCATTTGTGTTGAAATAATTCCACACCGAAGAGCTGATTTTTTTTGTATTTTGACCAGGCATGTCAATGGCCATATTCGTCCCACGGACAACAGGTGTCTCCCCGGGTGCCTGACTTAAACAAACCACCTCACCATCAGAATCCTCCTTGTCAATTTCCTCCCCAGCGCCAGCAACACCCATATCCTCATCCTGGTGTACTTCAACAGTGACATCTTCAATTTGACTATCAGGAACTGGACTGCGGGTGCTCCTTCCAGCACTTGCAGGGGGCGTGCAAATGGTGGAAGGCGCAAGCTCTTCCCGTCCAGTGTTGGGAAGGTCAGGCATCGCAACCGACACAATTGGACTCTCCTTGGGTATTTGTGATTTAGAAGAACGCACAGTTCTTTGCTGTGCTTTTGCCAGCTTAAGTCTTTTCATTTTTCTAGCGAGAGGATGAGTGCTTCCATCCTCATGTGAAGCTGAACCACTAGCCATAAACATAGGCCAGGGCCTCAGCCGTTCCTTGCCACTCCGTGTCGTAAATGGCATATTGGCAAGTTTACGCTTCTCCTCAGACGCTTTTAATTTTGCTTTTTGGGTCATTTTACTGAACTTTTGTTTTTTGGATTTTACATGCTCTCTACTATGACATTGGGCATCAGCCTTGGCAGACGACGTTGATGGCATTTCATCATCTCGGCCATGACTAGTGGCAGCAGCTTCAGCATGAGGTGGAAGTGGATCTTGATCTTTCCCTATTTTAACCTCCACATTTTTGTTCTGCATTTTTTAATGTGTAAAATTATATGCCAGTATCAATAGCAATGGCCTACTACTATATTTACTGCACACAACTGAAATGCACCACAGGTATGGATGGATAGTATACTTGACGACACAGAGGTAGGTAGAGCAGTTGCCTTCCGTACCGTACTGCTATATATACTGGTGGTCACTGTGTCAGCAAACTGCAAAACTAAAATGCACCACAGGTATAGAATGTAGATGGATAGTATACTTAATGAATGACGACACAGAGGTAGGTACAGCAGTGGCCTTCCGTACTGCTATATATAGTATACTGGTGGTCACTGTGTCAGCAAACTGCAAAACTAAAATGCACCACAGGTATAGAATGTAGATGGATAGTATACTTAATGACGACACAGAGGTAGGTACAGCAGTGGCCTTCCGTACCGTACTGCTATATATAGTATACTGGTGGACACTGTGTCAGCAAACTGCAAAACTAAAATGCACCACAGGTATAGAATGTAGATGGATAGTATACTTAATGACGACACAGAGGTAGGTACAGCAGTGGCCTTCCGTACCGTACTGCTATATATACTGGTGGTCACTGTGTCAGCAAACTGCAAAACTAAAATGCACCACAGGTATAGAATGTAGATGGATAGTATACTTAATGACGACACAGAGGTAGGTACAGCAGTGGCCTACTGTACCGTAATGCTATATATTATATACTGGTGGTCACTGGTCAGCAAAACTCTGTACTGTACTCCTCCTATATAATATTATACTGGTGGTCCCCAGTCCCCACAATAAAGCAGCACACTGAGCACAGATATGGAGTGTTTTTCAGGCAGACAACGTATACTGGTGGTCACTGTCAGCAAAACTCTGCACTGTACTCCTGCTATATAATACAGCTGCTCCCCAGTCCCCACAATTAAGCAGTGTGAGCACAGATATATGCAGCACACTGAGCACAGATATGGAGCGTTTTTTTCAGGCAGAGAACGGATAACTGGTGGTCACTGATCAGCAAAACTCTGCACTGTACTCCTCCTATATATAGCTGCTCCCCAGCCCTCCCCACAATTAAGCAATAGTGCACAGCACAATCAAGTTCAACAATAACGGAGAGGACGCCAGCCACGTCCTCTCCCTAACATTTCCAATGCACGATTGAAAATGGCGGTGACACGCGGCTGCTTATATAGAATCCGAATCTCGCGAGAATCCAACAGCGGGATGATGATGTTCGGGCGCGCTCGGGTTACCCGAGCCATACGGGAGAATCCGAGTATGGCTCGGACCCGTGTAAAAAGGGTGAAGTTCGGGGGGGTTCGGTTTCCGAGAAACCGAACCCTCTCATCACTACCACAAACCACCTGTTCCCACATATATGTCTATGGGGAACTTTTCCATAGAGGCATATGGGTTCCACATGATTGACAGGCCAGCACCGCTAAGACAATCAGGAGAGTGCTTTCTACATGGCACTCAATAATTGTCTGCTGGGTCCTCTAGTGGCAGATGTCACATGGAAGCCCAGCAGTCAGGGAAGGGAACCTATGTGTAGTGTATATACATAGATTCCCTTACATCGGTATGGATTCGGAATTTTTATTTTTTTATTTTTAACCCCTTGATGCCTACATGGACCAAAGAGGACTGATCTAAATAGGAAACATAAGAGATATTTTATTTTTAAAACAGGCTATGTATGGATTTCTACAGAAGGGTATTGAAGCGCTATGGGGGATTGTAGGTATATAAGTGTAATCGTGTTAATTACCTGTTCCAGTACAGCTCATGGGGGTGTGGATGACTTGCACTACGTTCAGCGTACATTTGGTAGTATATGGGAGAGGTACACTTACTGCTATAGTGGAAAAGAATTCAGAATTTGTTTTAAACACTGGAGTTAATGAGATATTTGGGATGTGGTCACTATGTTTATTTTTTAATTATGTGTGTATTTTTATTGCACAGTGAAACATATTCAATCTGATCTTAGATAACTGTTAATCATTTGCAATTCTCTGCTATTCAGCTGTAAAATGACTTTTTTTGTTCAATTGATTGACAGTTAGCTCCTTTCAGACCACCGATGCTGCCAATTAATTAATTTAAGCACTACATACCTTTCTGTTATCTGACCTGTATGCTGTAATTCTGTCAAAGTGTCATCTGGTGACAGAAAAGATATACAGCATTGCAGGTAGCTTTCATAGTATACACCACTAGATACAATATATTTCCTTACAGTTATCAGGGCATGTTGCATAACTGAAATATCATGTTAAATGTTAATTTACAGCTAGCTACATCTGTGCATGAGCAAAATATGCTGAACGCTGTTTCAGAACTCAGTTTAAATGACACCCTGATATATTAACTAATAAGGACTATAATGTCTACCAGAAGGACCATAGTCAGGCACACAGGGTGTACCTTGCCAGGACCACCATCAGAGTTCTACAATGATAAGGGATCCTGCGCTGATGAAAGACAATATATCACCGATACTCATAGTCAGAGGTGTCGGAACAAGGATATGGGGGGGAAGGGGGCAGCATGCTCCCCTAACCATATCAGAGGCACAGGTGCTGGGAGGGGAAACGCTTACCTTCTTATCCCCGCTGAGACTCCTACTTTAAAAATTCTGCTGGCGCAGCGTGCTGCCCCATGTCCTGTCCGAGCCGGCTCTTCACAGATGCATTACTGGGAGAAGGCGGGGATGTCGCAGCAGGCTCAGCATGGCCACGCCTCCTCCCAGTAATGCATCCTTGTGAAGAGCCGGCTAGGACAGCACATTGGGCAGCAGGCTGCAGTGTCAGACTTTTCAAATTAGGAGTCTCCACCGGGATCCAGAGGTAAGCGCTCCCTGCACAGGGCGGGGTGGGGGGTGAAGGATATGAATCAGGCGGAGAGCGCCAAAATGTATTTTATCATACTCCCCCCCCCCCCCCCCCCCCCCCAACCACAAAACATTCTGACACCCCTGCTCATGGGAAAAAGGACTGCTACTTATTCACAGGCAGTCCTGTGACTGACAAGTGGGGCCATCAGTGCCAGAAGAGCCAAAATGAAGGTAAGCACAAAGTGCATTTCCTTGTGTCCCCTCTCTGGGCTCCATGAACCAGTTGCATACATTTCTGCTGTCACACACCATTTGGCCATAGTTGCAGGCAGCCACAGAAGCCTGATTTATTGGCTAATGCTGATGTGAGATTCCGTTGAGCAAATGTGGAGAACCATCAGAAACAGACTTCAGTGCCCCATACACATGACACAGAATTACACAGAGATTTAGATACATGTACGTGACACCACCATGATCCTCCCACAAGTGACTGTTGTTTTATGTGATTGCATTGCCATTGCCAAGCCAGCCATTCCATCCAGCTCAGAATAGGACAGATAAACAATGGAATCCAGGTACTGTAAGTATGTGAGGTATGTTAAACGGTGAGTCACCCCATGTAAACACAGTAGTGATGAGCGAGGTTCGGTTTTACTCGGTTTTACTCGGTTTTACTCGGTTCTCAAAACGGCATCTTATTGGCTATCCAAAACACGTGACATCCGTGAGCCAATAATATGCCGTTTTGAGAACCGAGTAAAACCGAGTAAAACCGAGTAAAACCGAATCCGCTCATCACTAGTAAACAGGTAAGTAGGTGTGGTGCCTTTCAAGAAGCTTTTTCCTTCATCTCCAAAACTCACAACACAGTATCAGGTCCCAAGATTAAATAGATACATTAAGTTATGCAACATTCATCAACATGCATTTATGACATTTCTGAAAATGAATAATAATTTATTTTATTTTTTTACAGAAATACTGTCTGTCATCCCAGCTGTTTGGAATGTATAGTTAGTTAAGCAACTTTCAAAGTACTAATGACAACACAGTAACACTTCAAAGAATTGGTTACTGAACATAAAATGTCATTGGCCCTCATTCCGAGTTGTTCGCTCGCTAGCTGCTTTTAGCAGCATTGCAAATGGTAGGCCGCCGCCCTCTGGGAGTGTATCTTAGCTTAGCAGAATAGCGAACGAAAGATTAGCAGAACTGCTACTAAATAATTCCCTGCAGTTTCTGAGTAGCTCCAGATCTACTCCTAGACTTCGATCACCTCAGTCCGTTTAGTTCCTGGTTTGACGTCACAAACACGCCCTGCGTTCAGCCAGCCACTCCCCCATTTCTCCAGACACTCCCGCGTTTTTCCCTGATACGCCTGCGTTTTTTAGCACACTCCCGGAAAACGGTCAGTTACCACCCAGAAACACCCACTTCCTATCAATCACACTACGATGACTCGAGCGAGGAAAAAACGTTGCTCGAGCTTGGGTAAATCTACAAAGTTTTGTGTGAAAGTACTTAGCGCATGCGCGCTGCGTACCATGCGCATGTGCAATTTTGCTATTTTTTCACTTAATCACTGCACTGCGAAAATCGTCAGCGAGCGATCAACTCGGAATGACCACCATTGTGTAGAACAAAAAAAATTCAGAGCATAACATTAATTGCAATACTATTATTAATAACTAGCGATGTGCGCCCGCCCTGTCATGGGTTTTGGTTTTGGATCTGTATCTCCATCGTGTTTTGGATCTATACTTGGTTTTCCCAAAACCGCCCTTGTGTTTTGGTTTTGAATCTGTATTTTTTTATCATAAAAACTGCTAAAATCACATAATTAGTTTTTGTTCCTACAGTATTATTGACCTCAATAACATTAATTTTCAGTCAATTTTGACCAACTCCCAGCTCACAATATTGTTTTCATCCATTTTAGGCCAAAGGCTACAGCAAGCTGGCTGGTCACTAACCGACAGTACAGCGGCACAAACACGTGGCAATTTGTAGCACATCTGTGAAACATTGGCACACAGCAGTGAAGAAATGAAAAGTGGTGCAATATGGAATTATCCTTGGGCTCGTCCACTCACCCTTATGATGGATATTAAAAAGGACATGACAAGTTTAACAAACCAAGCACTTCCGTGACAGGGACTGACACTTTTGTGTCTGAGGTGCTTGATTTGTTTGGGGCCCCACAAAACAGTTTTTTGGAAGGATTACCTCTGATTACTGAGGTTGATGATAAGGGTGTTAATTACATTCTAATCTTGTAAAATATATTTCATGAACTAACCGTAAATGATGTAATATGGAAGAGGTGCCTAGATGGCTAACGTCCTTACAGCTACAAACTTTGGCCTCACAAATGGAGCAGATGCATTCACAAACATCGTCAGGATTTGGGTACAAAAAATGTTGGCTTTTTTGGTCTTATGGCAGGCATCACAATGGCATTCTATTTATCATAAGCAAGAATGGCAGCCACTGGTGGCTAAATTACACAAACAACATCATCAACATCCTTAGTGTCAGATAGTAGTAATACACACATATCTCCCTCATCCTGTTCCATTTCCACACATGAATCCTTTATTTCTATTATTCCCTCATCACAATCTTTACTTGTACTGCTCCCCACATGTGCAGATGGCGCAGAAATGGTGGTAGGAGGTGAAAGAGGCTGCACCTTTTTTTGCCACTGTGTGTGGTGAATGGCATGTTGACAATTTTATGTTTTGTTTGTAGCTAACTTAACTTTTGAAGTTTTTTCTTTACCACTGTAAAATTATATTGCTTCAGTGATTTTACATGCCCTGACTTAAGGCCTCTATGCCCTTGGGCATTGGCCTTAGTAGATGATTTGATGGACTTATATAATCACGACTGGTGGAAGCAGCTGCAGCACTAGTATGTGTTTACTGCTTTCTTATCAATTGTTCGTTCTCCATATCAACAAACACAAATGAAGTAGTGTACAGCACACAACACAATTTGTAAAAAAAATAAATAATAAGATTTTGCTCACCGGTAATTCTATTTCTCGTAGTCCGTAGTGGATGCTGGGAACTCCGTAAGGACCATGGGGAATAGCGGCTCCACAAGAGTCTGGGCACAACTAAAAGAAAGCTTTTAGACTACCTGGTGTGCACTGGCTCCTCCCACTATGACCCTCCTCCAAGCCTCAGTTAGGATACTGTGCCCGGAAGAGCTGACACAATAAGGAAGGATTTTGAATCCCGGGTAAGACTCATACCAGCCACACCAATCACACCGTATAACTCGTGATATCATATCCAGTTAACAGTATGAAATTTAACTGAGCCTCTCAACAGATGGCTCATAACAATAACCCTTTTGTGAACAACAACTATGTACAAGTATTGCAGACAATCCGCACTTGGGACGGGCGCCCAGCATCCACTACGGACTACGAGAAATAGAATTACCGGTGAGTAAATTCTTATTTTCTCTGACGTCCTAGTGGATGCTGGGAACTCCGTAAGGACCATGGGGATTATACCAAAGCTCCCAAACGGGCGGGAGAGTGCGGATGACTCTGCAGCACCGAATGAGAGAACTCAAGGTCCTCCTCAGCCAGGGTATCAAATTTGTAGAATTTTGCAAACGTGTTTGCCCCTGACCAAGTAGCAGCTCGGCAAAGTTGTAAAGCCGAGACCCCTCGGGCAGCCGCCCAAGATGAGCCCACCTTCCTTGTAGAATGGGCTTTTACTGATTTAGGATGCGGCAGTCCAGCCGCAGAATGCGCCTGCTGAATTGTGCTACAAATCCAGCGAGCAATAGTCTGCTTAGAAGCAGGAGCACCCAGTTTGTTGGGTGCATACAGGATAAATAGCGAGTCAGTTTTCCTGACTCAAGCCGTCCTGGAAACATAAATTTTCAAGGCCCTGACTACGTCCAGTAACTTGGAATCCTCCAAGTCGCTAGTAGCCGCAGGCACTACAATAGGTTGGTTCAAGTGAAAAGCAGATACCACCTTAGGGAGAAACTGGGGACGAGTCCTCAATTCTGCCCTATCCATATGGAAAATCAGATAAGGACTTTTAAATGACAAAGCCGCCAATTCTGAAACACGCCTGGCCGAAGCCAAGGCCAATAACATGACCACTTTCCACGTGAGATATTTTAGATCCACGGTCTTTAGTGGCTCAAACCAATGTGATTTTAGGAAATTCAACACCACGTTGAGATCCCAGGGTGCCACTGGAGGCACAAAGGGGGGCTGAATATGCAGCACTCCTTTTACAAATGTCTGAACAGGTAGTGAAGCTAGTTCTTTTTGGAAAAAAATCGACAGAGCCGATATCTGTACCTTAATGGAGCCTAATTTTAGGCCCATAGTCACTCCTGCCTGTAGGAAGTGCAGAAATCGACCCAGCTGAAATTCCTCTGTTGGGGCCTTATTGGCCTCACACCAAGCAACATATTTCCGCCATATGCGGTGATAATGTTTTACCGTTACATCTTTCCTGGCTTTAATCAGCGTAGGAATGACATCCTCCGGAATGCCCTTTTCCTTTAGGATCCGGCGTTCAACCGCCATGCCGTCAAACGCAGCCGCGGTAAGTCTTGGAACAGACAGGGCCCCTGCTGCAGCAGGTCCTGTCTGAGCGGCAGAGGCCATGGTTCCTCTGAGATCATCTCTTGAAGTTCCGGGTACCAAGCTCTTCTTGGCCAATCCGGAACCACGAGTATTGTCCTTACTCCTCGTTTTCTTATTATTCTCAGTACCTTTGGTATGAGAGGCAGAGGAGGGAACACATAAACTGACTGGTACACCCACGGTGTCACTAGAGCGTCCACCGCTATCGCCTGAGGGTCCCTTGACCTGGCGCAATATCTCTCCAGTTTTTTGTTTAGGCGGGACGCCATCATGTCCACCTGTGGCCGTTCCCAACGATTTACAATCAGTGTGAAGACTTCTGGATGAAGTCCCCACTCTCCCGGGTGGAGGTCGTGCCTGCTGAGGAAGTCTGCTTCTCAGTTGTCCACTCCCGGAATGAACACTGCTGACAGTGCTAGCACGTGATTTTCCGCCCATCGGAGAATCCTTGTGGCTTCTGCCATTGCCATCCTGCTTCTTGTGCCGCCCTGTCGGTTTACATGGGCGACCGCCGTGATGTTGTCTGACTGGATCAGTACCGGCTGGTGTAGAAGCAGGGGTTTTGCCTGACTTAGGGCATTGTAAATGGCCCTTAGTTCTAGAATATTTATGTGCAAGTAAGTCTCCTGACTCGACCACAGTCCTTGGAAGTTTCTTCCCTGTGTGACTGCCCCCCAGCCTCGAAGGCTGGCATCCGTGGTCACCAGGACCCAGTCCTGTATGCCGAATCTGCGGCCCTCTAGGAGATGAGCACTCTGCAGCCACCACAACAGAGACACCCTGGTTCTTGGAGACAGGGTTATTAGCTTATGCATCTGAAGATGCGATCCGGACCATTGGTCCAACAGGTCCCACTGAAAGATTCTGGCATGGAACCTTCCGAAAGGAATTGCTTCGTAAGAAGCCACCATCTTTCCCAGGACTCGCGTGCAGTGATGCACCGACACCTGTTTTGGTTTCAGGAGGTCTCTGACTAGAGATGACAGCTCCTGGGCTTTCTCCTCCGGGAGAAACACTTTTTTCTGGACTGTGTCCAAAATCATTCCCAGGAACAGTAGACGTGTCGTCGGAACCAGCTGTGATTTTGGAATATTCAGAATCCAACCGTGCTGGTGTAGCACCTCCTGAGATAGTGCTACTCCTACCAACAACTGCTCCCTGGATCTCGCCTTTATTAGGAGATCATCCAAGTACAGGATAATTAATACTCCCTTTTTTCGAAGGAGTATCATCATTTCCGCCATTACCTTGGTAAACACCCTCGGTGCCGTGGACAGTCCAAACGGCAGCGTCTGGAATTAGTAATGGCAATTTTGTACCACAAATCTGAGGTACTCCTGGTGAGGATGATAAATGGGGACATGCAGGTAAGCATCCTTGATGTCCAGGGATACCATGTAATCCCCCTCGTCCAGGCTTGCAATAACCGCCCTGAGCGATTCCATCTTGAACTTGAACTTTTTTATGTATGTGTTCAAGGATTTCAAATTTAAAATGGGTCTCACCGAACCGTCCGGTTTCGGTACCACAAACAGTGTGGAATAGTAACCCCGTCCTTGTTGAAGTAGGGGCACCTTGACTATCACCTGCTGGGAATACAGCTTGTGAATTGCCTCTAGCACAGCCTCCCTGCCTGAGGGAGTCGTTGGCAAGGCAGATTTGAGGAAACGGCGGGGGGGAGATGCCTCGAATTCCAGTTTGTACCCCTGAGATACTACTTGCAAGATCCAGGGATCCACCTGTGAGCGAGCCCACTGATCGCTGAAATTTTTGAGGCGGCCCCCCACCGTACCTGGCTCCGCCTGTGGAGCCCCACCGTCATGCGGCGGACTTGGAAGAAGCGGGGGAGGACTTTTGCTCCTGGGAACCTGCTGTTTGTTGCAGCCTTTTTCTCCCACCTCTGCCTCTGGACAGAAAGGACCCGCCTTTTCCTCGCCTGTTTCTCTGGGTCCGAAAGGACTGTACTTGATAAAACGGCACTTTTTTAGGCTGTGAGGGAACCTGGGGTAAAAATGCTGATTTCCCAGCTGTCGCTGTGGAAACTAGGTCTGAGAGACCATCCCCGAATAACTCCTCACCCTTATAAGGCAAAACTTCCATGTGCCTTTTGGAATCTGCATCCCCTGTCCACTGCCGAGTCCATAAGCCTCTCCTAGCAGAAATGGACAACAATGCACTTATTTTAGATGCCAGCCGGCAGATCTCCCTCTGTGCATCTCTCATGTATAAGACTGAGTCTTTTATATGCTCTATGCAGGGCCGGTGCTAGGGTGTCTGGCGCCCACCTGCAAACTATAAATTTGCGCCCTCCCTCCTATACTTTGCAAAGGGACAGCACGCGCCAATGGCGCGCGTTGCAAATATAGGGGTGTGTGTGCTCACAAGGAAGGTGATAGTGGGACGTACACAGGATGACAGAAGGGCATACACAGGGTGACAGTGGTACATATACATTGGGTGACAGAGGGACATACACGGGGTGACAGTGGCACATATACATGGGGTGACAGGGACATACACAGGGTGACAGAGGGACAAACACATGGTGACAGTGAGACATATGCACACGGTGACAGAGGGGAGTGCACAGGGTGACAGGTACATATACATGGGGTGACAGGAACATACACAGGGTGACAGAGGGACATATACACAAGGTGATAGAGGGGGTCATACACAGGGTGACAGTGGCATATATACACGGGGTGACAGAAGGATATACAAAGGGTGACGGTGTCATATATACACGGGGTGACAGGGACATACCCAGGGTGAGAGAGGGGCATACACAGGGTGACAGTGGCAAATATACACGGGGTGACGGAGGGGCATACACAGGGTTACAGTTGCACATATACATGGGGTGACAGACATACACAGGGTGACAGTGGCACATATACACGGGGTGACAGGGACATACACAGGGTTACAGGGACATACCTAGGGTGACAGGGACATACACACGGTGACAGTGGCACATATACACAGGGTGACAGTGGGTAATGCACTCGGGGTGACAAAGCTTGTTCCCCCTGTGCCAAACCCTGCTCCATGTAAACTGATTTTGCAACTACCAGCCCCCATATTATTTTTGCCCCCAACCCCCTCTCACCCCATTAGCCACTGAGGTGGCCAGCTGCCACCGCTGTCTCCCTGGCTGCTGTATTCCTGGATCCGACAGGCAGGGCCACAATGCACCCCCAATTCACGTTATTGGCCCAATTATGCTCGCAATTAATATTATATGCCACACTGCACCCCCAAGTCACATTATCTACCCAATTGTACCCCCCCTCACGTGTCACACAGTGCCATAATTCCCATTACATGATGCACAGTGTCCCCAAATCATATTATATATTGCACAGTGCCCCCAATTTACATGATATGCCCCATAGTGACTACAATTCACATGATTTGCCCCATTGTGTCCCCAATACACATTCTATTCACCAATGCATCCCCAAAATCACATAATACTCCCCACTGTGCCCACAGCTTAAAGGAATACAGAAGCTTCATTCTTACATGTTCTTCACCCTTTTTATCTTCTTTCATACTTTTCTTTCAGCCAGGCACTGAATAGCTGCAGAGGGATAGGTGCCGGGCAGACAGTACTCTATATTAATCAATCCGCTGGGCAGCTGGGGCCAGTCAGCAGTCTAACAGCATGCCCAGGTCAGTGCACGGAGAGTGGCAACCTCCCCCCCTCGCCATCCCCTAGGGCATGGTGTGCTTAACACCGGCATGCGCCGTGCAGCGCAAACTTATTTGGGGGAAGTTACGGAGACCTTGCTGAGCATGCGCAGCTCAGCCTTTTCCGTCTCCTCCTGTTGCTGGCACCGCGGTGATGACTAAAGTGACAGCGGCGCAGCCATAGAAGTTTGTCACAAAGCTTTTTCACTGGCGGGTGGTGGCGGGAATGTACCGGGGGCCCTCGCAAGCATGGGGCCCAGTACACGAATACCCGTAGTAGCCTCCTGTCACCGGGTCAACAAGTGCAACTGGGTGGAGCGGAGACTGAAGGACGCGCTTCACTCACGGTTCACGCTGGCTGCTGGCGCCGCTGCCTGTCACACAGGCGCAGGCTGCGGTAGACGGCAGCAAGAGTGGACAGACGGCAGCAGGGTAGCAGAGCAGGGAGAGCGCCTCTCCTGGCCAGCGCCTCCCTGCATTGCATACCCTTGCTGAGCGACTAGCGCCGGCACTGGCTCTATGGTTAGGAGAATAGTGTCCCTGTCTAGGGTGTCAATATTTTCTGACAGGGAATCTGACCATGCAGCGGCAGCACTGCACATCCATGCTGACGCAATAGCTGGTCTAAGTATAATGCCTGAGTGTGTATATACAGACTTCAGGATCGCCTCCTGCTTTCTATCCGCAGGCTCCTTTAGGGCGGCCGTATCCGGAGACGGAAGTGCCACCTTTTTAGACAAACGTGTGAGCGCTTTATCCACCCTAGGAGGTGTTTCCCAACGTGCCCTATCCTCTGGCGGGAAAGGGAACGCCATTAGTAATTTTTTAGGGATTACCAATCTTTTATCGGGGAAAGCCCACGCTTCTTCACACACTTCATTTAATTCTTCAGATGGGGGAAAAACTACGGGTAGTTTTTTCTCCCCAAACATAATACCCTTTTTAGTGGTACTTGGGTTTATATCCGAAATGTGTAATACCTCCTTCATTGCCTCAATCATGCAACGAATGGCCCTAGTAAACATTAGATTTGACTCATCGTCGTCGACACTGGTATCAGTATCCGTGTCGACATCTGCGTCTGCCATCTGAGGTAGCGGGCGTTTTAGAGCCCCTGATGGCCTTTGAGACACCTGGGCAGGCACGAGCTGAGAAGCCGGCTGTCCCGCATTTGGCATGTCGTCAATTTTTTTTGTGTAAGGAGTCGACACTTGCACGTAATTCATTCCATAAAACCATCCACTCAGGTGTCTGCCCCGCAGGGGGTGACATCACTTCTATAGGCATCTGCTCCGCCTCCACATAATTTTCCTCATCAAACATGTCGACACAGCCGTACCGACACACCGCACACACACCGGGAATGCTCTAACAGAGGACAGGACCCCACAGAAGCCCTTTGGGGAGACAGAGAGAGAGTATGCCAGCACACACCAGAGCGCTATATAATGCAGGGACTAACTGAATTATGTCCCCTATAGCTGCTATAATATTTACTGCGCCTAAATTTAGTGCCCATCTCTCTCTTTTTTACCCTTTTCTGTAGTGTAGACTGCAGGGGAGAGCCAGGGAGCTTCCTTCCAGCGGAACTGTGAGGGAGAAATGGTGCCAGTGTGCTGAGGGAGATAGCTCCGCCCCTTTTTCACGGACTTTTCTCCCGCTTTTTTAAGGATTCTGGCAGGGGTAATTATCACATATATAGCCTCTGGAGCTATATATTGTGATTGTTTTGCCAGCCAAGGTGTTTTTATTGCTGCTCAGGGCGCCCCCCCCCCCCAGCGCCCTGCACCCTCAGTGACCGGAGTGTGAAGTGTGTATGAGGAGCAATGGCGCACAGCTGCAGTGCTGTGCGCTACCTTGGTGAAGACAGAAGTCTTCATGCCGCCGATTTTCCGGACTTCTTCTTGCTTCTGGCTCTGTAAGGGGGACGGCGGCGTGGCTCCGGGACCGAACACCAAGGCCAGTTCCATGCGGTCGATCCCTCTGGAGCTAATGGTGTCCAGTAGCCTAAGAAGCCCAAGCTAGCTGCAAGCAGGTAGGTTCGCTTCTTCTCCCCTTAGTCCCTCGTTGCAGTGAGCCTGTTGCCAGCAGGTCTCACTGTAAAATAAAAAAACTAAATTATACTTTCTTTCTAAGAGCTCAGGAGAGCCCCTAGTGTGCATCCAGCTCGGCCGGGCACAAAAATCTAACTGAGGCTTGGAGGAGGGTCATAGTGGGAGGAGCCAGTGCACACCAGGTAGTCTAAAAGCTTTCTTTTAGTTGTGCCCAGACTCCTGCAGAGCCGCTATTCCCCATGGTCCTTATGGAGTTCCCAGCATCCACTAGGACGTATGAGAAACTTTGTTCACAAATGTGTGGAATCACACCGGTTATTTGAATGCACTGGGGTATGACCTAGAGTGTCCCAATATGTGTATGAATTTTACACTGTAGTACAACCTACAGTGCTGGGGTGTTTTAAGAGAGGAGGGGACCTGCGTACAGCCTCCGTCGCGGGCCCCCTCCTCTCCGGTAGCAGTATATTCTGGCATAATATCAGAGTCTACTGTGCTTGCGTAAGTGTCCAGGAACATGGTGCCCGTGCCCTGTTCCCGGGGACACCTCCAGTGCGCATGCGCAAATCACTCGAAAATGGCAGCAGCGGCCATTTTCCAAGTGATCTGTGCCCGCTCAGCAGGGCCTCCGTCGCAGGACTCCGGAGGGGTAAGTATATTCTATGGGTGCAGTGTGGGCCCCCCTGGACCATGGGCCCGTGTGCACTGCACATACTGTATCCATTATAGAAACGCCTATGCTACAGTGACACAATACTTGGATGAATTTGAGGTACCATCTACAGTGTTGCAATATGTGTATGAATATTAGTGATGTGCACCGGAAATTTTTCGGGTTTTGTGTTTTGGTTTTGGGTTCGGTTCCGTGGCCGTGTTTTGGTTCGAACGCGTTTTGGCAAAACCTCACCGAATTTTTTTTGTCGGATTCGGTTGTGTTTTGGATTCGGGTGTTTTTTTTTAAAAAAACTAAAAAACAGCTTAAATCATAGCATATGGAGGTCATTTTGATCCCATAGTATTATTAACCTCAATAACCATAATTTACACTCATTTCCAGTCTATTCTGAACACCTCACACCACACAATATTATTTTTAGTCCTAAAATTTGCACCGAGGTCGCTGGATGGCTAAGCTAAGCGACACAAGTGGCCGACACAAACACCTGGCCCATCTAGGAGTGGCACTGCAGTGTCACGCAGGATGGCCCTTCAAAAAAATACTCCCCAAACAGCACATGACGCAAAGAAAAAAAGAGGCGCAATGAGGTAGCTGTGTGACGACTAAGCTAAGCGACCCAAGTGGCCGACACAAACACCTGGCCCATCTAGGAGTGGCACTGCAGTGTCAGGCAGGATGGCCCTTCCAAAAAATACTCCCCAAACAGCACATGACGCAGAGAAAAAAAGAGGCGCAATGAGGTAGCTGTGTGACGACTAAGCTAAGCGACCCTAGTGGCCGACACAAACACCTGGCCCATCTAGGAGTGGCACTGCAGTGTCACGCAGGATGGCCCTTCAAAAAAATACTCCCCAAACAGCACATGACGCAAAGAAAAAAAGAGGCGCAATGAGGTAGCTGTGTGACGACTAAGCTAAGCGACCCTAGTGGCCGACACAAACACCTGGCCCATCTAGGAGTGGCACTGCAGTGTCAGGCAGGATGGCCCTTCCAAAAAATACTCCCCAAACAGCACATGACGCAAATAAAAAAAGAGGCGCAATGAGGTAGCTGTGTGACGACTAAGCTAAGCGACCCTAGTGGCCGACACAAACACCTGGCCCATCTAGGAGTGGCACTGCAGTGTCAGGCAGGATGGCCCTTCAAAAAAATACTCCCCAAACAGCACATGACGCAAAGAAAAATGAAAGAAAAAAAAAGGTGCAAGATGGAATTGTCCTTGGGCCCTCCCAAAAACCCTTATGTTGTAAAAACAGGACATGCACACTTTAACGAACCCATCATTTCAGCGACAGGGTCTGCCACACGACTGTGACTGAAATGACTGGTTGGTTTGGGCCCCCACCAAAAAAGAAGCAATCAATCTCTCCTTGCACAAACTGGCTCTACAGAGGCAAGATGTCCACCTCATCATCATCGTTCGATTCATCACCCCTTTCACTGTGTACATCCCCCTCTTCACAGATTATTAATTCGTCCCCACTGGAATCCACCATCTCAGGTCCCCGTGTACTTTCTGGAGGCAATTGCTGCTGGTGAATGTCTCCATGGAGGAATTGATTATAATTAATTTTAATGAACATCATCTTCTCCACATTTTCTGGAAGTAACCTCGTACGCCGATTGCTGACAAGGTGAGCGGCGGCACTAAACACTCTTTCGGAGTACACACTGGAGAGAGGGCAACTTAGGTAGAATAAAGCCAGTTTGTGCAAGGGCCTCCAAATTGCCTCTTTTTCCTGCCAGTATACGTACGGACTGTCTGATGTGCCTACTTGGATGCGGTCACTCATATAATCCTCCACCATTATTTCAATGGTGAGAGAATCATATGCAGTGACAGTAGACGACATGTCAGTAATCGTTGGCAGGTCCTTCAGTCCGGACCAGATGTCAGCATCAGCAGTCGCTCCAGACTGCCCTGCATCACCGCCAGCGGATGGGCTCGGAATTCGTAGCCTTTTCCTCGCACCCCCAGTTGCGGGAGAATGTGAAGGAGGAGATGTTGACGGGTCGCGTTCCGCTTGACTTGACAATTTTCTCACCAGCAGTTCTTTGAACCTCTGCAGACTTGTGTCTGCCGGAAAGAGAGATCCAATGTAGGTTTTAAATCTAGGATCGAGCACGGTGGCCAAAATGTAGTGCTCTGATTTCAACAGATTGACCACATGTGAATCCCGGTTAAGCGAATGAAGGGCTCCATCCACAAGTCCCACATGCCTAGCGGAATCGCTCTGTTTTAGCTCCTCCTTCAATGCCTCCAGCTTCTTCTGCAAAAGCCTGATGATGGGAATGACCTGACTCAGGCTGGCAGTGTCTGAACTGACTTCACGTGTGGCAAGTTCAAAAGGTTGCAGAACCTTGCACAACATTGAAATCATTCTCCACTGCGCTTGAGACAGGTGCATTCCACCTCCTTTGCCTATATCGTGGCCAGATGTATAGGCTTGAATGGCCTTTTGCTGCTCCTCCATCCTCTGAAGCATATAGAGGGTTGAATTCCACTTCGTTACCACCTCTTGCTTCAGATGATGGCAGGGCAGGTTCAGGTGTTTTTGGTGGTGCTCCAGTCTTCTGTACGCGGTGCCTGTACGCCGAAAGTGGCCCGCAATTCTTCTGGCCACCGACAGCATCTCTTGCACGCCCCTGTCATTTTTAAATAATTCTGCACCACCAAATTCAAGGTATGTGCAAAACATGGGACGTGCTGGAATTTGCCCAGATGTAATGCACGCACAATATTGCTGGCGTTGTCCGATGACACAAATCCCCAGGAGAGTCCAATTGGGGTAAGCCATTCTGCGATGATCTTCCTCAGTTGCCGTAAGAGGTTTTTAGCTGTGTGCGTATTCTGGAAAGCGGGGATACAAAGCGTAGCCTGCCTAGGAACGAGTTGACGTTTGCGAGATGCTGCTACTGGTGCCGCTGCTGCTGTTCTTGCAGCGGGAGGCAATACATCTACCCAGTGGGCTGTCACAGTCATGTAGTCCTGAGTCTGCCCTGCTCCACTTGTCCACATGTCCGTGGTTAAGTGGACATTGGGTACAACTGCATTTTTTAGGACACTGGTAAGTCTTTTTCTGACGTCCGTGTACATTCTCGGTATCGCCTGCCTAGAGAAGTGGAACCTAGATGGTATTTGGTAACGGGGGCACACTACCTCAAGCAATTGTCTAGTTCCCTGTGAACTAACGGCGGATACTGGACGCACGTCTAATACCAACATAGTTGTCAAGGCCTCAGTTATCCGCTTTGCAACAGGATGACTGCTGTGATATTTCATCTTCCTCGCAAAGGACTGTTGGACAGTCAATTGCTTACTGGAAGTAGTACAAGTGGTCTTCCGACTTCCCCTCTGGGATGCCGATCGACTCCCAGCAGCAACAACAGCAGCGCCAGCAGCAGTAGGCGTTACACTCAAGGATGCATCGGAGGAATCCCAGGCTGGAGAGGACTCGTCAGACTTGCCAATGACATGGCCTGCAGGACTATTGGCTTTCCTGGGTAAGGAGGAAATTGACACTGAGGGAGTTGGTGGTGTGGTTTGCGTGAGCTTGGTTACAAGAGGAAGGGATTTACTGGTCAGTGGACTGCTTCCGCTGTCGCCCAAAGTTTTTGAACTTGTCACTGACTTATTATGAATGCGCTGCAGGTGACGTATAAGGGAGGATGTTCCGAGGTGGTTAACGTCCTTACCCCTACTTATTACAGCTTGACAAAGGCAACACATGGCTTGACACCAGTTGTCCACATTTCTGTTGAAATAATTCCACACTGAAGAGCTGATTTTTTTTGTATTTTTGCCAGGCATGTCAATGGCCATATTCCTCCCACGGACAACAGGTGTCTCCCCGGGTGCCTGACTTAAACAAACCACCTCACCATCAGAATCCTCCTTGTCAATTTCCTCCCCAGCGCCAGCAACACCCATATCCTCATTCTGGTGTACTTCAACACTGACATCTTCAATTTCACTATCAGGAACTGGACTGTGGGTGCTCCTTCCAGCACTTGCAAGGGGCGTGCAAATGGTGGAAGGCGCAAGCTCTTCCCGTCCAGTGTTGGGAAGGTCAGGCATCGCAACCGACACAATTGGACTCTCCTTTGGGATTTGGGATTTCGAAGAACGCACAGTTCTTTGCTGTGCTTTTGTCGCAAGTCTTTTCTTTTTTCTAGCGAGAGGATGAGTGCTTCCATCCTCATGTGAAGCTGAACCACTAGCCATGAACATAGGCCAGGGCCTCAGCCGTTTCTTGCCACTCCGTGTCGTAAATGGCATATTGGCAAGTTTACGCTTCTCCTCAGACGCTTTTAATTTTGATTTTTGGGTCATTTTTTTACTGATCTTTTGTGTTTTGGATTTTATATGCTCTGTACTATAACATTGGGCATCGGCCTTGGCAGACGACGTTGATGGCATTTCATCGTCTCGGCCATGACTAGTGGCAGCAGCTTCAGCACGAGGTGGAAGTGGATCTTGATCTTTCCCTATTTTATTAACCTCCACATTTTTGTTCTCCATATTTTGCGCACAACTAAAAGCCACCACAGGTATACAATGTAGATGGATGGATAGTATAGTATTATATTACTTATGGACGACGAGTGCACTGACGACACAGAGGTAGGTACAGCCGTGGCCTACCGTACTGCTTATATATATAATATACTGTATATAACGGACCTGGTGGACACTGTCAGCAGACTGCTAAACTAGTATGAAGAAAAAAAAAACCACCACAGGTATACAATGTAGATGGATGGATAGTATAGTATTATATTACTTATGGACGACGAGTGCACTGACGACACAGAGGTAGGTACAGCCGTGGCCTACCGTACTGCTTATATATATAATATACTGTATATAACGGACCTGGTGGACACTGTCAGCAGACTGCTAAACTAGTATGAAGAAAAAAAAAACCACCACAGGTATACACTGTAGGTGGATGGATAGTATAGTATTATATTACTTATGGACGACAAGTGCACTGACGACACAGAGCAGGTACAGCCGTGGCCTACCGTACTGCTTATATATATAATAATATACTGTATATAACGGACCTGGTGGACACTGTCAGCAGACTGCTAAACTAGTATGAAGAAAAAAAAAACCACCACAGGTATACAATGTAGATGGATTGATAGTATATTATTATATTAATTATGGACGACGAGTGCACTGACGACACAGAGGTAGGTACAGCCGTGGCCTACCGTACTGCTTATATATATAATATACTGTATATAACGGACCTGGTGGACACTGTCAGCAGACTGCTAAACTGGTATGAAGAAAAAAAAAAGCCACCACAGGTATACAATGTAGATGGATGGATAGTATAGTATTATATTACTTATGGACGACGAGTGCACTGATGACACAGAGGTAGGTACAGCCGTGGCCTACCGTACTGCTTGTATATATAATATACTGTATATAACGGACCTGGTGGACACTGTCAACAGACTGCTAAACTAGTATGAAGAAAAAAAAACCCACCACAGGTATACAATGTAGATGGATGGATAGTATAGTATTATATTACTTATGGACGACGAGTGCACTGACGACACAGAGGTAGGTACAGCCGTGGCCTACCGTACTGCTTATATATATATATATAATATACTGTATATAACGGACCTGGTGGACACTGTCAGCAGACTGCTAAACTAGTATGAAGAAAAAAAAAACCACCACAGGTATACAATGTAGATGGATGGATAGTATAGTATTATATTACTTATAGATGACGAGTGCACTGACGACACAGAGGTAGGTACAGCCGTGGCCTACCGTACTGCTTATATATATATAATATACTGTATATAACGGACCTGGTGGACACTGTCAGCAGACTGCTAAACTAGTATGAAGAAAAAAAAAAGCCACCACAGGTATACATTGTAGATGGATGGATAGTATAGTATTATATTACTTATGGACGACGAGAGCACTGACGACACAGAGGTAGGTACAGCCGTGGCCTACCGTACTGCTTATATATATGATATACTGTATATAACGGACCTGGTGGACACTGTCAGCAGACTGCTAAACTAGTATGAAGAAAAAAAAAACCACCACAGGTATACAATGTAGATGGATGGATAGTATAGTATTATATTACTTATGGACGATGAGTGCACTGACGACACAGAGGTAGGTACAGCCGTGGCCTACCGTACTGCTTATATATATAATATACTGTATATAACGGACCTGGTGGACACTGTCAGCAGACTGCTAAACTAGTATGAAGAAAAAAAAAACCACCACAGGTATACAATGTAGGTGGATGGATAGTATAGTATTATATTACTTATGGACGACAAGTGCACTGATAGTATAGTATTATATTACATATGGACGACAAGTGCACTGACGACACAGAGGTCGGTACAGCCGTGGCCTACCGTACTGCTTATATATATAATATACTGTATATAACGGACCTGGTGGACACTGTCAGCAGACTGCTAAACTAGTATGAAGAAAAAAAAAACCACCACAGGTATACAATGTAGATGGATGGATAGTATAGTATTATATTACTTATGGACGACGAGTGCACTGACGACACAGAGGTAGGTACAGCCGTGGCCTACCGTACTGCTTATATATATAATAATATACTGTATATAACGGACCTGGTGGACACTGTCAGCAGACTGCTAAACTAGTATGAAGGAAAAAAAAAACCACCACAGGTATACAATGTAGATGGATGGATAGTATAGTATTATATTACTTATGGACGACGAGTGCACTGACGACACAGAGGTAGGTACAGCCGTGGCCTACCGTACTACTTATATATATAATAATATACTGTATATAACGGACCTGGTGGACACTGTCAGCAGACTGCTAAACTAGTATGAAGGGAAAAAAAACCACCACAGGAGTGTTTTTCAGGCAGACAAACGTATACTGGACTGGTGGTCACTGTCAGCAAAACTGTGCACTGTACTCCTGCTATAACTGCTCCCCAGTCCCCACAATTAGGCAGATTGAGCAGTGCACTCAGCACAGATATATCATGCAGCAGTGCAGCACATTGAGCACAGATATGGTCGAGCGTTTTTTTCATGTAGAGAAACAAAGGATTAAACTCACTGGTGGTAAACCCTGCACTGTACTCCCTAACAGCTGCTCCCCGTCCCCAATCCTCCCCACAATTATAACTAAGTCACTCAGTTTACTCTTTTCTTTTCTAATATAACGGAGAGGACGCCAGCCACGTCCTCTCCCTATCAATCTCAATGCACGTGTGAAAATAGCGGCGACGCGCGGCTCCTTATATAGAATCCGAATCTCGCGAGAATCCGACAGCGGGATGATGATGTTCGGGCGCGCTCGGGTTAACCGAGCAAGGCGGGAGGATCCGAGTCGCTCGGACCCGTGTAAAAAAAGGTGAAGTCCGGGCGGGTTCGGATCCCTAGGATCCGAACCCGCTCATCACTAATGAATATTACACTGTAATGCCACCTACAGTGTCACAATACATGTATGAATATTACACTGCATTACCACCTTCAGTGTCACAATATGTGTATGAATATTACACTGTGGTACCACCTATAGTCTCACAATACTTGGATGAAATTGGGGTACCACCTACAGTATCAAAACACGTGTATGAATATTAAAGTGTCACAATACTTGGATAAAATTGGGGTACGACCTGTAATGTCACAATACTGGTATAAATATATTACACTGTGATACCAATTACAGTGTCGCAATACGTGTATGAATATTACACTATGGAATTTGCCCAGATGTATTACACGCACAATATTGGTGGCACAGGAGAGCGTACCCAAAAAACCACACACACACACACACACACACACACACACACACGGCAAAGCCTGTAAAATTTATTTGGATAATAATAACCCTTTTATTTGGAGCTATTATATTAATATGCAGCACAGGCGAGCGTACCCCTACACCACACAGGGCAAAGCCTGTAAAAATTATTTTGATAATAATGTAAATTATGTATATAAGCCTTTTATTTGGAGTAAATAATATACAGCACAGGACACCACCACTGTATTTATGGCAGCACAAGACACCACCACTGGACTGATGCAGCACAAGACAGCACCACTGGACTGGATTATACGCAGTACCCCTGGATTTATACGGCAGTACCCCTGGACTTATACGGCAGTACCACTGGAATTATACGGCAGGATCACTGGAATTATACGGCAGTACCACTGGATTTATATGGCAGTACCACTGGACATACAGTATACAGCAGTGTCACTGGACTGGATTTATATGCCAGTACCACAGGAATTATACAGCAGGATTACTGGAATTATACGGCAGGATTCCTGTACTTATACGGCAGGATCACTGGACTGGATTTATACGCCAGTACCACTGGAATCATACGGCAGGATCACTGGAATTATACGGCAGGATCACTTGAATTATACAGCAGGATCACTGGAATTATATGGCAGGATTACTGGATTTATACGGAAGTACCACTGGAATTATACAGAAGGATCACTGGAATTATACGGTAGTACCACTGGACTTATACGGCAGTACCACTGAACATATACGGCAGTATCACTGGACTGGATTTATGTGCCAGTACCACTGGAATTATACGGCAGGATCACTGGAATTATATGGTAGGATCTCTGGTTTTATACGGCAGTACCGCTGGACATATACGGCAGTATCACTGGACATATACGGAAGTATCACTGGACATATACGGCAGTACCACTAGCACAGGGACACCACCACTGGACTGATGCAGGATAACACAGCACCACTGCAATGGACTGGATTTATACAGCAGCACTGGACATATGCCAACAGAGGACACCACCACTGTGACTGGACTGATGCAGCACAATACATCACCACGTAACTGATACAGCACAATACAGCACCACTGGACTGGAGTTATATAGCAGAACTGGAAATATGGCAGCAGAGGACACCACCACTGTGACTGGACTGATGCAGCACAAGACAACACCACTGGACTGATGCAGCACAACGCAGCACCACTGGACTGGACTTATACAGCAGCACTGGACATATGGCAGCAGAGGACACAACCACTGTGACTGGACTGATGCAGCACAATACACCACCACTGAACTGATGCAGCACAATACATCACCACTGAACTGATACAGCACAATACAGCACCACTGGACTGGACTTATACAGCAGAACTGGAAATATGGCAGCAGAGGACACCACCACTGAACTGATGCAGGACACTGATGATGGAGACACATCCTCTCTCTACACTCTCCAACGCCGGAGTGAAAATGGCGGTGATGCATGGCGATTTATATGGAATCCAAACCCCGCGAGAATGCAACAGCGGGATGATGACATTTTGCCTTGTTCTGGTTTCCTAGTCAGCGGGAAAACCCGAGCCTGATTTGGATCCGGGCTCGGGTGGTGACGTTAGGGGGGTTCGGTTCTCTGAGAAGTGAACCCGCTCATCTCTAATATATCTATATATATCTATATATATATTTAAAAAAAAATATTATATTTATATCTTTTCTTTTTTTACACTGGGACAGAGCCCCTGGATGGATGGACAGAGCACCCCTAGAGGATACAGCAGACCCTGGATGGACAGACATTGCACCCTTGGAGGACATATGAGACCCTGGATGGACCGACAGAGCACCGTTGGGTGGATAAAGTACCCCTGGAGAACACAGTAGCCCCATGATGGACGGACAGAGCACCCTATGTCGGGCACAGCAGCCCCATGTTGGACAAAGTAGCCCTTGATGGACAAAACAGCACCCCTGTATGGACAGAGCATGGACATAGCACCCTGGTTGGACACAGCACATCTGCACTATACAAGCCCAACAGCTGGAGTGAAAATGGTGCGACCACGAGGGGCCTTTATAGAATCCAAAACCTGCGAGAATCCAACAGCAGGAGGATGATGTTTTGCCTCATTTTGGGATCTGAGCCAGGCGGAAAAATCTGAGCCGGACTTGGATCCTGGCTCAGATCGTGAATTTCGGGTGGGTCAGGCTCTCGGAGGACTGGACCCGCTCATCTCTACTAGTAACAACTACAATATTAAATGACTAGAATAATCCCCTTACTGATATAAAATACAAGTATGCTAATAACTTTTCTCATTTCAGTTACATACTTCCTATATGTTAAAGGATGACGATTGAAAGTCAGTTAGATGACAGCATTTTGCATGCTTTACCAATCATTATAACAGCTTCAAATGTAAACAAAGTACATTGTTCGTCTATATATGAATATATATTATTTTCTTATATAAAACTGATGGCTGACTGCACGCTATATGTAACTGTCAGAATTTAGCACTGTCTGCAGGGGTACCCAGCTATCAAGAGGAGGTACATATTTAACCTAATGGTAGTGGGGCTGGACTGCATAACCTGGCTGCTTGTAATGGGATGTGCTACAAATAGCCAGGGTGTGCAGTCCAGGTCCCTTCCCCCCAATATATTCACTATTAGGTGTGTGTATACACGCCTGAAGGTTTGGGATGCCTTCATTCACTTGGATTGGCACCCGGCCCACTGCTGCTGGACTTACTGTAGCTTATGCTGACTGCACAAAAGTCACAGGTAAGATCTCTATAATTATATGGCAAGTCAGTTGAGGGGTAAACTTTTGGGGCGTGGGACTCCTTGGATTGCTCTGACTGGGCCCTTTGGGGCATCACCATCTTACATTTATTTTTAACACCTATATCACCCTGCATTTGTTTTTTATTTATGTTAACATCTTTCACACATCTTTCCCTTTTTGAACACTTTTAACATTTCTCAGTTTAACCTCACTTTTTTAATACTCTGATACTTCTGTCCTCTTTCTAACACTCAGCAGCTACTTTCACTTACCTAACACTCTGATTTTTCATTGATATCCTTTATTTGTGTGGTGCCCTGGGGGGGTTTGGCTGGGGTGGGTTCCCTGCACCCCAGAGGTGAACCTATATAATGTTAGGAACCTGCCCGATGTGGTCACCTTGATGATTGGTGGGTAGGCTCATCATATTGGCCAATTTTATGCCAAGAACCTCGGATATAATGTATGGTTCAGTTTAATATAATTCCAATGGTTGTAGGCTATGGTGCAACTACTCTCTTGCTTCTGTGAGGGACAGATTTAATGCAGTGCGTAAAGCTGGAGGATGGTATGAGTTTTATTATCCTGCACAGTGTGAGGCACTAAACTAGCTGATGAGGCGTACAACTATTAGCTGACTTCTGTAAAACTGAGTTTGAGAAATGGGCTGCAGCTTGTACTGTCTAATACAGTAAAGAATCAGTAGCTGAAATTAGCAATCAGTTGGAGGGGTGTGTACTGCACTTTAAGACAGAATGGTGGGAGTTTGCATACCTCTCTAGACACTGTTACTGGTTATTTGCAGCAGTTGAGGAGTTATTCAGAGGGGAAGCAACCTCCCTCCTTCCAGCACCCTACTTACTGGTCTGTCACAGCCACAATCTGCCTGCCTCCGGCTCCACTGTGGAAGCCATTGGAGCTGCGCCTGTCAGCTGCTGTCAGTGGCAACCCCGGTCCCCGACATCTTACTGCTCTGCAGTCTACCCTCACTGATAGACGACCTGGCCAGTGCAGCTCCATCCTCCTCCACACTACTCTCAGTGCCCCTAAAAAAGGCCCCTCTAATCACTCCAACGGTCCTCCAGCTAGCACATGCTCAATTCAGTCCGGGGAGCTCACCCGCTGTCTCCTGTCTCCCAATAAGCACAGCCTGGCCCTTGTTGCTGAAGTAGGACTTTCTATTAGCAGGGGTGTCACAAGAATGCATACATTTGCATCTGTGCATACTCTGTATGCATACACTCGCTGTTTGCATCCATACACAGAGATATATATGACATAGAATTAGCCCCATTGCCTTTTCACTTAGAGAGGTAGCACAGCATCTAAAATCCTTATGTGTACCCCCACCCCACCTCTCTTCAGGAGCTACATTAAGCCTCCTAAAGAGTGGACAAGTGGAAAACTGCACAAATCAACTAATCAGATTTTAGTTAGAATTTACTATAAGTACATTCTATAAACTGATACATACTGTAGAAGATGGATGTTATGGTCAACGTCTCCTCTTGTCCAAGTCTCCATTCTTTAGAAGGCTTGATGCATCTTCCTCTGTATTCCCTATTCTCCTCCTCCCATTGCTTCTTCTACATTAGCTGGGCCTTTTACTTTGCACTGCCCAGTCTGGAAAGATACTGTCCAGTCCAGGTGCAGGTGGTAATAGGAGGCAACAGTCCTATCCTAACAGCGTCCACCTTAGGGTGATAGAGCTATAGAGGTGACAAGGAGACTGGGTGGTGGGGGTGTGCGAGGGTGATAGGGATGAGAGACAGAGAGAAGGGGCGGTGTGAGGGGGACAGAGATAACAGATTGGGAGGAAGGGGATAGGGGTGGGGTGAGGTGGACAGAGATGAGATATAGGGATTATGGAATGAGAGACAGGTAGTTGGGGGGAGGTAATGGGGACAGAAATGAGAAGCAGGGTGATGAGGGGGCAAAGATGAGAGACAGGAAGATGAGTGCTGAGTAAGACAGAGATGAGAGACAGGAGTGAAACAAAAACATGTAATTCTGGGCACAGTAACTTAGCGACACAGTGTATGGCAGATCAAAAATACTAGTGGTATATGTAAATATGTAATACAGATGTGTTGTCTGCCATCATTGCTGCAGTCACGTTAATCTACCCTTCTACTCATGTCTAGTCCTGAGCAAATTTACTAACGAGCGTTATTTCATGCTCTTTCCCCCTCCCCTCCGAAAAAGGCATCTTGTTTGCATTACTACACACAAGTAGACTACACTGATTAAAATGATATGTGGCATATTCTGTGGACAACTGCAGCTGTATCTGCACATGAAATGCTACATTAGTGTCAGTGAAATAAAAATAATAACAGCGCTAACTTATGGAACATGAATGAAACTTCATATAGTAAATGTAAAAAGGTATATTTAATCCTTTATTGCACATTAACATACTGTACATGCAGTGATTAATAAGAAAAAATAAAACATTTATTATGTGATTTCTATTAACCCTTTTTGCATTCCTCCCAACATTTCCGAACCTTGGTGGGGGACTCTCGTGTCTGCATGTAGCATGTGCAACAGGAAAGGGGGCATGGCCTATATAAAATGGGTGTGGCTTCATGGCACTGCTAAGATCACAAGCCATGCCCCCATTTTCCATCAATGAGGGGGCATGTCCCATGAATATCGGGACAGTTGTACATGCTGTGGTTGGAATTTATTAATCTCTTGAGTTATTAAAAAAAAAAAGCATGTGCTTGCATGGGTTTCCTCCCACAGTCCAAAAATAATACTGTCAGGCTAATTGTCTCCTGAAAAAAATTAACTAAAGTGTGTTGTTAAATGTGTACTTGCGGTAGGTAATATGGCATTTTTTCCATTTTTTCACTTAATCGCTGCACTGCGAAAATCGGCATCGAGCGATCAACTCGGAATGACCACCATTGTGTAGAACAAAAAACATTCAGAGCATAACATTAATTGCAATACTATTATTAATAACTAGCGATGTGCGCCCGCCCTGTCATGGGTTTTGGTTTTGGATCTGTATCTCCTTCGTGTTTTGGATCTATACTTGGTTTTCCCAAAACCGCCCTTGTGTATTTTGGTTTTGAATCTGTATTTTTTTTTTATCAGAAAAACTGCTAAAATCACATAATTTGTTTTTGTTCCTACAGTATTATTGACCTCAATAACATTAATTTTCAGTCAATTTTGACCAACTCCCAGCTCACAATATTGTTTTCATCCATTTTAGGCCAAAGGCTACAGCAAGCTGGCTGGTTACTAACCGACAGTACAGCGGCACAAACACGTGGCAATTTGTAGCACATCTGTGAAACATTGGCACACAGCAGTGAAGAAATGAAAAGTGGTGCAATATGGAATTATCCTTGGGCTCGTCCACTCACCCTTATGATGGATATTAAAAACGACATGCACAGTTTAACAAACCAAGCACTTCCGTGACATCGACTGACACTTTTGTGTCTGAGGTGCTTTATTTGTTTGGGCCCCCACAAAACAGTTTTTTGGAAGGATTACCTCTGATTACTGAGGTTGATGATAAGGGTGTTAATTACATTCTAATCTTGTAAAATATATTTCATGAACTAACCGTAAATGATGTAATATGGAAGAGGTGCCTAGATGGCTAACGTCCTTACAGCTACAGACTTTGGCCTCACAAATGGAGCAGATGCATTCACAAACATCGTCAGGATTTGGGTACAAATAATGTTGGCATTTTTGGTCTTATGGCAGGCATCACAATGGCATTCTATTTATCATAAGCAAGAATGGCAGCCACTGGTGGCTAAATTACACAAACAACATCAACATCCTTAGTGTCAGATAGTAGTAATACACACATATCTCCCTCAACCTGTTCCATTTCCACACATGAATCCTTTATTTCTATTATTCCCTCATCACAATCTTTACTTGTACTGCTCCCCACATGTGCAGATGGTGCAGAAATGGTGGAAGGAGGTGAAAGAGGCTACACCTTTTTTTGCCACTGTGTGTGGTGAATGGCATGTTGACAATTTTATGTTTTGTTTGTAGCTAACTTAACTTTTGAGGTTTTTCTTTACCACTGTAAAATTATATTGCTTCAGTGATTTTACATGCCCTGACTTAAGGCCTCTATGCCCTTTGGGCATTGGCCTTAGTAGATGATTTGATGGACTTATATCATCACGACTGGTGGAAGCAGCTGCAGCACTAGTATGTGTTTACTGCTTTCTTATCAATCGTTCGTTCTCCATATCAACAAACACAAATGAAGTGGTGTACAGCACACACCACAATTTGTAAAAACATTTAAAAAAAAAAACTTTGTTTACAAATGTGCGGAATCACACCGGTTATTTGAATGCACTGGGGTATGACCTAGAGTGTCCCAATATGTGTATGAATTTTACACTGTGGTACCACCTACAGTGTCCCAATATGTGTATGAATATTGCACTGTAGTACAACCTACAGTGCTGGGGTGTTTTAAGAGAGGAGGGGACCTGCGTACAGCCTCCGTTGCGGGCCCCCTCCTCTCCGGTAGCAGTATATTCTGGCATAATATCAGAGTCTACTGTGCTTGCGTAAGTGTCCAGGAACATGGTGCCCGTGCCCTATTCCCGGGGACACCTCCAGTGCGCATGCGCAAATCACTCGAAAATGGCAGCAGCGGCCATTTTCCAAGTGATCTGTGCCCGCTCAGCAGGGCCTCCATCGCAGGACTCCGGAGGGGTAAGTATATTCTATGGGTGCAGTGTGGGCCCCCCTGGACCATGGGCCCGTGTGCACTGCACATACTGTATCCATTATAGAAACGCCTATGCTACAGTGACACAATACTTGGATGAATCTGAGGTACCATCTACAGTGTTGCAATATGTGTATGAATATTACACTTTGATGCCACCTACAGTGTCACAATTCATGTATGAATATTACACCGCATTGCCACCTTCAGTGTCACAATATGTGTATGAATATTACACTGTGGTACCACCTATAGTCTCAAAATACTTGGATGAAATTGGGGTACCACCTACAGTATCAAAACACGTGTATGAATATTAAACTGCAGTACCACCTACAGCAGGGGTGGTGTTATGATTCTGATACTCAGGTCAGGGGTGATCTTATACGGTAGGACCTGAATACCAGAACGTAATGCTGGGAAAGGGGAATGGAAAGGGAATAGCCCCTGGCACCCTATCTCCGTTGTCTCGCCCGTGCTGTCAGTACACTCTTGCGAGACTATGGTTGCTTGGGACCATGGCAGCCGCGTTTGAAGGGCGGATTACGTCTGCCCAACTCCGATGCCCCCTCAGGTCTTAATGAGAGACAAAGAGTGAACCGAGACAGGGTGATAACAAGGGGCCCTCTAACTGAACAACAAAGCCAGGGGCTACTAACAAAGCTGAAACTAAAGTATGTGCGGATTTCCGCCAGGGAAAAGAACAACAAAGGAAATGCTGTCCACACGCCGACACAATACTTTTGTGTATCGGCGGTGACAGCATAAGCAGAACCCTCTGCAAAACACCAGTGACAGATATAACCAAGGAATACAGCGGCCTAGGCCGACGGACGTGGCAGAGCCGCTACTCACGGAACCGGTACAAATACTGGCAAGCGGACAGGAACCCCCAACGCTGCCGACATAGACTCTCAGAACTGGAGGACAGGCAGAATCCCAAACGACAGACCGGTGGACACCAAGAAGCCAGAAACTCGACAAGGCATAGGCAAAGCCGCAGGACTTCTGGACAGGAACGCTTCACGGCAGGACACGGGATCAGACACAGGAATCGACACAGGGACTGACACATGAATCGACACAGGAAGCAGCTAAACAGACACTGCTAGACTGGAGCTCAGGAACTGGCAGGAACAAGCTCAGAACTCAAGCAGACTGGAAACTTAGAAATATCACTAGCGTCTGTGAATTGCACTCAGCCAGTATATAACAGAGAGGCCTAATTAATTATGTCATGCAGCTGCCCTGTTGCATGACTCCAAACTGACAAGATGCAATTAGCAGCCAGGTGAGGCTGAACACATGGGAACAGACTGCAATTACACAGACTGACCACTGACAGCAAACAATAATCCTCTAAACCAGAGCAAAGGGAAATCCTGGCCTGCAAGAGAACTATAAACATAAAATAGGAATGAACCACTACCTGTGGTTCATAACAGTATCCCCTCCTTAAGGGAGAGCTCCAAGCACCCCATGACACCCACGGGGAACATAAACAGAAGTATAATATAAAATACCTAACCGACATGCAAAACAGGAATGAGCCACAGCCGTGGCTCATAACAGTACCCCCCCCCTTGAGGAGGGGTCAAAGGACCCCAAAATACAGACTATCCAAAATAAGGGATACAAAAAAAAACCTGACACACTGGTCTAACAGACAAGAAAACAGAAACAAGCTGTAACAACAGCTTGTAACAGTGCCCTCCCCTTGACGGTGGCCACTGGACACAAGACAAGGAAAAAAAAATCTTTTTTTTTATATTTTTATTTTTTTTATCAAGGCAAGAGTCAAAAATTATTTCTTTTTCTTCTTCTTTTTACAAAGCTCTTTAGGTCTGACCAAGGTAATTCCCCAAACATTGTCTGAACTGATGGTACCACCCAGCAAGGCTGCGTTCAAATCAGAGATAGGTTTCTTACCCTTGGGAGCTGAACTTTCAGGCAAAGTACTCCTATTAGAAGAAGAAGACAGAAAAGCACATCCTGCAGTCAAAACAACGGGCTGAGACTCTTGTGCCGAGTTTACAGTATTTGGTTGACTCTCAGCAGACAAGACGGGTGACTTAGAGGAACCTGAACCAATTTCTCCGGAACCATATCTTTTAATAATTGCATCACTGAATGCTGGGGGATCCTGAAGAATGGGATCTTCAGCTTTCATTAGGCTGGTCGCCCACTCAAAAGGCTCTCCTCTAAAAGAATAAATCAGATAGAGCACAAGGTTCTCTGAAGTGATGCCCAGAAATGGTCTAGACAACATAATAATGTAATAGTGTTTGTAAAGCGCCAGAAATTGGACTAAGTCCCCATCAAAGATTATAGATGTTGAGATATCAATAGAGTCAGGATCTGCTTCATTCCCATCTGACTGACTAGAGTGCTTTGCTAGGACCTGGTCACTATTGACCTTACTCGAGGCTGAGACTTTCTGAACCCCACCAGGGGCAGTGACTTTCTGAACCCCACCCGGGGCAGTGACTTTCTGAACCCCACCCGGGGCAGTGACTTTCTGAACCCCACCCGGGGCAGTGACTTTCTGAACCCCACCCGTGGCAGTGACTTTCTGAACCCCACCCGGGGCAGTGGCCTCCGGGAGCCCCGCTGGGGCAGTATCCTCCGGGAACCCCGCTGTGGCAGTGGCCTCCGGGAACCCCGCTGGGGTCAGCACCTCGGATTCTTTTACTGGGACCGAGCCGTCGGCCTCCCCCACTGGGACCGAGCCATCGGCCTCCCTCACTGGGACCGAGCCATCGGCTTCCCTCACTGGGACTGAGCCATTGGCCTCCCTCTCTGAGTCGATAATTATCGAAACTTCTCCCGGGACTATGACTTCCGGGACTTATGCTGAAGCTATAACCTTCAGAACCTCCACAAATGCTATGCCTCTTAAGTTCTTTCCTGGGGGAGCGACCAATAGACCCTTCTTTGAGGCTGCGTCTCTTGAGACCCCACTTGGGGATATTACTTCAAAGATCCCTTCTGGGGTTTTGCTTCTCGAGTTCCCTTCTAGAACTATGGTTTTAGATACCCTTTCTGGGGTTGCGCTCTTCAAGTCCCTACCTTGGGTAACAGCTTCTGAGACCCCTTCTGGTATGGAAACCTGAGCTATAATATTTGATGTCCCTCTATAAGCTAGAGCATCGGGTACCGCTCCAGCGCTCTCGGCATCGGGTACCGTTCCAGCACTCTGGGCATCGGGCACCGCTCCAGCACTCTGGGCATCGGGCCCCGCTCCAGCACTCTGGGCATCGGGCACCGCACCAAGATCCTGAGCATCGGGCACCTCTCCAGGACCCTGGGCAACGGGCACCACTCCAGGACCCTGGGCAACGGGCACCACTCCAGGACCCTGGGCAACGGGCACCACTCCAGGACCCTGGGCAACGGGCACCACTCCAGGACCCTGGGCAACGGGCACCACTCCAGGACCCTGGGCAACGGGCACCACTCCAGGAACCTGGGCATCGGGCACTACTCCAGGAACCTGGGCTCTAAACACCGGACTGGACTCTAAACACCGGACTGGACTCTAAACACCGGACTGGACTCTAAACACTGAATTCTAGACAGGACTGGATTCTAAACTAGACACTGGACTGGGCCAAAAAAGAAAAAAGTTTTATTTCTTTTTTGTGGTATGGCTGGTGATAATGTTATGATTCTGATACTCAGGTCAGGGGTGATCTTATACGGTAGGACCTGAATACCAGAACGTAATGCTGGGAAAGGGGAATGGAAAGGGAATAGCCCCTGGCACCCTATCTCCGTTGTCTCGCCCGTGCTGTCAGTACACTCTTGCGAGACTATGGTTGCTTGGGCCCATGGCAGCCGCGTTTGAAGGGCGGATTACATCTGCCCAACTCCGATGCCCCCTCAGGTCTTAATGAGAGACAAAGAGTGAACCGAGACAGGGTGATAACAAGGGGCCCTCTAACTGAACAACAAAGCCAGGGGCTACTAACAAAGCTGAAACTAAAGTATGTGCGGATTTCCGCCAGGGAAAAGAACAACAAAGGAAATACTGTCCACACGCCGACACAATACTTTTGTGTATCGGCGGTGACAGCATAAGCAGAACCCTCTGCAAAACACCAGTGACAGATATAACCAAGGAATACAGCGGCCTAGGCCGACGGACGTGGCAGAGCCGCTACTCACGGAACCGGTACAAATACTGGCAAGCGGACAGGAACCCCCAACGCTGCCGACACAGACTCTCAGAACTGGAGGACAGGCAGAATCCCAAACGACAGACTGGTGGACACCAAGAAGCCAGAAACTCGACCAGGCATAGGCAAAGCCGCAGGACTTCTGGACAGGAATGCTTCACGGCAGGACACGGGATCAGACACAGGAATCGACACAGGGACTGACACAGGAATCGACACAGGAAGCAGCTAAACAGACACTGCTAGACTGGAGCTCAGGAACTGGCAGGAACAAGCTCAGAACTCAAGCAGACTGGAAACTTAGAAATATCACTAGTGTCTGTGAATTGCACTCAGCCAGCATATAACAGAGAGGCCTAATTAATTATGTCATGCAGCTGCCCTGTTGCATGACTCCAAACTGACAAGATGCAATTAGCAGCCAGGTGAGGCTGAACACATGGGAACAGACTGCAATTACACAGACTGACCACTGACAGCAAACAATAATCCTCTAAACCAGAGCAAAGGGAAATCCTGGCCTGCAAGAGAACTATAAACATAAAATAGGAATGAACCACTACCTGTGGTTCATAACAGTATCCCCTCCTTAAGGGAGAGCTCCAAGCACCCCATGACACCCACGGGGAACATAAACAGAAGTATAATATAAAATACCTAACCGACATGCAAAACAGGAATGAGCCACAGCCGTGGCTCATAACAGTACCCCCCCCCCTTGAGGAGGGGTCAAAGGACCCCAAAATACAGACTATCCAAAATAAGGGATACAAAAAAAAACCTGACACACTGGTCTAACAGACAAGAAAACAGAAACAAGCTGTAACAACAGCTTGTAACAGTGCCCTCCCCTTGACGGTGGCCACTGGACGCAAGACAAGGAAAAAAATCTTTTTTTTTTATTTTTATTTTTTTTATCAAGGCAAGAGTCAAAAATTATTTCTTTTTCTTCTTCTTCTTTTTACAAAGCTCTTTAGGTCTGACCAAGGTAATTCCCCAAACATTGTCTGAACTGATTGTACCACCCAGCAAGGCTGCGTTCAAATCAGAGATAGGTTTCTTACCCTTGGGAGCTGAACTTTCAGGCAAAGTACTCCTATTAGAAGAAGAAGACAGAAAAGCACATCCTGCAGTCAAAACAACGGGCTGAGACTCTTGTGCCGAGTTTACAGTATTTGGTGGACTCTCAGCAGACAAGACGGGTGACTTAGAGGAACCTGAACCAATTTCTCCGGAACCATATCTTTTAATAATTGCATCACTGAATGCTGGGGGATCCTGAAGAATGGGATCTTCAGCTTTCATTAGGCTGGTCGCCCACTCAAAAGGCTCTCCTCTAAAAGAATAAATCAGATAGAGCACAAGGTTCTCTGAAGTGATGCCCAGAAATGGTCTAGACAACATAATAATGTAATAGTGTTTGTAAAGCGCCAGAAATTGGACTAAGTCCCCATCAAAGATTATAGATGTTGAGATATCAACAGAGTCAGGATCTGCTTCATTCCCATCTGACTGACTAGAGTGCTTTGCTAGGACCTGGTCACTATTGACCTTACTCGAGGCTGAGACTTTCTGAACCCCACCCGGGGCAGTGACTTTCTGAACCCCACCCGGGGCAGTGACTTTCTGAACCCCACCCGGGGCAGTGACTTTCTGAACCCCACCCGGGGCAGTGGCCTCCGGGAGCCCCACTGGGGCAGTGGCCTCCGGGAGCCCCGCTGGGGCAGTGGCCTCCGGGAACCCCGCTGGGGTCAGCACCTCGGATTCTTTTACTGGGACTGAGCCGTCGGCCTCCCCCACTGGGACCGAGCCATCGGCCTCCCTCACTGGGACCGAGCCATCGGCTTCCCTCACTGGGACTGAGCCATTGGCCTCCCTCTCTGAGTCGATAATTATCGAAACTTCTCCCGGGACTATGACTTCCGGGACTTTTGCTGAAGCTATAACCTTCAGAACCTCCACAAATGCTATGCCTCTTAAGTTCTTTCCTGGGGGAGCGACCAATAGACCCTTCTTTGAGGCTGCGTCTCTCGAGACCCCACTTGGGGATATTACTTCAAAGATCCCTTCTGGGGTTTTGCTTCTCGAGTTCCCTTCTAGAACTATGGTTTTAGATACCCTTTCTGGGGTTGCGCTCTTCAAGTCCCTACCTGGGGTAACAGCTTCTGAGACCCCTTCTGGTATGGAAACCTGAGCTATAATATTTGATGTCCCTCTATAAGCTAGAGCATCGGGTACCGCTCCAGCACTATCGGCATCGGGTACCGTTCCAGCACTCTGGGCATCGGGCACCGCTCCAGCACTCTGGGCATCGGGCACCGCTCCAGCACTCTGGGCATCGGGCACCGCTCCAGCACTCTGGGCATCGGGCACCGCACCAAGATCCTGAGCATCGGGCACCTCTCCAGGACCCTGGGCAACGGGCACCACTCCAGGACCCTGGGCAACGGGCACCACTCCAGGACCCTGGGCAACGGGCACCACTCCAGGACCCTGGGCAATGGGCACCACTCCAGGACCCTGGGCAACGGGCACCACTCCAGGACCCTGGGCAACGGGCACCACTCCAGGAACCTGGGCATCGGGCACCACTCCAGGAACCTTGGCTCTAAACACCGGACTGGACTCTAAACACTGAATTCTAGACAGGAGTGGATTCTAAACTAGACACTGGACTGGGCCAAAAAAGAAAAAAGTTTTATTTCTTTTTTGTGGTATGGCTGGTGATAATGTTATGATTCTGATACTCAGGTCAGGGGTGATCTTATACGGTAGGACATGAATACCAGAACGTAATGCTGGGAAAGGGGAATGGAAAGGGAATAGCCCCTGGCAGCCTATCTCCGTTGTCTCGCCCGTGCTGTCAGTACACTCTTGCGAGACTATGGTTGCTTGGGCCCATGGCAGCCGCGTTTGAAGGGCGGATTACGTCTGCCCAACTCCGATGCCCCCTCAGGTCTTAATGAGAGACAAAGAGTGAACTGAGACAGGGTGATAACAAGGGGCCCTCTAACTGAACAACAAAGCCAGGGGCTACTAACAAAGCTGAAACTAAAGTATGTGCGGATTTCCGCCAGGGAAAAGAACAACAAAGGAAATGCTGTCCACACACCGACACAATACTTTTGTGTATCGGCGGTGACAGCATAAGCAGAACCCTCTGCAAAACACCAGTGACAGATATAACCAAGGAATACAGCGGCCTAGGCCGACGGACGTGGCAGAGCCGCTACTCACGGAACCGGTACAAATACTGGCAAATGGACAGGAACCCCCAACGCTGCCGACACAGACTCTCAGAACTGGAGGACAGGCAGAATCCCAAACGACAGACCGGTGGACACCAAGAAGCCAGAAACTCGACCAGGCATAGGCAAAGCCGCAGGACTTCTGGACAGGAACGCTTCACGGCAGGACACGGGATCAGACACAGGAATCGACACAGGGACTGACAAAGGAATCGACACAGGAAGCAGCTAAACAGACACTGCTAGACTGGAGCTCAGGAACTGGCAGGAACAAGCTCAGAACTCAAGCAGACTGGAAACTTAGAAATATCACTAGCGTCTGTGAATTGCACTCAGCCAGCATATAACAGAGAGGCCTACTTAATTATGTCATGCAGCTGCCCTATTGCATGACTCCAAACTGACAAGATGCAATTAGCAGCCAGGTGAGGCTGAACACATGGGAACAGACTGCAATTACACAGACTGACCACTGACAGCAAACAATAATCCTCTAAACTAGAGCAAAGGGAAATCCTGGCCTGCAAGAGAACTATAAACATAAAATAGGAATGAACCACTACCTGTGGTTCATAACAGGTGGGGAACCTTTTTTCTACCAAGGGCCATTTGGATATTTATAAAATTCTTCGGGGGGCCATACAAAACTTATCAACTTAAAAATTAGCCTGCCCTTAGTAGATATGCCCCCTAGAAGCGCCGCTTACACACACATTAAAAGAAAGAAAAATACAATACTCACCAGCCACGCTCCTGCTTCCGGGCCCTTGCCCTCTGCCTGGCTGCCCGCTCCTCAGAACTATGGGAGAGACGTCATGACATCTCTCCCATAGCACCGCACAGGCACACACGCACACTGCCAGAGCCGGAAGCCGGAGCTCAGGAGTGAGCTCCTGCCTCCGACTGCTGGTGAGGGGAAGAAGCCGGGTGCCCTCTAGTAACAAAATCTCAGTGAGCGCCTGTCATCTACCTTGGTTAGGTGAGCCTGGGAGGGCCGGATCAAGTGGCTTTGCGGGCCTTATACGGCCCGCGGGCCTGAGGTTCCCCACCCCTGACCTACAGTGTCACAATACTTGGATAAAATTGGGGTACGACCTGCAATGTCACAATACTGGTATGAATATATTACACTGTGATACCAATTACAGTGTCACAATACGTGTATGAATATTACACTATGGAATTTGCCCAGATGTATTACACGCACAATATTAGTGGCACACACACACACACTCACACACACACAAGGCAAAGCCTGTAAAATGTATTTGGATAATAATAACCCTTTTATTTGGAGCTATTATATTAATATGCAGCACAGGCGAGCGTACCCCTACACCACACAGGGCAAACCCTGTAAAAATTATTTGGATAATAATATAAGTAATGTATATAAGCCTTTTATTTGGAGTAAATAATATACAGCACAGGACACCACCACTGTATTTATGGCAGCACAAGACACCACCACTGGACTGATGCAGCACAAGACAACACCACTGGACTGGATTTATACGGCAATACCCCTGGACTTATACGGCAGTACCCCTGGACTTATACGGCAGTACCACTGGAATTATACAGCAGGAAATACGGCATTACCACTGGATTTATATGGCAGTACCACTGGACATACAGTATACAGCAGTGTCACTTGACTGGATTTATATGCCAGTACCACTGGAATTATACAGCAGGATTACTGGAATTATACGGCAGGATTCCTGTACTTATACGGCAGGATCACTGGACTGGATTTATACGCCAGTACCACTGGAATCATACGGCAGGATCACTGGAATTATATGGCAGGATCACTTGAATTATACAGCAGGATCACTGGAATTATATGGCAGGATTACTGGATTTATACGCCAGTACCACTGGAATTATACAGAAGGATCACTGGAATTATACGGTAGTACCACTGGACTTATACGGCAGTACCACTGAACATATACGGCAGTATCACTGGACTGGATTTATGTGCCAGTACCACTGGAATTATACGGCAGTATCACTGGACATATACGGCAGTACCACTAGACATATACAGCAGCACAGGGACACCACCACTGGACTGATGCAGGACAACACAGCACCACTGCAATGGACTGGATTTATACAGCAGCACTGGACATATGCCAACAGAGGACACCACCACTGTGACTGGACTGATGCAGCACAATACACTACCACTGTACTGATGCAGCACAAAACAGCACCACTGGACTGGACTTATACAGCAGAACTGGAAATGTGGCAGCAGAGGACACCACCACTGAACTGATGCAGGACACTGAGGACGAAGACACATCCTCTCTCTACACTCTCCAATGCTGGAGTGAAAATGGCGGTGATGCATGGCGATTTATATGGAATCCAAACCCCGCGAGAATGCAACAGCGGGATGATGACATTTTGCCTTGTTCTGGTGTCCTAGTCAGCGGGAAAAACCGAGCCTGATTTGGATCTGGGCTCGGGTGGTGACGTTAGGGGGGTTCGGTCCACTGAGAAGCGAACCCGCTCATCTCTAATATATATATATATATATATATATATATATATATATATATATATATATATATATATATATATATATATATATATATATTTATTTATTTATTATTATATTTATATCTTTTCTTTTTTTACACTGGGACAGAGCCCCTGGATGGATGGACAGAGCACCCCTAGAGGATACAGCAGACCCTGGATGGACAGACATTGCACCCTTGGAGGACATATGAGACCCTAGATGGACCGACAGAGCACCGTTGGGTGGATAAAGCACCCCTGGAGAACACAGCAGCCCCATGATGGACGGACAGAGCACCCTATGTCGGGCACAGCAGCCCCATGTTGGACACAGTAGCCCTTGATGGACAACACAGCACCCCTGTATGGACAGAGCATGGACATAGCACCCTGGTTGGACACAGCACGTCTGCACTATACAAGCCCAACAGCTGGAGTGAAAATGGTGCGACCACGAGGGGCCTTTATAGAATCCAAAACCTGCGAGAATCCAACAGCAGGAGGATGATGTTTTGCCTCATTTTGGGATCTGAGTCAGGCGGAAAAATCTGAGAAGGACTTGGATCCTGCCTCAAATCGTGAATTTCGGGTGGGTCAGGTTCTTGGAGGACTGGACCCGCTCATCTCTACTAGTAACAACTACAATATTAAATGACTAGAATAATCCCCTTACTGATATAAAATACAAGTATGCTAATAACTTTTCTCATTTCCGTTGCATACTTCCTATATGTTAAAGGATGACGATTGAAAGTCAGTTAGATGACAGCATTTTGCATGCTTTACCAATCATTATAACAGCTTCAAATGTAAAGTACATTGTTCGTCTATATATGAATATATATTATTTTCTTATATAAAACTGATGGCTGACTGCACGCTATATGTAACTGTCAGAATGTAGCACTGTCTGCAGGGGTACCCAGCTATCAAGAGGAGGTACATATTTAACCTAATGGGAGTGGGGCTGGACTGCATAACCTGGCTGCTTGTAATGGGATGTGCTACAAATAGCCAGGGTGTGCAGTCCAGGTCCCTTCCCCCCAATATATTCATTATTAGGTGTGTGTATACACGCCTGAAGGTTTGGGATGCCTTCATTCATATGGATTGGCACCCGGCCCACTGCTGCTGGACTTACTGTAGCTTATGCTGACTGCACAAAAGTCACAGGTAAGATCTCTATAATTATATGGCAAGTCAGTTGAGGGGTAAACTTTTGGGGCGTGGGACTCCTTGGATTGCTCTGACTGGGCCCTTTGGGGCATCACCATCTTACATTTATTTTTAACACCTATATCACCCTGCATTTGTTTTTTTATTTATGTTAACATCTTTCACACATCTTTCCCTTTTTGAACACTTTTAACATTTCTCAGGTTAACCTCACTTTTTTAATACTCTGATACTTCTGTCCTCTTTCTAACACTCAGCAGCTACTTTCACTTACCTAACACTCTGATTTTTCACTGATATCCTTTATTTGTGTGGCGCCCTGGGGGGGTTTGGCTGGGGTGGGTTCCCTGCACCCCAGAGGTGAACATATATAATGTTAGGAACCTGCCCGATGTGGTCACCTTGATGATTGGTGGGTAGGCTCATCATATTGGCCAATTTTATGTCAAGAACCTCGGATATAATGTATGGTTCAGTTTAATATAATTCCAAAGGTTGTAGGCTATGGTGCAACTGCTCTCTTGCTTCTATGAGGGACAGATTTAATGCAATGCGTAAAGCTGGAGGAGGGTATGAGTTTTATTATCCTGCACAGTGTGAGGCACTAAACTAGCTGATGAGGCATACAACTATTAGCTGACTTCTGTAAAACTGAGTTTGAGAAATGGGCTGCAGCTTGTACTGTCTAATACAGTAAAGAATCAGTAGCTGAAATTAGCAATCAGTTGGAGGGGTGTGTGCTGCACTTTAAGACAGAATGGTGGGAGTTTGCATACCTCTCTAGACACTGTTACTGGTTATTTGCAGCAGTTGAGGAGTTTTTCAGAGGGTAAGCAACCTCCCTCCTTCCAGCACCCTACTTACTGGTCTGTCACAGCCACAATCTGCCTGCCTCCGGCTCCACTGTGGAAGCCATTGGAGCTGCGCCTGTCAGCTGCTGTCAGTGGCAACCCCGGTCCCCGACATCTTACTAACAAGCAATGCCAACTCCTGCTCTGCAGTCTACCCTCACTGATAGACGACCTGGCCAGTGCAGCTCCATCCTCCTCCACACTACTCTCAGTGCCCCTAAAAAAGGCCCCTCTAATCACTCCAACGGTCCTCCAGCTAGCACATGCTCAATTCAGTCCGGGGAGCTCACCCGCTGTCTCCTGTCTCCCAATAAGCACAGCCTGGCCCTTGTTGCTGAACTCTGAAGTAGGACTTTCTATTAGCAGGGGTGTCACAAGAATGCATACATTTGCATCTGTGCATACTCTGTATGCATACACTCGCTGTTTGCATCCATACACAGAGATATATATGACATAGAATTAGCCCCATTGCCTTTTCACTTAGAGAGGTAGCACAGCATCTAAAATCCTTATGTGTACCCCCACCCCACCTCTCTTCAGGAGCTACATTAAGCCTCCTAAAGAGTGGACAAGTGGAAAACTGCACAAATCAACTAATCAGATTTTAGTTAGAATTTACTATAAGTACATTCTATAAACTGATACATACTGTAGAAGATGGATGTTATGGTCAACGTCTCCTCTTGTCCAAGTCTCCATTCTTTAGAAGGCTTGATGCATCTTCCTCTGTATTCCCTATTCTCCTCCTCCCATTGCTTCTTCTACATTAGCTGGGCCTTTTACTTTGCACTGCCCAGTCTGGAAAGATACTGTCCAGTCCAGGTGCAGGTGGTAATAGGAGGCAACAGTCCTATCCTAACAGCGTCCACCTTAGGGTGATAGAGCTATAGAGGTGACAAGGAGACTGGGTGGTGGGGGTGTGCGAGGGTGATAGGGATGAGAGACAGAGAGAAGGGGCGGTGTGAGGGGGACAGAGATAACAGATTGGGAGGAAGGGGATAGGGGTGGGGTGAGGTGGACAGAGATGAGATATAGGGATTATGGAATAAGGGAGGCTGAAAGGAGAGACAGGTAGTTGGGGGGAGGTAATGGGGACAGAAATGAGAAGCAGGGTGATGAGGGGGCAAAGATGAAAGACAGGAAGATGAGTGCTGAGTGAGACAGAGATGAGAGACAGGAGTGAAACAAAAACATGTAATTCTGGGCACAGTAACTTAGCGACACAGTGTATGGCAGATCCAAAATACTAGTGGTATATGTAAATATGTAATACAGATGTGTTGTCTGTCATCATTGCTGCAGTCACGTTAATCTACCCTTCTACTCATGTCTAGTCCTGAGCAAATTTACTAACGAGCGTTATTTCATGCTCTTTCCCCCTCCCCTCCGAAAAAGGCATCTTATTTGCATTACTACACACAAGTAGACTACACTGATTAAAATGATATGTGGCATATTCTGTGGACAACTGCAGCTGTATCTGCACATGAAATGCTACATTAGTGTCAGTGAAATAAAAATGATAACAGCACTAACTTATGGAACATGAATGAAACTTCATATAGTAAATGTAAAAAGGTATATTTAATCCTTTATTGCACATTAACATACTGTACATGCAGTGATTAATAAGAAAAAATAAAACATTTATTATGTGATTTCCATTAACCCTTTTTGCATTCCTCCCAACATTTCCGAAGCTTGGTGGGGGACTCTCGTGTCTGCATGTAGCATGTGCAACAGGAAAGGGGGCATGGCCTATATAAAATGGGTGTGGCTTCATGGCACTGCTGAGATCACAAGCCATGCCCCCATTTTCCATCAATGAGGGGGCATGTACCATGAATATCGGGACAGTTGTACATGCTGTGGTTGGAATTTATTAATCTCTTGAGTTATTAAAAAAAAAAAAGGCATGTGCTTGCATGGGTTTCCTCCCACAGTCCAAAAATAATACTGTCAGGCTAATTGTCTCCTGAAAAAAATTAACTGTAGTGTGTTATTAAGTGTGTACTTGCGGTAGGTAATATGGATTGTAAGCTCCACTGGGGTCAGGACAGAGCCGGCCTTAGGCATAGGCAAACTAAGCAAATGCCTAGGGCATTTGATATGCTTAGGGGCACCAACAGCTTCGGCTGATTAAAATGATATGCAGCATGCCTATATTCTATATTCTGTGTGTGACTGCGGCTGTATCTGCATACAAAATGCTACATTGCTGTGTATTCCTGGAAATCACTGTAATGTAGCATTTCGTATGCAGATATAGCCGCAGTCGCACACAAAATATAGGCATGCTGCATATCATTTTAATCAGCAGAAGCTGCCTGTGCATCCTAGCCACATAGTAATGCAAATAATGTGATGCATTTTCATAAACAAAAGGCACCTGACGTTAGCAGAGCTGCCAGCTGACTCATGCCTGGCATCTCCTGCAGAACTAGTGGTGGTGCTAGGGGGCACCAGCCAAAATCTTGCCTAGGGCATCATATTGGTTAGGGCCGGCTCTGGGTCAGGACTGACGTGAATGGGAAAGTATTCTCTGTAAAGTGATGCAGAATATGTGTTCCCTGTATAAATAACTGGTAATAAAAAAAAATACCTACAAGAGCAGATGGAATATAGAGATGAAAAAAATCTAATTAAAACATTTTTGCAATCGGTAAGTTCACTGTGACATAAACATTATACAAGAATCTAATAGTTGACTCTGATGTGAAAAAGAAAAACAGGAGTAGGAGCACATTTATTCCATTACGTACATAAAATATTTTGAAGTGCCTTCAAAGCAATTTATCTGCTAAGCGAAGAAGATGTGACCTCTCTGAATACCCTTCAATAGCACTTTGGGTCTGGGTCAAGTTTTTCCTGCACTAGATCACTGTTCCTCCCTTTCATGTGTTAGCATCAAAATTGAGATTGTTATAAAATGGAAAGACCATTAATGTGTCCGTTATGGAGAAGAAAATAGGAAATGGAAGAGATTGACAGAATAGCAGCAATTTATGGATTTAGAAGATGTAGAAAAGAGCTACAGTACCCAGAAAAGCACTTTTATTTTCAAAGAATACTTTCACGAAAATTAATATGATTTATCAAAAATTTTGTATTGAAACAAAGCAAAGTTGTTTTGGATAGATATATATATATATATATATATATATATATATATATATATATATATCTACTTATAACATGTCAGAACTTTAAATAATATTATACTTTTTCAGAACAGCATAGCCTTTATACAGCTTGCTCAATTGGTAAAGCGAGTGTGCATTTGTGACTAGAAATGAGCTAAACTCAGTATTCGCTAGCCTGACAGATTCATTTTTGCTGTAAAAAAAAAGTTTAACTGAAACCATAGGAACTGCTATTTCATGTTCAAAATTTCAAAACAATATGCAAAACAGTGTCTATTTACACAGCAAGCATCAGACAGACCGAAAACAAGAACAACTATTTTTCATGCAGTTTTAATGTGATTGCGTGGATTTCTTTGGTTTTTAACCCTATGGTAACTTACGGTGAATAATACTTATTTCTCCACGATCTCATTCCACCTCCCTCTCTCTCTACCCCCTCTCTCCCTCGCTCTCTCTACCTCTCTCTCTCTCTCTCTCTCTCTCTTGCACCCCTCTCTCCCACTCTTTGTCTCTCTCTGAACCCCTCTCTCTCTCTTCAGCTCGCTCCCCTGCCTCTCAACGTCTCTCCTCTCTCAATCTCTCTCCCTGACACACTCTCTTTTGCTACCCTCTCTCTTTCTCCCTGACACCATCTGTCTCTCTCCTGCTAACTCCCCCTCCCTATCTGCCTTACCGCCTCTCTTTTTCCCCCTCTCTCTCTCTCTCTCTCTCTGCCTGATACCCACAGTCTCTCCCTTCTCTCCTCCCTCTCTCTCTCTTTCTCCATCACCCTCTCTCTCTCTTGGTCTTCTCTCTTTCTCTCTCCTCTCTCTTTCTGACACCCTCTCACTTGCTCCACTTCTTGTCTCTCTCCCGGCCACCCTCTCTATCTCCCTCATTCACTCCTCTCTTTCTCTCATTCCCTCTCTTTCCCTGGCACCCTATCTCTCTCTCTTTCACTCGGACTTCTCTCTCTCCCTGACCCTCCCTCTCTCTCTATGGGTGGGATGTACTAACCTCCGCCGCAGCGATGTTACGTTTTCTCCGCAATCTCATCCAGCCGCTCTGCTGGCCGCTGCTTCCCCTTAGCTCCCCCGTCTGCTTTCTCTCTCCTCTCCCTCCTCATCACCACCGCGGCCACTGAAGTTCTCATATCTCTGCGCTCCCCCTGGCCATTGGCGCATGCGCACACCTCACTGGTTTTCCAGGCATGCGCACACAGGCTTGTTGGACCTGTTGGAATGTGCGTATGCGCCAATGGCCAGAGGGAGCGCAGCAATATGAGAACTTCAGTGGCCACGGTGGTGATGAGGAGGGAAAGGAGAGAGAAAGTAGACGGGGGAGCTAAGGGGAAGCGGCGGCCAGCGGAGCGGTTAGATGAGATCACGGAGAAAACGTAACTTAATGTTGCGGCGGAGGTTAGTACATCCCGCCCTATTTCTCACTCCTCTCTCTCTCTCTCTCTCTCTCTCTCTCTCTCTCTCCCTGACACCCTTTCTCTCTCTCAGACTCCCTTTTCTCTATATATCTCTTTTCTCTATCTCCCTGATAACGTTTCTCCTCGTTATCCCCTCTCTCCACCTCTCTCTTTCTTTACTGACACCCTCTTTGTCTCTCACTCCCCTCACTCTCACTCCTGCTCCCTAAGGAGCAAAGCAGTGACAAAGGCAGGGTGCAGAGTCATTTTTATTGGGGGCGTCTCCCACAGACCCTCCAACATGACCCGCCCCACTAGGTACAAAATGCTCTGCTCCTGGACTTCCCTCTTAATTTATGATTTCCATCACCTGTGTTGAACTAGTTAAATGATAAGAAAGCTGTTTCTTCTCAGGTGATGGCAATAATAAATTAAGAGGGAAGTCCAGAAACAGAACATTTTGTACCTAGTGGGGCGGGTCATGTTGGAGGGTATGCTCCCACACCTTTGTTGCCCTTGGGCCCCCACTCTCCTTTATCTGGCCCTGCATACATAGCAAACTCAAAATTCGAAATCAGGACTGTGTGCTATTCAGGAGTGACCATGTGACAGAGGAAGTGACCATTCCCCAAAAAGGCTAGGCCAGCCCAGCACCCTTTTCCATCCCTAAAAGCACCCAAATAGGGACTTAGGGGTACATTTACTAAGCAGTGATAAGAGCGGAGGAATGAGCCAGTGGAGAAGTGGCCCCATCAACCAATCAGCAGCTCTGTATCATTTTATAGTATACAAATTATAGATGTTACTTCAGTGCCGATTGGTTGCCATGGGCAACTTCTCCACTGGCTCACTTCTCTGCTCTTATCACTGCTTAGTAAATGTCCCCCTAAGTCCTGATAATGATGTTGATGGCACAGTCCTCTCAAATCAAGACAAATGGCATAGTTTATATACCTGCCAAGTCTAAAAATCGGATTGTAGTTTTAGACAGTGTGGGTTTGATTGATGGGATGAAACGTGAGATTTGGGCATTATTAAATCACATAATGTACCAAGTGTATTGCAGTAAATCTTCCCCATCAAGCAGGAAATGTAAAATAAATACATCTTGGTAGTGATTTCAAACAAATTGTTTATGATATTTGGCCTCCAAATCACTTAATGTAATACAGTACCTGATACTGAAGGGTTCTAATTCAATTCACAATCTAATTTAATTCACCATCAATTTCTGCAGATTTATGGGGGGTTTCAATCAGTTTATTGAAACCTGCTGCCAATTTAGGGGTGGCACATAATCATTGCGCGCGCTTGCATGTATCCTATATTAGGTGCAATACACGCATATTTATATTAACGTCCTACTTACCATAGCCTGCAGTTTGAAATGCCTTTACTGTATTTTGCCTATGTTATAACATCCCTTCACAACTTAGTTAAATGCCGCTTTAGACATTACTGGAGTTAGTGATGTGCACCGGAAATTTTTCGGGTTTTGTGTTTTGGTTTTGGGTTCGGTTCCGCGGCCGTGTTTTGGATTCGGACGCGTTTTGGCAAAACCTCACCGAAAATTTTTTGTCGGATTCGGGTGTGTTTTGGATTCAGGTGTTTTTTTCAAAAAACCCTAAAAAAACAGCTTAAATCATAGAATTTGGGGGTCATTTTGATCCCATAGTATTATTAACCTCAATAACCATAATTTCCACTCATTTCCAGTCTATTCTGAACACCTCACAATATTATTTTTAGTCCTAAAATTTGCACCGAGGTCGCTGGATGGCTAAGCTAAGCGACACAAGTGGCCGACACAAATACCTGGCCCATCTAGGAGTGGCACTGCAGTGTCAGGCAGGATGGCCCTTCAAAAAAATTGTCCCCAAACAGCACATGATGCACAGAAAAAAAGAGGCGCACCAAGGTCGCTGTGTGACTAAACTAAGCGACACAAGTGGCCGACACAAACACCTGGCCCATCTAGGAGTGGCACTGCAGTGTCAGGCAGGATGGCCCTTCAAAAAAATTGTCCCCAAACAGCACATGATGCAAAAAAAAAAAAGAGGCGCACCAAGGTCGCTGTGTGACTAAGCTAAGCGACACAAGTGGCCGACACAAACACCTTGCCCATCTAGGAGTGGCACTGCCGTGTCAGGCAGGATGGCCCTTCAAAAAAATTGTCCCCAAACAGCACATGATGCAAAGAAAAAAAGAGGCGCACCAAGGTCGCTGTGTGACTAAGCTAAGCGACACAAGTGGCCGACACAAACACCTGGCCCATCTAGGAGTGGCACTGCAGTGTCAGGCAGGATGGCACTTCAAAAAAATAGTCCCCAAACAGCACATGATGCAAAGAAAAAAAGAGGCGCACCAAGGTCGCTGTGTGACTAAGCTAAGCGACACAAGTGGCCGACACAAACACCTGGCCCATCTAGGAGTGGCACTGCAGTGTCAGGCAGGATGGCCCTTCAAAAAAATTGTCCCCAAACAGCACATGATGCAAAGAAAAAAAGAGGCGCACCAAGGTCGCTGTGTGACTAAGCTAAGCGACACAAGTGGCCGACACAAACACCTGGCCCATCTAGGAGTGGCACTGCAGTGTCAGGCAGGATGGCCCTTCAAAAAAATTGTCCCCAAACAGCACATGATGCAAAGAAAAAAAGAGGCGCACCAAGGTCGCTGTGTGACTAAGCTAAGCGACACAAGTGGCCGACACAAACACCTGGCCCATCTAGGAGTGGCACTGCAGTGTCAGGCAGGATGGCCCTTCAAAAAAATTGTCCCCAAACAGCACATGATGCAAAGAAAAAAAGAGGCGCACCAAGGTCGCTGTGTGACTAAGCTAAGCGACACAAGTGGCCGACACAAACACCTGGCCCATCTAGGAGTGGCACTGCAGTGTCAGGCAGGATGGCCCTTCAAAAAAATTGTCCCCAAACAGCACATGATGCAAAGAAAAAAAGAGGCGCACCAAAGTCGCTGTGTGACTAAGCTAAGCAACGCAAGTGGCCGACACAAACACCTGGCCCATCTAGGAGTGGCACTGCAGTGTCAGGCAGGATGGCCCTTCAAAAAAATTGTCCCCAAACAGCACATGATGCAAAGAAAAAAAGAGGCGCACCAAAGTCGCTGTGTGACTAAGCTAAGCAACGCAAGTGGCCGACACAAACACCTGGCCCATCTAGGAGTGGCACTGCCGTGTCAGGCAGGATGGTCCTTCAAAAAAATTGTCTCCAAACAGCACATGATGCAAAGAAAAATGAAAGAAAAAAGAGGTGCAAGATGGAATTGTCCTTGGGCCCTCCCACCCACCCTTATGTTGTATAAACAGGACATGCACACTTTAACGTACCCATCATTTCAGTGACAGGGTCTGCCACACGACTGTGACTGAAATGACTGGTTGGTTTGTGCCCCCACCAAAAAAGAAGCAATCAATCTCTACTTGCACAAACTGGCTCTACAGAGGCAAGATGTCCACCTCATCATCATCCTCCGATTCCTCACCCCTTTCACTGTGTACATCCCCCTCCTCACAGATTATTAATTCGTCCCCACTGGAATCCACCATCTCAGGTCCCCGTGTACTTTCTGGAGGCAATTACTGCTGGTGAATGTCTCCACGGAGGAGTTGATTATAATTAATTTTAATGAACATCATCTTCTCCACATTTTCTGGAAGTAACCTCGTACGCCGATTGCTGACAAGGTGAGCGGCTGCACAAAACACTCTTTCGGGGAGGGCAACTTAGGTAGAATAAAGCCAGTTTGTGCAAGGGCCTCCAAATTGTCTTTTTCCTGCCAGTATACGTACGGACTGTCTGACGTGCCTACTTGGATGCGGTCACTCATATAATCCTCCACCATTCTTTCAATGGTGACAGAATCATATGCAGTGACAGTAGACGACATGTCAGTAATCGTTGGCAGGTCCTTCAGTCCAGACCAGATGTCAGCACTCGCTCCAGACTGCCCTGCATCACCGCCAGCGGGTGGGCTCGGAATTCTTAGCCTTTTCCTCGCACCCCCAGTTGCGGGAGAATGTGAAGGAGGAGATGGTGACGGGTCACGTTCCGCTTGACTTGACAATTTTCTCACCAGCAGGGCTTTGAACCTCTGCAGACTTGTGTCTGCCGGAAAGAGAGATACAACGTAGGTTTTAAATCTAGGATCGAGCATGGTGGCCAAAATGTAGTGCTCTGATTTCAACAGATTGACCACCCGTGAATCCTGGTTAAGCGAATTAAGGGCTCCATCCACAAGTCCCACATGCCTAGCGGAATCGCTCTGTTTTAGCTCCTCCTTCAATGTCTCCAGCTTCTTCTGCAAAAGCCTGATGAGGGGAATGACCTGACTCAGGCTGGCAGTGTCTGAACTGACTTCACGTGTGGCAAGTTCAAAGGGTTGCAGAAGCTTGCACAACGTTGAAATCATTCTCCACTGCGCTTGAGTCAGGTGCATTCCACCTCCTTTGCCTATATCGTGGCCAGATGTATAGGCTTGAATGGCCTTTTGCTGCTCCTCCATCCTCTGAAGCATATAGAGGGTTGAATTCCACCTCGTTACCACCTCTTGCTTCAGATGATGGCAGGGCAGGTTCAGGAATGTTTGCTGGTGCTCCAGTCTTCTGTACGCGGTGCCTGAATGCCGAAAGTGTCCCGCAATTCTTCGGGCCACCGACAGCATCTCTTGCACGCCCCTGTCGTTTTTTAAATAATTCTGCACCACCAAATTCAAGGTATGTGCAAAACATGGGACGTGATGGAATTTGCCCAGATGTAATGCACGCACAATATTGCTGGCGTTGTCCGATGTCACAAATCCCCAGGAGAGTCCAATTGGGGTAAGCCATTCTGCGATGATCTTCCTCAGTTGCCGTAAGAGGTTTTCAGCTGTGTGCCTATTCTGGAAAGCGGTGATACAAAGCGTAGCCTGCCTAGGAACGAGTTGGCGTTTGCGAGATGCTGCTACTGGTGCCGCCGCTGCTGTTCTTGCTGCGGGAGGCAATACATCTACCCAGTGGGCTGTCACAGTCATATAGTCCTGAGTCTGCCCTGCTCCACTTGTCCACATGTCCGTGGTTAAGTGGACATTGGGTACAACTGCATTTTTTAGGACACTGGTGAGTCTTTTTCTGAGGTCTGTGTACATTTTTGGTATCGCCTGCCTAGAGAAATGGAACCTAGATGGTATTTGGTACCGGGGACACAGTACCTCAATCAAGTCTATAGTTGCCTCTGAATTAACGATGGATACCGGAACCACGTTTCTCACCGCCCAGGCTGCGAAGGCCTGAGTTATCTGCTTTGCAGCAGGATGACTGCTGTGATATTTCATCTTCCTCGCAAAGGACTGTTGGACAGTCAATTGCTTACTGGAAGTAGTACAAGTGGTCTTCCGACTTCCCCTCTGGGATGACGATCGACTCCCAGCAGCAACAACAGCAGCACCAGCAGCAGTAGGCGTTACACTCAAGGATGCATTGGAGGAATCCCAGGCAGGAGAGGACTCGTCAGACTTGACAGTGACATGGCCTGCAGGACTATTGGCTTTCCTGGGTAAGGAGGAAATTGACACTGAGGGAGTTGGTGGTGTGGTTTGCAGGAGCTTGGTTACAAGAGGAAGGGATTTAGTTGTCAGTGGACTGCTTCCGCTGTCACCCAAAGCTCTTCCCGTCCAGTGTTGGGAAGGTCAGGCATCGCAACCGACACAATTGGACTCTCCTTGGGGATTTGTGATTTAGAAGAACGCACACTTCTTTGCTGTGCTTTTGCCAGCTTAAGTCTTTTCTTTTTTCTAGCGAGAGGATGAGTGCTTCCATCCTCATGTGAAGCTGAACCACTAGCCATGAACATAGGCCAGGGCCTCAGCCGTTCCTTGCCACTCCGTGTCGTAAATGGCATATTGGCAAGTTTACGCTTCTCCTCAGACGCTTTTAATTTTGATTTTTGGGTCATTTTACTGAACTTTTGTGTTTTGGATTTTACATGCTCTCTACTATGACATTGGGCATCGGCCTTGGCAGACGACGTTGATGGCATTTCATCGTCTCGGCCATGACTAGTGGCAGCAGCTTCAGCATGAGGTGGAAGTGGATCTTGATCTTTCCCTATTTTAACCTCCACATTTTTGTTCTCCATTTTTTAATTTGTGGAATTATATGCCAGTATCAATAGCAATGGCCTGCTACTATATTTACTGCGCAAAACTAAAATGCACCACAGGTATAGAATGTAGATGGATAGTATACTTAATGGATGACGAGTGACGACACAGAGGTAGGTACAGCAGTGGCCTACCGTACTGCTATATATAGTATACTGGTGGACACTGTCAGCAAACTGCAAAACTAAAATGCACCACAGGTATAGAATGTAGATGGATAGTATACTTAATGGATGACAAGTGACGACACAGAGGTAGGTACAGCAGTGGCCTACCGTACTGCTATATATAGTATACTGGTGGATACTGTCAGCAAACTGCAAAACTAAAATGCACCACAGGTATAGAATGTAGATGGATAGTATACTTAATGGATGACGACACAGAGGTAGGTACAGCAGTGCACTCTGCACTGTACTCCTCCATTATAATATTAATTATACTGGTGGTCCCCAGTCCCCACAATAAAGCAGCACACTGAGCACAGATATGGAGTGTTTTTCAGGCAGACAATGTATACTGGTGGTCACTGTCAGCAAAACTCTGCACTGTACTCCTGCTATAGCTGCTCCCCAGTCCCCACAATTAAGCAGTGTGAGCACTCAGCACAGATATATTATGCAGCACACTGAGCACAGATATGGTATGGAGCGTTTTTTTCTGGCAGAGAACGGATAAAAACTGGTTGTCACTTATCTGCAAAACTCTGCACTGTACTCCTAACAGCTGCTCCCCAATCCTCCCCACAATTAAGCAATAAACAACCAATCAACTGTCTTCTACAATAAACGGAGAGGACGCCAGCCACGTCCTCTCCCTATCATCTCCAATTCACGAGTGAAAATGGCGGCGACGCGCGGCTGCTTATATAGAATCCGAATCTCGCGAGAATCCGACAGCGGGATGATGACGTTCGGGCACGCTCGGGTTAGCCGAGCAAGGCGGGAAGGTTCGAACCTGCCTCGGACCCGTGTAAACAAGGTGAAGTTCGGGGGGGGGGGTTCGGTTTCCGAGAAACCGAACCCGCTCATCACTACTGGAGATATAATATAAATGTATACCACACTGTATCGCCCATACTTGAATAGACTGGTAACAATGTAGCGTGTGCCGAGAATGAGGTAGCAAAAATACCATCACAGACATGGAAGCTTTGCTGCAATTTAAGTCACAATACATCTACTGTACCAAATTGATTCTAAGTAGTATATACTCAGAGTCAGAGTAGTGTAATTCTAGATAATTGGAGAGAGACTGCGCTAGGCCTAGAGGTGTCCTACCTCCGTACTACTGTTAAGCAATGGTGAGGTCAGCGCACTTGTGGGAGAGAAGGAATGTGAGAGAAAGGGTGAAGATGGAAAGGGATGGAGAAAGAAGGGATGAAAGAAAATGGGAAGAAAGTGATGTAACAATTTGATGTATGATAGTGTTCACAAATGACAATATGTCGTAATATAATGATGTTTATTAGGGTGGTACTGTACCCTCCTGAATAGTACACTTCTGCTCAAAACTTCTAGAATTAAAAATAAGAGTGGTGGGTAAAAGTATGTGCCTCTCCGTAAATCTGGCACAATGTCTGTGTCAGTGTTATGTCCTTAGGAGTCCTAATGTTCAGAGGTCCCTTGCGGGATGAATGTCAGGTATGCCCAAGGGTGCACCTTTACCATAGGTATGGTATCACCTATGTGGCTCTGAAACTAGGTTAGTATCAGTCGTGGTGGGGTGTGTGACAGTTTGCGGCGTCCCGCCTGTCAGACCTCCCTGTGTGCACCAAATGAGGAATCGGGGGTACGGGCTTGGTTCTTACACTTACCACTGGGGGTGCGTTCCGCGCGCCTGTGCCGGCTCAGCTTCCGTTCCCGAGTCCTCCGGTGTCCTTTGATGTCCAGGCCGTCTCGTCTCGGTCCCCGTGGTCGGTCAGCGGCCGCCGCTTTCCTCCTTCCTCCGCCGGGTCCCGTCTGTGACTTCCTGCTTTGCCGCTCACGTGATGTGTCGCGGGAGTGTTCAATTAGCCCCTGTTGCTCGGGGATACCTCTCTCCAGCCAGGGAGAGGTGTCTGTAGAATGCAGTGTGTAGTGAGACAAGTCCCCCAACGCGTTTTAGCAAACTGCCTTTTTCTAGGATTAGTGTAATTGGCTTGCAGTCATATGACCACCAGTGATCTGGCAGCAGCATCTCAGTTGTCAGGCAAAATGCAACTGGGACAGAGAGGACAAAGTACAGATGGTGTAATAGCATTACTGCCTCACAGTACTGAGGATATAGGTTTGATTCCCACCATGGCCCTAACTATGTTAAGTTTGTATATTCTCCCCGTGGGTTTCCTCCAGGTACTTCGGATTCCTCTCACAATCCAAAAATATACAGGTAGGTTAATTGGCTCCAGAAAAAATATTAACTCTAGTGTGTAAGTGAGTGCATGTACATGGGCAGACTAGATGGGCCTAGTGATTCTTCTGTCAAATTCTATGTTTCTATGTCTAAAGATGCCAGTGACTTCCTACAGTAGCAATCAGTACCTGTAAATTTGAAAAATCACTAATCCATAGTAACACTGATACTATGCATAGCAAATGACACTTATCCAGGCATAGAATAAATTAGTAATTCACCAAACATTAATTCCAGTTTGAAAATTGGCAATATCCTTTATGGTAAAATGGCAAACGCATTTCTTCACTGACACGCTATGCAATTTCATTAAATGGTAGAATTGCCATTCATTTCCTGGTCTTATTTAAGTACTGCCTGAGCAATCAGTGTACATGAACATCTAGCAGGTCATCAAAATATATATGGAGCTTGTTTCCAAAAATGTTAAATGAGTTCTAGGAGGCAGCACATGGGGGGTAATTCCAAGTTGATCGCAGCAGGAATTTTGTTAGCAGTTGGGTAAAACCATGTGCACTGCAGGGGAGACAGATATAACATGTGCAGAGAGAGTTAGATTTGGGTGGGTTATTTTATTTCTGTGCAGGGTAAATACTGGCTGCTTTATTTTTACACTGCAAATTAGATTGCAGATTGAACACACCACACCCAAATCTAACTCTCTCTGCACATGTTAAATCTGCCTCCCCTGCAGTGCACATGGTTTTGCCCAACTGCTAACAAAATTCCTGTTGCGATCAACTTGGAATTACCCCCATTGTTGGCTAGGTGTAGATTATTACTTCTAGATCCAAACTACAAATTTGTTCAAAATCATTTTAGAACAGGACTTGGAAAATTGCATTTTATAGCAATAAGTACCACATCCAGTCAGTATTTCATAGCAAAAGGTACCAAATTGTATTTCAGTTACATTGGTGGAATTTTCACCTTCCCAGCACTCATTAACACTTTCATCCACCCTACTAACTCCCATAAAGATCTTCTCACGCAGCACCTATCAACCTATTCACTCACTAACACCCCCACTCTTGGCTGCCATCAGAAATTGTGGGGCCCGGGACTGGCCAAATAGGCAGGGTCCCCTACCAGCAGCCTCTAACCTGCCCCTGTGTCCCACCAGCAGCCTCTCACCTCCCTATGTCCCACTTCCCCCAGCAGGCTCTTACATCCAGCAGCAATTCACCTCTCCCTGTCCATCCAGCAGCCTATTGCCTCCTCCTGTTCACCCAGCAGCCACTTACCTCCCCCGTTCATCCAGCAGACTCTCAACTCCCCCCATCCATCAAGCAGCCTCTTATCTTTCCCTGTGTCCCACGAGCTGAGGTGGATTTGGCATCAGTCCTTTAGCTGGTTTTAGCAGGAGGACTGACAGGAAGCCATGAACAGACAGCACAGGTGGCATTTTGAATATGGAGCCGGTCAAGGGCCAATCGAAGCTCGGTAGCTGGACGCTGGCAGCCCAGTGCCAACTTCACACCGCTGCCACCCAGGACCCTTTCTCTGTCTGGGCCCAGAACTGCAGTACCAGCAGTCCCTCCCTCATGGCTGCCCTGTCCCCTCTCAGCCCCTTATAACTCCCTCCCTCACACACACACACACACATACATACAGACATATGCATACACATCAATTCTCCTCAGCAGGAAGAAGCCATTCAGCAGCAGCTCCTCGTTTGTGTAGCCTGGAGGGGCGGATATTTTTATTTGACTGACAGGTTGGGACTAGAACCTGAGGAGAAGCAAGGGGTCTTCCCTGCATGTTCTATGTCACTAAATTGCAGATATCTCACAGCCAGGAAGGTTATTTGGATAAGCATCCAAACTTTCATTCACCCCCCTCCAACACCATACTACTCTATTCTGCACTCTCTGCACTGCAGTCAGTGACATGGAACATGAAGGTAGCGTGTTGGCCAACCTTTCCATTTTCTCAGGGCCCCTCCTCCCCTGCTCAGACTCCCTGAGCCTGCCTGTTAAAGAGTGCCAGCCCCTTCTGTTACTGCCAGGGGACGGTGGGGACCCCAGTCCTGGGCCCGGACTAAGATGGGGCCAGGGTGGCAGCAGTGCGGATCAGGGGGCCATGCCAGCTGCCTGGCTGTGCACCAGCAGGCAGCCATGGAGTGACAGAGCACAGTGGTATACCTTACTACAGAGCTGCCCATGAGCCAATCGAAGCTTGCGGACTGGCAGCCAATCAGGAGTTTTGGGGATGCAGGGAGGAGCAACGGGGCAGTGTGTATGTGGGTAGGGTGCTTTATTTGTCAGTCCTGGGCCCCATAATTTCTGATGGCAGCTCTGCCATGGGGAACCGCACTGCACACAATGCACCCATGTTTTGCATGCACAGTGCCGGTGCCTACTGCGCCGTGGAGAGGAGGATTCCCCCTCCTCTGTTAAAACGCCCCAGGATGAAAGGTACAGTAAACATGTTTCAAGGAAACCGAAAATAGACTGTACTGATGATACAGATTGTTGGGGGGGCTTTAAAACCGACTGATCAGCATATCAGTAATGTAAACATGCAATAATCTCTAATTCATGTCAAAACACTAGAAAGACAAAGACCAAATCAAGGCCACAAAGAGGGATCATGTAAGTATAAAACAACAACTTATCATGTTCCAACTACAGAGGGAAATGTGCAAGTCTGTCAAAAAAACACATTTTTATCAATGTAAATGTTGGCAGAAGAAAAGTAGAAAATGCAGCCGAAGAAAAAAGATGTCATGGGATTGTAATTCCAGAAACTCGCGGTGGAATGAGGTTAAGTGCCCAACTACAAGACCATTAGGAAATTCAAGCACACATTCAAGGTTTTCGGTGTAGAGAACAGCTCTGGTAACATGATAAGACACCACTGAATAAATACCTACCACTGGAGATTCTCCTTACTGCACCTTTATGTACTGTACTGCAAGGTACTGTATTTGCCGGATACCTGCAATGACTGTCATGCCTTCTCAGTGTATTTGAAAGCAGCAACAGAAGAGGAGCAGAAGATAAGCATTGTTGTAGACAAATCTGTTCATAAACATAGAGTGAAAGCTTTAAGGGGGTGATTCCGAGTTCTTCGCTCGCTAGCTGCTTTTAGCAGCATTGCACACGCTAAGCCGCTGCCCTCTGGGACTGTATCTTAGCTTAGCAGAAGTGCAAACGAAAGATTAGCAGAATTGCGAATAGAAATTTCTTAGCAGTTTCTGAGTAGCTCCAGACTTACTCAGCCATTGCGACCAGCTCAGTCCTTTTTGTTCCTGGTTTGACGTCACAAACACACCCTGCGTTTGCCCAGCCACTCCCCCCGTTTCTCCAGCCACTCCTGCATTTTGCAACTCGAATGCCTGCGTTTTTCCGCACACTCCCATAAAACGTCTAGTTTCCGCCTAGAAACACCCACTTCCTGTCAATCACACTATGATCAGCACAGCGATGAAAAAGCTTTGTTATGCCGTGAGTAAAGTACCTAACTTTTGTGTAAAATAACTAAGCGCATGCGCTCTGCGAACCTTGCGCATGCGCAGTAAGCGACTAATCGCAGTATAGCGAAAATCGGCAACGAGTGAACAACTCGGAATGACCCCCTATATCAACATCTGAATCAATGTCCAACAGATTCAGTATTTATTAATTTTGACCTAATGCAAAATCAGCCCCTTCCCAAAACTCAGTTAAGTAAAGCGGGTGTGGTTCATAGGGTCGCCCACACTTATGTTGATAGTGTCTAGGTAGACCACTATTGGTCGACAGTGACTAAGTTGACATCCAAATCAGGTTGACACAAGCATTAGGTTGACATGAGCAAGGTCGACATGACATAAGGTCGACATGAGATTGAAAAGAAAAAATTGGTGTCGTTTTCTTCATAGAGTGACAGGAACCCCAGTTAGTGCAGGCTTCGCATGCCATGCTTTGGGGAGGTTACCGTTCACAATCATAGTCCACGTGGATTGTAAAGTATGAAAAAGTTCAAAAAATTTAAAAAATTGTTAAAAAAACTCATGCTGACCTTTCCCTAGTTTATACTCCAAATTTTTGTTCTAAATATAGTACTGTTTCTGGAGTTATATAACAATGGCCCTCATTCCGAGTTGTTCGCTCGGTATTTTTCATCGCATCGCAGTGAAAATCCGCTTAGTACGCATGCGCAATGTTCGCACTGCGACTGCGCCAAGTAACTTTACTATGAAGAAAGTATTTTTACTCACGGCTTTTTCTTCGCTCCGGCGATCGTAATGTGATTGACAGGAAATGGGTGTTACTGGGCGGAAACACGGCGTTTCAGGGGCGTGTGGCTGAAAACGCTACCGTTTCCGGAAAAAACGCAGGAGTGGCCGGAGAAACGGTGGGAGTGCCTGGGCGAACGCTGGGTGTGTTTGTGACGTCAACCAGGAACGACAAGCACTGAACTGATCGCACAGGCAGAGTAAGTCTGGAGCTACTCTGAAACTGCTAAGTAGTTAGTAATCGCAATATTGCGAATACATCGGTCGCAATTTTAAGAAGCTAAGATTCACTCCCAGTAGGCGGCGGCTTAGCGTGTGTAACTCTGCTAAATTCGCCTTGCGACCGATCAACTCGGAATGAGGGCCAATATGTGGCACAGGAGAGCGTACCCCTACACCACACAGGTCAAACCATGTAAAAATTATTTGGATAATAATAACACTTTTATTTGGAGTTATTATAATAATATGTAGCAAAGGAGAGCGTACCCCTAAACCACACACACATGGCAAAGACTGTAAAAATTATTTGGATAATAACCCTTTTGTTTAGAGTTATAATAATAATATGCAGCACAGGAGAGTGTACCCTTAAACCACACATACACGGCAAAGCCTGTAAAAATTATTTGGATAATAACCCTTTTATTTGGAGTTATTGTAATGATATGCAGCACAGGAGAGCGTACCCCTACACCACACAGGATAAACCCTGTAAAAATTATTTGGATTAAATATTATTAACCCTTCTATTTGGAGTAAATAATATACAGCACAGGACAGCACCACTGAACTTATACAGCAGTACTGCTGGAGTTTAACGGCAGTACCGCTGGACTTATATGGCAGTACCCCTGGACTTATATGGCAGTACCACATGACTTATACGGTAGTACCCCTGGACTTATATGGCAGTACCCCTGGACTTATATGGCAGTACTGTTGTTCTTATATGGCAGTACCGCTGGACTTATATGGCAGTACTGCTGGACTTATATGGGAGCACCACTGTACTTATATAGCAGTACTGTTGTTCTTATACAGCAGCATCACTGGACTTACGGCAGCACAGGACACCACCACTGGACTGATGCAGCACATGACAGCACCACTGGACTGGACTTTTACAACAGCACCACTGGACTTATGGCAGCACATGACACCACCACTGGAATGACTGGACTGATGCAGCACAAGACACCACCTCTAGACTGATGCAGTACAAGACAGCCCCACTGGACTGGACTTATACAGCAGCACTGGACTTATGGCAGCACAGGACACAACCACTGGACTTACGGCAGCACAGGACACCACCACTGGAGTGACTGGACTGATGCACCACAATACTCCACCACTGGACTGATGCAGCACAAGACAGCATCACTGGACTGGACTTATACAGCAGCACTGGACTTATGGCAGCACAGGACACCACCACTGGACTTATGGCAGCACAGGACACCCCCACTGGACTGATGCAGCACAAGACAGCACCATTGGACTGGACTTATACTGCAGCACTGGACTTATGGCAGCACAGATCACCATCACTGTGACTGGACTAATGCAGCACAAGACACCACCACTGGACTGATGCAGCTCAAGACACCACCACTGGACTGATGCAGCTCAAGACACCACCACTGGAATGATACAAAAGAGCAGGTCTCCACCCCAAGTGCCATGCCACTTTCCCGCACAGACACCAAGGAGACATGTCCTCTTGCTACACTCTCCAGGACTGGAGTGAAAATGGCGGTGACACTGCTGATTATATGGAATCCAAAACATGCGAGAATCTGACAGCGGGATGATGACGTTTTGCCTCATTCTGGTTTCCGAGTCTGGCGGGAAAACCCAAGCTAGGCTCGAAGCATGAAGTTCGGGGGGTTTGGTTCTCAGGGAACCGAACCCGCTCATCTCTAGTTTTTACTTGAAGATTCATGTCAAATCCCAATTTGTTTCCAAAAGGTACCAAATCCGAATTTATTTGTTGAATAACTCCAGAATAAAGGAGCGAAAGGTCTTTGAGATGTACTGTATGTAAATTCGATGTATGGCATGGAAAAAATATATGAGCAAAGAATGACTTGTTCAGATGGATTTGGTACCAGTCACAAACTGTTTATAATACATAAATCTGTACTAACATAACAATAAATAAACTAAAACTAAAAGTTACAGATCAAGTTAATATTTCAGTATTATACGGCAGACTCAGCTGTCGTATAATCAATTTCAGAGCAGATCTTCTCTATTATGCAGCAACTGTCAGTGCTTGTAAAATAGCAAATACACACAGACACACTGAATAGATTATAAAAGCACAGGATACAAATATTAGGATAGGCTCCCAGAGATGGCTTATTTATAGATAAGGTAGTTTCTCAATCATTTAGTAGCTAACTAGGCTGAAAATCCAGTAAGTATTTAAAGAGACAGTCTTCATTAAATATCCAAGTTGTATACAATAAATTCATAACCTTTATTTGACTTTATTTCAAAATACATAGTCTTAAATTTCAAACAATTTAAATGAGCAACAATACAATAAAAATTATTGTCTAGCTCTCCATGGGTGATATGTATCAAAACTTGGAGAGAGATAAAGTTGAGAGAGATAAATTACCACCCAATTAGCTCCTGTCATTTTCCAAACACAGCCTGTAAATTGGCAGTTAGTTTACTGGTCAATACTTTATCTTTCGTCACTTTATCTAGCTCCAAGGGTAATCTCTCCACATATCTGGGAATGCCTCAAATCTCTTTATTTGTCATTTCCGGGGTGGAGTACTATTCTTAAAAGTTCATGCACATACTGTACTGAACTCATCCATAAAAGACTGTACAAATATAGATACAGACACATTTTGATATGTACAGTATGTGCAGATTATTTATAAATACATCGTTAAAAATTGGTGCTTATACAACTGTAAATGAGGCTCACAATTAGTGTCAGACTAAAGCATGATGGGCCCACCAGGGAATGCAGTGGTAGGGGTCCAAGCTCAATCGGTGTGACACTACAGTGGGACTTGGACAACCATTAGAGAGGACATAGTCAGCCTGAAAAGAACAGGACCCCTTTATACAGGAGAGGAGAGGGGTGTGTCAGGACAACCCACTTTGATTGGCAAAAGGGCTAATACTATTGTATGGTCCATCAAAACATGCATGTAGCTACTGTCCCTCTATTAGAGTAACAATGCATAATATGGGTGCATGGTCTTGATCCTGACCCCTACATGAGGGGCTTACAGGCAGTAGGGCCCACCAGGGATTTTCCAATGTACATCTGTGGGCCAACAATGTTAAAAAGAAGACTATAGAATGAAACATTAGGGTCTATTCTTCATTGTGACCAAATTACCATCTGATACTTTGGTGTCCAAGTTGCCATGAACTGCGGCGGAAGATACCAAGCAAGTGGGCAATTCTATATTGTGCCTGAGTGGTTATAGCTGCTCCAAAAAGCCCTAGCAGAGAGAGTGGACTGGGTTTGACCTGGTGGTATTACTGCACATTCATGAACCAAGTTCACGCACATTGGTGTTTCCATAATAGGTGCAAAGTATGAGGTGCACATGGGCCTTTGGGTCCAATGGAGCCCCCACTGCACCCATATTTTAATAATGACCTTTCCGGAGTCCCGTGTCAGGCACTGCAACCATGGCAAAAATCACAGCCAAAATGGCCACTGTGCATGCGCATTAGTGAAATTAGTCTCCGGAACATGGAGGGTGTCATGTTTCCGGAGATCTGCACATGCGAAGTAGACTCCACACGGGCCTCCTCCTCTCTTAAAATGCCCCTCTTCACGCATGCACTTTGCCAGAAGTGAAGCAGCGCCAGAGAAGGCTGAGCGAGTGCCATGTTCTCATGCGTAGTAGACTCTGGCACAAAGCCAGAATCTACAGCATTGCGAGCAGTATGGACTCTGCCAGAGAGGTGGGGGCCTACATTGAGCATACACATGGGTCCTCTCCTCTCTCAATCCACACCTAGCTGCAGCTACTACTTCTTTTTCCATTCTGCTGTCATAGTTATTAGAAGACACAAAGAAGCGACATCACCTCTCTGAGGCTCAAGAGCAATGATTCAAGGAAAGGCTGAATTTATAAGGTGTTATTGTTTGCCTTATAATAACAATCTGCCACTGAGATCAATAATAAGGAAATGTAGAGGATGATGTCCCTTCCCAGCGTTTCCCGAGCATCTGATCTCAGGTGTAGATTTACAGTGTGCAGCAAGAAGACAGGAGTAAGAACGAGAAAAGGAGATACAAATGTAAGGGGTAGGTAAAGTGCTACTGTATATGTAAACATGATAGAGAAAGAGAGTGGCTGACACAGACAGAGCCTCTTATTTCCTTATTTAAACCCACGCCTCACTTTACTATTCTAGTACAATAGAATGCCTATGTCTGCACTGCAGGTGCCTTTCATGTAACGTACTGTACTTTATGCAATGTTTGCTTAAAGGGCGGGGCGTTTCTAAGCAACACAGGTTTTGACTATTACTGTAAACTAAGAAAGTAATGCAGTTGTTGTGCTAGTTTTGTCCGTTTCTACTGGCATTTTTTCTCTGAAATAACTGACAGCTCTTTCCGTGATCTTAATACAGAGAACATGAACATGAACACCTATTCGACCCCATGATTCAACAAATGGTCTGTAAACTTATTTTAATGAATTATGTTGGTCCCACTGCATGCATGCTCTCTGCCCTCTTCATGGAGAATGTATTCCTTTATGTACAGTAGTTCTAGTGCGGGAAAATGCTGCAAAGCGTGGGCTATGCTGCCAGCTAGCATTTTGTAGTAAGAGAAAATCTTACTTGTATAACTGTAGAAAACATTTTTCATTTGAAATGCTATAATATTATATATTATTATATAGTGATGTTACACATATTGGGCCTGATTCAGACACAATGCTGATGTTTTCGTAGTTGAGCGATCCTTTTTGTACTGCAGATGCATCTAAGTTGAATTGCAGATGTGTCACAATGGATTAAAGATGGCAGTCATAGAGAACATTTGGAGGCAGAATGATTGACAGTTAGTGAGCATTTGTGGGAGGTAATGGGAGGGTGGCAAGTTAAACGCAGGTGTGTCACAACCATTTTGGCAGTGAGTTGCAACCAGTGTCTGCCTCCTTGTACGCAGTTTTACTGGCCCTGGTGTCTTAGTTACTATGGAGATTCTGAGAAACCATCAGACGCACTATCATATGCACCATCAAAATTTGCACCTGCCCTATGACAGATGCAGTTTCTCCATCTCGGATTCCACTTGAATGCGAAACATCATCCTTCCGTGGCCTATTGTTTGTACTGTTTGGTGCGCTTTACCCTAGTACACTTTGTTCACAGGCATATTTAAGCCCTGTGACGCCATGCAGATTGAACCGAGCTGCAAGTTAAAAAAAATAAAAAAATAGATTAGATAGATAGATAGATAGATAGATATAGGTCTGTTGTTTGTACTGTTTGGCGTGCTTTACCCTAATGTACTCTGTTCATGTGCATATACTGTATAAGCCCTGTGACTTCACGCAGTTTGAACCGAGTTACAAGTTAAAAAAATAAATAGAAAAAAAATATATATAGATCTATTGTTTGTACCGTTTGCTGCACTTTATTATAGTGACTCCATGCATGAATTTGCAAATTTAAAAATGTATAACAATTAGTTTAGAGAAGACCAACCAAATACTATTATGCAGCTGCTGCCATCAGTCATGATGACAACACTAGTCCATCAGCATCATTTACTAAAGCCGATGATCAAGGGCATAGCAGATCTATGTCAGGTCTTCTCAAATCAAAACCCAATATAAAGTGGTAAAGAAAAAACATTTCTAATAAAGGGACAGTTTGGTGCAGAAAAAGATACATTTCCAGCATGCCATTCACCACACACAGTGGCAAGGAAAGGCTCAGGCCTTGGCCTTTATTTCTGAGTGGTGGTTCTGCAACTGTTTGTGAAGCATATTCCTCCTCTCATGATGATGCAAGAACTTTTCACACAGAGTCTAGAAGAGATGTAAAAAAAACCCTGAAACCACTAAGGCAGTAAAACAAACTGCGTGTTCTTAACATCACACATCCCTGAGGAGAGTCTAGGGGTATCCACATTAGCTATGTGTGAGTCAGACATTTCTCACACTCTACTCAAACAGAAACTTCTTTTGCCTCCTTCCACCATTTCTTCACCATCTGCACATGTGGGGAGCAGTACAAGTAAAGATGGTGATGAGGACATAATACAAATTGAGAATGCATCTGTGGAAGCGGAGTAGAATGAGGGGGATATAGGTGGCCTCTGTGGCCTTTTCTGCTTTTGGCTTCCCTCACGGCACTTCCTTTTTGATCGTAGTGTCTTCACCTGGTAAACAGAGGGCACTGTAAGCTTTTTAAAAAAGAGCTTTTCCATGGCTCTCTCCTCTTCTAATATCTTGCCTCTTGCTGGTCTCCACCTAGAAAGCTCTTATGCAAGAGCTCTCTTGCTGCCAGGACTTTGGAAACTTCTTTGGTTGACTTGCTGTTTTCCTGACACAGCCTCTTCTTCACATGGTGTAGTGTCTTGTTCCTTCAGCCATCAGGAGATTTCACTGCTCCTTGTAAACCTAACATAAGCCATCACAAAGGGAATGTCTGATGAAGAAATGAGCTGTGATAGGCTTGCTGTGGCAAAATATGATCGCTCGCCAGCTCGTTTTTGTAGCGCTGCGATCAGAGGGCCTAATTCAGATCTGTTCGCTCGCTAGCATTTTTCGCTACACAGCGATCAGGTAACTACTGCGCATGCTTATGCACCGCAATGCGTAGTCGCGCCGTACGGTTACAAAGTGCAGCCGCCCTGTACAAAAACAGTTTGTGCAGTTTCTGAGTAGCTCTGACCTTACTCAACCGCTGCAATCACTTCAGCCTATTCGAGCCCGGATTTGATGTCAGACACCCGCCCTGCAAACACTTTGACACGCCTGAGTTTTTCCAACCACTCCCAGAAAACGGTCAGTTGCCACCCACAAACGCCCTCTTCCTGTCAATTTCCTTGCGAACTGCTGTGCGAATGGTTTCTTCGATAGAACCAGCGCACAACAACGATCCGCTTTGTAACCGTATGGCGCGCCTGCGCATTGCGGTGCATATGTATGCACAGTAGTTACCTGATTTCTGCGCAGTGAAAAATGCTAGCGAGCGAGCAGATCTGTATTAGGCCCCTTGTTCTGATAGAGACTTGCTAGAAATGGACATATCATGCACCAGAACAACAAAGGGGGAAATAAACTCGGAAATAGGCAGCATACTGTATGGTAAAGGTGTTCCTAAAGAATCACCTGATACCCCACAACTGTTGGTCCCTCTCTCCCCACACCAAACAAGTGGGAGTATACCTTTCAGGAGAGTATACAAAAGGATAGTCTCATTGGACTCACCTCATTAGGAGCACTGTTACTCCGTTTTCCTATCTACAATAAACAACTTTTAAATACACAATCTACTGATTTTATACAGAAACAGCATACTACATCTTCACATATCAAATTCCATTTGCAAAACACCCTTTTGTGATCACTCCACTCATCTATTCCAAATCCTCATCCTTCACAGCTTCTTTCTTCTCTCATCCTTGATCCTCCTCTTCATTCTATCCACTAGATCAGAGCTGGCCAAACCAGTCCTCGAGATCTACCAACAGTTCACATTTTCCAGACCACCTAGCTGGTGCACAGGTGTAGTCATTACTAATTAAGACTGTGCTGCATTCATTCCTAACTGACAATTCTACAGATCTCCAGGAGGCCTGGAAAACGTGAACTGTTGGTAGATCTCGAGGACCGGTTTGGCCAGCCCTGCACTAGATACAGTACACAGTCCTTTATTGGTACTGGTTCTATTCTTTCTTTTTTATGTTCTCTTCTTCCTTGTTTAATTTTTTATTTTTTTCATCTTTGAGCTGTGCTGTATCTCATCTGAACTTTATAGTAAACTTGTTTAGCATTGGAAACTATATGGTTCCACTTTTGTTAATACCTGGGTTTGTATTAAGCAGCAGGAAGAAACCTTGGCTCTCTCCTCTTCTAATATCTTGCCTCTTGCTGGTCTCCACCTAGAAAGCTCTTATGCTAGAGCTCTCTTGCTGCCAGGACTTTGGAAACTTCTTTGGTTGACTTGCTGTTTTCCTGACACAGCCTCTTCTTCACATGGTGTAGTGTCTTGTTCCTTCAGCCATCAGGAGATTTCACTGCTCCTTGTAAACCTAACATAAGCCATCACAAAGGGAATGTCTGATGAAGAAATGAGCTGTGATAGGCTTGCTGTGGCAAAATATGATTGTATAGAGATTTTATTTCCACTCTGCATTACCTGATACTCGAGAACCACTATGATAGGCAAGGAGCCATCCGAAGTGGAAAAATCCCTTTGTGGGGCACTCTTTTGAAAATCTCATTGCATAGTTAATATAGTTAAAACTTAGCTTTTAATTGTTTATTGCTCTTAAACAGAAAAGGGTATATATAGGTTACTGTTGACAGGATAAGGTAGTCTCCCTTGAGCAATTTTATTAATAACATAAAGCATAAATACCTTGAATGGTCTAATGGTGAAGATGTATAAAACATATATTTTTCTTTCCTGTGTTACCCGGGTGTATTCTTTCCTGTGTCCCCAACTGTATCCATTCAGTCTCACATATTATCTAGGCATAAACCAATTGAATATTTAGACTGGTTTCTAACTACCATATTTAGTCACCAGTGCAGGATACCCTATTTTTCTTTGTCACTCTGCATTACATGCCATTGGCTAATATGGAATCTTTGCAGATTCAAGTAAGCCATGTCCAAAGACTTCAAGAAACTGACTGGACTAACTTCCTTGAGTGACTGCAACCTCTTCTGCAGCGATGGTTCTTTTTGGAATAACTCAAGTGATATCTTTTTCCAGGAAGTCTCCTTCCAGGACAGTTCTAGGGCAATTGTTCTTTTCCATTTGAGTGTCTTCTATATCCCCCAGGCCACTACAATCTCATACTAAACCTAACTCTGCATTTGCTCATTATTGGCTGCATATCTATTAAGTACAGTAGGTGGGCTTGACAGATATTATCTAATTTGGTGACAGGAGCATCTTGTGAACTTCTTACTTCACGTATGAAGGGTTTGAATGTTTCCCTCTATATAGATTGCTTTGGATCAAGAATAAACAATTCTAGATAAGGACTAGGACCAATGCTCAATAGCACAACCTGTTTTTGATTCTATACTTAACAACAGGTTTTGGGGAAAAAGAGAACACAACCATTCTCCCATGGTATTTCCTTGTTAAAAATGTGTTTGACAAGGTGTTTTTTTTATTTATTAATTTTGATTGTAAACTTTTAACTAAATCAGACATTGATTAACAAAAACATGTTTAGAAGGGTAAGGTAAGGTAATGCATTAGGTGGGATGCCACCTTATTGTTTCACTCAGACTCTATCTGCTTTACACTATTTTCATTTAACAACTTAAACAGTTGAATTGTGACTTTGGATTGAACATTGGGCCTAATTCAGATCTGATCGCTCGCCAGCTCGTTTTTGTAGCGCTGCGATCAGAGGGCCTAATTCAGATCTGTTCGCTCGCTAGCATTTTTCGCTACACAGCGATCAGGTAACTACTGCGCATGCTTATGCACCGCAATGCGCAGTCGCGCCGTACGGTTACAAAGTGCAGCCGCCCTGTACAAAAACAGTTTGTGCAGTTTCTGAGTAGCTCTGACCTTACTCAACCGCTGCAATCACTTCAGCCTATTCGAGCCCGGATTTGATGTCAGACACCTGCCCTGCAAACACTTTGACACGCCTGAGTTTTTCCAACCACTCCCAGAAAACGGTCAGTTGCCACCCACAAACGCCCTCTTCCTGTCAATTTCCTTGCGAACTGCTGTGCGAATGGTTTCTTCGCTAGAACCAGCGCACAACAACGATCCGCTTTGTAACCGTATGGCGCGCCTGCGCATTGCGGTGCATATGCATGCACAGTAGTTACCTGATTGCTGCGCAGTGAAAAATGCTAGCGAGCGAGCAGATCTGTATTAGGCCCCTTGTTCTGATAGAGACTTGCTAGAAATGGACATATCATGCACCAGAACAACAAAGGGGGAAATAAACTCGGAAATAGGCAGCATACTGTATGGTAAAGGTGTTCCTAAAGAATCACCTGATACCCCACAACTGTTGGTCCCTCTCTCCCCACCCCCTCCTCCCACGCCAAACAAGTGGGAGTATACCTTTCAGGAGAGTATACAAAAGGATAGTCTCATTGGACTCACCTCATTAGGAGCACTGTGACTCAGTTTTCCTATCTACAATAAACAACTTTTAAATACACAATCTACTGATTTTATACAGAAACAGCATACTACATCTTCACATATCAAATTCCATTTGCAAAACAACCCTTTTGCGATCACTCCACTCATCTATTCCAAATCCTCATCCTTCACAGCTTCTTTCTTCTCTCATCCTTGATCCTCCTCTTCATTCTATCCACTAGATACACAGTCCTTTATTGGTACTGGTTCTATTCTTTCTTTTTTATGTTCTCTTCTTCCATGTTTAATTTTTAATTTTTTTCATCTTTGAGCTGTGCTGTATCTCATCTGAACTTTATAGTAAACTTGTTTAGCATTGGAAACTATATGGTTCCACTTTTGTTAATACCGGGGTTTGTATTAAGCAGCAGGAAGAAACCTTGGATGGAATTTGGACGATGCTCAATTATCATTCTTTTGCTGCTTTTTCCTACAGTATATATTTAAGTTTATTAAGAAAATGAATTTCTACCTACACAAAGCAAATTATTGAATAGACCAGGGGGTAAATTTACTAAGATGGGAGTTGTATTCAAGATGGGATGTTGCCCATAGCAACCAATCAGATTCTCTTTCTCATTTATTTAGCACCTTCTAGAAGATAATACCTGTAATCTGATTGGTTGCTATGGGCAACACCCCATCTTAAATACAACTCCCATTTTAGTAAATTTACCCCCAGGAGTCAAAATTAAAGTGAATGGCAGTTTAATCAATGCATACCAAAAAATAAAAATAACAATAATAATAATAATAATAATAATAATAATAATAATAATAATAATATTTCATGAATGCAGTTAAAGACTATGAAATACTTTCTTCTGGCAAGACAACCATTACATAGTGATTGTAAAGGCACATATATAAATGAACTCCCATTAATACCCAGAGGGATACTAACCAAGCCAACCAAATGCAACAAAATTCACGTTTGGAATCTGAAATAGGATTTAGGTGGTCATTCCGAGTTGTTAGCTCGTTGCCGTTTTTCGCAATGCAGGGATTAGGTGGAAAATGCGCATGCGCATGGTACACAGCGTGCATGCGCTAAGTAATTTAACACAAAACTTTGGAGATTTGCACAAGCTCGAGCAACGTTTTTTCAATGCTCGAGTGATCGTAGTGTGATTGACAGGAAGTGGGTGTTTCTGGGCGGCAACATGGCGTTTTCAGGGAGTGTGCTAAAAAACGCAGGCATGCCAGGTAAAAACACAGGAGAGGCTGGAGAAACGGGGGAGTGGCTGACTGAACGCAGGGCGTGTTTGTGATGTCAAACCAGGAACTAAACAGTCTGCAGTGATCGCAATCTAGGAGCAGGTCTGGAGCTACTCAGAAACTACAAGGAATTATTTAGTAGCAATTCTGCTAATCTTTCATTCGCTATTCTGCTAAACTAAGATACATTCCCAGAGGGCGGCGGCCTAGCGTTTGCAATGCTGCTAAAAGCAGCTAGCGAGCGAACAACTCGGAATGACCACCTTAGTTTTGTTTGTGAACATCATTGCTGTATTATTCATGTTTCCAACATTTGTGTAACACTAGTACCCTCTCATTGGTCAACTCAAAAAATTGAATTGCTTGTGTAAACCACGTACTGCAGTAGGCATACAATTAATAAGCTAATATATTGCTGATGAACATATATTTGCACATACAGTAACACTATATTGCAAATCTGAGTCAGTTTGTGTGGCAATGAATAGGGCCAGTGCAGAGTTGAAGTCAAGTTGGTTCCATCAGAAAGTTTAAAGAAGTAAAGGGACTAATTTAGATTTGTAAGGTATTGCACAGCACAGGGAAGCGGCATTGCAATACTGTACAAGTAAAATGCAAATGCAGCAGGAGGCGTCTGTAGAAGATAGATGCCTCCTGCATGGATCTGCGAGCTTCAAGTGCTGTGGGTGAGGATGCAGCATCGGATCACCATCAGACTCACGATGGTAGCAGTCCCTGGTCAGTCTGCATAAGCCAAACCTTACTCAAACTGGCATTCAGATCTTGACAGCTGGGTCCAGGTAGTCTGTGTCCAACAACACATACAGATGGGTCCACGGTTATCTTGGCTAGTTTCCTGCGCCTAGGCACAACATGGTTTATTAACATAAATCCTTCATCTATTGTTCTCAGGTGCAATACAATACAGAGAGAACAATACAGCAGGGGATTAAGTCATTACAGCAGGGGATTAAGTCCGATTGGCCAGTCTCAGTTAATCCTATTAAAGGTCAAGATAAACATGGAAATGTACACCAATTAGATGGATCAGTTGAAGAACCCTTCATCTGATCTATCTAATTGGTGTACAATGAATTCACATCAACAAGGAAATGTACCCAGACTGGTTGTCAGTCTGAGGAGTATATGTTTGAAAAAGTTGTTACATGGCTGTATTTTCATGAGATTAATTGGTTTTATTTGTGGATAAAACATTTTAAACCAAAGTTTTAAAGAATCTGTATGAAATTGTTGGTGAATTTTAGGTTCATCTTATAACCTTGAGCGCCCCCTGATCTGTATTGTACAGGTACTGTATATGTTGTTTTTGGACCTTTGCTAACAGAAGGTCCGTCTAGAGGTGCTGCTTGATATTACTCCTGAGCGCAAGTGGGAACTTTATATATATATATATATATATATATATATATAAGCAGGCTAGCGTTATCTGGGCCTACATGGCAGTAATTGAGAGGCTAGTTTGCTGGGTGAAAGATCCAGCTATAGTATGACTTGGATGTATGAGGAACATACTGATCACTGTAGAGTAGGAGCAATGCTAACTTGGTCTATGCACATGATCTGTAATATAGACATTTCAGTTTTTGAGATTAGAGATCTGAATGCTCTGACAGGGGTGATGTTTGTTCATAATTGAAAGTGTTTCTGATTTAATAAAGCTACACAGGACTTGTATTTATTCAGATGTAATATTAAACTTCATTTTGAAGGTGACAGAAACCATTTTAATAAATTGTTTGCTCCATGTAGAGAATAAGGATCAATGACTATCAAGGGTTAATTTGTTAAATTAAGGATTTATTTATTAAACCTTGGGTAAAATAATGCAAATTAGGGTAACTTACTATTTATCAATGTTTACCGCCAACAGTGGCTATCACTGAGTATCGTCAGCATTAGCCATGACCTGTGATCCACACCACATATTAACATGAACAGCAGGAGTATCACAAAGTATCACAACTGTCCTCAGATGACTACTGAGGACAGCAATCGGGGTGTTTCAGCAGAGGATGGGGCCCATGTGCACCTCCGCGTGGGCACCCTCCTCTGTATAGTGCTGTAGACTCCGGCATTGTGCCGGGGTCTACTGCGCATACACAGGTCTCCGGAAACATGGCGCTCGCATGTGCAGCAACCATTTTGGCGGCGATTTCTGCCATCATTGCAGCGCCTGACACTGGACTCCGGAAAAGTATTAAAATGGGTGCAGTGTGTGCGGTGTGGGCCCCCCTGGGCACAGGGGCCCATGTGCACCGCACACTTTGCACCCATTATAGAAATGGCAATGACAGCAATGGTGCAGACCGATAATAGAAACATTGTTTTGTTGCTAAAAAAATGCATTTGTTCCATTTTTTTAACAACAATGTTTTTATTCTTCTATATTTTTAACAAATGTATAGTTTTTACTTCTTATTGATTTTTTTTTTTTTTGAGTCTGCACTGGAAGTCATAGATTAGACTTCCAGTGCAGCATGCATGTGTAACACAGCAATGGTGGGCTACACAGGCAACGAAGGAGTGTGAAACAGCAACGGTGGGTTGCACAGGAGGAGTGTGACACAGAAATGGTGGGTTACACAGGCACCGAAGGAGTGTGACACAGCAATGGTGGGTTACACAGGTACAGAAAGAGTGGGACACAGCAATGGTAGGCTACACAGGCACAGGAGGAATGTGACACAGCAATGGTGGGTTACACGGGTACAGAAAGAGTGGGATACAGCAATGGTAGGCTACACAGGCACAGGAGGAATGTGACACATCCATGGTGGGTTACACAGGCACATAAGGAGTGTGACACAGCAATGGTGGGTTACACATGCACAGAAGGAGTGTGACACAGCAATGGTGGGCTACACACGCACAAGAGGCATGTGACACATCAATGGTGGGTTACACATGCACAGAAGGAGTGTGACACAGCAATGGTGGGTTACACATGTACAGAAGGAGTGTGACACAGCAATGTTGGGTTACACAGGCACATAAGGAGTGTGACATAGCAAAAGAGGGTTTCACGGGCAAAGAAGGAGTGTGACACAGTAATGGTGGGTTACATAAGCACAGAAGGAGTGTGATACAGCAATGGTGGGTTACAATCAGGCCTGGCACTACCCGCTCAGTGAAGGGATGCAAAGCAGGGAGGCGCCAGGCTGGAGAGGTGCTCTCCCTGCTCTGCATCCCTGCTGCTCTGCCTGTCTCCCCTGCAGCTGTCAGCTGCTGTGCCTGTCATTGTATGACAGGCAGCGATGCTAGCAGCATGAAACCCTACTCCCTCTCACCTGTGACAGTGGCAGTTTGCGTGTTCAAAGAGGGGGTGGAGCTACACAGGATGGAGGGGGCAGAACTACATGGGGCCAGGCTGCTGTACAGAGGTAGAATAAACAGTGGCGGCCAGCCAAACTTAGGTAAGTGGAGGGTGAGAGAGAAATGTGTGTATGTTGGGGGGGTGTATGTGTTGTGTGTGTGTTTATGGTGGGGGTGGTGGTGTGTGTGTGTGTGTGTGTGTGTGTGTGTGTGTGTGTGTGTGTGTGTGTGTGTGTGTGTGTGTGTGCATTATGAACGCTCCTATTGGGGGGCATTATGTAAAGGATGCTACTACTGGGGGCCTTATGTGTAAGGACGCTACTACAGAGAGCTGTTATGTATAAGCGGCACTTCTGTTGGCTTTATATATAAGGACGCTATTACTGGGGGGCGTTATGTAAAAGGGCACTTCTACTGGCTGGCATTATGTATAAGGACGCTACTACTGGGAAGCGTTATGTATTAGGATGCTACTACTGGTGGTTGTTATGTATAAGTGGCACTTCTGTGGGCATTATGTATAAGAATGCTACAACTGGGGGGTGTTATATATAAACAGCACTTCTGTGGGCATTACATATAAGGACGCTACTACTGGGGGGCATTATGTATACGGATGCTACTACTGGGGGGCATAACATATAAGGATGCTACTACTGGGGGGGCATAACATAAGGATGCTACTACTGGGGGCATTATGCATAAAGATACTACTACTGGGGGGTATAACATATAAGGATGCTACTACTGGGGGGCATTATGTATAAAGATGCTACTACTGTGGAGCATTATGTATAAGGATGCTACTACTGGGGGTCATTATTTATAAGGATGCTACTACTGGGGGTCATTATGTATAAGGATGCTACTACTGGGGGACATTATGGACACTACTACTGAGGGGTATTATGTGTAAGCTGCACTGTGGCACTTCTGTGGGCATTATGTATAAAGATGCAACTATTGGGGGGCATTATGTATAAATGGCACTTCTGTTGGCATTATGTATAAGGATGCTACTACTGAGGGTCATTATTTATAAGGATGCTACTACTGGGGGGCATTATGTATAAGGATGCTACTACTGGGGGGCATTATGTATAAGGATGCTACCACTGTGTGCATTATATATAAGTGGCACTTCTGTGGGCATTTTATAAAAGGATGCTACTACTGTGGGCATTATGTGTAAGTGGCACTGTTGCACTTCTGTGGGCATTATGTATAAGGATGCTGCTACCGGGGGGCATTATATATAAGGACGCTACTACTGGGGGGCATTATGTATAAGGATGCTACTACTGGGGGGCATAACATATAAGGATGCTACTACTGGGGGGCATAACATATAAGGATGCTACTACTGGGGGCATTATGCATGAAGATACTACTACTGGGGGTATAACATATAAGGATGCTACTACTGGGGGGCATTTTGTATAAAGATGCTACTACTGTGGCGCATTATGTATAAGGATGCTACTACTGGGGGTCATTATTTATAAGGATGCTACTACTGGGGGTCATTATGTATAAGGATGCTGCTACTGGGGGACATTATGTATAAGGACGCTACTACTAAGGGGCATTATGTGTAAGCTGCACTGTGGCACTTCTGTGGGCATTATGTATAAAGATGCAACTATTGGGGGACATTATGTATAAATGGCACTTCTGGTAGCATTATGTATAAGAATGCTACTATGGGGGGCATTTTGTATAAGCTGTATTTCTGTGGGCATTATGTATAAGGACGCTACTACTGGGGGGCATTATGTATAAGGATGCTACTACTGGGGGGCATTATGTATAAGGACGCTACCACTGTGTGCATTATATATAAGTGGCACTTCTGTGGCCATTTTATAAAAGGTTGCTACTACTGTGGGCATTATGTATAAGCGGCACTGCGGCACTTCTGTGGGCATTATGTATAAGGATGCTGCTAGGGGGGGCATTATATATAAGGACGCTACTACTGGGGGCATAATGTATAAGCGGCACTTCTGTGGGAATTATGTATAAGGACGATACTACTGGGGGCACTATGTGTATAAATGGCATATTGGGGGCATTATGTATTAGAGGCACTTCTGTGGACATTATGTGTAAGCTGTGCTACTACTGTAGGAATTATGTGTATAAGCGGCACTACTACTGTGGGCATTATGTGTATAAGTGGCACTACTACCATGGGCATTTGTGAATAAGATGCACTACTACTGTGGGCATTCTGTGTATAAACGGTATACTGTTAGCATTATGTATAAGTTGTGCTACTACTGTGGGTATTGTGTGTATAAGCGGCACTACTACTATTATGTGTATAAGTGGTACTACTACTGTGGGCAATATACAGTATGTATAAGTGGTACAACTGTTGGCATTATGTGTATAAGCTTCAGTACTACTGGGGGCATTATTTGAAAGAGCAGCACTATTATATGCGGTGTAATGTGAATAAGATTGTGCTACTGTGTGTTGTAATTTGAAATGGAGTACTATTGTGTGGCCACACCCCTTCATTGTGAGACCACAGCCCTTTTTCGTCACGCACTGACCCCTTGTGAAGTATTTGAGGGCGCAAATTTACAGTTTGCATGGGGTTGCTGAACACCCCAGCACCGGCCCAGGTTACAATGGCACAGAAGGAACCCCTGACTGGCCAGCTTTGCCACAAGTCTCTGCTTACTGCTGCAGGACAGTATTGGTCAGTTTCCCAAAGTTGTTTTTTGTTTTTTGTTTTTTAAATTAACCAGCCTGAAAAAGATCAGAGAACAGCAGTGATAGAAAAAGTGCCATGGTTTTATAACATTCACTAAGGTCAAATGATGGGCTTTAAATGATTAAGTCAGTGAGTTCTAGTTTATGAGATATTTTGGAAAAATTGATAAATACAATATCATCACTTGAAAGACACATTTTCAGTTTAAGTTTAAGACCTTGAGGTCATCCAGCTGATAATGTGGAAACAACACAATGGTCTGTACTTGAACTATCACATTGCAAAAATATCTGCTACAAATGCTTCTGAATGCATTAGCTATTTTATATCTGTCACCCACAGTCAGAACAGCCATCAAATAGAAATTTAACTTTTGCTCATATTTATAACAGTTTCAGTGCTTACATTGTGTACTGTTTTTCCTTTGACAGACACTGATGGAAGCTACTGTTTCTCTGATGGCTTTGTGACAGGATTGGAAATACTGATTGCATGTCAGATAGACCAGGCATAATATGTTTGTTTTGGTTTTGGAAAAGATAATAGTACTGTGACTCAAAGAGTTGACAGTGGTTTAAGATATCAGCAAATGATTATATAATCATCTGAATAAAAATCACATGTATCCCAAATTTAAAAGGCATTGAACAATCATTATTATGATAAAAAAAGTCTTAATATTATATAAATATTTCCGCTAAAGTTCCCAAATTGTAAAATAAATGAGGACTATTGCTGTAACAGCTATTTTACATATGTACAGTAAAAGCTGTTATCCTGGGATGTTGTTATGTGACAGGCGGTCAGGAGACCGCCGGTCACAATACCGACACCTGCATCCCGACCCCTCAAAATCCTGACAGTCGGCATGCTGACTAACATGGACTATTCCCACTCCACGAGACCCACAGAGTCAGAATAGAACCTGTGGTGAGCGCAGTGAGTCACCGAGCCCGCAAGGGGTTTTGTTGGGCTTGCCCCGCCGGCCATCTGACAGATGGGATCCCGGCGTTGGTATGGTGACCGGCAGTCTCCCAACTGCAGGTCACCCAATACCAACCCATGGATGGCCAAGAACTCATTGCTTCCCCAGCTCTAGCCAAGATGGAATTAACAAAATAGAGGCCAAAGTACATTATTTTACAAAAATATATTGGGAGTGACAGAAATCTCTAGTTGCTTCAAAAGGTGTGAGCTGCCCCTTTATACCAAAAAAGGGGTACTCTACCCCTACTAGTAAACAATGCAACCTCCCTACCAAGGAGTCCATAGGGGAGCAGCAGGTGGTGATGAACGCAGGGAAGTCCGGACATACCCTGCAGTATGCTCCTAGATCTTAAGTCCACACTACGGCAGGTTGTCCTCACTCTTTAGTCCAGGGGGTGGTGGTGCCTACGCGTTTTGAATGCTGAGGTTCAGAATGCTGACATGCCCTTTAAAAGGAACCTCAGCATTCCGAAACACATTGGAACCACCACCCCTTGGACTAAAGAGTGAGGACAACCTGCCGTAGTGCAGACTTAAGATCTGGGAGCATACTGCAGGGTAAGTCTGGACTTCCCTGCATTCATAACCACCTGCTGCTCCCCTACGGACACCTTGGTAGGACTCACTGCTGAACTATATGTTTTTATGTTTATCCATACACTGCCTTATGTATGCTAATTTTATAAGTTCTGTGATTGTGGATGTTAAGAGTGTAATACATTTTTGCTATTTTATTCCGTTGGTACGCTAATATCCATGACAGCAACCATGTATTGCCACCTTTATACCTACCATCTTTTTTACATTATTTTATAGTATGCAGGTGATGCAATCTGAGCTGCCAGTTTTCTCCACCCGTTTTTTTGCTTAGTGCTACATGGCCCAACTTCTAGGAAGAAGCCTAGGTTGGCCTTTAGAGCAGTGACAACTTGCACAGCAAAAGGCGCTCGCCCCCCCGCCGGCATGCTAAACCCCGGGATCCCGACATCGGTATGACCACCAGCGGGATCCCAAATGCCGATCACCCATTCCCAACAGCTTATCCTCTCTTCTGCAATTTTGCATTCAAACACCAGCAGACATATACAAAATACAGTAGTGGAGATTCTGCTTTCATTTTCACCAATGTTTTATATAGAGATGAGCAGGTTCAGTTCCTCGAGATCCGAACCCCCCCGAACTTCACCCATTTTACACGGTTCCGAGGCAGCCTCGGATCTTCCCGCTTTGCTCGGTTAACCCGAACGAGGCCAAACGTCATCATCCCGCTGTCGGATTCTCGCGAGATTCGTATTCTATATAAAGAGCCACACGTCGCCGTAATTTTCACTCGTGCATTGGAGATTGAACGGAGAGGACGTGGCTGCGTTCTCTCCCTGAAAAGCTCCGTAATCTGTGCTCAGTGTGCTGCAAATATCTGTGCTCAGTGTGCTGCAAATATCTGTGCTCAGTGTGCTTAAAATATCTACGTTCTCTGCCTGAAAACGCTCCATATCTATGCTCAGTGTGCTGCAAATATCTGTGCTCAGTGTGCTTTATTGTGGGACTGGGGACCACCAGTATATCATTAATTATACTTATAGTAGTACAGTACAGTAGGCCATTGCTGTATCTTGCAGCTCTGTGTCACTGCCAGTATCCATTCCATATCTGTGCTGCATTTTTGTGAGCAGTATATAGTATTACAGTGCAGCATTTTGGTGACCCAACAGTACATAGTTGTGTACAGTATGCCATTGCTATATCTTGCAGCTCTGTGTCACTGCCAGTATCCATTCCATATCTGTGCTGCATTTTTGTGAGCAGTATATATAGTATTACAGTGCAGCATTTTGGTGACCCAACGGTATATAGTTGTGAACAGTAGGCCATTGCTGTATCTTGCAGCTCTGTGTCACTGCAAGTATCCATTCCATATCTGTGCTGCATTTTTGTGAGCAGTATATAGTATTACAGTGCAGCATTTTGGTGACCCAACAGTATATAGTTGTGTACAGTAGGCCATTGCTGTATCTTGCAGCTCTGTGTCACTGCAAGTATCCATTCCATATCTGTGCTGCATTTTTGTGAGCAGTATATAGTATTACAGTGCAGCATTTTGGTGACCCAACAGTATATAGTTGTGTACAGTAGGCTATTGCTGTATCTTGCAGCTCTGTGTCACTGCAAGTATCCATTCCATATCTGTGCTGCATTTTTGTGAGCAGTATATAGTATTACAGTGCAGCATTTTGGTGACCCAACAGTATATATAGTTGTACAGTAGGCCATTGCTGTATCTTGCAGCTCTGTGTCACTGCAAGTATCCATCCATTCCATTTTCTTTCAGTGATAATACCAATGATTAGAACGAATAATTCCAGTGATTTTGTCATTTTCTTCCAGTGATTTGGACCAATAATACCATTGATTAGAACAAATAATTCCTGTGATATTGAGGTGTTTGTGTCGCTTAGCTTAGCCGTCCAGCGACCACAGTGCACCTCTTTTTCTCTTTTCTTCATGTGCTGTTTGTGCCGCCCTCTTGGGTCGCTTTGCTTAGTCATCCAGCGACCTCGGTGCAAATTTTAGGACTAAAAATAGTATTGTGAGGTGTGAGGTGTTCAGAATAGACTGGAAATGAGTGGAAATTGTGGTTATTGAGGTTAATAATACTTTAGGATCAAAATTACCCCCAAATTCTATGATTTAAGCTGTTTTTGTGGGGGCTTTGGAAAAAAAACACCCGAATCCAAAACACACCTGAATCCGACAAAAAATTTTCAGGGAGGTTTTGCCAAAACGCGTCCGAATCCAAAACACGGCCACGGAACCGAATCCAAAACCAAAACACAAAACCCGAAAAATTTCTGGTGCACATCTCTAGTTTTATACAACCAAAGCCATTTACCTCCACTTACTGTAAGTGATTTACAGAGGGATAAAAAAAAAAACCAACACAATAATTCAAATATAAAGATGCACATTAAAATAGCATGTTGATATATTTATGCTGATATACAACTTAAGATGTGTAAAATAACTATTAGTTTATATTGTTGAGTCACATCAGGCATACAACACTAATTTGCACCCCTGTTATTAACCAGTTGGTTTGTTTGCATAATCTGTATTCATTGTTAGTTTTTAATGATACTTAATAAGCTCTTAATACAGTAGATGCAATGCTCCCTCCACCTTCCCACTTCTACAGCTGTAAGAGTCATAATCATGCAAATCTGCCAACTGCTAACAAATATGTCTAAATCATCTGTTATACCCCGGTTTAACAGGTTTGTAAACTATGTGGTACAGATCAGAGATACCTTGATAATATATTCCTCCTTCAGGAGCAGCTCTTCCCTATTCCTGGCAGAGAGGCAAGGTTTTCCCCAGACACAAAGAAAGGCAGGCCGGGCTTTGCATAAAAGATTAAAATAGTTTACCTCGTAACCTGGAAAAGGAACTGATAACTGTAGGGAAGGGAAAAATTTGATTTAAGCAATTTAAAAACAATCTAATAAAATCTAGAGATGAGCGCCTGAAATTTTTCGGGTTTTGTGTTTTGGTTTTGGGTTCGGTTCCGCGGCCGTGTTTTGGGTTCGAACGCGTTTTGGCAAAACCTCACCGAATTATTTTTGTCGGATTCGGGTGTGTTTTGGATTCGGGTGTTTTTTTCAAAAAACCCTAAAAAACAGCTTAAATCATAGAATTTGGGGGTAATTTTGATCCCAAAGTATTATTAACCTCAAAAAACATAATTTACACTCATTTTCAGCCTATTCTGAACACATCACACCTCACAATATTATTTTTAGTCCTAAAATTTGCACCGAGGTCGCTGTGTGAGTAAGATAAGCGACCCTAGTGGCCGACACAAACACCGGGCCCATCTAGGAGTGGCACTGCAGTGTCACGCAGGATGTCCCTTCCAAAAAACCCTCCCCAAACAGCACATGACGCAAAGAAAAAAAGAGGCGCAATGAGGTAGCTGTGTGAGTAAGATTAGCGACCCTAGTGGCCGACACAAACACCGGGCCCATCTAGGAGTGGCACTGCAGTGTCACGCAGGATGGCCCTTCCAAAAAACCCTCCCCAAACAGCACATGACGCAAAGAAAAAAAGAGGCGCAATGAGGCGCAATAAAAAAACCACGGTTAGGTGGTATATATTATAATATTAATACAATTATGGATGGACGGACTGCCTGCCGAGTTCCGACACAGAGGTAGCCACAGCCGTGAACTACCGCACTGTACACTGGTTGATAAAGAGATAGTAGTATACTCGTAACAACTAGTATGACACTATGACGACGGTATAAAGAATGAAAAAAAAACCACGGTTAGGTGGTATATATTATAATAATAATACAATTATGGATGGACGGACTGCCTGCCGACTGCCGACACAGAGGTAGCCACAGCCGTGAACTACCGCACTGTACACTGGTTGATAAAGAGATAGTAGTATACTCATAACAACTAGTATGACACTATGACGACGGTATAAAGAATGGAAAAAAAACCACGGTTAGGTGGTATATATTATAATAATAATACAATTATGGATGGACGGACTGCCTGCCGACTGCCGACACAGAGGTAGCCACAGCCGTGAACTACCGCACTGTACACTGGTTGATAAAGAGATAGTAGTATACTCGTAACAACTAGTATGACACTATGACGACGGTATAAAGAATGAAAAAAAAACCACGGTTAGGTGGTATATATTATAATAATAATACAATTATGGATGGACGGACTGCCTGCCGACTGCCGACACAGAGGTAGCCACAGCCGTGAACTACCGCACTGTACACTGGTTGATAAAGAGATAGTAGTATACTCGTAACAACTAGTATGACACTATGACGACGGTATAAAGAATGGAAAAAAAACCACGGTTAGGTGGTATATATTATAATAATAATACAATTATGGATGGACGGACTGCCTGCCGACTGCCGACACAGAGGTAGCCACAGCCGTGAACTACCGCACTGTACACTGGTTGATAAAGAGATAGTAGTATACTCGTAACAACTAGTATGACACTATGACGACGGTATAAAGAATGGAAAAAAAACCACGGTTAGGTGGTATATATTATAATAATAATAATACAATTATGGATGGACGGACTGCCTGCCGACTGCCGACACAGAGGTAGCCACAGCCGTGAACTACCGCACTGTACACTGGTTGATAAAGAGATAGTAGTATACTCGTAACAACTAGTATGACACTATGACGACGGTATAAAGAATGAAAAAAAAACCACGGTTAGGTGGTATATATTATAATAATAATACAATTATGGATGGACGGACTGCCTGCCGACTGCCGACACAGAGGTAGCCACAGCCGTGAACTACCGCACTGTACACTGGTTGATAAAGAGATAGTAGTATACTCGTAACAACTAGTATGACACTATGACGACGGTATAAAGAATGGAAAAAAAACCACGGTTAGGTGGTATATATTATAATAATAATACAATTATGGATGGACGGACTGCCTGCCGACTGCCGACACAGAGGTAGCCACAGCCGTGAACTACCGCACTGTACACTGGTTGATAAAGAGATAGTAGTATACTCGTAACAACTAGTATGACACTATGACGGTATAAAGAAAGAAAAAAAAATACCACGGTTAGGTGGTATATATTGTAATACAATTATGGATGGACGGACTGCCTGCCGAGTTCCGACTGCCGACACAGAGGTAGCCACAGCCGTGAACTACCGCACTGTACTGTGTCTGCTGCTAATATAGACTGGTTGATAAAGAGATAGTATACAATACATACAACAATATACTACTATACTGGTGGTCAGGCACTGGTCACCACTAGTCACACTGGCAGTGGCACTCCTGCAGCAAAAGTGTGCACTGTTTAATTTTAAATTAATATAATATTATGTACTCCTGGGGGCTCCTGCTATAACAACCTGCAGTGCTCCCCAGTCTCCCCCACAATTATTATAAGCTTTGCCTTTTATACATTGATGTGCAGCACACTGGGCTGAGCTGAGTGCACACAGACTGAGTCACACTGTGTGACTGGCTGCTGCTGTGTATCGTTTTTTTTCAGGCAGAGAACGGATATAGCAGAGAACGGATATATATTAAAATAAATAAAAGTTAACTAACAACAACTGCACTGGTCACTGTGGTAAACTCTGTCTGACTCTGCACAATCTCTCTCTCTCTTCTAATCTAATTTCTAATGGAGAGGACGCCAGCCACGTCCTCTCCCTATCAATCTCAATGCACGTGTGAAAATGGCGGCGACGCGCGGCTCCTTATATAGAATCCGAGTCTCGCGAGAATCCGACAGCGTCATGATGACGTTCGGGCGCGCTCGGGTTAACCGAGCAAGGCGGGAGGATCCGAGTCTGCTCGGACCCGTGAAAAAAACATGAAGTTCGTGCGGGTTCGGTTTCAGAGAAACCGAACCCGCTCATCTCTAATAAAATCACAGACACAATATACACTTTAACTATAATCTGCGGTTATTACTAGTGATGTGCACCAGAAATTTTTCGGGTTTTGTGTTTTGGTTATGGATTCGGTTCCGCGGCCGTGTTTTGGATTCGAACGCGTTTTGGCAAAACCTCCCTGAAAATTTTTTGTCGGATTCGGGTGTGTTTTGGATTCGGGTGTTTTTTTTTATTTTTTTAAACATATTTTTTATTGAAGCAATATATGTAATACATACATAAATTTTCACAGAAGGTAAAACCTATATCAAATAGGAAAAAGCGGAAGGGGGAGTAGATAATATTACAACCGAGTCCCCAATCAAGAGACATTTTAAACACAGTACAAACAACAGTATTACACTTATATAGAACATACAAAAAACCCTCAAAAACAGCTTAAATCATAGAATTTGGGGGTCATTTTGATCCCATAGTATTATTAACCTCAATAACCATAATTTTCACTCATTTTCAGTCTATTCTGAACACCTCACACCTCACAATATTATTTTTAGTCCTAAAATTTGCACCGAGGTCGCTGGATGGCTAAGCTAAGCGACACAAGTGGCGACACAAACACCTGGCCCATCTAGGAGTGGCACTGCAGTGTCAGGCAGGATGGCACTTCAAAAAAATTGTCCCCAAACAGTACATGATACAAAGAAAAAAAGAGGCGCACCAAGGTTGCTGTGTGACTAAGCTAAGCGACACAGGTGGCCGACACAAACACCTGGCCCATCTAGGAGCGGCACTGCAGTGTCAGACAGGATGGCACTTCAAAAAAATAGTCCCCAAACAGCACATGATGCAAAGAAAAAAAGAGGCGCAATGAGGTAGCTCTGTGACTAAGCTAAGCGACCCAAGTGGCCAACACAAACACCTGGCCCATCTAGGAGTGGCACTGCAGTGTCAGACAGGATGGCACTTCAAAAAAATAGTCCCCAAACAGCACATGATGCAAAGAAAAAAAGAGGTGCACCAAGGTCGCTGTGTGACTAAGCTAAGCGACCCAAGTTGCCGACACAAACACCTGGCCCATCTAGGAGTGGCACTGCAGTGTCAGACAGGATGGCACTTGAAAAAAATAGCCCCCAAACAGCACATGATGCAAAGAAAAAAAGAGGCGCAATGAGGTAGCTCTGTGACTAAGCTAAGCGACCCAAGTGGCCGACACAAACACCTGGCCCATCTAGGAGTGGCACTGCAGTGTCAGACAGGATGGCACTTCAAAAAAATAGTCCCCAAACAGCACATGATGCAAAGAAAAAAAAGAGGCGCACCAAGGTCGCTGTGTGACTAAGCTAAGCGACACAAGTGGCCGACACACAAACACCTGGCCCATCTAGGAGTGGCACTGCAGTGTCAGGCAGGATGGCACTTCAAAAAAATTGTCCCCAAACAGCACATGATGCAAAGAAAAATGAGAGAAAAAAGAGGTGCAAGATGGAATTGTCCTTGGGCCCTCCCACCCACCCTTATGTTGTATAAACAGGACATGCACACTTTAACGAACCCATCATTTCAGCGGCAGGGTCTGCCACACGACTGTGACTGAAATGACTGGTTGGTTTGGGCCCCCACCAAAAAAGAAGCAATCAATCTTTCCTTGCACAAACTGGCTCTACAGAGGCAAGATGTCCACCTCATCATCATCCTCCGATTCCTCACCCCTTTCACTGTGTACATCCCCCTCCTCACAGATTATTAATTCGTCCCCACTGGAATCCACCATCTCAGATCCCTGTGTACTTTCTGGAGGCAATTGCTGGTGAATGTCTCCACGGAGGAATTGATTATAATTAATTTTGATGAACATCATCTTCTCCACATTTTCTGGAAGTAACCTCGTACGCCGTTTGCTGACAAGGTGAGCGGCTGCACTAAACACTCTTTCGGAGAACACACTGGAGGGAGGGCAACTTAGGTAGAACAAAGCCAGTTTGTGCAAGGGTCTCCAAATTGCCTCTTTTTCCTGCCAGTATACGTACGGACTGTCTGACGTGCCTACTTGGATGCGGTCACTCATATAATCCTCCACCATTCTTTCAATGGTGACAGAATCATATGCAGTGACAGTAGACGACATGTCAGTAATCGTTGGCAGGTCCTTCAGTCCGGACCAGATGTCAGCACTCGCTCCAGACTGCCCTGCATCACCGCCAGCGGGTGGGCTCGGAATTCTTAGCCTTTTCCTCGCACCCCCAGTTGCGGGAGAATGTGAAGGAGGAGCTGTTGACGGGTCACGTTCCGCTTGACTTGACAATTTTCTCACCAGCAGGTCTTTGAACCTCTGCAGACTTGTGTCTGCCGGAAAGAGAGATCCAACGTAGGTTTTAAATCTAGGATCGAGCACGGTGGCCAAAATGTAGTGCTCAGATTTCAACAGATTGACCACCCGTGAATCCTGGTTAAGCGAATTAAGGGCTCCATCCACAAGTCCCACATGCCTAGCAGAATCGCTCTGTTTTAGCTCCTCCTTCAATGTCTCCAGCTTCTTCTGCAAAAGCCTGATGAGGGGAATGACCTGACTCAGGCTGCAAGTGTCTGAACTGACTTCACGTGTGGCAAGTTCAAAGGGTTGCAGAACCTTGCACAATGTTGAAATCATTCTCCACTGCGCTTGAGTCAGGTGCATTATATGCATTGAGTCCTTTGCTTATATCGTGGGCAGATGTATAGGCTTGAATTGCCTTTTGCTGCTCCTCCATCCTCTGAAGCATATAGAGGGTTGAATTCCACCTCGTTACCACCTCTTGCTTCAGATGATGGCAGGGCAGGTTCAGGACTGTTTGCTGGTGCTCCAGTCTTCGGCACGCGGTGGCTGAATGCCGAAAGTGGCCCGCAATTCTTCGGGCCACCGACAGCATCTCTTGCACGCCCCTGTCGTTTTTTAAATAATTCTGTACCACCAAATTCAATGTATGTGCAAAACATGGGACGTGCTGGAATTTGCCCAGATGTAATGCACGCACAATATTGGTGGCGTTGTCCGATGTCACAAATCCCCAGGAGAGTCCAATTGGGGTAAGCCATTCTGCGATGATGTTCCTCAGTTTCCGTAAGAGGTTGTCAGCTGTGTGCCTCTTATGGAAAGCGGTGATACAAAGCGTAGCCTGCCTAGGAACGAGTTGGTGTTTGCGAGATGCTGCTACTGGTGCCGCCGCTGCTGTTCTTGCTGCGGGAGGCAATACATCTACCCAGTGGGCTGTCACAGTCATATAGTCCTGAGTCTGCCCTGCTCCACTTGTCCACATGTCCGTGGTTAAGTGGACATTGGGTACAACTGCATTTTTTAGGACACTGGTGACTCTTTTTCTGACGCCTGTGTACATTTTCGGTATCACCTGCCTAGAGAAATGGAACCTAGATGGTATTTGGTACCGGGTACACAGTACCTCAAACAAGTCTCTAGTTGCCTGTGAATTAACGGTGGATACCGGAACCACGTTTCTCATCACCCAGGCTGACAAGACCTGAGTTATCCGCTTTGCAGCAGGATGACTGCTGTGATATTTCATCTTCCTCGCAAAGGACTGTTGGACAGTCAATTGCTTACTGGAAGTAGTACAAGTGGTCTCCCGACTTCCCCTCTGGGATGACGATCGACTCCCTGCAGCAACAACAGCAGCGCCAGCAGCAGTAGGCGTTACACTCAAGGATGCATCGGAGGAATCTCAGGCAGGAGAGGACTCGTCAGACTTGCCAGTGACATGGCCTGCAGGACTATTGGCTTTCCTGTGTAAGGTGGAAATTGACACTGAGGGAGTTGGTGGTGTGGTTTGCAGGAGCTTGGTTACAAGAGGAAGGGATTTAGTTGTCAGTGGACTGCTTCCGCTGTCACCCAAAGCTCTTCCCGTCCAGTGTTGGGAAGGTCAGGCATCGCAACCGACACAATTGGACTCTCCTTGGGGATTTGTGATTTAGAAGAACGCACAGTTCTTTGCTGTGCTTTTGCCAGCTTAAGTCTTTTCATTTTTCTAGTGGGAGGATGTGCTTCCATCCTCATGTGAAGCAGACCCACTAGTCAAGAGGAACATAGGAGAGGGTCTCAGCCGTTCCTTGCCACTCCGTGTCGTAAATGGCATATTGGCAAGTTTACGCTTCTCCTCAGACGTTTTAATTTAGATTTTTGGGTCATTTTACTGAACGTTTGTTTTTTGGATTTTACATGCTCTCTACTATGACATTGGGCATCGGCCTTGGCAGACGACGTTGATGGCATTTCATCGTCTCGGCCATGACTAGTGGCAGCAGCTTTAGCACGAGGTGGAAGTGGATCTTGATCTTTCCCTATTTTACCCTCCACATTTTTGTTCTCCATTTTTTAATGTGTGGAATTATATGTCAGTAATATATCAATAGCAATGGCCTACTGTACCGTACTGCTATATATTATATACTGGTGGTCAGCAAAATCATGCACTGTCCTCCTACTACTGCGCACAACAACTAAAATGCACCACAGGTATGGATGGATAGTATACTTGACGACACAGAGGTAGGTAGAGCAGTGGACTACTGTACCGTACTGCTATATATTATATACTTGTGGTCAGCAAAATTATGCACTGTCCTCCTACTACTGCGCACAACAACTAAAATGCACCACAGGTATGGATGGATAGTATACTTGACGACACAGAGGTAGGTAGAGCAGTGGACTACTGTACCGTACTGCTACATATTATATACTTGTGGTCAGCAAAATTATGCACTGTCCTCCTACTACTGCGCACAACAACTAAAATGCACCACAGGTATGGATGGATAGTATACTTGACGACACAGAGGTAGGTAGAGCATTGGACTACTGTACCGTACTGCTATATATTATATACTGGTGGTCAAGAAAATTATGCACTGTCCTCCTACTACTGCGCATAACAACTAAAATGTACCACAGGTATGGGTGGATAGTTTACTTGACGACACAGAGGTAGGTAGAGCAGTGGATTACTGTACCGTACTGCTATATATTATATACTGGTGGTCAAGAAAATTATGCACTGTCCTCCTACTACTGCACACAACAACTAAAATGCACCACAGGTATGGATGAATGGTATACTTAACGACACAGAGGTAGGTAGAACAGTGGACTACTGTACCGTACTGCTATATATTATATACTGGTGGTCAGCAAAATTATGCACTGTCCCTCCTACTACTGCGCACAACAACTAAAATGCACCACATGTATGGATGGATAGTATACTTGACGACACAGAGGTAGGTAGAGCAGTGGACTACTGTACCGTACTCCTATATATTATATACTGGTGGTCAGCAACATTATGCATTGTCCTCCTACTACTGCGCACAACAACTAAAATGCACCACAGGTATGGATGGATAGTATACTTGACGACACAGAGGTAGGTAGAGCATTGGACTACTGTACCGTACTGCTATATATTATATACTGGTGGTCAGCAAAATTATGCACTGTTCTCCTACTACTGCGCATAACAACTAAAATGCACCACAGGTATGGATGGATAGTATACTTGACGACACAGAGGTAGGTAGAGCAGTGGACTACTGTACCGTACTGCTATATATTATATACTGGTGGTCAGCAAAATTATGCACTGTCCTCCTACTACTGCGCACAACGACTAAAATGCACCACAGGTATGGATGGATAGTATACTTGACGACACAGAGGTAGGTAGAGCAGTGGACTACTGTACCGTACTGATATAATACTGGTGGTCACTGGTCAGCAAAATTCTGCTCAGTCCTCCTACTATATACTATAATGCAGCACAGATATGGTGCGTTTTTCAGGCAGAGAACGTATAATACTGGTGGTCACTGGTCAGCAAAACTCTGCACTTTCCTCCTACTATATAATACTGGTGGTCCCCAGTCCCCACAATAAAGCACACTGAGCACAGATATTTGCAGCACACTGAGCACAGATATGGAGCGTTTTTCAGGCAGAGAACGTAGATATTTTTAGCACACTGAGCACAGATATTTGCAAGCACACTGAGCACAGATATTTGCAGCACACTGAGCACAGATATTTGCAGCACACTAAACACAACTGAGAGAATGCTGCACACGTCCTCTCCTATCAGCTCCAATGCACGAGTGAAAATGGCGGCGACGCGCGGCTTATTATATAGTATACGAATCTCGCGAGAATCCGACAGCGGGATGATGACGTTCGGGCGCACTCAGGTTAACCGAGCAAGGAGGGAGGATCCAAGTCTGCCTCGGACTTGTGTAAAATGGGTGAAGTTCGGGGGGGTTCGGATTCCGAGGAACCGAACCCGCTCATCTCTAGTTCTCAGTATAATCAGTGCGCTGTTAGACGTATGCCCATTTTCCGCCATTAGTGCAGTGGGATTAAGACAATTGATGAAGTTATTGTGTCCCCGGTACAAAATCCCATCTAGATTCCACTTCACTAGGAAGGCGATAGCGAGATTTTACCAATTAATATCAGTGATTTATAATGAATTATTAATTACAGTGATCTTGCCAAATAATTACAGTGATTTTGTCATTTTCTACCAGTGATTTGGACCAGTAATACCATTGATTAGAACGAATAATTCCAGTGATTTTGTCATTTTCTTCCAGTGATTTGGACCAATAATACCATTGATTAGAACGAATAATTCCTGTGATTTTGTCATTTTCTTCCAGTGATTTGGACCAATAATACCATTGATTAGAATGAATAATTCCTGTGATTTTGTCATTTTCTTCCAGTGATTTGGACCAATAATAACATTGATTAGAACGAATAATTCCTCTGATATTGAGGTGTTTTTTGTCGCTTAGCTTAGCCATCCAGCGACCACAGTGCACCTCTTTTTCTCTTTTCTTTGCATCATGTGCTGTTTGGGGCCAATTTTTTTAAGTGCCATCCTGTCTGACACTGCAGTGCCACTCCTAGATGGGCCAGGTGTTTGTGCTGCCCACTTGGGTCGCTTAGCTTAGTCATCCAGCGACCTCTGTGCAAATTTTAGGACTAAAAATAATATTGTGAGGTGTGAGGTGTTCCGAATAGACTGGAAATGAGTGGAAATTCTGGTTATCGAGGTTAATAATACTATGGGATCAAAATTACCCCCAAATTCTATGAATTAAGCTGTTTTTGAGGGATTTTTAAAAAAAAAAACACCCGAATCCAAAACACATCCGAATCCGACAAAAAAATTTCAGGGAGGTTTTGCCATAATGCGTCCAAATCCAAAATACGATCGCGGAACCGAATCCAAAACCAAAACACAAAACCCGAAAAATTTCCGGTGCACATCTCTAGTAAATATACAGTGCATCCAGAAAGTATTCACAGTGCTTCACTGTTTCCACATTTTATTATGTTACAACCTTATTCCATAATGGAATAAATTAATTTTCCCCTCAAAATTCTACACACAATACCCCATAATGACTACGTGAATTTTTTTTTTAGATTTTTGCAAATTTATTAAAAATAAAAAACTAAGAAATCACATGTACATAAGTATTCACAATCACAGCCTTTGCCATGAAGCTCAAAATTGAGCTCAGGTGCATTCTGTTTCCACTGATCATCTTTGAGATGTTCCTACAGCTTAATTGGAGTACACCTGTGGTAAATTCCATTGTTTGGAAATGATTTGGAAAGGCAAACAGCTTTCTAAGGTCCCACACTTGACATGTCTGGAGGAATTGTCTGTAGACCTCCGAGACAGGATTGTTTCGAGGCACAAATCTGGGGAATGGTACAGAAAAATATCTGCTGTTTTGAAGGTCCCAATGAGCACAGTGGCCTCCATCATCCGTAAATGGAAGAGGTTCAGAACCACCGGAACTCTTCCTAGAGCTGACCGGCCATCTACACTGAGCGATTGGGGGGAAAGGGCCCTAGTCAGGGAGGTGACCAAGAACCTGATGGTCACTCTGTCAGAGTTACAGCATTCCCCTGTGGAGAGAGGAGAACCTTCCAGAAGGACAACCATCTCTGCAGCAATCCACCAATCAGGCCTGTATGGTAGAGTGGCCAGGCAGAAGCCACTCCTTAGTAAAAAGCACATGGCAGCCCACCTGGAGTTGCCAAAACGCACCTGAAGGATTCTCAGACCATGAGAAACAAAATTCTCTGGTCTGATGAGACAAAGATTGAACTCTTTGGCGTTAATAACAGGCGTCGTGTTTGGAGGAAACCAGGCACCGCTCATCACCAGGCCACTACCATTCCTACAGTGAAGCATTGTGGTGGCAGCATCATGCTGTGGGGATGTTTTTCAGTGGAATGAACTGGGAGACTAGTCAGGATAGAGGGAAAGATGAATGCAGCAATGTACAGCGACATCCTTGATGAAAATCTTCTCCAGAGCACTTTTGACCTAGACTGGGGCGACGGTTCATCTTTCAGCAAGATAACGACCCTAAGGACACAGCCAAGATATCACAGGACTGGCTTCAGGACAACTCTGTGAATGTCCTTGAATGGCCCAGCCAGAGCCCAGACTTGAATCCGATTGAACATCTCTGAAGAGATCTGAAAATGGCAGTGCACCGACGCTTCCCTTCCAACCTGATGGAGCTTGAGAGGTACTGCAAAGAGGAATAGGCGAAACTGCCCAAAGATAGGTGTGCCAAGCTTGTAGAATCATATTCAAAGAGACTTGAGGCTGTAATTGCTGCCAAAGGTGCATCAACAAAGTATTGAGCAAAGTCTGTGAATACTTATGTACATGTGATTTCTTAGTTTTTTATTTTTAATAAATTTGCAAAAATCTCAAACACACTTTTTTTACATTGTCATTATGGGGTATTGTGTGTAGAATTTTGAGGGAAAAATTAATTTATTACAGTTTGGAATAAGGCTGTAACGTAACAAAATATGGAAAAAGTGAAGCGCTGTGAATACTTTCCAGATGCACTGTAGCCCTAAATATGCATCAATGCATAAAGATAGATCATAAATAGAAGTAGATATCATTTGTCTGTAACTTTAACATGAAACAAATTAGGAGACTGCCCCTGTCCTATGCAAAAAATTACTTGTGTAAATTTACAATATGAGTTTTAGTCTTATGGTAAACAATGAAAATTAAAAACTTGGGCTGGTCAGTATTGTATAACGGTATTCCTAGTTGGTAAAGAGTTGATTATTTAAAGTGGTACAACTATCTGCTGTATATCAGTTGTCATTTACTTTCATAAAACCTGTGTTGAATTCCAAAATTTTGTTGTGACAATTTTAGAAACAAGACAATGGCATCAATCAAATCTGGAGGGACCTGGGCAGATCTCCAGGAAAGGTATAAATGTTTTTCTTCATTATCAAGCATAATTGTAGATTCATAAAATGTTAGAATAATATAAATACATTTTAAAAATTTCAGATATAGGAGTATTGTCATAGGACAGCCACTGATGGAATTATATATTGCACACATCACTATTTGGGCACCTAGTATAATTGAGGATGGAATAACCTTCTAATTGAATATTTGAGTGAAGACTTCTTGGGATCCGTAATTGAAGTTAAGCCTGTTTACAATCTGTAAAAGCTTAGACAGTATTCCACAGTAATTGTAATTTCCATGTTTGACTGGATAACTCTCATTTATGGCTATAACTAGGGTTGTGCAGCAGGAGCGCCTGCACAGAGCACACACTCCCTGTGGGCGGAACCGTCCACCTCCACCTGCTATCACAAATGATATGGTCTATTTACTAAGGGGGTCATTCCGCGTTGATCGTACATAGCAACTTTTTGATGCCCATGCGTTCAACTAGATGCCACCTATGGGGGAGTGTTTTTTTGCATAGCAAGGCTGCGATCGCTTGTGCAGCCCTGCTATGCAAAAAAAGTTTTGTGTAAAACAAGACCAGGGTAAGACTTACTTACCCTGTGTGATGAGTCCAGCGTTGCAGGTCCCGGAATTGACGTCAGACATCCGCCCTCCAAATGCCTCGACATGCCCAGAAAATATTGAGTTGACGCCCCGGAATGCCTTACTCCTGACAATCTTCTTGCGGTCGCTGCTGCGACTGCTTTCTTCGCTAGCGGTGTCGCTGCCCATTGCCGCCCATCGGCGGGCAATGATGCGCCTGCGCAATGAGGGTGCAGCACATGCGCAGTTCTGACCCGATTGCACGGCTGCGACGAAGTGCAGCGTGCGATCGGGTTGGAATGAACCCCTAAGTCTCAGGTGAAGATAAAGTGAACGTAGATAGAGGACCAGCCAATCAGCTCCTAACTGCCATGTCAGAGGCTGTGCTTGAAAAATGACAGTTAGGAGCTGGTTGGCTGGTACTTTATCTCCATCCACTTTATCTAAATCCAAGGATTAGTAAATAAACCCCTAAGTATGCACCACCCAACTAGCTGTCACCGGCCACTGCAATGTATAATAGAAAAGGAGCCGAGTGCATCGCTACTAATACACATTACAGCTTCCATCACTGTAGTTGCCTGCCCCATGTACTCCGCCCCCATACCTATCTCCTGTAGTGTCTACAGGGACTTGGAGAGATGTCATGACATCTCCCCAAGTCCAGTCCCACAGTGCCCTGTGCTGAAGAGCCATTCCGTCAGCAGTAGTCTACCAGTTAGGTGACACTAGCGGAGACTGTGGCTTCCCCTGGCTCCCACAGGGATGGACTAAGGAGCTGTGTTATATGGGTAATTGCTGCATTTAGAAGAAAGACCCAGTGAGGGGGTGGGGGTGGGGGAGGGGGGTGTTGGGGATTTCTACTGTGCGTGGAAACAGTTCCAAAAGCAACGCCACAACTGCTTTAATGCTATGCATTTACCCTTTGGTTTATTAGTTTATTAAAATAATAAGACCAACTACCATAGTAGCAGAGTGTGTGACTGTTATTTCATAGCCCAATGTGTTTACTTGGCTTTTTTGCACCATTGGGTGGTACATTGAGGCCCTCTGAATATTTGTTTTGACCCCACAAGTGTCTTTTTATGCCCTTGATCAGGACAATGGCTCTCATGTTCACGATTGAAAAATATATTACAGTACATGCATAATCTTAAATGATAGATACTACAAATCTCAATCATGGCAGGTATCCAGCTATAGGAAGGGCTTGTGAAGAGCAGAACAATTATATGTAAAAATAAATACCTGTATGAATATTCCCATAAGCTATAACTCAGATATGATTAATAGCTTAAAAAAACACAATAGCATAATAATACAGTGCATTACACAAAAGCAATTAAGGCATAAAGGAATCACTATATGCTTCTAAGCATCAAACGACATTGCCAACAAAGCTATTATAATGACAATGTGTGAAACAAGCATAAATCATAATACGCTACTTGACACAGAGCAGATGCATTCAGATAGAAGTCAGAATGGAACACATATGTTCTGGAACAAAATAAGATATAAGTGAAATCTCCAAGAGAATACTCAATTTCATAGACACCAAAATGTAGGCTTGCAATCTTTCTAGGCAAAGTTCTGAAAGTTGTTGCTACTGTACAAGACTGAGAACTATGCACAATAGATGTTTCACATCATGCCATGACACTTCATTAGGAGAGGCTGTTCATTAGTTTTATAAACTGGGTAATAGGTTGTCAGTAATTAACAACCATGGCCAGACCACCTGAAATCTGAGTATATTACAATCTTATTTAAAAGAATGTATAGATATGGGATAAAGGAGAATACTAAATTGATATTTTTAAATATTTGTCATGTATTTAATCAATTAATAGCTATAACAAGAGTTTCCTAAACTACGCCCAGGCTCGGACTGGCCCATAGGGGCACAGGGGAAACCACCGGTGACCCGACTGCCTAGGGGCCCACACTCTCAACTATAGATTATGATGTTACATTATACTGCACAGGACTATGGTGTATTTTCTTCAGGGCATTTCCATTATTAATCTGGTACATTATCATGCATGCACTAGCAGTATTTACTATATCTATTTATCAAGGGGCCCAGACCATGCACTAATGGTTACCCAAGCCTCTAAGAGTGGGCCCCTACCACTGCATTTCCCCGGTGGGCCCTTCATACCCCAGTCCGACACTGACTACGCCATTACAGTCCAGGTTTTAAGGATATCCATTCGTGAATCCAGATCATTAAATCAAATTAACTGTGATAATAATTAAATCAACTGTTCTCAAGCATGAATATACTTTAAACTGCAATGACTGAGCTTGGAAAATTGTGGCTTAAACTACTCTACTGACTACGACTAAGCAAATGAAGGGTTGCAGTAGTTTGCAGCTCCTGTGAGTTATTTACAATTAGAGTTGAGCGGGTTCAGTTGTAAGAGAATCGAACCCCCCAGAACATTACGTTCTGAGCCAGAATCCAAGTCCGGCTCGGGACTTCCCGCCAGACTCGGAAACCAGAATGAGGCAAAATGTCATCCCGCTGTCGGATTCTCTCGGGTTTTGGATTCCATATAAACAGCCGCGCATTGCCACCATTTTCTCTCCGGACTTGGAGACTGAGGGAGACAGACCTCTGTCTCTCTGTGGGTGGTGGAGTTGGTTGGGGTCAGTGTGTGCTCTGTAGAGGTGCTGCTCCTGTCACTGTGGTGTCCCTGTGATGTTAGGGGTGCTGTCCTGGCTGTCACTGGTGTTTCATGTGCTGTTAGGGGTGCTGCAGCTGTACATGGATGTTGCTGTCATGGCTGTCACTGTGTTGTCTAGGTGACAGGGGCACTGTCCTCCTGTATGCTGTAAAAATACAGGGGTGCTGGCTGTAAAAATTCTGGGGTGCAGTGAAAATAAATGTACACTGGACCTGTTTTGTATGCTGTAAAAATTCTGGGGTGCTGTTGTTAAAATAAATGTACACTGGCCCTATCTTGTATGCTGTAAATATTCTGGGGTGCAGTGAAAATAAATGTACACTGGCCCTATCTTGTATGCTGTAAATATTCTGGGGTGTAGTGAAAATAAATGTACACTGGCCCTATCTTGTATGCTGTAAATATTCTGGGGTGCAGTGAAAATAAATGTACACTGGCCCTGTCCTGTATGCTGTAAAAATTCAGAGGTGCAGTGAAAATAAACGTACACTGGCCCCAGTTGTGCAAGTAGAAAAAATGTCTTGTAGGTACTGTGTGCACGTGTGCCAAAAAATGGGTGTGGCCAAATGCCACATGGGGCATGGCCAATGATAATGGGGGTGTGATACACATAAGGGGGGCCAGATACACATATGACCCCAATAGTGCCAGATACATGTTGCCCCACAGTGCCTGATATACATTGCCCCAGAGTGCCAGATAATCAAATGCCCCCACAGTGCCAGATACACATTGCCCCACAGTGGCAGATACACATTGCCCCACAGTGCCAGATACCCAAATGCCTCAGTGTCAGATACACATTGTCCCAGTGTCAGATATACATTGCCCCACAGTGCCAGATACACAAATGCCCCCACCAGTCCAGATATACATTGCCCCACAGTGCCAGATACACAAATTCCCCCACAGTGCCAGATACACAGTGCCAACCGGGCCAGATATGCATTGCCCCACAGTGCCAGATACACAAATGCCCCAGTGTCAGATACACAGTGCCCCAGTTTCAGATATACATTGCCCCACAGTGCCAGATACACAAATGCCCACACAGTGCCAGATACACAAATGCCCCCACAGTGCCAGATATACATTGCCCCACAGTGCCAGATACACAAATGCCCCCACAGTGCCAGATACACAAATGCCCCCACAGTGCCAGATATACGTTGCCCCACAGTGTTAGATACACAAATGCCCCCACAGTGTCAAATATACATTGCCCCACAGTGCCAGGTACACAAATGCGCCCACAGTGCCAGATACACAAATGTCCCACAGTGCCAGATATACATTGCCCCAAAGTGCCCCCCATGCTCACCACTGCCTCAGTCTGTTGTTGCTATGTGAGGGGAGGAGAGCGCAGCATGCGCCTCTCCTGCCCCACAATGCCTGTGAAGCCCGGTCTCCGGTGGTGGGTATCTCAAATGAGGCGCCGGTTCAGTAGCCAATCAGAGCTCATGGACCGGCAGCCAATCAGGAGCCACGGCTGCTGGTCCACAAGCTCTGATTGGCTAGCAAACCGGTGCCTTATTGAGATTCACCCTACTGCTGCTGCAGCCGCCGGAGACTGGACATCACAGAGAATTGAGGGGCAGGAGAGGCACTGCGCTCTCCTCCCCTCACACAGCAGCCAGAGGGATGCAGGTATGGTGGATGGCCCAGTAGTATGGCATACCGTCTGGGAATTTATTACCGGTACACCATACCGCCCCCGTGCCACCATACTTGCAGCGCTGACTGGCCCTGTCTTGTATGATGTCAAAATTCTGGGGTGCTGTTGTTAAAATAAAAGTATACTGCCCTGTCTTGTATGCTGTAAAAATTCTGGGGTGTAGTGAAAATAAATGTATACTGGCCCTGTCTTGTATGCTGTCAAAATTCTAAGGTGCAGTAAAAATAAATGTACACTGGCCCTGTCTTGTATGCTGTAAAAATACAGGGGTGCTGTTGTTAAAATAAAAGTACACTGGCCCTGTCTTGTATGCTGTAAAAATTCTGGGCTGCAGAGAAAATAAATGTACACTGGCCCTGTCTTGTATGCTGTAAAAATACAGGGATGCTGTTGTTAACATAAAAGTACACTGGTCCTGTATACTGTAAAAATACAGGGGGGCTGTTGTTAAAATAAATGTACACTGGTCCTGTATGCTGTAAAAATACAGGGGTGCTACTGTTAAAATAAAAGTACACTAATCCTCTCTTGTATGCTGTAAAAATACAGGGATGCTGCTATTAAAATAAAAGTACATTGGCCCTGTCTTGTATGCTGTAAAAATACAGGGATGCTGTTGTTAAAATAAAAGTACACTGGTCCTATATACTGTAAAAATGCAGGGTGCTGTTGTTAAAATAAAAGTACACTGGTCCTGTATGCTGTAAAAATACATGGGTGCAACTGTTAAAATAAAAGTACACTGGTCATGTTTGCTGCAAAAATACAGGGGTGCTGTTGTTAAAATAAAAGTACACTGGTCCTAAATGCTGTAAAAATACAGCATTTAGATATCAAATAAATGTACACTGGCCATGTCTTGTATGCTGTAAAATTACAGGGGTGTTGTAAAAATACAGGGGTGCTGGCACTGTCCATGGTTGTGATGTCTAGGCCTGACCTTCACAACACTGTATGGAAAGAGGAGGCTCCTACCACCATTTTCACACCCTCTGCAAGTGCTGGGAGGAGCACCACCAGTCCAGTTGCTGAAATTGAAGATGTCACTGTAGAAGTACACCAGGATGAGGAGGATATTGGTGTAGCTGGTGCTGAGGAGGAAGTTGACAATGAGGATTTTGATGGTGATGGGGTTTGTTTGAATAAGGCACCATTGGAGACAGTTGTTGGCTATAGGATGAGAAAGCCCATTGTCAGGCCTGGGCAAAATTTAAAAAAAAGCCACCTCTTCAGTGTGGAATTATTTTTCCGCAAATCCGGACAACAGGTGTCAACTCATCTGTGGCCTTTGTCAATCCATAATAAGTAGGACTAAGGACGTTAACCACCTTGGAACATCCTCCCTTATACGTCACCTGCAGCACATTCATCATATGTCATTGTCAAGTTCAGAAACTTTGGGTAATAGCATAAGCAGTCCAATGACACCTAAATAATGCGGTTTGTTTGAATATTATTTCTCTGTGAGGATGAGGATGTAAACACTGAGTATGACATCTTGCCTCTGTAGAGCCAGTTTGTGCAAGGAGATATTAATTGCTTCTTTTTTGGTGCGGGCCCAAACAAACCAATGATTTCAGCCACAGTCATGTGGGTGTGTGGGAGGGCACAAGGACAATTCCATCTTGCATGTCTTTTCTTTGCAACATCATTCATGGGGTGCTGCCCTATATGGGGTGCTGCCCCTCTGCCCTATCAGTCATGGGGTCCTGCCCCACTGCAGTTTAAGTCCAGGGGTGCTGTTGCCTGTGTGCTGGGCTGTGTAATTCTCCAGGAGTGCTGCCTATGCTGTATAAATCCAGGGGTGCTGCTGTACTTGATCCTAGGTTTAAATGAAAGCCTAGAGCAGATATGAAATAAGCTTCAACATCACAAACAGATTTGTGAAAACAAAGCCGCAAAGGTGGAAATAGAAATTGCTATTTTGACTAAGTGTTTTTTAATAAAGTGGGGAGAGACCACATTTGTTGCCAATATCAGTGTTACTCAGAAGAGCCAGAATCATAATCCAGCACAAATGCCAGAGAGGTAAAAGAGAGATTTTCTGCCAGAGCATTAGAGAGAGGTTCTTCTCAATGATTTAATGTTATGGACTGACTCAAATGAATGGCTGCAATTAGTCAACCTTAATTTTGACAAATTTTGATTTATTATTGATGTTCCACATTTTGGAATTATTTATTTAAAAGATGCGCATTTGTTGTACAGGGTTCTTTTCCTAAGGGCTGCATAGGGTTATTGCAAGACCTCGCGGTGTTAGAAGAGCAGATTTTCAGTGATCTTGCATTGCATCAGCTTTCCATTGTGCTGCATCATTAGATGGGCCAGGAGCTCCTGTGAGGCACAAACAGTTACTGAATGAGGACCAGTATTGAGTCTCATGGTGTCTTGCAGCCAAGAAGATGTCTGGCTTGCCAGGCTGAGGCATGCTGTGGGCACAGAGGTTAGCATTGCTTCCTCCCACAGTCCTACTTATAGTATGAAATGATTTTCAACTCTAGAATGGTAAGCTCCACTAGGGCAGGGGCTCAATAACAATAAATTCACTGCACAGTCATGCTTAGTACTGTACCTAACCCACCCAAACTCAACTTGCCCAATCCGAGGCTGATGTGGGGGCTCAGAAGGGGCTGTTAAAACATTTAAGGGGCTGTTTTATTTAAAAATTAAATGCTGCATGTAACTGGGATCTGTGAAAAACAAAAATAAGGCATCTGCCACAAAATATGTAAATAAAAATGCAATAGAAAATGGGAAAAAAGAAACTCATGAGATTTTTGCAAAATAAGTCTCCAGACTCCGTGGAGGGGAAAATATCCAATCTTGATCCTGTGGTATACATCAGTTTATTTGCATCCCAGCAGTAAATACGAGATTATCTTAATCCCTGAAAATGGAGAAGGGGGTACAAATTTGGAGGCTTTGGCCCCTAGTTTTTCAGTTTGTCCAGTAATGTGGTAATTAATAATTATATATTTGCTTGGATGAAGTCCTCTCTGTTCCACACCAATATAGGAGTGGAGGTGAAAGCCTTTGTGTTGTTCCTGATTGCCTGTGCCTATCTAATTTTTAATCACCTTCTTGACACTGTCCTCTTCCTCTTGCCTGTTCTCATAATGTGAAAAGTCATCAAAGAATGAGGTGGTATGTTTGTAGCTAGCTATGATTCAGAGAACTTGGCAAGCTTTTTACAGGGGGACCACCTGTTGCTGAAATGATGGGTTTATTAAACTGTGCATGTCCTGTTTAAACAACATGTTCAAATCAAATTACTTTCTAACAAATATTTAAAATGCCAGCTCTAATATATACTGTGGATGCCTGCGCATCTTATTACCATGTGCTATGAATGTGCGCTATACATCGCAAAACACTACATCCCATAAGAGAAAACAATACACCCACATAGTTACATGGTTACAATTTACACAGTTAGCAGTTATTATAAACTACTTCAAATACAGACACAGCTAGCAATACAATTACCATATGTTGCACAAATGCGCTCTCCACTCCATATCACTCTCTCAGTAAAATCATGCAGCCACTGGACAGAAAACATCTCGACCATCATCTGGGACAAACAGGGCAGCCGGCTCTGTGTGTGTGATCAGTTATATCCTGAGTCTGTTGGGGGCGTGCACAGATCTTGTGTTATTGGTCTAGGGGAGGGAACTTTTTCATTCATGATGAGTCATTGGTCAGTTCATATGCAAGCAATGTCCAGCCTTGATGGTGTAATTACAGGGGTTAGCCACTGGATCCTTTCTGCATGCATGCTGTCTTCCAGGAAGTTCTTTGTTGTCATTCAAATTGTGGCTTTATATTCCTACATTCAATCATAACTACTCATTGCAATGTGCTACAATCTAACCACAGGCACCAAATTAACACACTCAATCTGATTACTTTGACACCAAGCACAACATGTCCATCTTGCTCCGCTCCAATAACAGTGAGGTGTTCAGAATAGACTGGAAATGAGTGGAAATGAATGTCATTGAGGTTAATAATACCGTAGGACCAAAATCACCCCAAAATTCTGTGATTTTAGCTGTTTTTATGTTTTTTTCAAAAAACATCTAGATCCAAAACCCGAAAGGGTAGTTTTGGCAAAAGCAATCCAGATCCAAAAGCGAAGATACAGAACCAAAACACAAAACCCGAAAAATGTCTGCCACACATCTCTACTTGCAACATATTTAAAACTGAGTGTGCTTGCTTTTGCCCACCCATTGCTTATTGATCTTCTTTCAACATGTCACTCACATGATGTAAAGTGTTATTCTGTTTGCTTTGGGCCTCATTTAGAGTTGGCCACATTTTACTTAAAGATAGTAGAAAGCTACATATGCCTGATGCTACATAAGTGACAAGTTTGGGTGTGTAGACATATTTAATGGTAGTGTTAGGGTTGCATGCTTGTTATTATTGGCAATTTGGCAGGGTAGGGTTTACATGTTGGCCTATGGGAGTAAGCAAGAACTGGGATCTTTTATGTTACTTAAAGTCTGGTCTTAAAAATACTTTCTTTGACGTAGGGAAATCCAGCCTATCCTTCGATGTTTAGTGCTTGTTTATTGTATCATTTCTTTACGCTATTAATTGTCAGAGGGATTTACAACTAGATGGGAAATCAGTGGTAGTTAACAACTACTAGTGGTAGTTAAAGTGCAAATCCCTTTTGCTAGGCGAGATGTCATTCCCCTAAAAGTCAACCTACAGTAGGCTTCTTCCTAGAAATTGGGCCCTGTAGAACTAAGCTAAAAAATGGGTGGGGAAAACCTGTAGCTCAGATTGCATCAGGGACATACTGTAAATTAATGGACTATTGCCTCTATTTTGTTAATTCCATCTTGGCTAGAGCTGGGAATGCAATGAGTTCTTGACCACCCATTTTTTCATGCAGCTATTTAAATTCTATAAAAAGCTGAGACTTTCTTAATTCCATTTCTAGTGTCAGTGTCTTAGTTTTTATTAAGTCAAATATTAGTTGGTTTTAGTCTATTCATGTTCATGTTTATAAGTGAACTTATAAAATGACTAGGCCTCAATCTTGAAAAAAAAGGGATTCTCAAACATACCAAAAAAAATTCAGATAAAATATAAGTTATTGCTTTTGCAGTAGCAAAATAACAGAATTATTGCAGGTTATTTTGTATAAGTGATATAGCATAAAAAAAATCTAAGTTTTCTTTGTACATCATGTTAACAGAATATAATTCTCATTGATTCACAAAGATAATTGTCACCTATCCACAAATAAATGCACCATTGACCTTCCTGTAAACAAGCCTGTGCAGCCAAAAGTAGAAATTGCATTCTATTTATTTTCACTCACATATGCCATCTTCAAATTACTGTACCAAGCAGATCAATCAAATCTACTTGAACACAAGTTCCCTGCAGCTAATTGACAGACCGGATCTATTCAACAAAGTCCTGCATGCCAGCTCGTATTGCTGAAATCCACATTAAATACAGCCTCTGGTGTTTCACATGCAGGGAAGCCCAGAGATTCTGGTATTTTATGTGGATTCTATGGGTTACTGTGCAAAACCTCAAGGTTTGTTACATGAAAAAAATGCAGAATAATGGAATAGCTCAAGACATAAATCTCTGAGCTTTTCCCTGCTTGGGAAACCCAATCAATAATTGAATATGCCCCATAGACTTCACATGAAAAAAGCAAACACATTAACCCTGATAGGATAAAAAAACACATTCGCCCCCACAGGACCTAAAAAATAGAACACATAGGTTTTACATAAAAAAAAACACACATTAACCCACACAGGGAAAAATAAAACACATAGGCTTCACATAAAAAAGACACACATTGACCTCAACAGGAAAGAACAAACATACTGACACTGATAAGAGAAAAGCAACTAAACACATAGGCATCCACATGGAAAAACCTAAAAAACAGATTGGCCCCCACAGGAACAAATAAATAAAACACATTGGCCCCCACAGGAAAGTAGAAACAGGATAGGAAAAAACACATTGCCCCCTACCACAGGAAAAAAAAGAAAACACATAGGCTCCCTCAGGAAGCAAAAATACCTTGGCCCTCACAGGAAAAAAAATCTAATAAAACACACATTGGCAATGCTAGGTAAAAAAACAAACACATTGGCCCCCCACAGGAAAAAAATAAAACACATTGTCTTCAACAGAAAACAAAAATAAAACACATATAGTAGGTTTCACATGAAAAAAACACACACATTTGCACTGAAAGGAGAAAAACAAACCATTGACCCCCACAGGAAAAACTAAAGCACATGGAAAAAAAATAAATGGAAAAAGTTTATAATTTTGGGGGGAGAAGCTATAACTCATGTCTCAAATATTGTCACTATCTGTCTGGAACAGGACTTTGGGCCACAGATCTACTTGCAAGCTGTTGACTGTTGCATCCAGGCATCCTCCACGTGACTTGGCAGCTAGTGCAGTTAGTCTCGCACAGTGCCAAATGGCTTCTCGAGTGAGTGCTTCCACCTCCTGGTCACTTTCTTTGCTATGTTACGTCAAGACATCACATTGCTCTTACATGCCTCTGGAATTGGAGCAGTGTCAGGCCTACTCTGCTCCTCCTTTCTGAACAGTGGCATCCATCAGAGCTAGGAATCAGTGATGCTGTGCAGTAGCTGGGTGGCAGAGGTCTAGATTGGAGAGGAAGACCTAGGCACACCACTAGCATAATATGCATTGCATCAGGAGCCCAGCAAAAAGAGATTGTGATGCCAGCCACTTTATGCCGCCAGGGCATCCTGCGATGGCACCGGCCATTTACGGCCCTGCTGACAGTGTCTACTTCCAGGTTTGGCTCAGTTGCATTGACTGTATGAGAGGATGCTGATACTATACTTGGCCTACAGTATGCTTGCTGGCACTTTCTCCAACACTGTTCTACCTCTCTGTAATTAGTTGATATGTAACTGAATCTACATATGAACATAAGTGTACTTTTAGTAAGCAGATTTAAATAACAATACCCCTCCAAATCTATGTGAATCCCTACATGTCTAATTATAATATTTATCATGGGTCTCTAGTTTAAATGCAGAATTTTATATTTTGAATTATGTTCGCATATTTTATATTTCCATATTAGTGTCAATATTCCATTGGTGACTGATGCAGATATTCTGTCCTTTACCCATATATTGGGTCAGGAAGGAATGCTTGCTTTTGAGGTTGCATATTTACCTGCCACATTGTGGATTTTATCTTGCCTTCATCGCTATCAGCTCAATCTATGAAAGTATAAAGTTCATGAACCCGTTCCTTGTTTTTGCAACCTTACTAATGATGTTACTATTTAATTACCAACAATGTATAAAAAAGTGCTAAAAAGACAATTTTTTATTTTCACAGCTTAACACGTGTGCGACAACAATATGGCCTTTTGCCTCGAGCCGGGTGGGATGATCTGATTGCCATGACCTCTTATGAAAAGGCTGTTTCAGCTAAACACAGGAATAAAACTCTGCCCAGACCATTCCTGCCAAGGTAGGGTTAATTATGCATACTGTATATATATCAAAAAGATTACAGCCATATGCATTATTGGAAGCAATCTCTCACTGTATTTCAAGGGAAAGTATTTACTCTATATTATAAATTCCAAAGATTTATAAGTTAATGCTTCTGCTGTGGTGAAATTGCTCTTATTTTCCATAAGGTTCTTCACAGTCATTTTAGGTATTGAGCAATATTTTAAAGTCAAACTCAGCACTAGTATAGCCCTTTTGCACAATGCACTTCTTTTTAAGGTTGCACTATTTTTCCTTTCCTGTAGTCTTCTGTCCATTCGAGGATATTTTTTTTATTTCCCAGGATGAAAGGCTGGGGTCTATTTATTTAGTTATTGCACTTTTTTTATACCTTTTCACCACACATTTTAATTATTTTTTTGTGTATATGTCATGTTTGTGGGGGTTTGGGCGAGACCCTTAGGGGCCACCCTCTCCCCAAGTCTCCTGAAAGTCTCTCCTTCTGAGGAAAGCTGAAGAATACATTTTCCACTGGGAAATTCATCCAACTTTAAGGAGAAAGTGGCGACCCTAAGCCTAGTGGCAGAGGGAAGCCTGAAGAACCTTGCCCCCTAGGGGGCCTTTTGGCTTCAGGGGTTGGGGATTCAGGGGTCCCACTGTGCTTTGGTGAAGAGAGACCAGAAGATTTCCTTTTCCCCTCATCAGAGCCTTCTGACTCTGAGGGTGTTGGGAGAAACGGGGACCTTCTCCTTTTGGAGAGGTCCAAAGACCCAAGCCGCCAGCACAGTTTGTGTACTGCAATGGGTGAAATGGACCATACACCTCAGGCTTAAAAAAAAAAGTAAATTAGATATAAACATGCTTAAGGTCAACAATTACAAAAAGGATTCCTATCTGATTGCATGCCATTCTAATTAGACCTTGGAAGTTAGTAAAAAATCTTGTAGTATAACAAATGGACCTTTTATCCATGGTAAAGGAGAATTCTAATTAGATGATATCCCTTGGGGTACAGTTTGTTGTCAACAAATGTATATATTGATTAAAATGACCTCTGGCTGGGGCTCCAATGTAAACAAGGAAAACACTTCTAATCATCATCATAGATTTCAGAAACCTGAGATTCTACATTAATGATTACACATAGTCACTATCATGTACAAATATACAATAGACTATTTAATTTCCCAGAAGGAAATGTTAAGTCATATCATATATCTTATATCTCACCAGCAATTCTGTATTTTCAAAATGATTCCCTGTTATAACAATAACACAGATAATGTTTTATATATATATATATATATATATATATAAGATCAGGGTACTTACCTGTCTTATAATTTAAATAAAGAGTGTGTTTACGCTCCACTTGTAGGTAGTAAACAGCACTTCACATACTTTTCTCTATTACTAAGAGGATTGGTGAGTGCCCTCATTTCTCAGCATCTCAGTGACCCAGGGACGTGCGGTGAGCTAAATGGCTCAGGAGGTACTGGTTAACCCCAGAGCCAGATTTCCATGCAATATATAAGCCAAAGCGTACATCTGGGCATTATACACAGGTGCAGCTGTATAAACTCCTGGAAATCTGGTGAGTTTTGATTAGAGATGTGTGGAAAGAATACACTGCCTCACCTGCCATAGACTTTTTACTCTAGAGTTTGGGCTATAAAAATTATTAGACTAATGCAAAGAAGATATTTCAAACAAATTCTTAGTATTTTTTATATACTTTATTCAATCAAAACTCTGGTTTAAATGTAAGTATGACAGGAAAGGCTCTGCCCCACCTGCCTCACCCCATTGCACGTCACTGCAGTGACCTGACTGCTCTCAGTATACCTATAGCTTTTGTTTGCTTTCTTCTCACTCTCCACGCCACACACACACAACTCCATACAGACTCAGTCACATCCAATATATAAGTGTTTTATATCAAATTTATCAGCATAGTTATTAGCAGAGTTGCACGGGACCTGCCGGCTTACTCACGCCAGGTATCTCACGCTGTATGGCGTATTGATGCTAGATGTACAGTATGAGGACGCATCTGTATATTAATTTTTTAGCAATGTTATAGCCTTCAGTTTTCTTGGTGTCATGTTCCAGCAGAATAATAGACGTCAGTTATCCAGCACTCTCTATAGTGTGTCCTTAAACAAATTGCTTTGTATTTCATAAATAGTCATCATTGAGAATAAGACAGTTGAAGATTGATCCATTTGTGACTTCTGCTATAACTCATCAAGTCATTCATTATTTTCTACGTAATAGAGCTTACCTGCATTCAGGTGTGTATCTAGAGAGGAGGAGGCCCATGTGAAGGTTCCGTCTGGGCCCCCTCCTCTCTAGCTGGCAGCACTGTAGCTCTGGGCACTAGGGTTCCTAGGGGACCCTAGTGCTGTCCGACAGCCTAAAGAGCATGCGCAGCGGCCACTTTCCCAGTGATTTTCCTACTGTGCAAGCACAAGACACCAGGAAAATGGCGCCACGCCGTTTTCCCAGTAATTTCTGAAGGGTAAGTATTAAAAATAATGGGTGCAGGGTGTGCAGCGTGGCCTCCTGGATCGGGGGGGGGGGGGAGGGGGGGGGGGCGTGTGCCTGTATTACAAGAGTAGTCTGTTCGGTCACTCAGTAGATGTGTAATGACACCCGAGTTCGGCGGTCAAGTGGGATGCCGGCCGAACTTGGACTTTTTTTTAAAGGGCAATCAAATTCATGCCTTGTAAGTGATTGTCCCTTTAAAAAAATGCTGAACTCGGAAGTCATTACATCCGGCCCATGGTCTCTGAACTGTTGAAAAAAAAATCAGCTCACTTTTTTCTCGCGTTATTAATATTATTAAATTATAATGTTACCAGTATATGATTTTTTGTATGTCAATAAAGTTTATTGTGTTTAATAGTACAGTATATATCAGCCAGTGCACCATTTGCATGTAACTTATTTTTCTAACTGATCTGAGTGTACAAACCATGCACGCTATCTATTACTGAACTACAGCTGCACAGGGTTGGGTTCATGCGACCAGTGGTTGGCAGACCGCCGGTCACCATATCAATGACTGGATCCCGGCTTTTAGATGGCCGGCTGGGGGGGAACATAATAAAGCCCCTTGCGGGCTCACTGTGCTCGCCATGCAGAGGGCTCAATATCTTGTTACGCTCGCCACAGGTTCTATTCACACTCTATGGGTGTCGTGGACACACATGAGTGGGAATAGTCCCTGTTGGTCGGCATGCCACCGTTGGGTTTTTCACTATGCGGGATCTCAGCATTGGTATAGTGACCGCATTCCACACTCACTGAGCAGTAAGAACTGTACAGTTACTATATGCCTACACCTGCTCTACCACATCACCTGGTTTTCTCATACTGACCCCACTATACAGAGCAATCTTTTAGGTCATATCTAAAATTGTGCTTATTGCCTATACACCAAGTCAATATTCAAGAGAATAGTAACTATTATTTATAAGGAATTAGTGACAATAATTATGCCCCATGGCAATGATGCAGAATTAGAAGTAAGCCGTTTGCACATTACTGAAAAGCACGGATAAATAAGGCATATGCTGTACACACCTCAAGATGTGCCCGCTTCTCTGTTCATAGCAAATGCAACTGGTTCAGTGTTCATTTTTACAAGGATTTTCAATTTAGTTCTGGTCTTAGTTGCTTACTAAAAATTGCAGTTTGTTTAAACGATGCAGTTGAACAGTGACGGCGAGTGTTATGGAGTGATGAATCACAGTTTATACTATTCAGATCAGATGGATGTGTTTGGGTTTGGCAATTGCCAGGAGAACATCTGATGCCAGAGTGTACAGTACCTACAGTAAAGCATGTAGGTGGTGGTGTTATACTGTGGGGCCGTTTAAGCTGGTTTGGCATGGGTGCACTAGTAGTAATGTATGGTCACATTAACTCTAAGAAGTATAGAGATGTTCTTGATAACTATGGGGGTCATTCTGAGTTGATCGCTCGCTAGCAACTTTTTCCTGCGCTGCGATCAGATAGTCGCCGCCTATGGGGGAGTGTATTTTCGCTTTGCAAGTGTGCGAACGCCTTTACAGCCGAGTGGTACAAAAACAGTTGTGCAGTTTCTGAGTAGCTCTGGACTTACTCAGCCGCTGCGATTACTTCAGTCTTTTTTGTCCCGGAATTGACGTCAGATACCCGCCTTGCTAACGCTTGTACACGCCTGTGTTTTTGCAAACACTCCCAGAAAATGGTCAGCTGACACCCATAAACGCCCTCTTTATGTCAATCACCTTGCGATCATCTGTGCAAATGGATTCTTCGTTAAATCCATAGCCCATCACCGATCCTCTTTGTACACATATGACGGGCCTGCGCATTGTGGTGCATACACATGCGCAGTTTTGCCAAGTTTTAACCTGATCACAGCACTGCAAAAAGTTGCTAGCGAGCGATCAACTCGGAATGACCCCCTATGTTCTCCCTACATTGTAGCAGTTCTACGGAAATGACAAATGATTTTATCAGGACAACAATGCCACCTGTCATGTTTCCAGGGAGACGCTGGACTGGTATACAAAAAATTTGGTAAGCCGGATGGACTGGCCAGCACAGAGTCCAGATCTTAACCCCACTGGGAACCTCTGCGATGAATTGGAACGATGGGTGCATTCTAGGCCGACTTGCCTTTCTTCATTGTCACAGTTGGTCACTGTACTTAAGGTGGAATGGCAAAACATACCATCTGCCATTGTCAAGGAACTTGTGGACAGTTTACCAAGAAGGGTGTATACAGTAATCACTGAATGTGGTGGACCTACAAAGTACTGACGTCAATAAAATCTTGTCTATTGCTGCCCGAGTCCAATCACTTTTGTCAACATAGTGTATCATATAAAAATTAATGCCTTACATTTGTTGGACAAATAAGTCTAATAATATACATATTTCCTATATAGCAGGTTATATTTATTTTCTGTAAATATGTAGAACAAATAAATGTAAAACCCTACTCCCAGTGTTAATTTTGACAAGGATTTTAAATTTGGTTTAGTGGCTTTTGTTTTGGTTTACTTTAGTGAAGATTTAGGGCCTAATTCAGGGTTGATTGCAAAAGCAAAATCTTTCTCTAATAGGCAAAACCATGGGGGTAATTCCGAGTTGATCGCAGCAGCAAATTTGTTAGCAGTTGGGCAAAACCATTTGCACTGCAGGTGTGGCAGATATAACATTTGCAGAGAGAGTTATATTTGGGTGGGGTGTGTTCAAACTGAAAACTAAATTGCAGTGTAAAAATAATGTAGCCAGTATTTACCCTGCACAGAAACAAAATAACCCGCCCAAATCTAACTCTCTCTGCACATGTTACATCTGACCCACCTGCAGTGCAAATGGATTTGCCCATTAGAGAAAGATTTTGCTTTTGCGATCAACCCTGAATTAGACTCTTAGTCAGTGGATCTCAGTTTTCATTTTAGTCCAATTCAGTCAAATGTTATAATTTTAGTTGTGAAATAAACTGTCATCGACTAATACTTTTAGTCAAAATTTTGTCATCAAACTTAACACTGCACTAATCATCAGGAATGTATGCCTGCACTTAACCTGTACTACTGTAGGTACAAATGATTATTTGGCTTGTAACCACGTAGCCGCATCCAACCACGTATGCTCTGCATTGTTTTGAACTGTGTTTTGCAATTTATATATTGATATGTCTGCACTGTTACTGTTTATGCAGTTTGTAAGGTGCACTGGACCTTTATTTGCACCATTATAATAAAGAATAATAAGACTACAAAAGAGAAAGCAGATGTACAGAATTTATGTGCGTGTCTGCATGGCCCTCATTTGTGTAAACTCATCCTCACTCAAATTTGCCTATGTGTCGGCTTGTGACTTACACAACTTCTGTGGCTGGCTAAAGTCAAGCATGCATTTCAGTTGGTTTTACTCAGCCACATGGAGGCAATCATGAGACCGCCTGTTTGGATCCTGGCGGTCACAATGCTGACGCCGGAATCCCGACAGGTGGTGAAATGCTGCCGCTGGAATACCGACGCCACTGGCATTTCTCCCTCTGTGGGTGTCCACAACACCCATAGAGGGAGAATACAACCTGTCGCGAGTGCAGCAAGCCACCGTGCCTGCAGCATGGCTAGCGCAGTGACCCCACGCTCACCCTGCTGCCGGCATACCGGTGGACGGGATCCCGCTGTCGGGATAATGACAGCCGGTATCCCGGATTCCGGTAAAAGTATGTATTCCAACACAGAACCTGAGTGCATCATAGGTGTCACCAGGGTCGGACTGGCCCACAGGGGTACTGGGGAAACCACCGGTAGGCCCTACTGCCTGAGTGCCCACTTCTTCCCCTAGGGATCAGGTTCCAGACTGTGCACTTGTATTATACATGGTGGATATGTTGCATTACACTGCACTAGACTATTGTGTATTTCAAGCCTCTGTGGAGGCTGGCCACTCTCCCTTTGTAGGCTGGCCACACCCTTAAGTATGGGCCCCTACCACTGCAACCCCCCAGTGGGCCCTTCATGCCCCAGTCCGACACTGGGTGTCACAGATTAAAGGGATGTTATGGCAAGTCTATCTACTATGTGTGACAAAGCTTCTTCCCACCCCAGTTTCTCTTCTTCTGTCCAAAGGGTCAAAACTCTCAGATTGCATTTGATTCTGTATATCAGCATTTGCGCACACTAATTTCTTAGCATAAGCAGTACAAATTCACACAAGATACACTAAGCAAGAGGGCATACATTCAAGTCTGTTTCAGCCCTTATGCCAAATTGAGGTCAAGTACTCTAACTGCGAGGTTCTCTGTGCTTGGTAATTACAGTAAATCTGAGAATGGACCCGAATCTGGTTTTGGCTGCATTATCATCTCCTTTGGAACTTTAAAACTCCCCCCTGCTGTTTTATATGCAGCAGGGAGCTTAGAAGAGAAAATGTATTTTATTTGTATTTCTTAGTTGTCTGGGAACTTCTTGTCTGACATCTGCAGAGAACTACGTTCCCTCCATTGTCTGACATTTTCATTACAGGGTCTTTCATATTGTGTAATTCTTTTACAAAGTGTTTTATTGTTCTGCCTTTGTTAAATGCTTGTGAACTATATTTATATTGTTGAAATGATAAAAAAAACACCAACACGGGAAGCATTAAAAACAATTATTTGTGAAATACAATACATAAAGTAAGACGCCACTGCAAGCATCTGCAATGCAATAATGACAACTTAGGCAGATTGTTGATTATTGTTTTTTTATGTATTTGTATGCAACAATGTATTCTTGATAAAACTGTTTGTTGCAAATTGCAGGCTTGTTGCACAAATGGATTGTAGCCTAGTCACAACACGTGGATTTCCTCTTTTTCAATCAATTGTTAAATGAATTTGATTGCGGGGATCATCTGGAGAAAGCTGTAGTTTATATGATAGGAATGCAACTGGCACAATTGTTGCTGTAGTTGTTGTAGTAGAACAGCTTGTAAAAATTAAAGTTTAGGATACATACATTAGTATGAGCTTTATTTTCAGGAATAACCTAAATTGCTAGAAAAATAAATATATTTTAGGGACATTTGATTAGTCGGATCCAGTATGATTTAATGGCAGACGGGATACCAGCTGTCATGCCATTATAGCGCCAGTTGCATCCTGTCTACCGAAATCCTGGCAGCGAGGTTGCGAGTCCCCTAGTGGGCTCACTGCACTCGCCATGCTTCAGGCCCGGTGGCTAGCTTCGCTTGCCACAGGTTTTATTCCCACTCATTTGGTGGCATGAACCCACCAACTGCGATGTAATTATGGGAGGGTGTCGGGATTCCGGACGCTGGTATAATGTTCAGGATACCGAAGCCTGAATCCCAACAGCCGGCATTTTAACTGCATCCTGATTAGTCAGAACACTTTTTTGGTAAAAATCTTAATTTTTTTTGTAAGAGGAGGGTACTTGCTTTAGGGAAAGCAGTGACATGTCACCTAGGGGCTTTGTCAGACCTGATCGCTAGCAGGCAATTTTTGCACTGCTGCGAACAGATAGTCGTCGCCTTCAGGGTATTTTAGCTGTGCAAGTAGTGTGCGAACGCATGTGTAGCAGAGCTGTACAAACAGAATTTGTGCAGTCTCTGCACAGCCCAGGACTTACTCAGCCGCTGCGATCACTTCAGCCTGTCCGGGCCCGGAATTGACGTCAGGAACCCTGCATGGGAACGTCTGCGTTTTTCCACAAACGCCTTCTTCCTGTCAATCTCCTTGCGAACTCATCACTAAGCAGCAATCCGCTTTGTACTCGTGCGACGCACCTGTGCATTGCAGTGCATACACATATGCAGTTTAGACCTGATTGCAGGCTGTGCGAAAATGCAGCCTAGCAATCAGGTCTGAATTAGGCCCCTAGTGCGATATGTTAGCGAGGGCAGGCTGCAAATGACACCAAGAAAATGGAAAGTATAAAATAAACATCAAGAATTATAACGTGGAAGGGGCAAGTGCCCCAAAGAAGACAGCTTAATTATTTCAAACTCGTATCAAAATAATTATGGTATCATCTGTATCTCTATATAAAAAAAATGTTCATACTTACAACTTATTTTTATTTTTTATTGTTCTGAATTCAAGAAAAATGTGAAATTTAATTAGAGATAATATATAAATAACTGAGATACATCCTTAACCTGTTTAAAGCATCATTACAGTGCATTAGATAGTAAAAATTTAAAGACGTGCGCCACTGAGCATCGCCATGTGTAAAGACTTTAATGGGGATTTCTGTGAACATTAAACCCGAGGGTAAAACACTCTAAAGCATCAGATGTTGGATGTTTAATAAAAGTTAATTATATTATGGTACACATATTATACAGAAAGTTTATACACTGATTTTTAGGCTAACTAGAAGTATAAGCACTAGTAATAAAGTTTCTAAATACTGGATTGCAAAGCACAGTATATTGATATCTAAGCTGCCTAGTATTATATGTTGTACTAAGTAACCTACTGTAACTTATTACCAGCTTGCAGAGGTCACATCCAGAAGCATGGTGCCATTCAAAATATCTTCTGATTGGCCTGCCCTGCAGACCAATCAGAAGATGCAATGAATGACCCGCTAGAGCACACAATAGTCCATACACACTGGATGATATGCACAATATATGGGTCCGATCCACTAGATCGGACGATATATTGTCTAGTTTGTATCCAGCTTAACGGTTCTTTTGATCTCTAAATTTGAATTCCAGTCTTACAGATGTTGCTTCTGTATCCAAATCTAGTTTACAGACGAAAAAAGTGATCCAGCCAAATACTGATCTACAACTGCATAAGCAGCATGAGGGGTAAGTAACCTTCCTAAGAAAAAATAATGTACAGTAAATATATGGTATAAATACTTGGCAGAAGCTGTGAAACTCTGTTGCCCTAGTTCAGCATGGTGTTCCCGGTACATAATATCTAGATGCAATGTTTTTACAAACAGAAATTATGGCACTCATGTAATGTACACATTTCTCATTATGCATCATCACTCATAAATAATATTCAATAACTTCTTGGGAAATCAGAAATGTACACACAACATTATACAACAGGAGTATTCAACTATTATCTAAGTGAGCCAGTCAGAAAAGTCAGGGAGATTTTACAGGCTGCACTGTATATTTGAGGAGAGAGAGAGAGGATCCACATTCACTGCTCCAAGATAGTCATAAGATGGTTCTCCATAATGGGCTGACCGTGTGGGCTGCCGGGTGACCAGATGATGTGCATTTGCTGTTCTTGACAAAGGTCCACAAGGGACCGAAACAACAGCAAGCTGCTGACAAGCTGCTATTCTGATTGCCATCATGTGTTAATGGACGTACCTTTGAGGTAAAATAAAATCATTGTTTGGAATATATATATATATATATATATATATATATATATTCCAGAGAGAGAGAGACAGAGATGTGTGTGTGTGTGTGTGTGTGTATATATATATAATATGAATTTACTTACCGATAATTCTATTTCTCGTAGTCCGTAGTGGATGCTGGGAACTCCGTAAGGACCATGGGGAATAGCGGCTCCGCAGGAGACTGGGCACATCTAAAGAAAGCTTTAGGATCACCTGGTGTGCACTGGCTCCTCCCCCTATGACCCTCCTCCAAGCCTCAGTTAGGATACTGTGCCCGGACGAGCGTACACAATAAGGAAGGATTTTGAATCCCGGGTAAGACTCATACCAGCCACACCAATCACACTGTACAACCTGTGATCTGAACCCAGTTAACAGCATGATAATAGAGGAGCCTCTAGAAAAGATGGCTCACTACAACAATAACCCGAATTTTTTGGTAACAATAATTATGTACCAGTATTGCAGACAATCCGCACTTGGGATGGGCGCCCAGCATCCACTACGGACTACGAGAAATAGAATTATCGGTAAGTAAATTCTTATTTTCTCTGACGTCCTAGTGGATGCTGGGAACTCCGTAAGGACCATGGGGATTATACCAAAGCTCCCAAACGGGTGGGAGAGTGCGGATGACTCTGCAGCACCGAATGAGAGAACTCCAGGTCCTCCTCAGTCAAGATATCAAATTTGTAGAATTTTACAAACGTATTTGCTCCTGACCAAGTAACTGCTCGGCAAAGTTGTAAAGCCGAGACCCCTCGGGCAGCTGCCCAAGATGAGCCCACCTTCCTTGTGGAGTGGGCATTTTAAGATCTTTGGCTGTGGCAGGCCTGCCACAGAATGTGCAAGCTGAATTGTACTACAAATCCAACGAGCAATCGTCTGCTTAGAAGCAGAAGCACCCAGTTTGTTGGGTGCATACAGGATAAACAGCGAGTCAGATTTTCTGACTCCAGCCGTCCTGGAAACATGTATTTTCAGGGTCCTGACCACGTCAAGCAACTTGGAATCCTCCAAGTCCTTACTAGCCGCAGGTACCACAATAGGTTGGTTCATGTACAATGCAGAAACCACCTTAGGTAGAAAATTTGAGGACGAGTCCTCAATTCTGTCCTTTCAGAATGAACTATTAAGTAAGGGCTTTTATATGATAAAGCCGCCAATTCTGACACCCGCCTGGCTGAAACCAGGGCTAACTCGTCACTTCCATGTGAGATATTTTAAGTCCACAGTGGTGAGTGGTTCAAACCAATGTGACTTTAGGAAAACTCAACACAACATTGAGATCCCCAAGGTGCCACTGGAGGCACAAAAGGAGACTGTATATGCAGTACCCCTTTTACAAATGTCTGAACTTCAGGCACTGAAGCCAGTTCTTTTTGGAAGAAAATCGACAGGGCCGAAATTTGAACCTTAATGGACCCTAATTTTAGGCCCATAGACAGTCCTGTTTGCAGGAAATGGAGGAAACGACCCAGTTGAAATTCCTCTGTAGGGGCCTTCTTGGCCTCACCCCACGCAACATATTTTCGCCAAATGCGGTGATAATGTTTTGCGGTTACGTCTTTCCTGGCCTTGACCAGGGTAGGGATCTTCAGGATCCGGCGTTCAACCGCCATGCCGTCAAACGCAGCCGCGGTAAGTCTTGGAACAGACAAGGCCCTTGCTGGAGCAGGTCCTTTCTTAGAGGTAGAGGCCACGGTTCGTCCGTGAGCATCTCTTGAAGTTCCGGATACCAAGTCCTTCTTGGCCAATCCGGAACCACGAGTATAGTTCTTACTCCTCTCCTTCTTATGATTCTCAGTACTTTTGGTATGAGGGGCAGAGGAGGGAACCCATACACTGACTGGTACACCCACGGTGTTACCAGAGCGTCCACCGCTATTGCCTGAGGGTCCCTTGACCTGGCGCAATATCTGTCTAGTTTTTTGTTTAGACGGGACGCCATTATGTCCACCTCTTGTTTTTCCCAACGGTTTACAATCAGGTGGAAGACTTCTGGGTGAAGTCCCCACTCTCCCGGGTGAAGGTCGTGTCTGCTGAGGAAGTCTGCTTCCCAGTTGTCCACTCCCGGAATGAACACTGCTGACAGTGCTATCACATGATTTTCCGCCCAGCGAAAATCCTTGCAGCTTCTGCCATTGCCCTCCTGCTTCTCGTGCCGCCCTGTCTGTTTACGTGGGCGACTGACGTGATGTTGTCCGATTGGATCAATACCGCCTGACCCTGAAGCAGGGGTTTCGCTTGACTTAGGGCATTGTAAATGGCCCTTAGTTCCAGAATGTTTTTATGAAGAGATGTCTCCAGGCTTGACCATAAGCCCTGGAAATTCCTTCCCTGTGTGACTGCTCCCCAGCCTCGCAGGCTGGCATCCGTGGCCACCAGGACCCAGTCCCGAATGCCGAATCTGCGGCCCTCTAGAAGATGAGCACTCTGCAACCACCACAGGAGGGATACCCTTGTCCCTGGTGACAGGGTTATCCGCTGAAGCATCTGAAGATGCGACCCGGACCATTTGTCCAGAAGGTTCCACTGTGCGTGGAATCTGCCGAATGGGATTGCTTCGTAGGAAGCCACCATTTTTACCCAGAACCCTTGTGCATTGATGCACTGAGACTTGGTTCGGTTTTAGGAGGTTCCTGACTAGCTCGGATAACTCCCTGGCTTTCTCCTCCGGGAGAAGCACCTTCTTTCTGGACTATGTCCAGAATCATCCCTAGGAACAGAAGACAAGTCGTCGGAACCAGCTGCGATTTTTGGAATATTGAAAATCCAATCGTGCTGCCGCAACACTACCTGATATAGTGCTACACCGATCTCCAACTGTTCCCTGGATCTTACCCTTATCAGGGAATCGTCCAAGTAAAGGATAACTAAAATTCCCTTCCTTCGAAGGAATATCATCATTTCAGTCATTACTTCAGTAAAGACCCGGGGTGCCGTGGACCATCCCTACGGCAGCGTCCGAACTGATACAGTTCTGTATGACATGAAGGTAAGCCTCCTTGATGTCCCGAGACATCATGTAGTCCCCTTCTTCCAGGTTTGCAATCACTGCTCTGAGTGACTCAATTTTGAATTTGAACCTCTGTATGCAAGTGTTCAAAGATTTTAGATTTTAAAATCGGTCTCACCGAGCCGTCTGGCTTCGGTACCACAATAGTGTGGAATAATACCCCGTTCCCTGTTGCAGGAGGGGTACCTTGATTATCACCTGCTGGGAATACAGCTTGTGAATGGCTTCCAAAACTGCCTCCCTGTCAGCGGGAGACGTCGGTAAAACAGACTTTTGGAAACGGCGAGGGGAATACGTCTCGAATTCCAATTTGTATCCCTGAAATATTATCTGAAGGATCCAGGGGTCTACTTGCGAGTGAGCCCACTGCGCACTGAAATTCATTGAGAACGGGACCCCACCGTGCCTGAATTTGTAAAGCCCTAGCGTCATACTGAGGGCTTGGCAGCGGCGGAAAAGGTTTTCTGTTCCTTGGAACTGGCTGATCTCTGCAGCCATTTTCCTCTCCCTCTGTCACGAGCAGAAAAGAGGAACCCTTTTGTCCGCTTGCCAACCAGGACTGCGCCTGATAATACGGCGTCTTATTTTGAGAGGCGACCTGGGGTACATCCCCTCTTTTAAGGCAATACTTCCAAATGCCGTTTGGAATCCGCATCACCTGACCACTTTACTGGAATAATTGGACAACGCACTTATACTTGATGCCAGTCGGCAAATATTCCGCTGTGCATCCTGCATATATAGAAATGCATCTTTTAATTGCTCTATAGGCAATAATATATTGTCCTTATCTAGGATATCATATTTCCAGTCAGGGAATCCGACCACGCCAACCCAGCACTGCACATCCAGGCTGAGGCGATTGCTGGTCGCAGTATAACACCAGTATGTGTGTAAATACATTTTAGGATACGCTCCTGCTTTCTATCAGCAGGATCCTTAAGGGCGGCCATCTCAGGAGAGGGTAGAGCCCTTGTTTTTACAAGCGTGTGAGCGCTTTATCCACCCTAGGGGGTGTTTCCCAACGCACCCTAACCTCTGGCGGGAAAAGGTATACTGCCAATAACTTTTTAGAAAATATCAATTGTTATCGGGGGGAAACCCACGCATCATCACACACCTCATTTTATTTCTCAGATTCAGGAAAACTACAGGAAGTTTTTCCTCACCAAACATAATACCCCTTTTTTTGGTGGTATTCATATTATCAGAAAAGTGTAAACTTTTTCCATTGCCTCAATCATGCAATGTGTGGCCCTATTGGAAATCACGGTTGTCTCTTCACCGTCGACACAGGAGTCAGTACCCCTGTCGGCATCTGTATCTGAGGTAACGGGCGCTTTAGGGCCCCTGTATGAGACGTCTGGACATGCACAAGCTGAGTAGCCGGCTGTCTCATGTCAACCACTGTCTTTTATACAAAGCTGACACTGTCACGCAATTTCAACAGTACATCCACTCAGGTGTCGACCCCCTAGGGGGTGACAACACAATTTCAGACACTCTACTCCGTCTCCTTATCATTTTTCTCCTCATACATGTCGACACCAACGTACCGACACACAGCACACACACAGGGAATGCTCTGATAGAGGACAGGACCCCACTAGCCCTTTGGGGAGACAGAGGGAGAGTTTGCCAGCACACACCAGAGCGCTATATATATACAGGGATAACCTTATATAAGTGTTTTTCCCTTTATAGCTGCTGTATTGTTATATACTGCGCCTAATTTGTGCCCCCCTCTCTTTTTTAACCCCTTTCTGTAGTGTAGTGACTGCAGGGGAGAGCCAGGGAGCTTCCCTCCAACGGAGCTGTGAGGGAAAATGGCGCCAGTGTGCTGAGGAGATAGGCTCCGCCCCTTTCTCGGCGTCCTTATCATCCTTTTTCTGTATGTTTTGGCAGGGGTTAAATGCATCCATATAGCCCAGGAGTTATATGTGATGCATTTATTTTAGCCATATAAGGTTTTTTTATCGATTTATTGCGTCTCAGGGCGCTGCCCCCCCCAGCGCCCTGCACCCTCAGTGACCGGAGTGTGAAGTGTGCTGAGAGCAATGGCGCACAGCTGCGGTGCTGTGCGCTACCTTATCTGAAGACAGGATCGTCTTCTGCCGCCGATTTTTCCGGACCTCTTCGCTCTTCTGGCTCTGTAAGGGGGACGGCGGCGCGGCTCCGGTGACCCATCCAGGCTGAACCTGTGATCGTCCCTCTGGAGCTAATGTCCAGTAGCCTAAGAAGCCCAATCCACTCTGCACGCAGGTGAGTTCGCTTCTTCTCCCCTTAGTCCCTCGATGCAGTGAGCCTGTTGCCAGCAGGTCTCACTGAAAATAATAAACCTAAACTAAAACTTTCACAAAGAGCTCAGGAGAGCCCCTAGTGTGCACCCTTCTCGTCGGGCACAGAAATCTAACTGAGGCTTGGAGGAGGGTCATAGGGGGAGGAGCCAGTGCACACCAGGTGATCCTAAAGCTTTCTTTAGATGTGCCCAGTCTCCTGCGGAGCCGCTATTCCCCATGGTCCTTACGGAGTTCCCAGCATCCACTAGGACGTCAGAGAAATATATATATATATATATATATATACATATATACATACACACACACACACACACACACACACACACACACACACACACACAAATATAGCTGGGTCCACACTCACATTTTGATAATTCACTTGCTGAAGTGTGATCCAAAGTAGTCTCCCTTCCAATGTAATTATAATATTTTATGTAATGCAAATATTAAATCAGATCATCACAGAAAAGGAATATACATCAACGTTTGTTAAGACCCTGATTATATATATGATTTTTTATATATATATATATATATATATATATATATATATATATCCTCCAGTGAGAGCAGTGGCACTCCAAGTCAATTTTTAAATAGTTGTATTCAATTCAAACCGTGTATAAAAGATACCAAAGTTTTGAGGCCAGCAATACCTCGTTCTCAAGGTATACATGTATGCATCAATACAATGCCACAAACATGCAGACATGTATACCTTGAGAATGAGGCATTACTGGCCTTGAAACGTTGGTATTTTTTATACATGTTTTGAATGGAATACAAGTATTTGATAATTGATTTGAAATGCCACTGCTTTCACTAGAGAAAATATCAATTTCTACAGAAGGCACGCTAGCATATTAAATCTACACAAAGTGAGTGCTGGTCTGCCCTAGCCCATTATATATAACATGTCACACAGCAGCATAATTTTATATACATTACACGTAGTGCCCCTGACACATTACATGTAGTGCCCCTGATTCATATTACACCACATTGTAGTGCCCCTTATTCACGTTAGGTCACTCAGTAGTGTCCCTTATTCATGTTATGCTACACAGTAGTAACCCTTATACATGTTATGCCACGCAGTGGTGCCCCTTATACTCAATGCCCACAGTAGTCCTGCTTATACACAAATCCCACAGTTGTAGTGCCACTTACACATAATTCCCACAGTAGTGCTTCTTGTACACATAATTCCCACAGTAGTGCTTCTTGTACACATAATGCACACAGTAGTGGTTCTTGTACACATAATGCCCACAGTAGTGCCTCTTATACACATATCTGCCTCTGTCACTCCAACAGTTCACCATCCATGTCCCTCCAGCAGCTTCATAGCCTCCCTGTGTCCCTCCAGCCTTCTCTTTCCTTGTCTTCACATGCACAGAGTCTGCTCCTCTTTCTTCCTCACCATGGATAAGGTCTGGTCATGGCTGGCAGACAGCGCTCATGTGGGGGTGGGGGGGACACTGTCACTGCCGAGCTGCGGCGCAATCTTCCCTGAGGGACCTCATGTAGGGACTGACATGTGGGGTAACAGAGAGCGCCTCCCCCCCTCACTCTCTGCTTTCTCACACAGAAATGGATCTAGGTACACCATTACCGTAACATGCAATGCATCGGGCACCCAGCAGAAGGGATTGAAGCGGCTGTGGTGAGCATAGCGGGTTCCTTCCCCAGTGCATCTCACTTAGTGCGACCGCACCGGCTGCATCACCATAGTTACGGCCCTGGATGGTGCATTGGCACAACCTGGTCTGTGTTTGCTACCAGCCAGGATCAGCTAGCCAAATGCTGTGCTACCTAAAATATAGCAAGAGCTTCCGCTCCTGTTTGCATCTGCTCGTGGGCTGCATATGGCCCACAAGACACCACTTTCATATGCCTCTTTTGTAGAGAGCAGTCACTCTTATATATTCTAATCTAATTCAAATGACACTACCATAACACAACACTTCAAAATGTCACATAAAATCCCCAAAAAACAAAATAAGTATTTTTTTTTAGCTATAAACACCAAACACGATAGCTAACACAAGTTACAAAGGGTACGTTTCTAAATTAAAAGATTGTCTGTGGGAACAGGTTCATGTCATACACTGTTATGCCACCATATTAGAAAAATAAACATTATATGTTTCGTAGATTTAAAGTACCAATAATTAAAAAAAACAACCCGGTTGGATATGCCTTTTAAATTATTGCCACTTTAAACCTAGCTGCAAAATATGGCAAAGTTACGACGGTGCCTGCAACACACAGGCTAGTACATTTGTCTTTTCAATTTATTTATTTATTAACAGTTTCTAATATAGCGCTGCAAATTCCGTCGCGCTTTACAATTGGAAATAACAATGATATAAGAAAACTGGGTAATAACAAACAGTCATAGAGGTAGGAGGGCCCTGCTCGCAAGCTTACAATCTATAGGGAAATAGGCATTTATACACAAGGATAAGTGTTATCTATTGCATAGTTGTCCACCAGATTGCAAAGGTTCTTGGTGGTCTGTATGATATGGTCACACAGCAATGATGAACAGGGGTCGGGAGGAAAGGTGAGAATACATGTGAGGAAATGTGTGGACTGTGCAGAGTGGTATCCGGACCCCAGGTCGACAGCACAAAGGTTGACACACCATAGGTCGACGCCAATTGGTCGACACACCTTAGGTCGACATGGACAAAAGGTCGACATGGGCAAAAGGTCGACAGGAACAAGATCGACATGGAAAATGGTCGACATGAGTTTTTCACGATTTTTTTCTTTTTTTGAACCTTTTCATACTTAACGATCCACGTGGACTACGATTGGAACAGTAAAGTGTGCCGAGCGAAGCGAAGGCACCATGCCTGAAGCATGGCGAGCGAAGCGAGCCATTCGAGGGGACGCGGTGCACTAATTGGGGTTCCCGGTCACTCTACGAAGAAAACGACACAAAAAAACATAAAAAAACCCATGTCGACCTTTTTCCATGTCGACCTTGTTCCTGTCGACCTTTTGTCCATGTCGACATAAGGTGTGTCGACCAATTGGCGTCGACCTAAGGTGTGTCGACCTTTGTGCTGTCGACCCTCAGTCCCAGACCCGTGCAGAGTGGATGCAATTTGATTTAGCAAACAAATTCCGATTTCTTACTATTTACCATTAGAATGAGTATAATATAATTCTGTTAGATCCCGTCACTTCTGTATATTCAGCATTGCAATCACTGTACTAGGCTTTGTCTATATTACCTCTTTCAGCAGTATGCAGTGTAATAGAAACACATCTCATGCCTCTTGAACTGATTACAGGCATTGCAATTTCAGAAAATGGAGTCAACCTAGGGCACAGTCTTGAAATAGAATGTAACATTTTTGTTTAGAGCAGAGAGCCAAAAGCATACAAAATACGGTATAATTCTGAGATCAGTATAAGCTGCTACAGCATCTGCTCATACAAAATGCTGGAAAGCCTACTGGAGCAGCAAAGAACCATTAGCGGCTATACAACACTACATGAGAAGAACAAAGCAGGGTCTTACATTATTTTAGCACAGTAACAGATAATGTGGTTATTTCCTGAAACCCCTCGGAAGAAAACAGCTACTGAAGACGCTGCTGTAGTTGCAGAAATGTACGTCTTAAATAAAGTTGGTTTACTTTATTTTATTTTTTTTAAGAAGAGAAAATGCTAAAAGAGCTTCCAAATGTTTCTGATCAAACTCTGATCTACATGGTTTTTGCATGAGAGCCATAGATAAAATACAGTGGGGAAAAACACGTATTTGATGATGTCTGGAGCAATCTGTAATGGAAATTCACAATATCCCAGTATTGTGTAACTATGTCATATTCATTTTACACTGCATATGGAAGGAGAGTGGTATAGAATGGAAGGAGAGTGGTATAGAATGTTGACATTGATTTTATGTTGACATTGACATGTTGATATGCACAGCGTACTGTCCATTCTGTCCAAAAGCTTTGCTGTAACATTCTGTTCCATAATGACTACATACCTTATGGTTGTGGTATATGTACTTTGAACCCCACTTTTTTTTTTAAATAAGTAGCTTTACAATATTACATCATATCCCTAAGGAAAGAATGAAATACAGCTCTGAAACGTTGGCTTCTACTCAGACTTGCCTACCCTCCCGAAATGGCTGGGAGGCTCACGAAAACTGGGAGACCCTCCCAGCCCCCCAGAAATGCAGCCAAGTGTTCGTAATCTAACCCGCACACCTGCTACCCCTGCAGCCTTTAGTGAAAGTGGACAGTGCAGGGGGCCGATGACCTGATTTGCGTTGAATCACGTCATCGTAGCCCCGCCCCCTACTCTACAGTGCCTATTTCCTCGGTACTGTACAGGAAAGGGTGGGGCTACTATGAGGCATTCTCAAGGCCATGCCCCTGCATGCCCATCGTCCTGCCAACCACTCCCCTGGCAAGCCCAGCATCCATGGTCACGGCCCTTATGCGCTGACCCGGCTGCCCCCTCCCAAATGAGGTGGCAGCCAGGACAGCAAGTATGCTTCTACTCTTGCTGTTGTTATAACCACAGCCATAACTAGACATTTTGGTGCCCTGTGCCAGAAAGTGAATTGATGCCCCCTCTTCCATATTCAAAACAGGGATAGTTGTCACCAAAGGTGCGTGTAAAAAATAGGTATGTGGCTTCATGGGGAAGGAGCATGGCCACATATTAGTACCAATTCCCATTACACCACACAGTAGTGTTAGTTATTTGCACTACATCACACAGTAGTGCCACTTATACACATTGTGCCAGGTAGAGCAGTTATACACATTGCACCAGGTAGAGCCCCTTATACACATTCCACCAGGAAGAGCCTCTTATACATATTGCACCAGGTAGAGCACGTTATACACATTGGGGGTAATTCCAAGTTGATCGCAGCAGGATTTTTGATAGCAACTGGGCAAAACCGTGTGCACTGCAGGGGAGGCAGATATAACATGTGCAGAGAGAGTTAGATTTGGGTGGGGTGAGTTCAATCTGCAATCTAATTTGCAGTGTAAAAATAAAGCAGCCAGTATTTACCCTGCACATAAATAAAATAACCCACCCAAATCGAACTCTTTCTGCACATGTTATATCTGCCTCCCCTGCAGTGCATATGGTTTTGCCCAGTTGCTATCAAAAATCCTGCTGCGATCAACTTGGAATTACCCCCATTGTACCAGGCGGAATGCATTTTATACATTGCACCTGGTAGAGCACTTATACACATTGTGCCAGGTAGAGTACCTTAAACACATCGTGCCAGGTAGAGTCCTTTAGACACTTTACACCAGGTAGAACCCCTTAGACACATTGGGCCAGGTAGAGCACCTTAGACACATTGCACCAGGTAGAGCCTCTTAAGCACATTGTCGCCAGATAGGGCTACTTAGACACATTGTTACTCACAGACAGTCCTCCCTGTTGCGTGCAGCCAGTCCTCCCTGTTGCCATCCCTGAAGCTGAAGTCCCTCCTCCGATCCACAGCAGCGGACACTGGAGGTCTCTCCATCACCAGTACTGCAGACTCCATTGCCATACCTGACACTGAACTCCCACATCCCTCCAGCTTTCACTCTCAGTGGGCGGCTATCTGATCATAGACCTCTGCAAAAATGCAGAGGAGCAATCAGGTCTGAATTAGGCCCTAGATTAGTACCTCAGTTATTTAGATTTAACCATCTTTGGTCAAGCATGGATATCACTAAAACCTGGACTATAAGGGGTATAGCAGAGGTTCCTAAACGCGGTCCTCAAGGCCCCCAACAGTCCAGTTTTTAAATGTATCCATGCTTGGCCACAGGTGACTTAATTAGCACCTCAGTTAATTTGATTTAACCATCTGTGCTTAGCCATGGATATACCTAAATCCTGGACTGTTGGGGTGCCTTGAGGACCACGTTTGGAAACCTCTGCTGTATAGTATAGTGCAGGTTTTTAGAAGTGGAGAAATTGTCAATAGCATTCAAACAGATTCTACTTACCATTTATCTAGTACCTTCTAAAAGATAATAGCTAGAATCTGATTGATGCAATAGGCAACATTTCCACTTCTAAAAAACAGCACTTTAGTACATATACCCCCTTAGTGTGCCTTGAGGACCAAGGTTGGGAAACACTGCATTACAGAGATAAATAGTGTCAGGAGAATCAGTAAAAATATGTAGATCTAGCAGATTACTTCACTAGAACCATTGCACAGCAACGATGCTCTTTGTACCCATACAACACGCGTGCACATTGCGGTATATATGCATGCGCAGTTTTGCCATTTTTTCAAATGATCGCTGCGCAGCGAACAACAGCAGCTAGCGATCAACTCAGAATGAGGGCCTATGGGGGTCATTCCGAGTTGTTCGCTCGTTATTATTTTGACGCAACGGAGCGAATAGTCGCTAATGCGCATGCGCAATGTCCGCAGTGCGACTGCGCCAAGTAAATTTGCTATGCAGTTAGGAATTTTACTCACGGCATTACGAAGTTTTTTCTTCGTTCTGGTGATCGTAGTGTGATTGACAGGAAGTGGGTGTTTCTGGGCGGAAACTGGCCGTTTTATGGGTGTGTGCGAAAAAACGCTACAGTTTCTGGGAAAAACGCGGGAGTGGCTGGAGAAACGGAGGAGTGTCTGGGAGAACGCTGGGTGTGTTTGTGACGTCAAACCAGGAACGACAAGCACTGAACTGATCGCAGATGCAGAGTAAGTTTGGAGCTACTCAGAAACTGCTAAGAAGTGTCTATTCGCAATTCTGCTAATCTTTCGTTCGCAATTTTGATAAGCTAAGATTCACTCCCAGTAGGCGGCGGCAGTGGCGGATCCAGGGGGGGGGGGGGCACCAAGGCACGTGCCCCCCCTGTCATTTAGAAGAAGATTTTTTTTTTTTAGTGCACGACACTGTAAGGGAAAATGGGACGCGGCGGCGGCCCCTGCAGTACGGGGGGGGATGGTGCAGTCCTCTTGCTAGACTGCACTGAAGTCCCCCTCTGTCCGGTCCGCGTCCTGCTGCTGAGTGCCGTCCTGATACCCGTGCTGCTGCCAGCTGCTGTGCGGCGCTGGCAGCATGAAAAGCCCACTCCCCCCTTCCCTCACCTGTGTGTCAGTGGCTCGGTACATATCAAAGGAGGGGGCGGAGCTACACGGACCGGAATGGGCGGAGCTAAACGGGACAGAAGGGGCGAAGCTACACGGACCAGGCTGCTGCAGTGCTGTACTGAGGGAGACAGTGGCTTAGGTAAGTGGTGGGTGACAGAGAAATGTGTGTGTGTGTGTGTGTGTGTGTGTATATATGGTGGGTGTGTATGTGTGTGTCTATGCAGGGCCGAAACTAGGATTTTTGTCACCCGGGGCAAGGTAGTCATTTGACACCCCCCACCCCCCCCCCCCGGCAAAAATAAATAAATTATTTTACAATAAATAAATAAAAATAATAATAATAAAAATTAAAATAAATAAATACATGAATAAAAATATTATATATATATATATATATATATATATATATATATATCTCTTTCAGAACTTTTTTACCTGAAAAATTGCCTTTTCTAACATGAATTTCATATCCAGGAAAAAGTGTCCCCATTTTACACAGTACGACAGGCAAGTGTCCCCATTCCCCATTTTACACATTGCGGCAGACAGGTGACCCCATTTTACACATTGCGGCAGACAGGTGTCCCCATTTTACACATTGCGGCAGGAAAAAGTGTCCCCATTTTACACATTGCGGCAGACAGGTGACCCCATTTTACACATTGCGGCAGACAGGTGTCCCCATTTTACACATTGCGGCAGGAAAAAGTGTCCCCATTTTACACATTGCGGCAGGCACGTGTCCCCATTTTACACAGTACGCTGGCAAGTGTCCCCATTTTACACATTGCGGCAGGAAAAAGTGTCCCCATTTGACACATTGCGGCAGGCACGTGTCCCCATTTTACACAGTACGCTGGCAAGTGTCCCCATTTTACACATTGCGGCAGGAAAGTGTCCCCATTTTACACATTGCGGCAGGAAAAAGTGTCACCATTTTACACATTGCGGCAGGAAAAAGTGTCCCCATTTTACACATTGCGGCAGGCACAGGTCCCCATTTTACACATTGCGGCAGGAAAAAGTGTCCCCATTTTACACATTGCGGCAGGCACAGGTCCCCATTTTACCCAGTACGCTGGCAAGTGTCCCCATTTTACACATTGTGGCAGGAAAAAGTGTCCCCATTTTACACATTGAGGCAGGCACAGGTCCCCATTTTACACAGTACGCTGGCAAGTGTCCCCATTTTACACATTGTGGCAGGAAAAAGTGTCCCCATTTTACACATTGAGGCAGGCACAGGTCCCCATTTTACACATTGCGGCAGGAAAAAGTGTCACCATTTTACACATTGCGGCAGGAAAAAGTGTCCCCATTTTACACATTGCGGCAGGCACAGGTCCCCATTTTACACATTGCGGCAGGAAAAAGTGTCCCCATTTTACACATTGCGGCAGGCACAGGTCCCCATTTTACACAGTACGCTGGCAAGTGTCCCCATTTTACACATTGCGGCAGGCACAGGTCCCCATTTTACACAGTACGCTGGCAAGTGTCCCCATTTTACACATTGCGGCAGGCACAGGTCCCCATTTTACACAGTACGCTGGCAAGTGTCCCCATTTTACACATTGTGGCAGGAAAAAGTGTCCCCATTTTACACATTGAGGCAGGCACAGGTCTCCATTTTACACAGTACGCTGGCAAGTGTCCCCATTTTACACATTGTGGCAGGAAAAAGTGTCCCCATTTTACACATTGAGGCAGGCACAGGTCCCCATTTTACACATTGCGGCAGGCACAGGTCCCCATTTTACACATTGCGGCAGGACGGTGGTGGAGGGAGAGAGAGAGAGAGGAAGGGAGAGGGGCTGACTTACATTTGAAGCGGTTCTCGCCGCTCTTCAGCCGCCTCTCCCTCCTCGTCCGGTCTGCGCGGCTCCCCCTTCTCCCTCCTCCGGCGGGGTTTTGTGGAATGACGCGTTTGCGCCGTGACGTCACGACGCAATCGCGTCATTCCGCAAAACCCCGCCCCCCGAGCTGGGCACTCGGGAGAAGGGGGTTTCAACGTTATAAAAGTGCCGCGGCGGGTGTTAGGGGGTCTCGGCGCCCCCTCCAATCCGGCGCCCAGGTCGCCTGCCCCCCTAGCCCCCCCCTAGTTTCGGCCCTGGTCTATGTGTGTGAATTGTGTGTGTGCGCACACGTTTTATGGACGCTACTACTGGGGGGGTGCATTACGTGTAAGGACGCAACTACAGGGGGGGCATTACATATAATGACGCTACTACTACTGGGGGGGCATCACATGTAAGGACGCTACTACTTCTGGGGGGGCCAGTACGTGTAAGGACGCTACTACTACTGGGGGACATTACGTATAAGGACGCTACTAGAGGGGGGGCATTAAGTATAACGCTACTACTACTGGCGGGCGTTACATGTAAGGACGCTACTACTACTGGGGGGCATTATGTATAAGGATGTTACTACTACTGGGGGGGCCATTACGTGTAAGGACACTACTACTACTACTGGGGGGGGGCATTACATATAAGGACGCTACTACTACTGGGGGGGCCATTACGTGTAAGGACACTACTACTACTACTGGGGGGGGGGCATTACATATAAGGACGCTACTACTACTGGGGGTGCACTATGTATAAGGACGCTACTACTACTTGGAGTGCACTACGTATAAGGACGCTACTACTACTGGGGGGGCATTACGTATAAGGATGCTACTACTACTGGGGGGGCCATTACGTGTAAGGACGCTACTACTACTGGAAGGGGCATTATGTATAAGGACGCTACTACTACTTGGAGTGCACTACGTATAAGGACGCTACTACTACTGGGGGAGGCATTACATATAAGGACACTAGTACTACTGGGGAGGCATTATGTATAAGGACGCTAATACTACTGGGGGGGGCATTATGCATAAGGACGCTACTACTACGGGTGGGGCATTACGTATAAGATAAATAAGATTGTGCTACATTTTGGCGTAAATTTAAATGGGGGTACTATTGTGTTGCCATGCCCCTTACTTGTGAGACCACACCCCTTTTCCCGGCGCGCGCCAAAGGATTATGGGAGGGTGCAAATTTATAGTTTGCAGGGGGGCGCCGAACACCCTAGCACCGGCCCTGCTGCAGCCAGATCTCCATATCTGACATCAGGTAAAGGTCCGCTCCCCATCCTATCCCTGGTACCTTCCGTCCACTCTTCTCAATGCCAGTACCAGGGAACAGTTTCCATAGCAGGGGGCCATCAACAGTGTTAGTGTGGGGGTACAGGGGTGGTATATCAGTGGGTAGGGGTAATTCTTTGTGTGCCCCCCACCAGCCCACTGCGCCCATCGATGTCATTGCCCCCCCACCTAGAACCTACCTGCTAGTTCAGTCACAGGGATCCCCCTGCCCCTTCCCATCCTGCCTAGCGTCCCCCACCATCTCACTGGCCCCCTCCCATCCCAATGTCTCCCACCCTACCAGCCCTGGGTATTCCCTCCCTTATTAAGCCCAGTGTACCCCCTTCTCCAACTTAGTGCCACCCCTTCCCACCATGTCAGTGCCTATTTCCCATTCAGCCCAGTGCCCCCCTATATATCATCCACTGCCTCTCCCCATCAACCTCTATCTGGTGTCATCCATTGTCTCTCCCTGTCACCCTATTAATGTCACCCACTACCTTTCCCTGTCTCCTACTGCCTCTGCCGTCACCTTCTCCCTCTCATCATCCACTTCCTCTCCCTGTCACCCTCTCCTTTCACACACTGCCTTTCCCCTGCATCACTATCTCGACATCCGCCTCTCTCTCCTGTTACCCTCTTCAAAGCATCACCCTCTCCCTCTCCATGTCAACTTTTCCCTGTCACCCACTGTGTCTCCGTGTCTACCATTCCTGTCACCCACTAGCTCATGGATACAGCATTCCCTTTGAAGCCACGCTTATTATTGTGGGCCACACCCACTTTCCCAGGAGCGTGCTTGCCTTTGGCGCACAAAGTACCCCCCAAGTCATGGTGCCCCCCCTGTCATTTTTTTCTGGATCCGCCCATGGGTGGCGGGTTAGCGTGTGCAAAGCTGCTAAAAGCAGCTTGCGAGCGAACAACTCGGAATGACCCCCAATATTTCCATGGGATGCAAGATAAGTTGCAGACAATTTGTGCATATATGTTGAGTGTCCTGCCTTTTCTATTGAGCCCTTGAGATATTTATTTATTTGTAAATGTTATGTTTTAGGATGTAATTAAATGTAAAATTTTAATTTTACAGGAGGAAAAGTGCTAAATATGATCCTTTATTCCATAAAACCATGCTAACAAAGAAAGGACGTGAGAACACTATGGTCAGCTTAGTAAGTAATAACTCCAGGTGATATATTCTAGTGATGAGCGGATTCGGTTTTACTCGGTTTTACTCGGTTCTCAAAACCGAATCTTATTGGCTATCCAAAACACGTGACATCAGTGAGCCAATGAGATTCGGTTTTGAGAACCGAGTAAAACCGAGTAAAACCGAATCCACTCATTATATTCTTGCCACTTACCAGACTATTTTTATTACATACACACTAGCACTGTGTTTTAAAACTTTCCCATATAATTTATCAAATGGATTTTTACATATATATATATATATATATAAAGTAGAAAAATGTACAGCAAGTTTTTTTTTTTTTTTTTTTTAAACCTGTTCTGTGACACTGCTGCAAATGTTTTATAATGCTCATTAGAAGCAGCCTACAAAATGGTCAGTTTGGTGTCTCTTTAAATCACCTGTCTGCTCTTGCTGAATGTCTGCCATTTAGGTTAGTGAACTATGGGCCTAATTTAGACCTGATCGCAGCAGCAAAATTGTTCTCTAATGGGCAAAACCATGTGCACTGCAGGTGGGGCAGATATAACATGTGCAGAGAGAATTAGATTTGGGTGGGGTGTGTTCAAACGGAAATCTAAATTGCAGTGTAAAAATAAAGCAACCAGTATTTACCCTGCACAGAAACAATATAACCCACCCAAATCTAACCCTCTCTGCAAATTTTATATCTGTCCCACCTGCAGTGCATATGGTTTTGCCCATTAGATAACATTTTTCCTGCTTCGATCAGGTCTGAATTAGGTCCTATGCCTGCAGTCTTTGCACAGCCCCTATACAGTAAGAACATGATAAGTATGATGTCAATATCCTGTTTTACAGTACTTCATTTTACTTATATTATGCAGTCAACCCCCTACACTAGACAGTATGGGACGTGGTTAATATATCGGCTGTCGGAATCCAGGCAGTCAGATTCCCGACGCCGGAAATCACGACACCTGTCAGAATGCCGAGGCCGGAATACTGACAGGATCAGGAGACCGGTGCCGGAATCCTGACAGTAGGCACCCGGACTGTAAGTATAGTGGGAGGGTTAGGGCTGGGAGGTAGGTTTAGGCACCACCCGGGGGGTTAAGCTGCGCTGGTTTTGTGTGTGTGTGTGTGTGGGGGGTGGGGGTGGGGGAGTTACGATTACACTGCAAGGAGGAAGGGTTAGGCACCATCGGGGAGAGATTAGGAATTGTCACTAAGGAGGGAGTGTTAGGGTTAGGCTGCAGGAAGGAGGGTTAGGTTTAGGCACCACTGGAGGAGGTTAGGGTTAGGCACTAAGGGGGGAGGCTAGGGTTAGGCTGCAGGAAGGGAGGGTTGGGGAGTATGGGGAAGGGATAGCATACTTACCTCGCCCCTGCCGAGATTTTAAAGATCGGGATTCTGCCTCGGTATTGTGCCCGCCAGAATCCCGTCTGCCGGTCACACTTACCAAACTGACAGAATTTTTATAAATGTATTGTAGACAACAATATAATAGTTGAGAATGGCATTTCCTGAGACTGACATGCCAAATCGGAACACGTATCTCTCCTCTAACAGCTCCAACTGCAGGGGAAAGTGAGAAGAGAAACAGAGTACGTATTGGGGTGGAGGGGAGAAGAGAGAGCCAACAACCTGGAATTAGCAGGGTGTGTCTGGTATACTACTGTACGTAGTATACAGTATACATAAGCAACTTGCAAACTTTACACTTTTGTTCCTTCAATAAGAATCAAAACATAAAACAACAATGGATATATAGTTAAAAAATAGATTTATTGACACAGTACATTACGAGTAACTTTGGAAACTGCAAAACTGCAGACACACCATTTCTAATTGTTTTGGGACATCATGTACCTAATTCTTTGCAACTACCCCGCACATATGCCAAACCTTCTATATGTAATGTTAGCCTGTTTGTGACAATAGGCATGACCCGGGCATTAAGGATGCATGTTTGCATCTCAGAGGAGTTAGGGCCATGATCATGGGGTTTGCCTAACTGTGAAAATAACAAGGTCGGAGCGTCAGTATGGTGGCAACTGTTTTATCTTTGCTGCTTATGATTCCAGGAAGTGGGCAGATCATGTTACAATACCTTCTGCATAGGTAATACTGACCACAATAAAGGTAGAGGTGATTGGTTTGGAAATATAGCCCCTTTAATGGAAGGGCCTTCAGTGCTAAATATGGACCAGCTGCGGGATGCACTGCACACACCCCTATATGCAAAAAATTATTTTGTGCTGCTGTATATATTTAAATGAGATGTGTGGATCATGGCATTTAAATGGGCATTTCAGATTTTCTGAATGAATCAAAAACATTTAACTCCTGAAAAATTGTATTTAATTGTATATGTCTATGAAGGTGGTTGAAAATGGAGATCAGTTTCAATTGATTTCCATTTGCACATTGAGACACTCTTTACAAGTAAGCACATTTATAGATGGTCAAGCACCAGTGCAATTGAAACGTATTCAATGTGACACATGGAATAAAAATAGTCCCTGAATCTCAATAGCCCTAATGTCCATTACTCTTGGGCCTGTTTAAGTTATGTTTCCACTTGACTCCGACAAGCAACATTTCAGTAGAAAAATGCAAAAGTTGAAATTAATTTAATTGTATTTTAAACCTATGTGGACTGCGGTCAAGCAAAAATTTTACAAAAAATAAATAAAATAAATTTATATATATATATATATATATATATATATATATAAATAAAACATGTGAGGGGTTTGAAACTTACCCATATAAACTTAAAATAATTTTTCTTGGTTTTTATTTCCAGCAAATGTTGATATTACATTTAATTTGACTTTTCTGGAATAAATATACAATATATATTTATTGCTAGTGTTGCTGGAATACTGTTACTTACCACTGAAGAACAGTTCAGCTTAACAAACTATCATACTACAGTGCTTCAGCATCATCTTCACATGTCTTTGACCTTTTAAAATCAATGGACCTGAAATATTTAAAACTTAGAAAATTGCTGAATTAATAAATAATGTTCAGACTGATCACTAGATTGTAACTTGGATATTTTAATGTGGGTTTATCTCTTTTCATAGATGTTTGGTGAATATAGATATTTCACAGAAAATGAATATTTTGCTTGGGATTTTGTGGACTCCTTCGTGTCTGAAGCCTTACTGGAGGAGATTCTCCCAGATGTCCTTATGGAGGCGTTAACTAATAATCCTTCACAGGTGATGGTTGTATATTGGTGCAAGAAAACATGTATTATTTCGACAGTAATCTTCATATTTACAAAGACTTCTCTAAGATACTACAAGCATATCTCATAGAGTGACAAAGAGGCTTGTTTTTAATGTATTTTTAGGGGTTTCGGTCTTCCTGGCCAGACCAATTTTTTTTTTTGTACAGTACATGATCGAAAGCAGTTATATCATCCAGAAATAAAGTTGAGCCTTTGAAGTTTTTCTATTGTAATATAATTTAAGATACAGTAGATGTAAAGCAACCATTGGCATAAATGCTAGTGGTAGTAGTAAGTGGGGTGTGCAGGACTTAAAGCGGTCCTGGAGAGGTGGTGGAACTTATTTCCCCTACCACGTACCACATCCTCCCATTGGGCGGAGCCAGGGATAGGATTATCAGCACACTGCTGGTTGCAAAAAATGGGTGCGCTCTCACAAGGAAGGGTGTGGCCACACAACAGTACCCTCAATTCAAATTATGCCACACAGTACAGCGATCTTATTCTCATTTCACAGCATGTAATGCCCGTTTCATATTACAGTTCGTAGTAGTGCCACCTATTCACGTTACAACACACAGTAGTGCCCCTTATTCACATTACGTCACTCAATAGTGTGCTTATATACAATGCCCACAGTAGTAGTGCTCATTACACATAATGCCCACAATAGCAGTGCCTCTTACACATAATGCCCACAGTAGTGCCACGTATACATATAATGCCCACAGAAGTGCTGCATATACACATAATGCCCACAGTAGTAGCGTCCCTTATATAAATAATGCCCACAGCAGATTCACCACCTCTCTGTGTCCCTCCAGCCCCATTTCTCCTGGTCTTCAGCATGCACCGAGCCTGGTCCTCTTTGTGGCTCTTCTTCACTTCAGCGGCGGTGACGGCATGACATCACATATGTGCCGTGCCAGAAAAGGAAGCCACTGGGTCCTGAGAAGTAAATGAACACCCTCCGATAAGACACAGCATGTGTGAGTACCAGGAGGGATGGGCTGCAGGCAGAGAACAATGGAGTTGCCAGAACCTGAGGAAGTGGCTGCAGCTCGTCAGTGACACTAGTGCCACCCCCATCATCGATTGACAAGGGTGGTTGAGGAAGGCTTCTCTATTGGAGTGCCATGGAGGAGGTGGAACTAGTTCCACCTGCCATTACAGGTGGGGGAACTCAGATCCACCCCGTTCCCCCTCACTTTAACCCATGGGTGTCAGGAATCTGGCACAGGACTGGGACCACTGGGCTGTATAGATGAGGCAGATATGAGTGCTAACTGTACATGTGGTTCCTAAATTTGTAGAGACAATAGGAAAATTCTTTATCAGAATGACCAGACTGGAAGGTGACCGGACTGGGTCCGGTATAGGAGCTGAAATGGAACCAGAAAATGACTGGTCTGGAACGGGGACTGAAACCAAACTGAAACTGGTCCTGAAGAAGGACTGAAACAGGATGTCGACTGGACTGGAACAGGAAATTACAATAATGTATACATACATGTGTACACAGGGAGCGCTAAATATTCATAATTATCTAATTTATTTAGACAATAAAAAATAGAATGACAATGCACAATTTAATAATAATAAGCTATATCAATTAAAAAATTAAAAACCATATCAAATGGACATCTCTCGTGGAAATAAACAACTCAGTTGCTGGTGTTAAAGGGTCCAGATTAGGCTATTTAGCCAATAATTACTGAGCAAGTCCAGAATCCTAGTGTATCGTTAATGTCACCAGCAAGTAGCTTTTAACTGGTAAAAGATGTACTGTAGCAGTCCAATGCCACTTAAATTTAAGCTCACCGCTGTTGGAAGTGTTTCCAAACTCCCATCTATTGCTGTTCAGCTGTGTCCCCGTCTCCCCTACAGGCTTACCAGTGTGCGCTGATGAACCGTGGCCGTGGAATCTGACTCTAGCCTAGATCACCATCTGGACCCCTTATGTTTACATCTCTGTGTTTATGTAGAAACTATTCATAACCATTTTCCCTCCCAAACGGTGGCATAACTTCATCCCAGCTGCCCAGAGACAAGATAAATGTTGGGGTCCCCCCAATGACAATAGCGCAATCAGCAGCTCCCTTCTCCCCCCAATGACAACAGCACAGTCAGCATCTCCCTTGACCCCCATGACAACAGCACAGTCAACAGCCCCCCACCCTTCCCCCCACTGACCGCAGCACAATCAGTGTCCATAACCATAGATTCCAATCCACCCTCTTTGTTCCACACTGTGCACACATGCCGGGAGTTTCCGGTGACATCATAGACCCTCTGAATCACAGTTTTAGCATCCCCACCAGTGCCATGCAGCGTCACCGTACTTATGGGCTGTATGCATGTGTCTTTGCACTACAGGGTTACGCCTGCCAACATATGCTTCCTGCAGCCTGGGCAGCACCACACCACATCATCCTGGTCACCTTCTACTGGTGTCCAGAGACTCAGGGAGTGATGCAAGCCACACTCCCTGACTGGCTGCAGGGGGATCGATTCCACCCTACTCCAAAGCTCATTCTCACCATGGCACTGTGATGGCTCCTCAGTCAGGCAAGGTCGTGGATGGAGCAGACCATGATCAGCGCTCTGCTCAGCGGCTCTTTACAGTAGCAAGGATACGGAATGGGGGACAAGTGCCCCCTTCAGGTCTGGAGCCCAGTGGCAAATGACTCCATTGTTCTGTGAGTTCCGCCTCTGCTCCCAAATACTCTATATACACAGAGCAAAATAAAATTATCTTTTGATTCTCCATAAACCCAGGTGCACATACAAATGGCAATTTACTGGTAATAAGTTAATACAAGGGTGATTGCAATAAATGGAAGGTGTTATGGTATTACTGAGTTATTCCATACCCATGATGAAATGATGCTGCAGAGCTGGTTTACAAGAAGTCTTGGACTCTAGTGGAATGGAGGAAAGAACAAAGGTGGTATACAGCTGCAGGTGGGAATAGGTCATAGAAGAATAATTCTTATAATCAATGTATCGCATTAGAAACAAGAAGAATATGAACAGATAATCCCACAGCCACCGTGAAGCCCTTGATGTCTACACTAAATCATTAGTCTCTGGTCATATCATAGCTACAATGCCATGCTCGGCAGCTGAAAATGTAGATAATGGTCAAAAATGTCCACACTGTTATAAGCACTATAATGTCCATACTGTTATAAGCACCATAATGTCCACACTGTTATAAGCACAATAATGTCCATACTGTTATAAGCACAATAATGTCCATACTGTTATAAGCACAATAATGTCCATACTGTTATAAGCACAAAAATGTCCACACTGTTATAAGCACAATAATGTCCACACTGTTATAGGCACAATAATGTCCACACTGTTATAAGCACAATAATGTCCATACTGCTATAAGCACAATAATACTAGTTTGCCTACCCTCCCGCATTCAGCGGGAGGCTCCCGTTTTTTTAACTGAGTTTCCCCGCTGCCCCACAAACCCTGCTTCTCCACCTGGTTTTTAGTGTACCTCCATGAAAAGTTGGACTGCGCATGCGCTAGTCCGGAGATGCTGGGGGGCGGAGCCTGCATGGGGACGTTATGATGACGTTTACCGCGGGGCTGTGGTTAGCCGGCTTTCCTGCAGTGCACGTAACAGAGAGAGGCAGCGGATGCTAGTGTAGTTTGCTTCTACCTAATGAGGTCACAGACTATCCCCTGCTGTTTCCTACGGACCTCTCTTTCCTCTACTCTGAGTCCCAGCCACAGCATAGGTAAGCTCCGCCTCCACCACACAGACAGGAAAGGAGACTAAGGAGCAGGGAGCTGCATGCTGCTGAATGAGGGATCTGCAGGGAAGCTATTTAATTGTGTCTGCACTGTCTGTTGTTAAGTGCCGTATTATATCAGTGCTACCGGAAGTCAGTTACAGTATACTAAGACGTATGCTCTATCCTATTACCACCCTATTTCTACCCTATTACAGACTTGCCTATCCCCATTTAGCGGCAGATTCCAGAGTTTCTCACTCTCTCCTCACATCCCCTCTCCTATCCATGGCACCCCTGACCTCTCCCCACACAGGTTCCCCTCTGCTGCTCACTCCCTTCTCACATCCCCTCCCCCCATCCACGGCACCCCCTCCCCTCACCACACAGGTTCTCCTCTGCTGCTCACTCTCTCCTCACATCCCCTCCCCCATCCATGGCACCCCTGACCCCTCCCCACACAGGTTCCCCACTGCTGCTCACTCCCTTCTCACATCCCCTCCCCCCATCCACGGCACCCCCTAACCTCCCCACAAAGGTTCCCCTCTGCTGCTCACTCTCTCCTCACATCCCCTCCCCCCATCCACAGCACCCCCTCCCCTCCCCACACAGGTTCCCCTGTGCTGCTCACTCTCTCCTCACATCCCCTCGCCCATCCACAGCACCCCTGATCCCTTCCCATACAGGTTCCCCTCTGCTGCTCACTCTCTCCTCCCCCATCCAAGGCACCCCCTACCCCTCCCCACCCCACACAGGTTCCCCTATGCTACTCACTCTCTCCTCACATCCCCTCCCCCATCCGCGGCACCCCCTCCCCCCACTCAGGTTCCCCTCTGCTACTCACTCTCTCCTCACATCCCCTCCCCCACCCACGGCACCCCTGACCCCCCCTCCCCACACAGGCTCATCTCTGCTGCTCACTTTCTGCTTATGTTGGCTGACTGTTCAGAGATCAGATATGACCGCATTTAGAGGTCACACAGACAATTGCAAAGCTCAGTGAGTATTGCCGCTGACTGCAGCTGAGTACTGGGTCCTGACTCCGGCGGTGTCACAGGTGAGGGCTGATGGCTTGAAGCAGTACATTATTCATTGCTGTCCCCTCTCCCAGCGCGTGACTCCAACATGGGCATGACCTGGCTGCTAAAGTCTGACGCCGGCAACTCGCCACAGCCACCTCTGTGCTGCCTGGTTAGTGTTCTCTGCTGTAGGACCTGATTCCTGTTGTTTTTTTTTTTTTGGGGGGGGGGGGGTTTGGAAAGAAGATCTGCCTGCAGATCTCTCTCTCTCTATCTGACACCCCCCCCTCTCTCTCACCCCTTCTATCTCTTCCCTCTCTCTCTCTCTCTCACCCCCTCTCTATCCCCGACACCCTCTCTCACTCACTCCCTCTCTATCTCTGACACCATCTCTCTCTCTTACCCTTCTTTCTTTCTTCTATCTCTTACCCCATCTCTCTCTCACCCCTTCTCTCTTTCCTCTCTCTCACCCTTTCTCTATCTATCCCTGACACCCTCTTTCTTTATCCATGACACCCTCTCTCTTACTCCCTCTCTCTCTATTCCTGACACCCTCTCTCTTTCTCTCTCTCTTAACCCCCCTCTCTCTATCCTGGACACCCTTGCTCCCTCTCTCTCATCCCCTCTCTCTATCCCTGACACCATCACACCCCCTATCTATCCCTGACACCCTCTCTCTATATTCCTGACACCCTCTCTCTCTCACTCCCTCTCTATCTCTGACACCATCTCTCTCTCTTACCCCTCTTTCTCTTTTCTATCGCTCACCCCTCTCTCTCTCACACCCTCTCTCTTTCCTCTCTCACCCCTTCTCTATCTATCCCTGACACCATCTTTCTTTATCCATGACACCCTCTCTCTTACTCACTCTCTCTCTATTCCTGACACCATCTCTCTCTCTCTCTCTCTCTCTCTCTCAACCCCCCCTCTCTCTATCCTGGATACCCTCTCTCCCTCTCTCTATCCCTGACACCATCACACCCCATCTCTATCCCTGACACCCTTTCTCTCTATCCATGACACCCTCTCTCTTACTCACTCTCTCTCTATTCCTGACACCCTCTCTCTCTCTCTCTCAACCCCTCCTCTCTCTATCCTGGACACCCTCTCTCCCTCTCTCTATCCCTGACACCATCACACCCCATCTCTATCCCTGACACCCTCTCTCTCTATTCCTGACACCCTCTCTCTCTCTCACGCCCTCTCTATCTCTGACACCATCTCTCTCTCTTACCCCTCTTTCTCTCTTCTATCTCTCACCCCCTCTCTCTCACCCCCTTCTCTCTTTCCTCTCTCTCACCCTTTCTCTATCCCTGACACCCTCTTTCTTTATCCCTGACACCCTCTCTCTTACTCCCTCTCTCTCTCTCTCTCTCTCTCTCAAACCCCCCCTCTCTATCCCGGACACCCTCTCTCCCTCTCTCTCATCCCCTCTCTCTATCCCTGACACCATCACACCCCCTATCTATCCATGACACCCTCTCTCTCTATTCCTGACACCCTCTCTCTCACTCCCTCTCTATCTCTGACACCATCTCTCTCTTACCCCTCTTTCTCTCTTCTATCGCTCACCCCTCTCTCTCACACCTTCTCTCTTTCCTCTCTCTCACCCCTTCTCTATCTATCCCTGACACCCTCTTTCTTTATCCATGACACCCTCTCTCTTACTCCCTCTCTCTCTATTCCTGACACCCTCTCTCTCTCTCTCTCTTAACCCCCCTCTCTCTATCCTGGACACCCTTGCTCCCTCTCTCTATCCCTGACACCATCACACCCCATCTCTATCCCTGACACCCTCTCTCTCTATTCCTGACACCCTCTCTCTCTCACGCCCTCTCTATCTCTGACACCATCTCTCTCTCTTACCCCTCTTTCTCTCTTCTATCTCTCACCCCCCTTTCTCTCTCCCTGACACCCTCTATCTGACCCCTTCTCTCTTTCCTCTCTGTTGCCCTTTCTCTATCTATCCCTGACACCCTCTTTCTTTATCCCTGATACCCTCTATCTTACTCCTCCTCTCTCTATTCCTTTCACCTCTCTCTCTCTCTCAACCCCCCTCTCTCTAACCTGACCCCTCTCTCTCTCCTCAATCTGTCTCACCACTTCTCTCTATCCCTGACACCATCTCACCCCCTCTCTATCCCTGACACCCTCTCGCTCAGTTCCTGACACCCTCTCTCACTCCCTCTCTATCTCTGACACTGTCTCTTTCTCTGCCCCCCCCCTTTCTCTTTTCCCTCTCTCTCTCACCCCGCCTCTCTCTATCAATGACACCCCCGCTCTATATCTGACACCATCTCTTTCTCAACCGCCTTTCTTTCTTCTCTCTCCATGACACTCTCGCTCTCCCATCTCACTTCCTGTCATTCCTTTACTTTCCCTGACATACTCTTTCTCTCCCATTCCTCTCTCTCCCTCTCATCCCTCTCTCTCAAACTGATACTCTCACGCTCTTCCCTTCTCTTTTCCTCACTTTTCCTGCCCCCCATAATCTCCCTGACACTGGATAGGATCATTAACATTTAAACTTAGTAGTTATCACCCGGGCCAGATTAAAGTCTGTCAAATGTATATGTCACATACACTGTATGTGTATAATGATGTAGGTGTGATGTCAGTATTATGCTCTGTTGTGTAATGTAGGTGTGATGTTAATGTGTAGCCCTGCTGTGTAATGTAGCTGTGATGTCTGTGTGTAGCCAGTACTGAGCTTTGTAGTTCGGTTTTCACCTGCCACTGCAGGATGCACCCCTGATTGACAGTAGGTATGACCATAGGTGGATATAGACACGCCCCTTGGGTGTAATGTGACACGCCCCCTCAATGGTGCGCCACACTGCACATTAGAGTGCGATCTATAATCTCCCTGAAACTACTTTTCAAAAGTAGGCAAGTATGCAATAATGTCCATACTGTTATAAGCACAATAATATCTGTTATACGCAGGGCTTGCTCCAGGCCTATTAGAACCCTGAGCAAGAAAATTCTGAGGCCCCGCCATGCGCACGCAGAAGGCGTGCGCATTCAGGAAAAGTGGGCGTGGCCTCACAACTTCATATTATCAAACTATAAATAAGTATATTTTCACACACCCTCTACACACACAATTAGCAGCCTTACACATAACAGCCACAGTAGTGTTCCTTACACATAATGTCTCCAGTATAGTGCCAAATACACATAATGACCCCAGTAGTGCAGGGCCAGATAGACATGATATGCCCCCCCAGCAGTGCCAGGTAAACATGATATGCCCCCCCAGCAGTGCCAGATAGACATGATATGCCCCCAGCAGTGCCACATAGACATGATATGCCCCCCAGCAGTGCCACATAGACATGATATGCCCCCCAGCAGTGCCACATAGACATGATATGTCCCCCCCAGCAGTGCCAGATAGACATGATATGCCCCCCCAGCAGTGCCACAGTAGTGTTCCTTACACATAATGTCTCCAGTATAGTGCCTAATACACATAATGACCCCAGTAGTGCAGGGCCAGATATACATGATATGCCCCCCCAGCAGTGCCAGATACACATGATATGCCCCCTCAGCAGTGCCAGATAGAATGATATGCCTCCCCCCAGCAGTGCCAGGTACACATGATATGTCTTACGGCAGTGCCAGATACACATGATATTCCCCCCAGCTTTGCCAGATACACAGGATATGTCCCCACCTTTGCCAGATACATATATGCCCCACAGTGCCAGATACATATATGCCCCCAGTGCCAGATACACATGTCCCCGTAGTGCCAGATACATATATGCCCCCAGTGCCAGATACACATGCCCCCACAGTTTCAGTTACATATATGCCCCACAGTGCCATATACACATGTCCCCACAGTGCCAGATATGCCTCCAGTGCCTGATACTCATGTCTCCAATGCCGTACCAGATATGCCCCCAATGCCAGATACACATGTCCCCACACAGTGCCAGATATGCCCCCAATGCAGTGCCAGATATGCCCCCAATGCCAGATACACATGTCCCCAATGCAGTGCCAGATATGCCCCAAATGCCAGATACACATGTCCCCACACAGTGCCAGATATGCCCCCAATGAAGTGCCAGATATGCCCCCAATGCCAGATACACATGTCCCCAATGCAGTGCCAGATATGCCCCCAATGCTAGATACATATGTCCCCAATGCAGTGCCAGATATGCCCCCCCCCCCTCCAGTGCTGCTCACCGCGCTGCTGCCTTTTCTTTAGGGCGGGGAGGCTGAGCTTGCTTCTGCTGCTCTATACTTGAGGGCGGGGTGGAGAGCGCATTGTGTGCCTCTCCTGCCCCTCAGTCTCCGGCGGCCGCAGCGGTGTCAAGCTGCAATTAGGTGCCGGTCCGCAAGCCAATTAAAGCTTGCAGTCCAGCAGCCAATCAGGAGCCTCAGCTCTGATTGGCTCATGGGCTGGCACCGGTTAGCAGGGAGGGGGTTGTGATGCAGTGGCTGCTAGGAGGCGGACGCGTCGCTGCTGCTGCTGCGGTAGGGACGGCTCCAGGCTCCAATATGGCGGCGAGAACTAGCGGCGCCCGTTAAGTGTGGCGCCCTGTTCAGACGCTCTATTGAAACATGCTTGGAGCCTGGTTATAAGCACAATAATTTCCATACTGTTATAAGCACAATAATATCTGTTATAAGCACAATAATGTCCACACTGTTATAAGCACAATAATGTCCACACTGTTATAAGCACAATAATGTCCACATTGTTATAAGCACAATAATGTCCACACTGTTATAAGCACAATAATGTCCACACTGTTATAAACACAATAATTTCCAAACTGTTATAAACACAATAATGTCCACACTGTGATAAACACAATAATGTCCACACTGTTATAAACACAATAATGTCCACACTGTTATAAGCACAATAATGTCCATACTGTTATAAGCACAATAATGTCCACACTGTTATAAGCACAATAATGTACACACTGTTATAAACACAATAATGTCCAAACTGTTATAAGCACAATAATGTCCACACTGTTATAAACACAATAATGTCCAAACTGTTATAAGCACAATAATGTCCATACTGTTATAAGCACAATAATGTCCATACTGTTATAAGCACAATAATGTCCACACTGTTATAAGCACAATAATGTCCATACTGTTATAAGCACAATAATATCTGTTATAAGCACAATAATGTCCACACTGTTATAAGCACAATAATGTCCACACTGTTATAAGCACAATAATGTCCACACTGTTATAAGCACAATAATGTCCACACTGTTATAAGCACAATAATGTCCACACTGTTATAAGCACAATAATGTCCACACTGTTATAAGCACAATAATGTCCACACTGTTATAAGCACAATAATGTCCACACTGTTATAAGCACAATAATGTCCACACTGTTATAAGCACAATAATGTCCACACTGTTATAAGCACAATAATGTCCACACTGTTATAAGCACAATAATGTCCACACTGTTATAAGCACAATAATGTCCACACTGTTATAAGCACAATAATGTCCACACTGTTATAAGCACAATAATGTCCACACTGTTATAAGCACAATAATGTCCACACTGTTATAAGCACAATAATGTCCACACTGTTATAAGCACAATAATGTCCACACTGTTATAAGCACAATAATGTCCACACTGTTATAAGCACAATAATGTCCACACTGTTATAAGCACAATAATGTCCACACTGTTATAAGCACAATAATGTCCACACTGTTATAAGCACAATAATGTCCACACTGTTATAAGCACAATAATGTCCACACTGTTATAAGCACAATAATGTCCACACTGTTATAAGCACAATAATGTCCACACTGTTATAAGCACAATAATGTCCATACTGTTATAAGCACAATAATGTCCACATTGTTATAAGCACAATAATTCAAACAGGATTTACACAACTGCGCCTACTTGCAAAATAAATTGTCAGTATAAGTGAAAGAACCACGGAATAATATGTAGTATGAAAAATACTGACGTTTATTTGTATATAAATAATATAGGGTCAAAATTTGCTTTTACCCAAATGTATGAAAAAAATGATAGTGATAATCATGAAGTTGGGCAAAGAATGATGATTAAAAAAAAAAATATATATATATATATATAATATAAAAAAAGAAAATGAAAAATATAAAGTGGAAATGAAAAAATTAGAAAAAATATGTCTAAGTCCCAAAATGTCTGGTGTGAGCAGAGTGTGGCGTCCCACCTCTTTTCCACCTTATTGTCGTTTTTTACTATCCGGTATCACAGTATAGATTGATATTTCTGGATTAGCAGGAATGTTGAATTCCACAGTTAGTCACAGTATCGCTGTGGGGTACCCCAATCTGGACAGTGGTGGGATGAGGTGATCAGGGTGAAGGTAAAATTAAATATCCCCGGACTCCCCGCTAACCTCCTCCGTCCTGTGCAGCAGGAGACGTCCGCAAACACAGACGTCTGCCAGTGTTCAAAACCGGAGGGACGCGGTCATGCCTCTGGGGGGAAGGTATCGACGACTTCTGGACCCACAAGGGGACTGTCCGCCGTGAACCTTCCCTCCTACGGGGTGTATTACCTTTTCTCCTGCGCTCGATCCCGTCACACACTTCCACTCCTTTCTTCTGTCTTCTCTCAGCCTGACGATCGGTGCTCCGCTCTCAGGTCTGTGTCCTCTCGGCCGTGCGGCTCCGTTTCTCCTCCACAGTGTCTCTTGCGAATCAGTTTGTTCCGTCCAGATATATTTCAAAATACTGTTGTTTTCTATAGATGATATGGAGAGTGGTGATGCAATGCTCAGTTCCTTCTCCAACGCGTATCGACCCGTTTGGGTCTTCCTCAGGGAGTCCTTATTCACCATCTTAGTTGAGGGCTTTTTATACCCATACTTGATTGTATCATCCCAAAAAGGGGTGTGTCCATACTACCTCTGTATAAGCTAAATGGATACAATGTGTGTTTGGATTTGTCACATAGTTAAACAGGCTTGTATAAGAAAACGATGATTGCTATTTGTGGCTGTGTGCAAAACCAAAGAAAAACAACTAATAATGTATATAACAAAATAAAATAAAATAGAATAAAATAAACATCTTGTATAATCTTCTTATGTTGATTCTGCAAATAATAAGTTTTAATACTAGAAATAAAAAAACTCTTTTTCTTCGTTTGTTTTAGAAATGATTGATTTAGCCGTATGTATACAATCTAACACAATTCATTTTGTATTTTTATGTTGATATATATTATCAATTTATCTACGGGAATAAAATAAATGAAATACATTGTTTTTATTGACTTCCTTAAGATGGATGTACACGCTAAAAACACTGAGACCACAGGGTTTGAACTTAGACAATGAAGTGAGGTCAATAGTGATGAACTGATGAATATTCAGAGCCTATATTCCGTCTAGTTTATTTAATGGCTAGCATGACATCACAAAACGTCAGTATTACATTTCATACCATCATAAATATGTTCCAGTGCACAAACAACATGTAAGAAGATACATCCTGTTATATCATGTGAAGGTCTTCTGCATAACCTCAGCTCATCCACGTATTTCAAAAAACCAGCAATTACGCATAATTAACCACTAAATAACACACAACAATTGGGTATAACTACTGGGAAATAGCTTTTCTCACAATAAGCTGTATCTTCTATTATACCAATAACTATCAAAGGAAGTCAATAAAAACAATGTATTTCATTTATTTTATTCCCGTAGATAAATTGATAATATATATCAACATAAAAATACAAAATGAATTGTGTTAGATTGTATACATACGGCTAAATCAATCATTTCTAAAACAAACGAAGAAAAAGAGTTTTTTTATTTCTAGTATTAAAACTTATTATTTGCAGAATCAACATAAGAAGATTATACAAGATGTTTATTTTATTCTATTTTATTTTATTTTGTTATATACATTATTAGTTGTTTTTCTTTGGTTTTGCACACAGCCACAAATAGCAATCATCGTTTTCTTATACAAGCCTGTTTAACTATGTGACAAATCCAAACACACATTGTATCCATTTAGCTTATACAGAGGTAGTATGGACACACCCCTTTTTGGGATGATACAATCAAGTATGGGTATAAAAAGCCCTCAACTAAGATGGTGAATAAGGACTCCCTGAGGAAGACCCAAACGGGTCGATACGCGTTGGAGAAGGAACTGAGCATTGCATCACCACTCTCCATATCATCTATAGAAAACAACAGTATTTTGAAATATATCTGGACGGAACAAACTGATTCGCAAGAGACACTGTGGAGGAGAAACGGAGCCGCACGGCCGAGAGGACACAGACCTGAGAGCGGAGCACCGATCGTCAGGCTGAGAGAAGACAGAAGAAAGGAGTGGAAGTGTGTGACGGGATCGAGCGCAGGAGAAAAGGTAATACACCCCGTAGGAGGGAAGGTTCACGGCGGACAGTCCCCTTGTGGGTCCAGAAGTCGTCGATACCTTCCCCCCAGAGGCATGACCGCGTCCCTCCGGTTTTGAACACTGGCAGACGTCTGTGTTTGCGGACGTCTCCTGCTGCACAGGACGGAGGAGGTTAGCGGGGAGTCCGGGGATATTTAATTTTACCTTCACCCTGATCACCTCATCCCACCACTGTCCAGATTGGGGTACCCCACAGCGATACTGTGACTAACTGTGGAATTCAACATTCCTGCTAATCCAGAAATATCAATCTATACTGTGATACCGGATAGTAAAAAACGACAATAAGGTGGAAAAGAGGTGGGACGCCACACTCTGCTCACACCAGACATTTTGGGACTTAGACATATTTTTTCTAATTTTTTCATTTCCACTTTATATTTTTCATTTTCTTTTTTTATATTATATATATTTTTTTTTTTTTTTTTTTTATCATCATTCTTTGCCCAACTTCATGATTATCACTATCATTTTTTTCATACATTTGGGTAAAAGCAAATTTTGACCCTATATTATTTATATACAAATAAACGTCAGTATTTTTCATACTACATATTATTCCGTGGTTCTTTCACTTATACTGACAATTTATTTTGCAAGTAGGCGCAGTTGTGTAAATCCTGTTTGAACTTTAAATACTGGAGGTTTCTGGGTTTAACCTCTCACACGTACTGCTGCCACCCCAGTATTACTTATATAAGTAGAGCGTTGGTCACATTTACAAAGAATAAGCACAATAATGTCCATACTGTTATAAGCACAATAATATATGTTATAAGCACAATAATGTCCACACTGTTATAAGCACAATAATGTCCACACTGTTATAGGCACAATAATGTCCATACTGTTATAGGCACAATAATGTCCACACTGTTATAAGCACAATAATGTCCACACTGTTATAAGCACAATAATGTCCACACTGTTATAAGCACAATAATGTCCATACTGCTATAAGCACAATAATGTTCATACTGATTAGTGATGAGCGGGTTCGGATCCTCGGGATCCGAACCCGCCCGAACTTCACCTTTTTTTCCACGGGTCCGAGCAACTCGGATCCTCCCGCCTTACTCGGTTAACCCAAGCGCGCCAGAACGTCATTATCCCGCGGTCGGATTCTCGCGAGATTCGTATTCTATATAAGGAGCCGCGCGTCCCCGCCATTTTTCACTTGTGCATTGGAGATGATCGTGAGAGGACGTGGCTGGCGTCCTCTCAGTTTCTATGTTCAGTGGGCTGCAAATATCTGTGCTCAGTGTGCTGCAAATATCTGTGCTCAGTGTGCTGCAAATATCTGCTCAGTGTGCTGCAAGTGCAAATATCTACGTTCTCTGCCTGAAAAACGCTCCATATCTGTGCTCAGTGTGCTGCAAATATCTGTGCTCCGTGTGCTGCAAATATCTGCTCAGTGTGCTGCAAGTGCAAATATCTACGTTCTCTGCCTGAAAAACGTTCCATATCTGTGCTCAGTGTGCTGCAAATATCTGTGCTCAGTGTGCTAATTGCTTTATTGTGGGGACTGGGGACCAGCAGTATTATATAGTAGGAGGACAGTGCAGAGTTTTGCACAGTTTGCTGACCACCAGTATATATAATATATAGCAGTACGGTACAGTAGGCCACTGCTCTACCTACCTCTGTGTCGTCAAGTATACTATCCATCCATACCTGTGGTGCATTTCAGTTTTGCACAGTTTGCTGACCACCAGTATAAATAATATATAGCAGTACGGTACAGTAGGCCACTGCTCTACCTACCTCTGTGTCGTCAAGTATACTATCCATCCATACCTGTGGTACATTTTAGTTGTTGTGCCCAGTATATATAATAGGAGGACAGTGCATAATTTTACTGACCACCAGTATATAATATATAGCAGTACAGTACAGTAGGCCATTGCAATTGATATATTACTGGCATATAATTCCACACATTAAAAAATGGAGAACAAAAATGTGGAGGGTAAAATAGGGAAAGATCAAGATCCACTTCCACCTCGTGCTGAATCTGCTGTCACTAGTCATGGCCGAGACGTTGAAATTAGAGATGAGCGCCTGAAATTTTTCGGGTTTTGTGTTTTGGTTTTGGGTTCGGTTCCGCGGCCGTGTTTTGGGTTCGAACGCGTTTTGGCAAAACCTCACCGAATTTTTTTTGTCGGATTCGGGTGTGTTTTGGATTCGGGTGTTTTTTTCCAAAAACACTAAAAAACAGCTTAAATCATAGAATTTGGGGGTCATTTTGATCCCAAAGTATTATTAACCTCAAAAACCATAATTTACACATTTTCAGTCTATTCTGAATACCTCACACCTCACAATATTATTTTTAGTCCTAAAATTTGCACCGAGGTCGCTGTGTGAGTAAGATAAGCGACCCTAGTGGCCGACACAAACACCGGGCCCATCTAGGAGTGGCACTGCAGTGTCACGCAGGATGTCCCTTCCAAAAAACCCTCCCCAAACAGCACATGACGCAAAGAAAAAAAGAGGCGCAATGAGGTAGCTGTGTGAGTAAGATTAGCGACCCTAGTGGCCGACACAAACACCGGGCCCATCTAGGAGTGGCACTGCAGTGTCACGCAGGATGGCCCTTCCAAAAAACCCTCCCCAAACAGCACATGACGCAAAGAAAAAAAGAGGCGCAATGAGGTAGCTGACTGTGTGAGTAAGATTAGCGACCCTAGTGGCCGACACAAACACCGGGCCCATCTAGGAGTGGCACTGCAGTGTCACGCAGGATGTCCCTTCCAAAAAACCCTCCCCAATCAGCACATGATGCAAAGAAAAAGAAAAGAAAAAAGAGGTGCAAGATGGAATTGTCCTTGGGCCCTCCCACCCACCCTTATGTTGTATAAACAAAACAGGACATGCACACTTTAACCAACCCATCATTTCAGTGACAGGGTCTGCCACACGACTGTGACTGATATGACGGGTTGGTTTGGACCCCCCCCAAAAAAGAAGCAATTAATCTCTCCTTGCACAAACTGGCTCTACAGAGGCAAGATGTCCACCTCATCTTCACCCTCCGATATATCACCGTGTACATCCCCCTCCTCACAGATTATCAATTCGTCCCCACTGGAATCCACCATCTCAGCTCCCTGTGTACTTTGTGGAGGCAATTGCTGCTGGTCAATGTCTCCGCGGAGGAATTGATTATAATTCATTTTAATGAACATGATCTTCTCCACATTTTCTGGATGTAACCTCGTACGCCGATTGCTGACAAGGTGAGCGGCGGCACTAAACACTCTTTCGGAGTACACACTTGTGGGAGGGCAACTTAGGTAGAATAAAGCCAGTTTGTGCAAGGGCCTCCAAATTGCCTCTTTTTCCTGCCAGTATAAGTACGGACTGTGTGACGTGCCTACTTGGATGCGGTCACTCATATAATCCTCCACCATTCTATCAATGTTGAGAGAATCATATGCAGTGACAGTAGACGACATGTCCGTAATCGTTGTCAGGTCCTTCAGTCCGGACCAGATGTCAGCATCAGCAGTCGCTCCAGACTGCCCTGCATCACCGCCAGCGGGTGGGCTCGGAATTCTGAGCCTTTTCCTCGCACCCCCAGTTGCGGGAGAATGTGAAGGAGGAGATGTTGACAGGTCGCGTTCCGCTTGACTTGACAATTTTGTCACCAGCAGGTCTTTCAACCCCAGCAGACCTGTGTCTGCCGGAAAGAGAGATCCAAGGTAGGCTTTAAATCTAGGATCGAGCACGGTGGCCAAAATGTAGTGCTCTGATTTCAACAGATTGACCACCCGTGAATCCTTGTTAAGCGAATTAAGGGCTGCATCCACAAGTACCACATGCCTAGCGGAATCGCTCCGTGTTAGCTCCTACTTCAATGCCTCCAGCTTCTTCTGCAAAAGCCTGATGAGGGGAATGACCTGACTCAGGCTGGCAGTGTCTGAACTGACTTCACGTGTGGCAAGTTCAAAGGGCATCAGAACCTTGCACAACGTTGAAATCATTCTCCACTGCACTTGAGACAGGTGCATTCCACCTACTATATCGTGCTCAATTGTATAGGCTTGAATGGCCTTTTGCTGCTCCTCCAACCTCTGAAGCATATAGAGGGTTGAATTCCACCTCGTTACCACTTCTTGCTTCAGATGATGGCAGGGCAGGTTCAGTAGTTTTTGGTGGTGCTCCAGTTTTCTGTACGTGGTGCCTGTACGCCGAAAGTGTCCCGCAATTCTTCTGGCCACCGACAGCATCTCTTGCACGCCCCTGTCGTTTTTTAAAAAATTCTGCACCACCAAATTCAAGGTATGTGCAAAACATGGGACGTGCTGGAATTGGCCCAGATTTAATGCACACACAATATTGCTGGCGTTGTCCGATGCCACAAATCCACAGGAGAGTCCAATTGGGGTAAGCCATTCCGCGATGATCTTCCTCAGTTGCCGTAAGAGGTTTTCAGCTGTGTGCGTATTCTGGAAAGTGGTGATACAAAGCGTAGCCTGCCTAGGAAAGAGTTGGCGTTTGCGAGATGCTGCTACTGGTGCCGCCGCTACTGTTCTTGCGGCGGGAGTCCATACATCTACCCAGTGGGCTGTCACAGTCATATAGTCCTGACCCTGCCCTGCTCCACTTGTCCACATGTCCGTGGTTAAGTGGACATTGGGTACAGCTGCATTTTTTAGGACACTGGTGACTCTTTTTCTGAGGTCTGTGTACATTTTCGGTATCGCCTGCCTAGAGAAATGGAACCTAGATGGTATTTGGTACCGGGGACACAGTACCTCCAACAAGTCTCTAGTTGGCTCTGCAGTAATGATGGATACCGGAACCACGTTTCTCACCACCCAGGATGCCAAGGCCTCAGTTATCCGCTTTGCAGTAGGATGACTGCTGTGATATTTCATCTTCCTCGCAAAGGACTGTTGAACAGTCAATTGCTTACTGGAAGTAGTACAAGTGGGCTTACGACTTCCCCTCTGGGATGACCATCGACTCCCAGCGGCAACAACAGCAGCGCCAGCAGCAGTAGGCGTTACACGCAAGGATGCATCGGAGGAATCCCAGGCAGGAGAGGACTCGTCAGAATTGCCAGTGACATGGCCTGCAGGACTATTGGCATTCCTGGGGAAGGAGGAAATTGACACTGAGGGAGTTGGTGGGGTGGTTTGCGTGAGCTTGGTTACAAGAGGAAGGGATTTACTGGTCAGTGGACTGCTTCCGCTGTCACCCAAAGTTTTTGAACTTGTCACTGACTTATTATGAATGCGCTGCAGGTGACGTATAAGGGAGGATGTTCCGAGGTGGTTAACGTCCTTACCCCTACTTATTACAGCTTGACAAAGGGAACACACGGCTTGACACCTGTTGTCCGCATTTCTGGTGAAATACCTCCACACCGAAGAGCTGATTTTTTTTGGTATTTTCACCTGGCATGTCAACGGCCATATTCCTCCCACGGACAACAGGTGTCTCCCCGGGTGCCTGACTTAAACAAACCACCTCACCATCAGAATCCTCCTGGTCAATTTCCTCCCCAGCGCCAGCAACACCCATATCCTCCTCATCCTGGTGTACTTCAACACTGACATCTTCAATCTGACTATCAGGAACTGGACTGCGGGTGCTCCTTCCAGCACTTGCAGGGGGCGTGCAAATGGTGGAAGGCGCATGCTCTTCACGTCCAGTGTTGGGAAGGTCAGGCATCGCAACCGACACAATTGGACTCTCCTTGTGGATTTGGGATTTCGAAGAATGCACAGTTCTTTGCTGTGCTGCTTTTGCCAGCTTGAGTCTTTTCATTTTTCTAGCGAGAGGCTGAGTGCTTCCATCCTCATGTGAAGCTGAACCACTAGCCATGAACATAGGCCAGGGCCTCAGCCGTTCCTTGCCACTCCGTGTGGTAAATGGCATATTGGCAAGTTTACGCTTCTCCTCCGACAATTTTATTTTAGGTTTTGGAGTCCTTTTTTTACTGATATTTGGTGTTTTGGATTTGACATGCTCTGTACTATGACATTGGGCATCGGCCTTGGCAGACGACGTTGCTGGCATTTCATCGTCTCGGCCATGACTAGTGGCAGCAGCTTCAGCACGAGGTGGAAGTGGATCTTGATCTTTCCCTAATTTTGGAACCTCAACATTTTTGTTCTCCATATTTTAATAGGCACAACTAAAAGGCACCTCAGGTAAACAATGGAGATGGATGGATTGGATACTAGTATACAATTATGGACGGGCTGCCGAGTGCCGACACAGAGGTAGCCACAGCCGTGAACTACCGCACTGTACTGTGTCTGCTGCTAATATATAGACTGGTTGATAAAGAGATAGTATACTCGTAACTAGTATGTATGTATAAAGAAAGAAAAAAAAACCACGGTTAGGTGGTATATACAATTATGGACGGGCTGCCGAGTGCCGACACAGAGGTAGCCACAGCCGTGAACTACCGCACTGTACTGTGTCTGCTGCTAATATATAGACTGGTTGATAAAGAGATAGTATACTCGTAACTAGTATGTATGTATAAAGAAAGAAAAAAAAACCACGGTTAGGTGGTATATACAATTATGGACGGGCTGCCGAGTGCCGACACAGAGGTAGCCACAGCCGTGAACTACCGCACTGTACTGTGTCTGCTGCTAATATAGACTGGTTGATAAAGAGATAGTATACTCGTAACTAGTATGTATGTATAAAGAAAGAAAAAAAAAACACGGTTAGGTGGTATATACAATTATGGACGGGCTGCCGAGTGCCGACACAGAGGTAGCCACAGCCGTGAACTACCGCACTGTACTGTGTCTGCTGCTAATATATAGACTGGTTGATAAAGAGATAGTATACTCGTAACTAGTATGTATGTATAAAGAAAAAAAAAAAAACCACGGTTAGGTGGTATATACAATTATGGACGGGCTGCCGAGTGCCGACACAGAGGTAGCCACAGCCGTGAACTACCGCACTGTACTGTGTCTGCTGCTAATATAGACTGGTTGATAAAGAGATAGTATACTACTAATATTATATACTGGTGGTCAGGTCACTGGTCACTAGTCACACTGGCAGTGGCACTCCTGCAGCAAAAGTGTGCACTGTTTAATTTTAATATAATATTATGTACTCCTGGCTCCTGCTATAACCTATAACTGGCACTGCAGTAGTGCTCCCCAGTCTCCCCCACAATTATAAGCTGTGTGAGCTGAGCAGTCAGACAGATATATAATATATATAGATGATGCAGCACACTGGCCTGAGCCTGAGCAGTGCACACAGATATGGTATGTGACTGACTGAGTCACTGTGTGTATCGCTTTTTTCAGGCAGAGAACGGATATATTAAATAAACTGCACTGTGTGTCTGGTGGTCACTCACTATATAATATATTATGTACTCCTGGCTCCTGCTATAACCTATAACTGGCACTGCAGTAGTGCTCCCCAGTCTCCCCCACAATTATAAGCTGTGTGAGCTGAGCAGTCAGACAGATATATATAATATTATATATAGATAATAGATGATGCAGCACACTGGCCTGAGCCTGAGCAGTGCACACAGATATGGTATGTGACTGAGTCACTGTGTGCTGTGTATCGCTTTTTTCAGGCAGAGAACGGATTATAAATAAAAGTGGTGGTCACTGGTCACTATCAGCAAAACTCTGCACTGTACACTACTGAGTACTCCTAATGCTCCCCAAAATTAGTAAATCAAGTGTCTCTCTAATCTATTCTAATTCTAAACGGAGAGGACGCCAGCCACGTCCTCTCCCTATCAATCTCAATGCACGTGTGAAAATGGCGGCGACGCGCGGCTCCTTATATAGAATCCGAGTCTCGCGAGAATCCGACAGCGTCATGATGACGTTCGGGCGCGCTCGGGTTAACCGAGCAAGGCGGGAAGATCCGAGTCGCTCGGACCCGTGAAAAAAAACATGAAGTTCTGGCGGGTTCGGATTCAGAGAAACCGAACCCGCTCATCTCTAGTTGAAATGCCATCAACGTCGTCTGCCAAGGCCGATGCCCAATGTCATAGTAGAGAGCATGTAAAATCCAAAAAACTAAATTTCAGTAAAATGACCCAAAAATCAAAATTAAATGCGTCTGATGAGAGGCGTAAACTTGCCAATATGCCATTTACGACACGGAGTGGCAAGGAACGGTTGAGGCCCTGGCCTATGTTCATGGCTAGTAGTTCAGATTCACATGAGGATGGAAGCACTCATCCTCTCGTTAGAAAACTGCAGTGCCACTCCTAGATGGGCCAGGTGTTTGTGTCGACCACTTGGGTCGCTTAGCTTAGTCACACAGCGACCTTGGTGCACCTCTTTTTTTCTTTGCATCATGTGCTGTTTGGGGACTATTTTTTGAAGTGCCATCCTGTCTGACACTGCAGTGCCACTGCTAGATGGGCCAGGTGCGTGTGTCGGCCACTTGGGTCGCTTAGCTTAGTCACACAGCTACCTCATTCCGCCTCTTTTTTTCTTTGCATCATGTGCTGTTTGGGGACTATTTTTTAAATCTGCCATCATGTCTGACACTGCAGTGCCACTCCTAGATGGGCCAGGTGTTTGTGTCGGCCACTTGGGTCGCTTAGCTTAGCCACACAGCTACCTCATTGCACCTCTTTTTGTCTTTGCATCATGTGCTGTTTGGGGACTATTTTTTGAAGTGCCATCCTGCCTGACACTGCAGTGCCACTCCTAGATGGGCCAGGTGTTTGTGTCGGCCACTTGGGTCGCTTAGCTTAGTCATCCAGCGACCTCGGTGCAAATTTTAGGACTAAAAATAATATTGTGAGGTGTGAGGTGTTCAGAATAGACTGAAAATGAGTGGAAATTATGGTTATTGAGGTTAATAATACTATGGGATCAAAATGACCCCCAAATTCTATGATTTAAGCTGTTTTTGAGGTTTTTTTGTAAAAAAACACTCGAATCCAAAACACACCCGAATCCGACAAAAAATTTTCAGGGAGGTTTTGCCAAAACGCGTCCGAATCCAAAACACGGCCGCGGAACCGGATCCAAAACCAAAACACAAAACCCGAAAAATTTCCGGTGCACATCACTAATACTGATATAAACAAAATAATGTCCACACTGTTATAAGCACAATATTATCTGTTATAAGCACAATAATGTCTACACTGTTATAAGCACAATAATGTCCACACTGTTATAAGCACAATAATGTTCACACTGTTATAAGCACAATAATGTCCATACTGTTATAAGCACAATAATGTCCACACTGTTATAAGCTCCACAATTCAAGCCACTCCAATGCATTATGAGTCAATACTGGCTCCTCCTTTTTCTTCTTAATTCATCTCAAAGTATATTTTACATTTATTGAATCAAGTTATTAACTTATTACCACTGGATTATTAGTTCATGATATATGTGTATAAATGGTGCTGTTATTTGATAATTTATCAGAATTAGACTTTAATGGTAACCGTTTTTATTCATTGCATTTTAGACTACAACTTTGCCGCTGAAGAAATACTATGGCAAGGGACAGACAAAAGAGTGGAAACTGGAGTATGGGTGAGTTGCAAAGCCCTCTATAATAAAGTGTTTGAAGGTGAACAAGTGTTAGCAAATGAATTTTTTTTTTTTTTTTCATTACAGATTTAATTATAATTAAATTCTGTATTCAGCTTGGTAATTTGGGGATAAAGGTTACCAAAGTTAATAAGCAACAGGTGGTTATGTTTCCGGCATTGCTAAAGATCACATCAATTTGTTATGGCCCTTGGAGACTCTAACATATTGTTATTTATTTATATAGCATCACCATATTATGCAGTACTGTACAGAGAATATTATCATCCATATCAGTCTCTGCCCAATTTCAGTGTGGAGCAGAGTGCTAACAACTGTGCCACCACACTGCCATATATTATAGGTATCTGGTTAATAGACCTACAGTAAAAGATAGACAGTCTATAGTCGACATGCAAAAGGTCGACAAGGCCAAAAAGTTGGCAGATAGTGCTTAATGGCCTTAAGCACTATTTGCCTTTCATTTGTCAACTTTTTGACCCTGTCAACCTTTTGCAAGTCGACAGGTTCAAAGGGTCGACAGGTTCAAAATGTCAACATGATAATGGTCAACACACATATGTTCGACACAAGTCTTTTTTTATGTTTTTTTTTTTGTTAAACTGTTTCATCATTTGCCATTCCACATGGACTACGATTGGGAAAAGTAACCTTGCCTGAAGCACGGAGAGCAAAACAGGCCTGCGAGGGTGCACATTTCCACTAATTTGGCTCAGATATGGTGAAACATATATAATGACACACAAAATTGTGTCAACCTTTTTTGTGTCGACCATTTTCATGTCGACATTTTGACCCTGTCTACCTTTTCTACTGTCTACCTTTACCATGTTGACCTTTTGACCTTATCAACCTTTTGACGCTATTGACCACTTGCTTGTCAACCATTTGCGGTCAACCTATTAACTGTCTATCTTTTACTGTAAATCTATTTAACCACACCCATAGTATTATGGGAATACTGTAGATGCCTGTAGTAAACAACAAAGTTTAAACATGTCAAATGTGATTGTAATAAGTGATGCATCTGGGATACAAATTATGAATGAATTAAAATATTTTTAACAAGTGATAGGTATAATGATTACTGCATTGCAGTGTGTCCTATTCAGAATTTTTTACCACTCTTTTTAAGCAAAGTGTTTCTTGATTAAGCAGTGATTGCATAAGTGGTATATAATTAATTGTAATTAATGTTTTCTTATTAATCCATTCTCTATTAACAGGGGAACCCTGGAATCCATCTCACTGTGTCTCCTGGATGAACTGCTATTTGAAATATTGAGAGACCTATCTGCTCCATTACTCCGTAGGATGATAAGAGACTTTATAAATGATCATCTCCTGAGGACTGTACTTCGTGATTTTATAGATGAAATTCTCACTAGCATCATCCGAGAAGAACTATCGTTATTGGTGAGAAGCTTGTTTTTTATTCCCCAATGTAAAGTGGGTCACACTAGGGGCCAGATGTAATAGCTTGCGAGACGGCCGGAGCTCCGAGTCTCCGGCTGAAGTCAGGGCAGTCGAGAGCCGGGCTGGGCCCAGGTACTTTTCAAGGGGCGTGGCCTAATCACAGGATGTGTGGTCATGTACCCTTAGAAAAAATAAGATTTTAAACCTACCGGTAAATCTATTTCTCCTAGTCCGTAGAGGATGCTGGGGACTCCGTAAGGACCATGGGGTATAGACGGGCTCCGCAGGAGATAGGGCACCTAAAAAGAACTTTGACTATGGGTGTACACTGGCTCCTCCCTCTATGCCCCTCCTCCAGACCTCAGTTAGAGAACTGTGCCCAGAGGAGATGGACAATACAAGGCAGGATTTAGCAATCCAAGGGCAAGATTCATACCAGCCCACACCAATCATACCATGTAACCTGGAACATACATAACCAGTTAACAGTATGAACAAACTACAGTAACGGTCCAAGACCGATGTCAACTGTAACATAACCCTTATGTAAGCAACAACTATATACAAGTCTTGCAGAGTTTCCGCACTGGGACGGGCGCCCAGCATCCTCTACGGACTAGGAGAAATAGATTTACCGGTAGGTTTAAAATCTTATTTTCTCTTACGTCCTAGAGGATGCTGGGGACTCCGTAAGGACCATGGGGTTTATACAAAAGCATCCAATCGGGCGGGAGAGTGCGTATGACTCTACAGCACCAACTGAGCAAACGCTATGTCCTCATCAGCCAGGGTATCAAACTTGTAGAATTTAGCAAAAGTGTTTGACCCCGACCAAGTCGCCGCTCGGCAAAGTTGTAAAGCTGAGACGCCTCGGGCAGCCGCCCAAGAAGAGCCCACCTTCCTAGTGGAATGGGCCTTAACCGAATTTGGTACCGGCAATCCAGCCGTAGAGTGAGCCTGCTGAATCGTATTACAGATCCAGCGAGCAATAGTCTGCTTCGAAGCAGGAGCGCCAATCTTATTGGCCGCATACAGGATAAACAGAGCCTCTGTTTTCCTAATTCTAGCCGTCCTAGCTACATAAATTTTTAAGGCCCTGACTACGTCCAGGGATCTGGAATCCTCCAGGTCACTTGTAGCCACAGGCACCACAATAGGTTGATTCATATGGAACGAAGAAACCACCTTAGGCAAAAATTGCGGGCCTGTCCTCAATTCAGCTCGATCCACATGAAAAATCAAGTAGGGGCTCTTGTGTGACAAAGCCGCCAATTCTGACACTCGCCTTGCTGATGCTAAGGCCAACAACATGACCACCTTCCAGGTAAGAAATTTCAACTCAACCTTGTTAAGCGGTTCAAACCAATGTGATTTTAAGAACTGTAACACCCCGTTCAGGTCCCATGGTGCCACTGGAGGCACAAAAGGGGGCTGGATGTGCAGCACTCCCTTTACAAACGTCTGGACTTCTGGAAGAGAAGCCAATTCCTTCTGAAAGAAAATCGAGAGGGCCGAAATCTGTACCTTAACAGAGCCTAATTTCAGGCCCATATCCACTCCTGTCTGTAGGAAGTGGAGAAGACGACCCAGATGAAAATCTTCCGTAGGTGCATTCTTGGTCTCACACCAAGACACATACTTTCGCCAGATACGGTGATAATGTTTTATCGTCACCTCCTTCCTAGCCTTTATTAACGTAGGGATGACCTCTTCCGGAATCACCTTTTTCGCTAGGATTCGGCGTTCAACCGCCATGCCGTCAAACGTAACCGCGGTAAGTCTTGAAATACACAGGGCCCCTGCTGCAACAGGTCTTCCCTCAGAGGAAGAGGCCAGGGATCTCCTGTGAGCATCTCTTGTAGATCCGAGTACCAGGCCCTTCGAGGCCAGTCTGGGACAACGAGTATCGTTCGTACTCTTCTTCGTCTTATGATCCTCAACACTTTTGTGATGAGAGGAAGAGGAGGAAACACGTAGACCGATTTGAACACCCACGGTGTTACCAGAGCGTCCACTGCTATTGCCTGAGGGTCCCGAGACCTGGCGCAGTACCTCTGAAGTTTTTTGTTGAGGCGTGACGCCATCATGTCTATTTGCCAAAGACCCTGAAAATGTTTTCCCTGTGTGACCGCTCCCCATCCTCGGAGGCTCGCGTCCGTGGTAACCAGGATCCAATCCTGAATTCCGAACTTGCGATCCTCCAGGAGGTGAGCACTTTGCAACCACCACAGGAGGGACACTCTGGTCCCTGGGGACAGAGTTATTTTCCGATGTAAGTGCAGATGGGACCCGGAACACTTGCCTAGAAGGTCCCATTGAAAAGTCCTTGCATGGAACCTGCCGAAGGGGATGGCCTCGTAGGCCGCCACCATTTTCCCCAGAACTCGAGTGCATTGGTGAACTGACACCCTTTTCGGTTTTAGCAGGTCTCTGACCATGTTCTGTATGTCTTGGGCTTTCTCTATTGGGAGGAAGACCTTCATTTGTTCCGTATCCAGTATCATACCTAGGAACGGTAGTCGAGTTGTCGGAATCAACTGTGACTTCGGTAGATTTAGAATCCAACCGTGTTGCTGGAGCACACTCAACGAGAGCGCCACACTGTTCATCAATTTCTCCCTTGATCTCGCTTTTATCAGGAGATCGTCCAAGTATGGGATAATTGTGACTCCATGCTTGCGCAGGACCACCATGATTTCCGCCATTATCTTGGTGAAAATCCTCGGGGCCGTGGAGAGTCCAAACGGCAACGTCTGAAATTGGTAATGACAATCCTGTACAGCGAATATCAGGTATTCCTTATGGGGGGCATATATGGGGACATGAAGGTACGCATCCTTTATGTCCAGAGACACCATAAACTCCCCCTCCTCCATGTTGGCTATTATCGCTCTGAGAGATTCCATTTTGAATTTGAATCTTCTTATGTACAGGTTTAGGGATTTCAGATTCAAAATAGGTCTGACCGAACCGTCCGGTTTCGGGACCACAAATAGGGTTGAATAGTAACCTCTTACCTGCTGGTGCAGGGGAACCTTGATTATCACTTGCTGTATACACAGCGTTTGAATTGCAGCTAACACTACATCCCTTTCCGATGTGGAAGCTGGTAGGGCCGATTTAAAAAATCGGCGCGGGGGCACCTCCTCGAATTCCAATTTGTAACCCTGGGAAACTATTTCTAACACCCAGGGATTCAGGTCCGAACTGACCCAGGCCTGACTGAAAAGTCGAAGACGTGCCCCCACCGGTGCGGACTCCCTCAGGGGAGTCCCAGCGTCATGCTGTGGGTTTTGGAGCAGCCGGGGAGGACTTTGGTTCCTGGGCACCTGCCGAAGCAGGTGCTCTCTTGCCTCTGCCCTTACCTCTGGCGAGGAAAGAGGATCCCCGACCTCTTTTGGACTTGTGCGACCGAAAGGACTGCATCTGATAGGGTGTAACTTTCTTTTGCTGTTGGGGTATATAAGGTAAAAAATTTTGATTTACCTGCTGTGGCTGTGGAAACCAGGTCCGTCAGCCCATCCCCAAACAATACATCACCCTTGTAGGGTAGTACTTCCATATGTTTCTTGGAATCCGCATCACCCGTCCATTGGCGAGTCCATAAAGATCTTCTCGCTGAGACAGACCTCTTATCCGGAGTCTCCCAAGCTTTTCCAAAGAATTAATTTAATTCATGAGATGTGGGAAAGTTAATAATCTGTTTCTTTTCCTTTAAACATGTGTACCCTTGTGTCGGGGACAGAGAGTTCATCCACAATATGCAACACATCCCTTATTGCTACAATCATACACTGAATGGTTTTAGTCACCCTAGGGTGCAATTTTACTTCGTCATAGTCCACACTGGAATCAGAATCCGTGTCGGTAGTAGTGTCTTGTTAAGGGACGCTTTTGAGACCCCGACGGGCCCTGTGAGTCGGTCCAATCTGAGGATTGACCCCCTGATGTCCCCCCTAAATCAGCCTTATCAAGCTTTTTATGTAAAGATGCCACACTTGCATTCAACATATGCCACATGTCCATCCAATCTGGAGTCGGCACAACCGACGGGGACACACCACTCATTTGCTCCACCTCCTCCTTGGAAAAGACTTCCGCTTCAGACATGTCGACACCACGTACCGACACCCCACACACACAGGGATTAACCTATAAGGGGACAAAACCCCAACCAGGCCCTTAGGAGAGACAGAGAGAGAGTATGCCAGCACAGACCCAGCGCTTAATAACACTGGAAAAATATGACCAGATAGCGCTTTTATATATACAGGTTGAGTATCCCTTATCCAAAATGCTTGGGACCAGCAGTATTTTGGATATGGGATTTTTCCGTATTTTGGAATAATTGCATACCATAATGAGATATCATGGCAATGGGACCTAAATCTAAGCACAGAATGCATTTATGTTACATATACACCTTATACACACAGCCTGAAGGTCATTTTAGCCAATATTTTTAATAACTTTGTGCATTAAATAAAGTTTGTGTACATTCACACAATTCATTTATGTTTCATATACACCTTATACACACAGCCTGAAGGTCATTAAATACAATATTTTTAATAATTTTGTGTATTAAACAAAGTTTGTGTACACTGAGCCATCAGAAAACAAAGGTTTCACTATCTCACTCTCACTCAAAAAATTCCGTATTTTGGAATATTCCGTATTTCGGAATATTTGGATATGGGATACTCAACCTGTATATAAAATGACCAGATTCCCACTCACTGCGCTCAAAATGCCCCCCTCCTCTTTTTACCAGCCTGAATGTTCAGCAGGGGAGAGACCAGGGAGCCAGCGTTTTCCTCATGCAGCTTCTGTGGAGAAAATGGCGCTGGTTAGCGCTGGGGATCAAGCTCCGCCCACCCGACGGCAGGCTTCGGGGCCGGTGATTTTTTTATAGAAAATGGCGGGGGATCGTAGAATTACTGTCCAGCAGCCTAATCTACCTTGTCAGTGCCCAAATGTGAGGTTTATTGCTGCCCAGGGCGCCCCCCCCCCTGCGCCCTGCACCCTTCAGTGCTGCTCTGTGTGTGTGAATGGGAGCAATGGCGCGCAGCTTACTGCTGCGCACCTTACCTCATGAAGATCTGATGTCTTCTGCCGCCTATGATGTCTTCTGCCTTCTCATACTCACCCGGCTTCTATCTTCGGCATCTGTGAGAAGGACGGCGGCACGGCTCCGGGACGAACCCCAGGTGAGACCTGTGTTCCGACTCCCTCTGGAGCTAATGGTGTCCAGTAGCCTTAGAAACAGAGCCCAACTTGACAAGCCAGCTCTGCTTCTCTCTCCTCGGTCCCACGATGCAGGGAGCCTGTTGCCAACAGGACTCCCTGAAAATAAAAAACCTAACAAAATTATTTTTCCACAGAAAACTCTGGAGAGCTCTCTGCAGTGCACCCATTCTCCTCTGGGCACAAGATCTAACTGAGGTCTGGAGGAGGGGCATAAAGGGAGGAGCCAGTGCACACCCATAGTCAAAGTTCTTTTTAGGTGCCCTATCTCCTGCGGAGCCCGTCTATACCCCATGGTCCTTACGGAGTCCCCAGCATCCTCTAGGACGTACGAGAAAAACATACTGAAAAAAATTGTATTTTAAGCACCTCCATGGCCACACTGCAGCCCAGTACACAGCAGAGTGTGCTGGGCTGAGGAGAAGAGCTGCAGCTGCTGCTGCCAGTTAAGGGGGAGGGGGCCCAGGGCCCCCTCTTGGCCCTCACTGGGCCCCTCCATCAGACCTGGGCCCGGGTAATTTGTACTCTCTTTCCCCCCCCTCTCTCGGCACCACTGACTGAACTCGTACGTTTTTTTAAAGCAGCAAACGTTTACAAGGCAAAACCAGCCAGGCCGTCTTGCAAACCATTACATCAGGCCCTAGGTGTTTTGTTTTGTCCTTTTCTGGAGTAACACAATAAGACTGTACAGTACGAAAGGTTTCTCATGTGTGGTTCTTTTTATCCTTGTTAGCAATGTAATAGATTAGCCACAGTTCCTAGACATAGGGGTATTTATGTATTACATGATCACTTTCTAATATTTTTTCATATTTAGAAACTTTTTCATATTTGGAAACTATGCTAATTAATCTGAAAACAGTTCACACATCCCATGTTTTAAAACCAAAACCAGGACACTAAAACAAGTTGAATGTCCATAAATGTCACATGATAAATGCAGACAGCATGTATAAGCATGTCATCTTACTGTGGGGGTCATTCCGAGTTGATCGTAGTTGTACTAAATTCAGCACAGCTACGATCATTCACACTGACATGCGGGGGGACGGCCAGCACAGGGCTAGTCCGCCCGCATGTAAGTGCCGACGCCCCTGCAGAAGTGCAAAGGCATCGTGCAGCGGCGATGCCTTTGCACCTCAAGAGTAGCTCCCGGCCAGCGCAGCTTTAGCATGCTGGCCGGGAGCTACTCATTGCTCCCAGGCCCGCAGCGGCTGCGTGTGACGTCACACAGCCGCTGCGGCCCGCCGCCCATTCGGTTCGGCCACGCTTGCGCTGGCCGGACTGCTCCGATGAAACGGTGACCAAATGCAGCCGTTCCGCCCCCTCCCGCCCAGCGATCGCCTCTGTCTGTCAATCAGGCAGAGGCGATTGCAGCCCTGCTACGGCGTCAGCTCATGCTCATAAGGGACCCGTTCGCTCGGCTGCGATAAAAAGCAGCGAGCGAATGGGTCAGAATGACCCCCTGTATATCATAAATATATGTCCTTCGGATTATAGGAAAATCAGAGCTGCGGTTTACATAATCCTAGCTGCCAAACAACAGGATTGGCCTGAAAAAAGCTTGTACAGCATGGAACTTTACATGTGGAGAATAGTCCTCTATACTAAATAAAAGGGGACAGTCGGAACATGGGGTAAAATGTAAAACTACTGTATATGAAATTTCAGAGTAGGCCAAGTTATGAATTTTAACCTTGCATAAATACTAACTTTTAACATCTATTATATTTTCTTTCACAATGCATTCAAGGTCGCTGGATGGCTAAGCTAAGCGACCCAAGTGGCCGGCACAAACACCTGGCCGATCTAGGAGTGGCACTGCAGTGTCAGACAGGATGTCACTTAAAAAATAGTCCCCAAACAGCACATGATGCAAAGAGAAAAAAGAGGTGCACCAAGGTCGCTGGATGGCTAAGCTAAGCGACCCAAGTGGCCGACACAAACACCTGGCCCATCTAGGAGTGGCACTGCAGTTTTCTAACGAGAGGATGAGTCATGTGAATCTGAACTACTAGCCATGAACATGGCCCATCTAGGAGTGGCACTGCAGTGTCAGACAGGATGGCATTTAAAAAATTGTCCCCAAACAGCACATTATGCAAAGAAAAAAAGAGGTGCACCAAGGTCGCTGGATGGCTAAGCTAATTGACACAAGTGGCCGGCACAAACACCTGGCCCATCTAGGAGTGGCACTGCAGTGTCAGACAGGATGGCACTTAAAAAATTGTCCCCAAACAGCACATGATGTAGAGATAAATAAAAAAAAAGAGGTGCAAGATGGAATTGTCCTTGGGCCCTCCCACCCACCCCCTCCCACCCACCTTTATGTTGTATAAACAGGACATGCACACTTTAACAAACCCATCATTTCAGTGACTGGGTCTGCCACACAACTGTGACTGAAATGACTGGTTGGTTTGGGCCCCCACCAAAAAAGAAGCAATCAATCTCTCCTTGCACAAACTGGCTCTACAGAGGCAAGATGTCCACCTCCTCCTCATCGTCCGATTCCTCACCCCTTTCACTGTGTACATCCTCCTCCTCACAGATTATTAATTTGTCCCCACTGGAATCCACCATCTCAGGTCCCTGTGTACTTTCTGGAGGCTATTGCTGGTGAATGTCTCCACGGAGGAATTGATTATAATTAATTTTGATGAACATCATCTTCTCCACATTTTCTGGAAGTAACCTCGTATGCCGATTGCTGACAAGGTGACCGGCTGCACTAAACACTCTTTCGGAGTGCACACTGGAGGGGGGGCAACTTAGGTAAAATAAAGCCAGTTTGTGCAAGGGCCTCCAAATTGCCTCTTTTTCCTGCCAGTATACGTATGGACTGTCTGACGTGCCTACTTGGATGCGGTCACTCATATAATCCTCCACCATTCTTTCAATGGTGACAGAATCATATGCAGTGACAGTAGACGACATGTCAGTAATCGTTGGCAGGTCCTTCAATCCGGACCAGATGTCAGCACTCGCTCCAGACTGCGCTGAATCACCGCCAGCGGGTGGGCTCAGAATTCTTAGCCTTTTCCTCGCAGCCCCAGTTGCGGGAGAATGTGAAGGAGGAGCTGTTGACGGGTCACGTTGCGCTTGACTTGACAAGTGTCTCACCAGCAGGTCTTTGCACCTCTGCAGACTTGTGTCTGCCGGAAAGAGAGATACAACGTAGGCTTTAAACCTAGGATCAAGCACGGTGGCCAAAATGTAGTGCTCTGATTTCAACAGATTGACCACCCGTGAATCCTGGTTAAGCGAATTAAGGGCTCCATCAACAAGTCCCACATGCCTAGCAGAATCGCTCCGTTTTAGCTCCTCCTTCAATCTCTCCAGCTTCTTCTGCAAAAGCCTGATGAGGGGAATGACCTGACTCAGGCTGGCAGTGTCTGAACTGACTTCACGTGTGGCAAGTTCAAAGGGTTGCAGAACCTTGCACAACGTTGAAATCATTCTCCACTGCGCTTGAGTCAGGTGCATTCCCCCTCCTTTGCCTATATCGTAGGCAGATGTATAGGCTTGAATGGCCTTTTGCTGCTCCTCCATCGTCTGAAGCATATAGAGCAGAGATTTTCAACCTTTTGCAACTCGCAGCACACTGAACAAGATTTAAATATTGCCAAGGCACATTCATATATAATGGTGATGCATGGTGCAGTTGCGTGTCCTAGGATGCCATGTTGCAGCTTCTCCATAGGTAACGCCTGAGCCATATCTGAGAAAGCCAGAAGAGCCCAGTACTGCCCGTGCCCATAAATAGAACTGGCTCTGCAACCACTAAACCCACCAGTATTGATCGTTCCAGGGCCTCAGTAGCAGCAAAACACTGTCAGGTCTGGTTCTGCTTCTACGGAGGCACACCTGGAGACTGCTCAGGGCACACTAGAGTGCCACGGCAAAGTGGTTGAAAAACACTGATATAGAGGGTTGAATTCTCTAATTCCCTGTGAATTAACGGTGGATACCGGACACACGTTTAACACCACCGCAGCTGCCAAGACCTGAGTTATCCGTTTTGCAGCAGGATGACTGCTGTGATATTTCATCTTCCTCGTAAAGGACTGTTATACAGTCAGTTGCTTACTGGAAGTAGTACTAGTGGTCTTCCGACTTCCCCTCTGGGATGACGATCGACTCCCAGCAGCAACAACAGCAGCGCCAGCAGCAGTAGGCGTTACACTCAAGGATCCATCGGAGGAATCCCAGTTCGGAGAGGACTCGTCAGACTTGCCAGTGACATGGCCTGCAGGACTATTGGTGTTCCTGTCTAAGGAGGAAATTGACACTGAGGGAGTTGGTGGTGGGGTTTGCAGGAGCTTGGGTACAAGAGGAAGGGATTTAGTTGTCAGTGGACTGCTTCCACTGTCACCCAAAGTTTTTGAACTTGTCAATGACTTCTGATGAATGCGCTCCAGGTGACGTATAAGGGAGGGTGTTCCTAGGTGGTTAACGTCCCTACCCCTACTTATTACAGCTTGACAAAGGCAACACACGGCTTGACACCTGTTGTCCACATTTGTGTTGAAATAATTCCACACCGAAGAGGTGATTTTTTTTGTAATTTGACCAGGCATGTCAATGGCCATATTCGTCCCACCGACAACAGGTGTCTCCCCGGGTGCCTGACTTAAACAAACCACCTCACCATCAGAATCCTCCTTGTCAATTTCCTCCTCAGCGCCAGAAACACCCATATCCTCATCCTGGTGTACTTCAACAGTGACATCTTCAATTTGACTATCAGGAACTGGACTGCAGGTGCTCCTTCCAGCTCTTGCAGGGGGTGTGCAAATGGTGGAAGGCGCCACCTCTTCCCATCCAGTGTTGGGAAGGTCAGGCATCGCAACCGACACAATTGGACTCTCCTTGGGGATTTGTGATTTAGAAGAATGTACAGTGCTTTGCTGTGCTTTTGCCAGCTTAAGTCTTTTCATTTTTCTAGCGGGAGGATGAGTGCTTCCATCCTCATGTAAAACTGAACCACTAGCCATGAACATAGGACAGGGCCTCACCCGTTCCTTGCCACTCCGTGTCGTAAATGGCATATTGGCAAGTTTACTCTTCTCATCAGACGCTTTTAATTTTGATTTTTGGGTCATTTTACTGAACTTTTGTTTTTTTTATTTTACATGCTCTCTACTATGACATTGGGCATCGGCCTTGGCAGACGACGTTGATGGCATTTCATATTCTCGGCCATGACTAGTGGCAGCAGCTTCAGCACGAGGTGGAAGTGGATCTTGATCTTTCCCTATTTGACCCTCCACATTTTTGTTCTCCATCTTTTAATGTGTGGAATTATATGCCAGTAATATATCAATAGCAATGGCCTACTGTACCATACTGCTATATATATATATATATATATATATATATATATATATATATATATATATATATATATATATATATATATATATATATATATATACTGGTGGTCAGCAAAATTCTGCACTGTCCTCCTACTATATACTGCGCACAACTACAATGCAGCACAAATATGGATAGCATACTTGACGACACAGAGGTAGAGCAATGGACTACTGTACCGTACTGCTGTGTGTATATATATATATATATATATATATATATATATACACTGGTTGTCAGCAAAATTCTGCACTGTCCTCCTACTATATACTGCGCACAACTGCAATGCAGCACAAATATGGATAGTATACTTGACGACACAGAGGTAGAGCAATGGACTACTGTACCGTACTGCTATATATATATATATATATATATACTAGTGGTCAGCAAAATTCTGTACTGTCCTCCTACTATATACTGCACACAACTACAATGCAGCACAGATATGGATAGTATACTTGATGACACAGAGGTAGAGCAATGGACTACTGTTCCGTACTGCTATATATATATACTGGTGGTCAGCAAAACTCTGCACTGTCCTCCTACTATATACTGCGCACAACTACAATGCAGCACAGATATGGATAGTATACTTGATGACACAGAGGTAGAGCAATGGACTACTGTACCGTACTGCTATATATATATATATATATATATATATATATATATATACATACAGGTGGTCAGCAAAATTCTGCACTGTCCTCCTACTATATACTGTGCACAACTACAATGCAGCACAGATATGGATAGTATACTTGACGACACAGAGGTAGAGCAATGGACTACTGTTCCGTACTGCTATATATATATATATATATATATATACTGGTGGTCAGCAAAATTCTGCACTGTCCTCCTACTATATACTGCACACAACTACAATGCAGCACAGATATGGATAGTATACTTGATGACACAGAGTTAGAGCAATGGACTACTGTTCCGTACTGCTATATATATATATATATATATATATATATATATATACTGGTGGTCAGCAAAATTCTGCACTGTCCTACTACTATATACTGCGCACAACTACAATGCAGCACAGATATGGATAGTATACTTGATGACACAGAGGTAGAGCAATGGACTACAGTACCGTACTGCTATATATATATATATATATATACTGGTGGTCAGCAAAATTCTGCACTGTCCTACTATATACTGCGCACAACTACAATGCAGCACAGATATGGAGCGTTTTCAGGCAGAGAACGTAGATATTTGCAGCACACTGAGCACAGATATTTGCAGCACACTGAACACAGAAACTGAGAGAACACAGCCACGACCTCTCGCTATCATCTCCAATGCACGAGTGAAAATGGCGGCGACGCATGGCTCTTTATATGCAATACGAATCTCACGAGAATACGACAGCGGGAATATAACGTTCGGGCGCGTTCGTGTTAACCGAGCAAGGCGGGAAGATCTGAGGCTGCCTCGGAACCATGTAAAATAGGTGAAGTTCGGGGGGGTTCGGATCTCGAGGAACCGAACCCACTCATCTCAAATTTGAAGCAAGTGGGTTGAGGTCCATAGCGCACATTATGAAATATCTGCTGAGATGTGATTTATTGCTACTGTATATTGTGACTCCCAGATCTTCCTCTCTAGAATGTTTGGAAATAGATTGTTGGAGACTTTTAAGAGCCTTTGTAGGAACCTGAGGTGGGAGAGTTTGAAGGAGAAATTAGGGATTATGGGGCTGATTACGAGTTGATCGCACGAAGCTGCTTTTTGCAGTCCGTGCGATCAACTATACTCCATCTATGGGGGTGGGTATTTTCCCATAGCAAGGCTGCGATCACTTGTGCAGCCCTGCTATGGTAAAAAAAATTGTGTAGTTTCTAAGTAGGTCTAGACATACTATTGCATATTGCTCACCTGCCACAGTGTAACCTTCAAAGTGCGCCCAACATGGCTGCCCCATATGGTACACTTGTGGATGGGATGAAAAATACATAGGCCTGATGGTTTTGATGGAACCCTACTCTGAACTGTAGGACTCTGAAATCACCCCCATTTTGTGTCATCTCTTCTAGGGGTGGACTATTCCACCCTGGGTAATCCTACGCTGAGCGCCCAAGATGGCTGACGCACCTGGTACCTTGTGAGGGTGGAATACACAACCATTGGAAGTTATTACCCAAAATGCCTACACCAATCCTGCATTATGCTTTCTGTGTGCTTAAGGTTTTCTTTTATGTCTGTGTGGCTTATCTATTGTTGTATTACTCAAATCCTCTGTATCATGTGCATTGTTTTTGATATCTGTAAAGTGCCTTGAGTCCTGTTGGAGAAAGAGCGCTATATAAATAAAATTATTATTATTATTACCAGCTGTGACGTTTTCAGCTTGTTTGGTCCTGTCTCTGACGTCAAACACCCTCCCTGGACACGACACTGTTTCTTCAAACACACCTGCGTTTTTCTTACCACTCCCAGAAAATGGTTCCGAAAGCTGTGTTGCTGCCCAGGAACACCCACCGCCTGTCAATCCTCAAGTGATCGCCGCTGCGATCACTTACTTTGTTCCCTTCGTCATTGCCCGGTGACATCCGTCACCGGGCAACGACGTGCGTGCGCATTACAGCCCCCGCGCATGCGCAGTAGTGACCCAGTCGCAGCTGTGTGAGCGAAAGCACGCTGCGATCGAGTAGTAATGACCCCTAATGTACTGTAAAGTAATATGCTCATATTGTCTGCTGATATTCAGTCAACTAAGAGTTAATCAATGTTTCCCACTCTGCAAAATTGAGATTCTTCTACTGTTAAAAAGAATCTCAAATCATTTGTAGACCAGGGAATTGCAAAGTGGTAAATGTAACTTACCCATTAATATGTTTAGAATGGGTGGTATTCAGTATGCCGACTGATGGGATCCCGGCGCACAGTATACCGGCGACGGGATCCCGACAGCCGGCATACCGACACTTATTCTCCCTCGTGGGGGTCCACGACCCCCCTGGAGGGAGAATAAAATAGAGTAGCGCGCCACCGTGCCCATAGCGTGGCGAGCACAGCGAGCCCGCAAGGGGCTCATTTGCGCTCGCCACACTGTCGGTAAGCCGCCGGTCGGGCTCCCGGCGCCGGTATGCTGGTTGCCGGGAGCCCGACCGCCGGCAGATCGTAGTGAACCCGTTTAGAATGTGTCTGTATACATGTGGGTGTGTCAGGGAGGGATGTATGATTGATTTATGGTGAAACACTTTTTTGAGTATTTATTTATACAGTACCTATTTTCTAAACTAAATCATTTCTTAAAAATAACATTGTTATCAGGTAGAAGAGTTAAACTTGGAAACTGAACATGACAGACTACAAGAATATCTTATTCAGAGTCTGATCAATCAGGAAGTGGAAGATACTGTCATTGTCGTCCTCAACACATGTGATAATCAGCTCACTGAACTGCACAAAAAGCAGGTAAATGTTTTCTAGTCATTTATTTAATGTGACTCTATTAGTGGAAAACATTTTTCATATGTTCTATATCTTCAAAGATTAATTTTTCTAATAGTAATTCTATGCTTCAAGTTCGTTTTCTATTAGGCTCTGGCAAAAACTCAGTGTTAAAGAGAGCTGGAGTGGGAGACTTAGGGGTCTATTTACTAAGCCCTGGATAGAGATACAGTCTCTGGAGGTAAAGCACCAGCCAATCCGCTCCTTACTGTCATTTTTCAAACACTGCCTGTGGCATAGCAGTTAGGAACCAATTGGCTGGTACCTTATCTCCAGCGACTTTATCTCCATCCAAGGCTTAGTAAATAGACCCCCGAGTTAGTGTTACCAAACCTGAGAGCTGTGCTGTGAAATTGCCATATCCACTAGACCACAGGTTCTCGAACTCGGTCCTCAGGACCCCACACAGTGCATGTTTTGCAGGTCTCCTCACAGAATCACAAGTGAAATAATTAGCTCCACCTGTGGACCTTTTAAAATGTGTCAGTGAGTAATTAATACACCTTTGTACTTGCTGGGTTACCTGCAAAACATGCACTGTGTGGGGTCCTGAGGACCGAGTTTGAGAACCACTGCACTAGACCAGTGGTTCTCAAACTCGGTCCTCAGGACCCCACACAGTGCATGTTTTGCAGGTAACCCAGCAGGTGCACAGGTGTATTAATTACTCACTGACACATTTTAAAAGGTCCACAGGTGGAGCTAATTATTTCACTTGTGATTTTGTGAGGAGACCTGCAAAACATGCACTGTGTGGGGTCCTGAGGACCGAGTTTGAGAACCTGTGCACTAGACAAATTTGTCACTCTGATTCGTGGTCCAGCCTTTAATCATGGTTCTAGTGTAATGACTATACGCAACTTCTATGTAAACATTTAGAAGATGCATCAATTGGAACATGGTATCGTGCCTCTGTTCAACAGCAGCATGTGGGAAGTAGTCTTTTTAAAAAAAATCTGAATTACTTTGCTTTTATTAAATTACTAGCTGTTCTACCCGTTCTTCGCACAGGAGTTTCTGATTTTCACGGTTGTAAATATAAATGAGTGTTACAAATCTGGTAAATCTATAGAGCTGTGAATTTGAGATGTCTTAATGTAAGTAAATATTAATCCATGGTTACTGGCCTTACCTGAGGAGCACCTGTAGCAGATATGGTAAAAAGTGACAGGACCACTTTTGTAGTTCATTAAATTCTACACACTGGAGGTGCTATCCAAATATTGATCCGATTGTACATTTGGGTGTTATCATTTACGCAACACAAGCCATGCATTGGTAATGACGTCATTATGTCAACCCTCTTTTCATTCCCTTAGGGGAAGTTTAGTAAAATTCTAATTACGTCGTTTTCCTATTCCCCACCTGCAGAATACATATGTTAAATTTCATCTTCCTAGCGTATCGGTAAGAGAATAAGTGATGAGTCAATCAGTGAATGAGTGTGTGAGGGCTTCCACATTTTTGTAGTTTATTAAATTCTACACACTGGAGGTGCAATTCAAATTTTGATCCATTTGGGTGTTATCGTTCACGCAACGTAAGACATGCATCGGTAATGATGTCATTATATCAACCCCCTTAGGGGAGATTTATTAAAATTTGAGATATGTAGTTTTCCTTTTTCCCACCTGAAGAATACCTATGTTATATTTCAACTTCCTAACATATCGGGAAGTAAGAGAATTAGTGATGAGTCAGTCAGTCAGGGATGGCTTTCGCATATATATATATATATATATATATATATATAGTGATATTTCTTTACCTATTCATTTACCCAAAGGGGCATATTCAATTGTTTGAAAAGTCAGCTGAGGGTCTGTTTTTTCCTATCTGACAGGAAAAAACAGACACCCGACCGACTTTTCAAACCATTGAATATCCCCCAATGAGTCTACAGCAGACTTTTTGGGCTATATGTACAATAATAATGGTAAAACCTCAAACTATAGCACAAAAGCACAATAAAACGTAACCTCTTATTGGCTCTGGACAGCAGTTAAGTAGTACTGTACTTAAAATGAGATATGTGTGCTGATCCCCATGTTTTGGTTTTGAATTGATTTTGCTAAACAACTTTCAGTTTCAAGTGTTTTGGTTTTGATTTTGGCAAATGATATGATTCTGATTTGGTTTTGGTTTTAAATTTCTTTAAAATTGCTAAAAACAGCTACAATCATGTACTTTGGACCTGTTTTTGTTCCTACAGTATAATTAACATCAATAACATTAATTTCCAGTCATTTTCAGAAACCTCACAGATCACAATATTGTTTTCACAAATACTGACCAAAGGCTGCAGAAAGCTGACTGGCTAAACTAAATGACAGAAACACATGGCAGGTTAAAAGAATATAGCACATCTATGAAACATAGTGACACAGCAGTGGCAGACAAGATGGTAGTTTAATAAACTACTGTATATGACCACATAAAATGCTTTCATTAATGAAGAACTAGATCAGAGGCCTTAGGCCAGTATAGATATATGGAAGTAGAGTATTTATATAGTGGAATACTGGTAAAGGATTGATTCATTGAGTGATACTGTAGGTTGACTAATTTTACTAACCTAACTACAAAAAAAGTATAACAGAGACATGGGCCTGGCAAGCATATAGTAGAAGCCAGATACAGCATGCCAGTATTTGTGATGCACATTATGGTTGATCTAATATTCGACCGTGTACCACAAGTAATTTCTTAAACAGCCAGTATGTGTAGTGACAGCTTCACCCGTGTCGTCCAATGATCTGTGTGCTTCTATTGTATGGATCTCAAATTTGGAAGAATCCATATCTGCACACATGATTTATATGTATATATACACAGAGAGATGCAATAATTGTGTCTCACATATCGTACAAGTTATATAATTTTCAATGATGGAAATTTATAACATCTGATCTCGAATGCAGTCATATCATTGAACATCAGGTATACACAATGAGGGGGGTGTAAGATTAATATAAATGGCTGGCCTTAGCCATGTTACCAGTCATCACTTAATATATGATACACTGCTCTGTATAGTATTGAAAGAGTGGTACTCTGGTACATAAGTACTTATGATATATTATTCCCCATATTAGGTATCCTCCGTGTTAGGTAATTTCATCCACACTAGAGCACAGTACAGTAGTGGTATATAAAAGATTTGTTTTCTTCACACGGGGATTAGACAGTAGCCTGTTATAATCAGTGCTGTGCAACTTAATCTAGCATCATAATCCCAACAGTGGTTGCTTATTTCTAGCAATGTTACTGTGCCATAAGACAATATGTTATATATACTGTGCCCTGCTTCTCATTGACAAATTCTGCAGATCATTTTAAACATCAAGGTTACAAATAACACATGTATTTCGGAGTAGACATGTAGGATGCTAGGCTAAAGTCCTACGTATGTTTCACATACTAGCTTTTTCGATTTAGTAGATGTTGAAGAAGTATTATGACTGGCGGCAGCGGCAGCATTAGTGCTGGGTTCTTCTGCTTTTCTATTGACTGATCCATGATTGGTTTTATTTTTTAAAAGTTAAACCAGGACAGGCGTAAAGCTATTGTAGTTGAATTTACAGTAACTGCCACCACACCAAGTGAATTCACAATGAGATAGGGAAAGCAGAGATGACTGTTACCTTTATGATGCAGATTTCTGTTTACAACAGCAAATATGATTTTTTGGGGTGCAAATGATGGAGGGATACCACCACAAACAGTAGGTGACAATAAAAAATACAATATGCAATTTTTTTTTAATTCAATTATTAAAGAGTGAGACAGGCAATTTTTTTACACACAAGGATCAGTAAAGGTCACCTTTGCAAGAATTATTTTAGAGTAAAGATGGCAGGGATACTACCCAACCAGTAAGAATAACAGTAAATATATATACGCCGCATCTCATGAACACACTATGCTAGTTTTTTCATTTTATTATAAAAGAGTAAGACATGCAATTAACTTGGAGTAAAGATGATGAGGATACTATGCACCCAGTAAGTAGAACAGTAAATATAAATATATCAGGGATGTGCGGTGGGCCGAGACAGGTGAGGCAGAGCATTTTCTGTCATACTGACGTTTACAACAGAGTTCCTCACCGCATGTCCCTGAGATATATATATATATATATATATATATATATACTGGATACAGGCGGCACTCATGACGACTTGAATAAGAAAGACACGGACCCCGGGGATACTGTATCCAGTATCTACAGTGAATGACCCTCTTGGGCCAAATACACATGGAGGGCACCAGTTGCAAGTACACATTTGACAAACGGTAGAGTGCCAGCTTATTGTTTCTGTGTGTGTGTGTGTGTGTGTGTGTGTGTGTGTGTGTGTGTGTGTATGTATGTATATATATATATATATATATATATATATATACACTGTGTCTTAAAAACACAGTGAGTGTGCAGTGTGTGTGACACAAAAAAACACATGTCCACAGACAATAATGTCACCTTTCCCAGGCACCTACTCATGTGTCCAGCTACAGTACCCACTGTACTACTAGTAGGGTTGGACTGGCCCACAGGGGTACTGGGGAAACTAAATTAAATTATACTTGTTACGTATGTTACCTTATACTGCACAGGACTATTGCAGATTTTCTACAAGGCATTGCTGTCATTAATCTGGTACATTATCATGCATGCACTATCAGTATTTTATATATATATATATATATATATCTCTCAAGGGGCCTAGCCCATGCACTTTCTCATGGTTAGGCAAACCAATGTGATGGATGGCCACACCTTCTCTGGTGACTGGCCACATCCCTAAACATGGGCCCCTACCACTGCATTTCCCCGGTGGGCCCTTCATGCACTAGTCTGAAACTGACTTTCTCTATCGTCCTAAGTGGATGCTGGGGTTCCTGAAAGGACCATGGGGAATAGCGGCTCCGCAGGAGACAGGGCACAAAAAAGTAAAGCTTTACTAGGTCAGGTGGTGTGCACTGGCTCCTCCCCCTATGACCCTCCTCCAGACTCCAGTTAGATTTTGTGCCCGAACGAGAAGGGTGCAATCTAGGTGGCTCTCCTAAAGAGCTGCTTAGAGAAAGTTTAGTTTAGGTTTTTTTCTTTACAGTGAGTCCTGCTGGCAACAGGATCACTGCAACGTGGGACTTAGGGGGAAAGTAGTAAACTCACCTGCATGCAGAGTGGATTTGCTGCTTGGCTACTGGACACCATTAGCTCCAGAGGGATCGAACACAGGCCCAGCCGTGGAGTCCGGTCCCGGAGCCGCGCCGCCGACCCCCTTGCAGATGCTGAAGCGTGAAGAGGTCCGGAAACCGGCGGCTGAAGACTCCTCAGTCTTCATAAGGTAGCGCACAGCACTGCAGCTGTGCGCCATTTTCCTCTCAGCACACTTCACTGGGCAGTCACTGAGGGTGCAGAGCGCTGGGGGGGGGCGCTCTGAGAGGCAAATATAAACCTTATACAAGGCTAAAAATACCTCACATATAGCCCATAGGGGCTATATGGAGATATTTAACCCCTGCCTGACTGGAAAAATAGCGGGAGAAGAACCCGCCGAAAAAGGGGCGGGGCCTATCTCCTCAGCACACGGCGCCATTTTCTGTCACAGCTCCGCTGGTCAGAACGGCTCCCAGGTCTCTCCCCTGCACTGCACTACAGAAACAGGGTAAAACAGAGAGGGGGGGCACATTAATGGCTATATATATATATATTAAAGCAGCTATAAGGGAGCACTTAATATAAGGATATCCCTTGTATATATAGCGCTTTGTGGTGTGTGCTGGCAGACTCTCCCTCTGTCTCCCCAAAAGGGCTAGTGGGTCCTGTCTTCATTAGAGCATTCCCTGTGAGTTTGCGGTGTGTGTCGGTACGTGGTGTCGACATGTATGAGGACGATATTGGTGTGGAGGCGGAGCAATTGCCAAATATGCAGATGTCACCCCCCAGGGGGTCGACACCAGAATGGATGCCTTTATTTGTGGAATTACGTGATGGTTTATCTTCCCTTAAACAGTCAGTTGAGGACATGAGGCGGCCGGACAATCAATTAATGCCTGTCCAGGCGCCTCAAACACCGTCAGGGGCTGTAAAACGCCCTTTGCCTCAGTCGGTCGACACAGACCCAGACACGGGCACTGATTCCAGTGACGACGGTAGAAATTCAAACGTATTTTCCAGTAGGGCCACACGTTATATGATTTTGGCAATGAAGGAGACGTTACATTTAGCTGATACTACAGATACCGTAAAACAGGGTATTATGTATGGTGTGAAAAAACTACAAACAGTTTTTCCTGAATCAGAAGAATTAAATGACGTGTGTGATGAAGCGTGGGTTGCTCCTGATAAAAAGTTGATAATTTCAAAAAAGTTATTGGCATTATACCCTTTCCCGCCAGAGGTTAGGGCGCGCTGGGAAACACCCCCTAAGGTGGACAAGGCGCTCACACGCTTATCCAAACAAGTGGCGTTACCCTCTCCTGAGACGGCCGCACTTAAGGATCCATCAGATAGAAAGATGGAAGTTATTCAAAAGAATATATACACACATGCAGGTGTTATACTACGACCAGCTATAGCAACTGCCTGGATGTGCAGTGCTGGAGTAGTTTGGTCAGAATCCCTGATTGAAAATATTGATACCCTAGATAGGGACAATGTTTTACTGTCGTTAGAACAAATAAAGGATGCATTTATCTATATGCGTGATGCACAGAGGGATATTTGCACACTGGCATCTCGGGTGAGTGCTATGTCCATTTCAGCCAGAAGAGCCTTATGGACACGACAGTGGACAGGCGATGCGGATTCAAAACGTCACATGGAGGTTTTGCCGTATAAAGGGGAGGAGTTATTTGGAGTTGGTCTATCAGACTTGGTGGCCACGGCTACTGCCGGGAAATCCACTTTTTTACCTCAAGTCACTCCCCAACAGAGAAAGGCACCGACTTTTCAACCGCAGCCTTTTCGCTCCTACAAAAATAAGAGAGCAAAGGGCTTGTCGTACCTGCCACGAGGCAGAGGAAGAGGGAAGAGACACCAACAGGCAGCTCCTTCCCAGGAACAGAAGCCCTCCCCGGCTCCTGCAAAAACCTCAGCATGACGCTGGGGCCTCTCAAGCGGACTCGGGGACAGTGGGGGGCCGTCTCAAAAATTACAGCGCGCAGTGGGCTCACTCGCAGGTAGACCCCTGGATCCTGCAGATAATATCTCAGGGGTACAGGTTGGAATTAGAGACGGATCCTCCTCATCGTTTCCTGAAGTCTGCCTTACCAACCGTCTCTTCCGAAAGGGAGAGGGTGTTGGAAGCCATTCACAAGCTGTACGCTCAGCAGGTGATAGTCAAAGTACCCCTATTACAACAAGGAAAGGGGTATTATTCCACTCTATTTGTGGTACCGAAGCCGGATGGCTCGGTAAGGCCTATTCTAAATCTGAAGTCCTTGAACCTCTACATAAAAAAGTTCAAGTTCAAGATGGAGTCACTCAGAGCAGTGATAGCGAACCTGGAAGAAGGGGACTTTATGGTATCCTTGGACATCAAGGATGCGTATCTACACGTTCCGATTTACCCCGCACACCAGGGGTACCTCAGGTTCATTGTTCAAAACTGTCACTATCAGTTTCAGACGCTGCCGTTCGGATTGTCCACGGCGCCTCGGGTCTTTACCAAGGTAATGGCCGAGATGATGATTCTTCTTCGAAGAAAAGGCGTATTAGTTATCCCATACTTGGACGATCTCCTAATAAGGGCAAGGTCCAGAGAACAGCTGGAGACAGCTTTAGCACTATCTCAAGAGGTGCTAAGACAACACGGGTGGATTCTGAATATTCCAAAATCCCATTTAATCCCGACAACTCGTCTGCTGTTCCTAGGAATGATTCTGGACACGGTTCAGAAAAAGGTTTTCCTTCCAGAGGAAAAAGCCAAGGAGTTATCCGATCTGGTCAGGAACCTCCTAAAACCAGGAAAAGTGTCAGTACATCAATGCACAAGAGTCCTGGGAAAAATGGTGGCTTCTTACGAAGCAATTCCATTCGGCAGATTCCATGCAAGAATATTCCAAAGGGATCTGTTGGACAAATGGTCAGGGTCGCATCTGCAGATGCACCTGCGAATAACCCTGTCACCAAAGACAAGGGTGTCACTTCTGTGGTGGTTGCAGAAGGCTCACCTATTAGAAGGCCGCAGATTCGGCATTCAGGATTGGATCCTGGTGACCACGGACGCCAGCCTGAGAGGCTGGGGAGCAGTCACACAAGGAAGAAACTTCCAGGGAGTATGGACGAGTCTGGAAAAGTCTCTTCACATAAACATTCTGGAACTAAGAGCAATCTACAATGCTCTAAGCCAGGCGGAACTTCTCCTGCAAGGAAAGCCGGTGTTGATTCAGTCGGACAACATCACGGCGGTCGCCCATGTAAACAGGCAGGGCGGCACAAGAAGCAGGAGTGCAATGGCAGAAGCTGCCAAGATTCTTCGCTGGGCGGAGAATCACGTGATAGCACTGTCAGCAGTGTTCATCCCGGGCGTGGACAACTGGGAAGCAGACTTCCTCAGCAGACACGATCTTCATCCGGGAGAGTGGGGTCTACATCCAGAAGTCTTCAACATGTTAATAGACCGTTGGGAAAGACCAATTGTAGACATGATGGCGTCTCGCCTCAACAAGAAACTGGACAAATATTGCGCCAGGTCAAGAGATCCACAGGCAATAGCTGTGGACGCACTGGTAACTCCTTGGGTGTACCAGTCAGTGTATGTGTTTCCTCCTCTGCCGCTCATACCAAAGGTATTGAAGATCATACGGCAAAGAAGAGTAAGAACAATACTAGTGGTTCCGGATTGGCCGAGAAGGACTTGGTATCCGGAACTTCAAGAGATGCTCACGGACGAACCGTGGCCTCTACCTCTGAGAAGGGACCTGCTACAGCAGGGTCCCTGTCTTTTTCAAGACTTACCGCGGCTGCGTTTGACGGCATGGCGGTTGAACGCCAGATCCTAAAAGGGAAAGGCATTCCAGAAGAAGTCATTCCTACCTTGATTAAGGCACGGAAGGAAGTCACCGTGAAACATTATCACCGCATTTGGCGAAAATATGTAGCGTGGTGCGAGGATCGGAAGGTTCCGACGGAGGAATTCCAACTGGGTCGTTTCCTACATTTCCTGCAATCAGGATTATCTATGGGTCTCAAATTGGGATCCATTAAGGTTCAAATTTCGGCCCTGTCAATATTCTTCCAAAAAGAATTGGCCTCTGTCCCTGAGGTCCAGACTTTTGTCAAGGGAGTACTGCATATACAGCCTCCTGTGGTGCCTCCGGTGGCACCGTGGGATCTAAATGTAGTTTTAGATTTCCTCAAATCCCATTGGTTTGAACCATTGAAAAAGGTGGATTTGAAATATCTCACATTGAAAGTGACTATGTTACTAGCCCTGGCCTCTGCCAGGAGAGTATCTGAATTGGCGGCTTTATCTTATAAAAGTCCTTATCTAATCTTCCATTCGGATAGGGCAGAACTGCGGACTCGTCCGCATTTTCTCCCTAAAGTGGTATCAGCATTTCATCTGAACCAACCTATTGTGGTGCCTGCGGCCACTAGCGACTTGGAGGACTCCAAGTTGTTGGACGTTGTCAGAGCCTTAAAAATATACATTGCAAGGACGGCTGGAGTCAGAAAATCTGACTCGCTGTTTATATTGTATGCACCCAACAAGTTGGGCGCACCTGCTTCTAAGCAGTCGATTGCTCGTTGGATTTGTAACACAATTCAACTTGCACATTCTGTGGCAGGCCTGCCACAGCCTAAAACTGTAAAAGCCCACTCCACAAGGAAGGTGGGCTCATCTTGGGCGGCTGCCCGAGGGGTCTCGGCATTACAACTCTGCCGAGCAGCTACGTGGTCGGGGGAGAACACGTTTGTAAAATTTTACAAATTTGATACCCTGGCAAAGGAGGACCTGGAGTTCTCTCATTCGGTGCTGCAGAGTCATCCGCACTCTCCCGCCCGTTTGGGAGCTTTGGTATAATCCCCATGGTCCTTTCAGGAACCCCAGCATCCACTTAGGACGATAGAGAAAATAAGAATTTACTTACCGATAATTCTATTTCTCGGAGTCCGTAGTGGATGCTGGGCGCCCATCCCAAGTGCGGATTGTCTGCAATACTTGTACATAGTTATTGTTAACTAATTCGGGTTATTGTTAAGGAGCCATCTTTAAGAGGCCCTTTCTGTTGTCATACTGTTAACTGGGTTTAGATCACAAGTTGTACGGTGTGATTGGTGTGGCTGGTATGAGTCTTACCCGGGATTCAAAATGCCTCCCTTATTGTGTATGCTCGTCCGGGCACAGTACCTAACTGGAGTCTGGAGGAGGGTCATAGGGGGAGGAGCCAGTGCACACCACCTGACCTAGTAAAGCTTTACTTTTTTGTGCCCTGTCTCCTGCGGAGCCGCTATTCCCCATGGTCCTTTCAGGAACCCCAGCATCCACTACGGACTCCGAGAAATAGAATTATCGGTAAGTAAATTCTTATTATTGAATATAAAACTGTCAACCTAAACTTGATACTAACTAGTTAGAACGTCACCATAATGGCACCCTGGTGGTGTGCAAATTAAATTTTTAATGTCATTGTTTTTTAAAACAGTGCTCCAGCCAAGTCCCATATCCTCTCCCTCTGCTCTCATGTGTGAAATGGTGTCTTATCACTAGGGAGGGAATTTCATATGCAATCCAACACATGCAAGAGCCGACTCTGGGAATATGACATTTTGCCTCCATCTGGTATCCGATCCGTTTTGTAAAAAGCGAACCACTCATCTCTAGTTAAAGTCAGGTTTGCCGTTTCTAATACTCACGCCTTTCAGTAACTAATTGATTAGAAATTCTACTTTTAAGCTGTGTTCTGTGACTACAGTTAATTATTTTATAAGTGTGCCATCACTAAATCTGCATGCAAACACAAAATAATACTTATTGTCTGATGTCTGTCTATAAATTCCCATGCAGATAAAAATAATGTAACTGTCTATAAAAATAATAAACATGCAGAGACTTATTAGAGGAACAAACGGATCACCTTTAATAATAAGATAAGAGAAGGAGGGAGAGTAAGTAGTGGCAAAGAAATAATGGCACCACACCAGGGTTGCTATCCACGAACCATCCCATACAGGAATAGATTAGGGAGCCTTATGGCAGACCATCACACACAGTTAAAGTACAGTATCCAAACTCCCCTCTCAATGACACAAAAAGGCATAACCTGAACCGGTGTAGCCACTGACCCCAATAAGGTTGAGTCAGGCTAACACACGTATTGGTGGGGAGAGCAAGACATCCACTACCATTTTTTCCAAAAATAAAGCCAAAACTAAAACAAATTATTAGAACAGGCAAGCAGGAATGACAAAACACAAAAAACATCTGTTATCCTGAAACAAACCAGTATAGATATATAAACTACACCCACAAAACACTTGATTGGCTAAATAAAAATTGTCCATAGCACGAAAACCACAAAACAATATTTTATCACCTTGAAACAAAATACCTGGCACATACTAGATACTTAATCTACAATATGCATCTACAATTCATTCTGTACTTCTATAAGTTATAAATTCTGTTTTAGTAATGTGTCAGTATTTTACAATTGAAGTTGCCTAACCAATGGCTATAATACATACCCTACAAAATTTCCATTCAATAAAAGGTGAACATTCAGATAACAGGGCTGACTTTTAATTTCAGTAAATCAACATAATTTGCAGCTGGCACTAGCGATGCAAGAATCAATTCCCCAAACATTTAAGTGATACTGTGTAATAGAAAATCACAAGCCACAGAGAGAAATGTAGTTAAACTTCATCAGGAAATTGTTTAATTGAGACTGGTGGCATGTAGCCACTTCTTCAGGTATTAACAATCACAGGTACTTGTTACAGTATGTACATAGTGCTAAATTAATAAAATAGGATAAAGTAAATAATTAAAATCCAATACAAATCCAATATGTTGCAACAAACTGTTGCAATTCTGATCTTTAAAAGACGTAAGTCATTTTATTATAATGATTTAAAAAGTTACATATCACTTATTTACTACATATTACAAAATATACGAATCAGAATACACAAAACATTAAGATTGCGTCAGAAAAATGACCTGAGATCTACATTTTCATTCAACCACTTTTAAAAAAAATGATGTCAGATTTCTCAATCCATTCTGCATCATGTTGAAGAAGCAATTTGATTAAATTGTCTCATCTCGGAGGGAAACTGATTGCATTATTTGCTATTGTAATTGTGTCACGTTAGGCCATGCTTCAAAGAAATGTTGCACTAAAAAAGTTTCTGATTTACAATTAATATCAATTAAATTGGATTACATTTTCTGAAATTGCATTATTGTGCCAAGTGGCTGCCATAGCCCAAACCACAAGGGCACTTTAATAAGTATACACCATTTATACTATAACATCTGTTAAATCTTTGAGAGTTGAATAATATCCCCTTTGATAATTGAATTACAATATGAACACTGTCGACAAGTAAAGTTGAGATTCTTACTAAATTCTAAAATACAATTCTGTTTACATAGAAAATGTCAAAATTCAGATGTATCTACATAATTGCTTGTACTTTGGACTCTTACAAAGACTGTCATATTCTTGTTAATAAACCATTTTCCAACAACTTGACCATTTTATTGTATGTTCTAATGTTGATTTAAAATGTGATTCATGTTCTCAGTTTTAGTAATTTATGTTGCAATTCAAGGAATTCTTTCAGCCTCCTGTTTTGTTTTATTACTTTCTAATAAATCTGGGCAATGCATGTTCCTTACTGCTTCTAGAATATTTTTTAAATGTGCTTCTCTGTAACCTCTAGCAATGAATTTATCAGTAAAATATTGCACTGTGAATTATTTCACTATATTGTCAGCTATCCTACATAGAGACATAAATTGACCTTTTGAAGTATTACGAATCAAAGATATATGATGATAACTATCCGCTCTTAGAAAAGCATTTCTGCCAGTTGGTTTTAAATACATGTCAGTGGATAATTTAGTAAGACATTTAGTCACCAAAACAGGCTTACTATGAGGTGAATATTATTATACTAAGGATAATATTATTATAGTATGTTATTATGCTAAAAAGATGCTACTACACACAATTATGGGGCCTGGGACTCACAAAATAGGCAGGCCCCCCCTCAAAAAAAAATGTAGCAGATGTGGTAGAAGCCTAGTCCTGTGTATCCCCGCCTCCTCCATTTCGTGTAGCTCCACACCCTTTTCATGACCGATGGCCCTGCCTCTATAACAGGGAGAAGAGGGCCCGGGCCGCCCATGCCGCCGTCCACCTGCCGCAATGCTCGGCCCACTTTTCATGACCGAGATCTGGCACGGTCACAGGAGGGGGAGAGTACACTGCAAGCTTCTATTGAAAAGTCCCTACCAAAATGGCCACCGCCTCAGAGGAGACAGTTATTAAAAATACTAGAGGAGCCTCCTCTGAGGCGTGGCCATTTTTGGAGGGACATTTACAATTGAAGCTTGCAGCGTGCTCTCTCCTACCCTCCTCTGTCAGTGCCAGAACGCGGTCATTAAAAGTGAGTGGAGCATGGTGGCAGGCAGATGGTGGCATGAGCGGCCAGGGCCCTCTCCTCCCTGTCATAGAGGCAGGGCCCTGGACAGCTGTGCCTGCAGCACCCCCCTGATGGCGGGCCTGACTACACATTTAGGGTGTGAAACAGGGAATCCATTGGGAGCAACTGTGTCCCTCTGCACATGTGTCTGGTCCTCACTGCACCTGTGCTGCAACAGTTACTGCACAGTGGTGCAGATGGGTGTTCCTGGGTCTTAAATTTGGGGGGTTGGGAGTGGCGTTACCAGTCGAGGGTGTGCTGATGTTAGCGACTGCATCTAATGTCTGATAACCTGGCCAATGGAGCTCTGATAGTGCGCCTTTCTACACAAATTGGCAAAATCAAGCTGCAACTTGTGAGTGTCTCAATGGGACGCCAATCAGCCACGGCATTACCGTAAAGGCACAGTAGTGTTTGTGCCAAAAGACACAGCTACTACTCCACCTTTGATGGCAAATTGATTCAAATGGAGATATTTGAAGGATTAGTGATTACGAACTATCTCTTCAGACAGATCCCAGTGGGTGACCTGATGTAGGAAAATCACAATGAATAATTTCTTTTTTACCATACCCAAATAATATTAGATATAACAAATGCAGGTGTGGGAAAATTAGACATTATTGTGTCCTCCAATAATAATGCAAAATAGCCATGTAGAATTTAATGTTTTTATTAAGTCGTATAAAGTGGATAAGTATCATATGGATTAAGATGTATATAAATATCCATTTACAATAATTCAACTGAATTTGGACTAAAAATGTGCAAGTTTTATTCACTCCAACTCGATTTACTATTCATCAACAACATCCTGTGAACACCAGGAAACAGCAAGTAACATGGGGCCTAATTCAGACCTGACCACAAAAGCAAAATATTTCTCCAATGTTACATCTTCCCCATGTGCACTGCAGGTGGGGCAGATGTAACATGGGCAGAAACCGTTAGATTTGGGTGGGTTATATTGTTTCTGTGCAGGGTAAATACTGGCTGCTTTATTTTTACACTGCAATTTAAATTTCAGTTTGAACACACTACACCCAAATCTAACTCTCTCTGCACATGTTACATCTGCCCCACCTGCAGTGAAACATGGTTTTGCCCACTAGAGAAAAAGTTTGCTGCTGTGATCAGGTCTGAATTAGGCCCATAGTTTCAGAGTTGCTGACATTTAATAGAAGTAAACTGGATATCGCAATGATACTGGACTTTAATAAGAGATGATAGGCAGCCTGACTAGTGTTTAGATTAGAACATCAGAAATGTGATTTGCAAGTCAGTGTATTTTAACAAATAAATTGATTCAAATCAGACTGGGCTGACTGCATATACTGTATTTATTGCTAATGATAAAAATTGCGAAAAAGAAAATAAATTCTTTGGATGTCTATTTCAATTTCCATTTGGTTCTGAAAAGGTAAGAGTGTTAAAAAATAATTTGATTATTATTACAATTTGTGCAGTGGTGAACAAGTGTCCCTGTTAATACTGTATAAGTGCATAAATTGAATTTACAGAATACTACAAAAGAGAAACAGGATTTTCTGATGAAAACTAAAAATTTTGGCTTTAAAAATCAATGTGTGGACTACAAAGTCAGAATTATTATGCATGTGGCGACTCACTGTAGTGTGATTCCTAATTGCAGTGCTCAGTGCTCAGGATGGGAGACAGGCTCCTCATTTGAAAAATATCATAATAGCACATGACCTGCAGTTGAAACGTATTTCTTTAATTTATAATAATTGCACTGTCTCTAAAATTCTAAGTTATTTATTTTTCAAGTCTTGGGGATATATTTACCAAAGTGTGTATTTACAAAAGTGGAGATGTTGTCCATAGTAACCAATCAGATTCTACTTATCATTTATCTAGCACCTTCTAGAAGATAATAGCTAGAATCTGCTTGGTTGCAATCTGCAACATCTCCACTTTTATAAACCCGCACTTTAGTAAATATACCCCCTCATGTTTTATTGTTGTCATTTTGCATTATACAATGAACTACTTTTGTAGCTACGTCATTGCATACAATCGGTTGAGTACCATACACAAATATATAGGGTGAGTTGTAAACCACTTTACAACTCCAATTATAAATTATACATATATATGCATGGCCATCTTAACATATGGGCACACTGGGCAGCTGCCCAGGGACGCACGATTCTAGGAGGCTCCAAGCAGGGGTGGGCTGGTGCCACCAGAGCTTCTTGGGAGGCAGGGAGAGAATGTTGCTCAGCCACTCTGATTGTGAATTGCACACAATCAGAGAAGCTAAGCAGCGTTCTCTACCAGCTTCCCAGCCTGCAGCCAGACAGTGAACCAGCATGCTGATTGGTGCATGGCTGGGGGCTATACACCAATCAGAGTGCAGTATTCTCTACCTGCAGTCAGACAAGGAATAGTTGTCAGCAAGCTGATTGGTGGATGGCTGGAGCTATCCACCAATCAGTGCTGACAGCCATTCACTGTATGGAAGCACTTGGAGAAATGGTGTGGGTAAGTTGGAGGGGTAAGTTATGTTTTTTGTTTGTTTTTGTTATTTACCCCTGTGAATGTGCTGGTAGGTGGCCCAGTGCATTGCCTACAGTGCAGTGCTGTTAAGACAGCACAGTATATATGTGGTAGAGATGACAACTGTCTTAACATAACAACTGGTTAGTATATACTACTTCATGTACATATTTTAGCTTGCACATGACAGAATAGTTGTCCCCCCAACTAACATAACTATGAAATACTTGACAATGGTAAAATGAGACTACACAATAATAATAATTACTCATAGAAATAATACAAAATATATAATCTTTCCTTTACAGATTATATTAACTGCAAATAAACACATAGTGGACATGTTTATTGTGGAGCACTTGCTTGGAACCATTGGAAAACATGAAATGTTGATGTTTGGAAAGGATTCATCACAATGTCTGTTGGATGGTATGACACCAACACCAATCTTGAAGTCTGAATTACTCTGATCTCTTCACTGCTTGCATGGATGTATCTATAATGGGTGGACTGCACACAGGGCTTTACCACCCACCCTGCACCCAGAGTTTTATACTGCTGCCACAAATATTTTCTTTCCTTGAGGTCTGCTACAGTTTGGGACAGACTCAAAAAAAATATTCTTAGTCCAGGTGACTACCAAACTAAAATTGTGTCACCTGGAGTTATATTTACTAAGATTTTATTTTGGAATCATCTTTATGTATCTTCAAAATCAATTGAAATCAATTATTTTTGATTTTCTAAAATCTTAAAAAATCCCTTTTACCAAAAATTGATTTTGTATTCTATGTGGATTCATGTTTAGAAGGGATTTTGAGTTAAATTTATGTAATCCCTTCCAAAATTGAACCTCAAATCCCCATTAAAATCCCTAGCAAAATCAAACAGAACTTCCTCATTGCTTCCTATTGGTCCAAACGTAAAGGGGAAGATCTCTCTTTACACTGTTTTATACATGAAAACCTAACTGATGATAACATTATTATTTTAAATACTTATAGCTGAAATAGTTGGCAATAAGCATAGTTCTAATCTAACTTCATTGCTGCCTTCCACTTCCTGTGCACTCATAGTCAGTTGTTGGTAAACAAAAACAAAACTTTTGCCTGCTCCCTGTTTATTGCATAATCCGGGGGGAGTGATTTATTTAATGTGCAATTATGCGATAGATGGCAGCATAGCACAATATCAAAAACGTTTGACAAATTATATAATAATACGTCTTCTGAATCATTTGTTTTAAATAAACCAAAGGTGCATTCTGTCATGGTTTGGGTGGCTATATGTGGCTCTTTATACTTATGCTCAGCAGAAGTTTTTGTTTTGGATTTGACAATGGAGTCAGAAGCCAGGAGCAACAGCCATAGCCTAAATAACCTATCTTGGTGGAAGGGCAACAAATTAGAGCAATATAGTAACAATTACTATTAGCTGCTTTATTAGCACATACTGATATCTTACACAACAACTATCCCTCTGGCATTTGTCCCACAAGACTTTTTTGCAGACAGGGATAAATTGTTGAGGATGTAGGCATCTTGGGACAAACCAGGATAGCCAGTTACAACATTCATGGTTTTAAAATTCATTATATCATCCAGCCAAATTGCACATTCATGCAATAAGCATGATGTCTTTAAGTATAAATACGTGCACTATTCAACTCATGAAGCTGCTAATGGTGCTCTAAATTGATCCTCTAGGGTTATCTCAGTCAGGTGGTGATTTGCATTGTGCAGGTAGGTGCACAACATACCACAACCTTGGACATCCATAATTGCTACTTCCGCACTGCCCTACATGCTTTTGGGTACTTAAACAGTCATCACTATCAATTTACTACCATTAGAATGGTGTTTAGAAACCAAAATCGAATGTCTAACTTAATTCTAGACATTTGGGGATTTGAGGTTCCATTTTGAGTTTGATTTAAAATCAATTTGCAAATTGAACTTTAAATCAATACATGAGGTCATTCTGTATTGGGCTATGGGAAAACATCAATGTTTTTCAGAAATTCGATTTCTATTGGGTTGTCAGTTGAATTTGCATTTAGAATTGATTTGAGATTCGATTTGGTCTTTAGTAAGTCTCTTTAATCCAAATAAAATAAAAATTGAATGGTAATAGAATACCAAATACCTTGAAACTCCAAAATCCAATTTTAGTAAATATACCCCCTGGACAATGACACATCGAGTCTGGCCATTTAAAATATATATAGCTAATGATACATTTTCAGTTAAAGTAAGCATTTTGTAATATTTATTATCACTTACACTTGCTAAGAAGAACTATTTGTCTTTTAATTATCTTATTATGCTCTACTGTCTACTGAAAGTGCTAATGTCAGGTATGATATGCTCTAATCCGTAACTGACAAACACAGGTAAAAACAGCCAATCACAAATAATAAAAAATGTTTTTACATAATTGAGATTTACAGTAATTTCTAAGTCATAGAACATCGGGGGTCATTCAGACTCAAACGCAGCTGCATGTCTGTACGCAGCAGCTGCATTCGGGTGCTCTGTGCGCATGCCTGACCTTACACACTGTGGCTGCATCCTTCCAGAAGCAGTGCATTCGTGGGGTGGCAACGTGGCATTGGGTGGGCATGGTGGACTGAACAGGGGCAGGCCAGGATCATTTTCTGGGTAGCTGCCAGGGTTCAACCTTAATTCAATGTGTCCACAATGTAATTGCGGATGTATTTTTAGGCAGCCCATTACACATGCTGGGCGGCCCCCAGGTACTATTTATCCGGGCCAGATAGAGGGGGTCGATGGTGGACCATGTTTAAGATCTTTATTCTCACCCCCTGCTCTGCCCATAAGTGGTGGCTCCACCTGTCTAGCAGCGCAGCCAAGCATCACGTTAGGCAGTGAGAGAGTGGATACTACCGCAGCAGTCTCTTCTCACTGCCCAATGTGCCGCTGGGATGTGCAGCCATACAGGCATGGCTGGCAGTTGTCAGGGACATTTTAAGAGAGGAAGCGGCCCGTGTGCAGCCTCCTCCATCTGGGCCCCCTCCTGTCTGTTGGGGCACCTGCAGTGGTGTAGCGCTATAGAGATTCTGAGCAATAGAGTGCCCAGACCACAATACGCATGTGCAGTGATTTGTGCAGCACTGCTGCCATCCGCTCAGGATTCCGGAGGGGTAAGTATGTCAAAAATGGGTGCAGAGTGTGCACTCACTGCACCCATTATAAATAAGCCAGTGGCGGTAGTGGAAAAAAGGGTGTCCTCTGTGGCCTCTCCCCTGGAGCCGCCTCTCCTGTTCTGAGTATATGGTGGCGCTTTGTGACACCACAAATAGTATTTTAGTCAGTTTTTGTCCCCAGGGGGCTTGGTCACGCTTTCCCAGATTTGGCCACACACCCCGCAATACAGTACCTGTGCCCATCAGAGCTCTTGACAGCCGTGCATATTTGTGTATTTAGTTCATCTGCATATTGATATTAAGTATTTTGCATTGCAGGTAAAATGCTTGAGGTTCTTCTTAGAGAGCAGATGGACATTCAGCAGAAACAACAGACTACGTCTGAAAATTACCCTGTGAGACTTTTTCACCAAAACACAATTAGCAAAGTGGTATGTACTGTATGTTAGCATCTATCATGTCTACTATAATACGTGCACTTTACGATCTTCATTTAAATAAATGATGTTACATATTTGATAAAACACTTTAGGGCCTTATATCCACTGGCATTTAATGTGTTTAAAAAAAAACCCACACAGGTGAAAATCACAGCAGAGGATAATCCACTAATCTCAATGCATGTAGTGCTGGGTACACACTCGCCGATATATCGGCCATTCTATTGAACAGTCAAAATATCGCTGGCCCGTCGGCCAGCGTGTACCAATGACATGTCTGTGAACACCGTCATTCACAGACGTTATCATGTCGGCCCTGCAGCACTAATGTATCTACAGATATATTGGTGCATCGTTGTGTGTGTGTACAGGCGGTCAGCAGCCGGCACTGATTGACAGCACAACTGGACGGGTGCATGTAAATGCCTGCCCACTTTGTGACATCAGTCCCAACGGATCGGGCAGTGTGTATGCACAACACACTGCCCGGTCCGTCCATGGATATAGCTGCAAATCAATTGATCTGCAGATATATCTATAAGTGAGTATAAGTGGGGTTACTTGCAATAAACCCATTGAATTTAGAAAAAAGTTTTTACAAATTCATACTGCAATGCAGAACCTGAATGAGAGCCAAGCACAAATGCCAGTGGTTACACTATCATCGGAAAGAATGAGCTTATGGGTGGAGAGTGAGCATATAATAGCGCACAGAGATGCCCACTGTCTGGCAACTAGTGCATTTTTGCACCATCTCTAGTGGAGATTGTGGGAGTTGCTGTATGTAAGAGGTTCAGTTTATATGGAACCAGCAGGATGTTAGTGAGATCACTGTAAACTGAAAGCACTGATCAGCTATAAGAATCTCAAACTCGGTCCTCAGGACCGCAAACAGCTCACGTTTTCCAGGTCACATGTGGAGCTAATTATTTTACAAGTGATTCTGTGAGGAGAACTGGAAAACATGAACTATTTGGGGTCCTGTGGATCAAGTGTGAGAACCTGTGGGCTATAATAAAATAGTGTATTTTTGCTATTTTTTCCTGACCATGTACAAATCTCTTTTGCTAGCCACAGAAATTGCACTGCACTGCATATGCACCTCCGATCCATAGGATTGCATGGGTACATACATACGCTCCTGCGAATGGGTCACACGTGAGTTCAGCTAGTTGCAATCGCGATGCAGCCGCACATGCTACCTGTTCACGACAAAGGATGAGGGCTGTCACATCTTTATACAACCTTTAAATGAAAATATTATTTATATCAATATGCTAGCAAAATAAAGCACAATCACAATGTCCCAAAAACAATATGAAATTCACTTGGGTATGCAGAAAAATATTTTAAGTTTAACTGTTACTTAAAACAATTAAATCGGATTTGGTCATAAGGGAATAAAATAGCCCTGATCATAGTTGAGTTGCATGATATGATTATGTGATCTTGTAATGGACATTTCAAGCATGTGTCTGTCTAATAACATATGATACAATAAGGTTCATAGTAAGTAAAAGGAAAACATTACTTGCAGTATGACATAAATTATTAACCCTATAAACTCTTCCTGCTGCACCAGAATTAGAATTATGCACAAGCTAAGTGCCCAATTCAGACCTTATCGCAGCAGCAAACTTTTTTTCTAATGGGCCAAACCATGTGCAGTGCAGGTGGGGCAGATACATCTGCCCCACTTGCAGTGCAACTGGTTTTGCCCATTAGCGAAAGATTTTGCTGCTGCAATCAGGTCTGAATTAGGCCCTAGGAGCATAAAAATTTGGGTGAGATATTTCAAGGATGCAGTGGCTCATTGGTGAAATTCTCTTTTAAGTTTACAACATAATCTGTAATTTGTTTTTTGTGTACACATCCATAGATTCCTGTTCCAGTTTTCTGTATTTTAATTGCAATATACTGTAATGTGTTATTTAATGTACTTGTCTTTAGCTGTTAAAAAAAAATGCATTGTCAGAACATTTTATATATATAGAAATTCTACTGACTGCAATAAGTAATTGCATATTTGTCTTTATTTCAGGCCCTAGAAGTTATTCTAACAGAACTGAATATGATGCTGGTTGAAGATATGGAAGACATCCTTGAATACGAGCGAGATGTAGAGTTGGGTTAAATGGAAAACATATTGATTTTTTTTCTATGTAACAATTAAGCTGGTCTTGTACGCTCGCTCTAGCTCTTGTTACCTATATTTTGAAAACAAAAACAAATAGCGTCCCATTGTGCACCAGATCAGGTCCGATTTCATCCAAATATCACTTATTAGAACAGTCTTAACAATTTTTTTGAATTTCAGTTTGAAAGAGAATTAAATTAGTTGGCTGTGATGGCCAGATACGCCCCACTAGTACCAAGTCTTCTGTTACAGGAATATTCCAACAGAGAACGTCGGGTGTGAGTGATCGGAAAATTGCTTTATTTCCGAAGAAGATGGATCCATCAGTGAGAGCATACTGTCTTACAGTACATACAGTACAGTTGCAATAGGGAAGTTGCTATTTTTCTTCTTCTCTATACAGAACCCACTGAATAATAAATCAGGATTATTGAAATTATAAATCCATTTTACATATGTACCAATCAAAACATTGTATTTTTGACAGTGCGGCAGTGTCACAAGACATAAAGCAACCACAATGCATAAAAATGACATTACCAGTTGAGTATCCCATACCCAAAATGCTTGGGACCAGAGGTATTTTGGATATCAGATTTTTCCTTATTTTGGAATAATTGCATACCATAATGAGATATCATGGTGATAGGACCCAAGTCTAAGCACAGAATGCATTTATGTTTTATATACACCTTATACACACAGCCTGAAGGTAATTTAATACAATATTTTTAATAACTTTGTGTTTTAAACAAAGTTTGTGTACATTGGGGGTCATTCCGAGTTGATCGTAGCTGTGCTAAATTTAGCATAGCTACGATCATGTTCCCAGACATGCGTGGGGACGCCCAGCACAGGGCTAGGCCACCCCGCAGGTCTGTTCGGCCCCTCCCCCGCACGAGTACAAAAGCATCGCACAGCGGCGATGCTTTTGTACTTGTTGAGTAACTCCCGGTCAGCACAGCTTCTGCGGCTGGCCGGGAGTTACTCGTCGCTGCCCCTGGTCGCAGTGGCTGCGTGTGACGTAACGCAGCCGCTGCGGTCCGCCACACGCAGCCACTGCGACCAGGGGCAGCGACGAGTAACTTCTGGCCGGACCGTGCACCCAAAACGGTGGCCAAAGGCCGCCGTGCCGCCCCTTCCCGCCCAGCGACCGCCTCTGCCTGTCAATCAGGCAGAGGCGATCGCTAGGCAACGACGGCCTTCGGCCATCCTGCATGCAACGGCACACTGCAGCGCTGGTACAGTTCCGACCCGATCGCTGTGCTGCGAACATCTGCAGCGAGCGATCGGGTCGGAATGACCCACATTGAGCCATCAGCAAACGGAGGTTTCACTATCTCAGTCTCACTCAAAAAAATCTGTATTTCTGAATATTCCGTATTTCGGAATATTTGGATATGGGATACTCAACCTGTATCAATATTTTAAGGCGTCCTAGACAAGCAAATAACTGTTACTAATTGTTCAGTGTATGGCTGGCTTATAAAGCCAGGAGTTAGTACATGGCAGGTCAGTTAGAGAGAAAGACAGGAACACAAGATAAAAGCACTGTTGGCACAATAATCTATCATGCGTTTATGCGTGTATACAACCAGAATGTAGGGGACTGACCACAGGTAGGAGATGATTTGCGGGCCAAACAGTATGATTCATTCATGTGCACAGGGTACAAGTTCTCTAAAGCAAGGCATGAGATAAGCAGCCTCCTCTGTGGCTCCCCAGACAGAATTATGCTCTCCAAGACCACAAGATTTCTGGATCAAATACTATAGAATTTACCTGCACTATTGTTTCTCTGGTACATCTTTCTCTTACCAGTGTGTATACCTGTCCAGTGAATGTCATGGAATCTTTACCAGGCTTAACAGCATAATAAAACCAGAAGCGGTTTTTAAAACTAGAGGTCACCGTAACAGCAGACCTCAACAATAACCTTAATTTGTTAGTCATACAGATCTAGCCATGTTCATCTTTGCAGTGATCAGCTAGTGTTCTTCATACAATGGAGGTCATTCCGAGTCGTTCGCTCGGAAAATTTCTTCGCATCGCAGCGTTTTTCCGCTTAGTGCGCATGCGCAATGTCCGCACTGCGACTGCGCCAAGTAAATTTGCTATGAAGTTTGGATTTTTACTCACGGCTTTTTCTTCGCTCAGGCGATCGTAATGTGATTGACAGGAAATGGGTGTTACTGGGCGGAAACAGGCCGTTTTATGGGCATGTGGGAAAAAACGCTACCGTTTCCGGAAAAAACGCAGGAGTGGCCGGAGAAACGGAGGAGTGTCTGGGCGAACGCTGGGTGTGTTTGTGACGTCAAACCAGGAACGACAAGCACTGAACTGATCGCAGATGCCGAGTAAGTCTGGAGCTACTCAGAAACTGCTACGAGGTGTGTAATCGCAATATTGCGAATACATCGTTCGCAATTTTAAGATGCTAAGATTCACTACCAGTAGGCGGCGGCTTAGCGTGTGCAATACTGCTAAAATCGCCTTGCGAGCGACCAACTCGGAATGAGGGCCAATGTGTATACTATTAACTCAGCTATATCATTAACTTAAAGGCTTTGACCAATATATCATATAAATCAGAGGTTCCCAAACTGTGTGCCGTGGCTCCGATGGGGTGCCTCGGGACACTTGCAGGGGTGCTCTGGGTTGGTGGTCCAGGACCAATTAAAATTATTCATGGTCAATATAATAGGCAAAACCAGTGCTGGTGGCTGCCAATCATAAAATATATGGCCAAACAGAAGTAAATCTTGTCCCTCACCACACAACTGACCCTAAGGATGACATATAAACGTGATCTACTTAATGTAATATTTCTTTCTAAATTTCTCAATAAGAAATTTTTGGCCTAGGGGTGCCATGAAAAAAATTCTGATATTCTAGGGTGCCGTGATTCAAAAAAAGTTTGGAAACCAGTGATATAACTAATGTAATTTTGCCCAAAGTAATGCACTCAATTTTTTTTTTCATTTTTTCCATTTGATTCTAAAACAGACAAATAGTGGAGTTATCCATAGCAACCAATGGTGTTCTAGCTAACAAGTTTCTATTGCATTCTAGAAAATAATAGACAGAATCTGATTGGTTGCTATGGACAACAATACTACTTGTCTGTTTTGGAAGCTTTTGTAAATCTACCCCTATGTGTTCTTTTTATTTGTACTTCACTATCGTCTCTAGCATAAATAAATAAGCATCTATGCCAAAAAGAGTACAATTATACTGTAAGTGCCATTTTGACTTCCAGGGCTCCAAACATGGAAAATAAACACAGCTTTCTGTCTATTTTTATTGTAATGTTCTCCAATTTCTACAGAATTATCAATTATAAAAGTTCTGAATTATTTTCATTATTAAGAAACTCACAACTACCTTGGTACTGAATAAGAAATCTAAGACCACGCTATCTCAATTGACAACAGTTCGACTGTCTTTAACCTCTTCAGCCAACAATGTTTAAGAGGTTTTATTAAAAATTAATCTAAAATACTTCAAAATATCATTTAGACCCTTTGTAGCTAGGGATGTCCTAACATCGTCTGTCAATGTTCACTTGTCGACAAATATCAACATTATGTCATTATCAACTTTGTGAATGTCGACATATCGGAGGATATGTATCAAAGATTGGAGAGAGATAAACTACCAACAAATCAGCTCCTAACTGTTATTTGGCAAACACAGCCTGTGAAATGGCAGTTGGAAGCTGATTGGTTGGTACTTTATCTCTCTCCAAGCATTGATACATATTACCCATTGAATGTTCACATTCCATCATTGTGAATGTTGACACTATGAATTTATACTATAATTTCTAAATGCATACTATTACTAGTTAGGGTGTGGTGCACACATTTATCATCTTCTAATAGGGTCTCCCTTCCAGGATGTAAATTCCTATGATAGCAGTGTCTTCTGCCTTTAGGAATATAGCCAGAAGCTACATGTAGAGTTTAAACATAATTCCCGTGAATAAACACGAAATGTGATATCCCTGTCACATAATAATTGTCAGTCCCTACAACTGGGTACATGTTATTCACAAGTATTCATATTGCTATACTGTATCGTGTCCTACTATTGAAAGGCATATGTCTCCCTCTGGTGGACTGACACCAGTTAATGAAGTCTTAGATTTTATCTACTGTATCTGCTGCCCAAATAGTAATGTTCAGTTACTAACAGAGATGAGTGGTTTGCATTTGATTCAGTTCTTCCCACCCAGTTCAGACCAGTAAATGAAGCAAATCATAAATTTACCAGAAATCTTGGATATTGAGCATTTTGTATTTCATATGCATCTTAAATTGAAGTTTTGCCTTGATTCCAAATTCAAATTTGCAGGAAGAAACATCACTTTAAACCATTTGTACAGTATCTACAAACTTACAGTATGCCTGTATTGCAGACTTCGTACTAAGATTTCCAACTATATGCAGAGGTAGCAAAGCATATTAAAAACTAGTGAGAAACTAGTCCGCATTCAAGGCCAGATACTGTACAGTATGTTCCTTTCAATATCAATCTGGCTTTAGTCATATGAATTCCAACCCTAAGATTTAGTAACTGAATCTATCAGTGCTTCTCATGCTAGTGTTATTGCAGAAAGTTTTTCTTTAAGTTTTTATTGCTCTGAAATGCCTACAATTATGAGTTTCATAAATTTCCCCAAGTACTGTTTTCTTTGGTGCCTTAACAGTGATATACAGCAGTAAATGCCTCCACTGCAGTTGCTTTATCAAGGCAAGAAGATAATAGTAAAAAGAAATTGATATTAAAACGCCATTCCTACCATTTTAAGCTGTACACAAACTTACCTTCTTGTGAAGTCACCTCTCTGGGAGAAGCCTGGAGAGGAGACGCTGCTTCCACTTCGGGAAGAGGGGTAAACGGGCTGTCAGTCTCTGTGCCAAGCTCCCAAAATGGCTCGATTTGCATATCTTTGGGTGGGGGCGGGGCAAAATTATGCTAAAGCCCATCATTTAGCCATGACCCCTCCATACGACGCTGCAATTCCATGTTTATTTTCCCCAACCTGCCTACTTCACTAGGAAGTGGGGAGGATGCAGGAAATGTGGCTGTCAGTCCTCCGTGCGTGGCACTTGCCCGACAAATCAGGAGTCTCCTGCAAGTTACAGGAGAGTAGGTAAGTATGGCTAAACATGTACTGTCCAATCAGTTTAGTTGGGCTGTGTGGGGTAGATGCACTAAGCCTTTGAGAGTAATAAAGTAGAGAGATATAAGCTACCACCCAATCAGCTACTGTCATTTTTCAAATAAGGCCTGTAACGTGGTGGTTTGGAGCTGATTGGCTGGTACTTGGAGTCTATTTACTAAGCCTTGAAGAGAGATAAAGCAAAGATAAATAAATTACCAGCCAATTAGCTCCTAACTGCCAAATTACAGGAGGTGTTGAAAACGGCAGTTAGGAGCTGGTTGGTTGGTACTTTGCCTCTATCCACTTTATTAATCTCCAAGGCTTAGTACATCTCACCCTGGGGTATATGTACTAATCCGTGGAAAGTGATAAAGTGGAGAGATAACGTACCAACCATCCAACTCCTTACTGCCATGTGACAAGCTATGTTTGAAAAATTAGTTAGGAGCTCATTGGTTGTTTGTTTATCTCTCTCCATTTTATCACTCTCCAAGTTTAGTACATCATTCTTTGTGTTTGTTTCCATTTCTCTCATTGAATTGCTTCCATGAACTGTTACATGTCTGTCATTAATGTTTCCATTTATTTATTAGCTTCTATTAGGAACCTGGTTTATTGGGTTTGTCAGTTACTGTCTTGGGAGCTTGTTAATTCTTTCTTTACCGGGAATATTCAGATTGAATTCAATTATCTCACAACCTTTAGAAACTGTGCACATATAAAATTCAGACAGTCTAGTACTTAATATTGTGACCAACATTATAGCATCAGTTTATTTCCTATACTATAATAATGAAAACAGATTTCAGTCAAATCATCAAATCATCTTTATATTGTTGGTATCATGATTGCTAATGAGGGAATATATACTATATCATCGCTAGGAAGGATCATTTTGAGATATTTTACCAAACATTAGCATGGGCGGTCTAAGATAGGAAGGTGCCCACATTCAGGGGTCTGTGTGCCAACCAATCAGCTCCTAACTGCCATGTTACAGACTGTGTGGTCTATTTACTAAGCCTTGGATAGAGATAAAGTGTTCAGAGATAAAGTACCAGCCAATTAGCTACTAACTGCCATATCACAGGTTGGGTTTGAAAAATGGCAGTTAAGGCCCGTACACACTGGTCGATATATCGGCCGTTCTCCTGAACGGTCAATATATCGCGGGACCGTCGGCCAGTGTGTACGGCCGATACGTCTGTGAACTCCGTCGTTCACAGACGTATCGCGTCGGCCGCGCAGCACAGCCGACGGCCAATATATCTACCGATATATTGGCGCGTCGCTGTGTGTGTACGGGGCGGTCGGCCGACCGCCCGTACACATGCTGCGGCGGCCGGCGGGGATTGACAGGTGAACTGGGCGGGCGTGTGTAAACGCCCGCCCAGTTCATGACGTCAGTCCCCGACGGATCGAGCAGTATGTATGCTGAACACACTGCTCGATCCGTCCATAGATATATCTGCAGATCAATTGATCTGCAGATATATCTGTTAGTGTGTACCCACCTTTAGGAGCTGATTGGTTGGTACTCCATCCACTTTACCTCCATCCAAGGCTTAGTACATAGAGCCATCAGTCTCCATGCTGCCTCCTACCTCTCTCACCAGTGCTGCTGTAGAGTAGACTTCCACTGATTTTTCTACTGTACATGTGCAAATCTCGGAAAAAATGGTGGCAAAGCCATTTTTTCTGTGATTTCTACAGTGTGGGGCTCAGGAAAGATAAGTGTAATGTATGGCAGCAGGGTAACCGGCATTGGCGCAGGGGCCCATGTCCACTGACATCACACCAGATTTGGCCATGCCCCCCAGAACCTGGGGCCAGGGCTGCTCTACCCATGTGCTCCACACATCCTGCACCCATGGGCATTATTTACTTAACATTACTAGCTGAGCAGCATATGGATAAAATCTAAGGGAGGGATGCAATTCTCTGTTATGTGCTGCTGGTAAGGATGCACTGCTTACTGTATTTGCGCAACCCTGTAGTGCGAGGATAAATGAGATACATTGCTGCAGCTTATCTTCACTAGCATTTCTGGTGTACTCCAGAGCAGTACATTACAGGGAAAGTCACTACAGTACCATCATGGAGAAAGTTACTACCAGAGACACACTGTTTTCATTAGATGGCTGCAGAACCAGATATATCATATTAAATATTTGTCCAGGGGGATTACAACTAAGCTCTAAATGCATCACACTGTATTCCAGGCAGAGAACACAATGCTGATAAGAAATAATACAAAAAGGCTGTATCACAGACAATAATTAAACAAAACAAAAAACATCAAGGCACATCTACAGGGATTTAGATGACATCATTGTGCCCCCACCATAGCTATTACAGGCGTGCAGTAAGATATTGTGGGGGAATGATTTTAGACTCCACCACTATATTTCTTGATACAGTATAATACATCATGGACATACACAGGCACTAGTTCCCACTATTGATAAGATTGTACAGGCTCATAAAGAACAGATGGAGCCTCTGTTATCTTGGCTGGCTGAGGCATTAGTCGCGATCGGGCATTCGCAGCATGACTGGGAGCAAGGAGGCTTTCTAGTCGTAGGAAGGCGCACAGAGCATTTGGCGTTACCTTTAAGTGTAATATCTGCGATCATCCACCAGATGTCACTTTTTAAAATCACCATTGCGCATGCATCTCCAGTAAAATACAATACCGAAATACAACATAAGTACTACTTTACTGGTGCATCTCATTACGCTACAATATGCTACAGTATGTCATACAGTATATTATGGTGTACAGACGCAAATACAATAGTACAGTATATACAGATGCAAACGAACATGATAAAGCCACAGTATAGTCCATTGATGTTAGGAGTATGTGAGCGTCCAAGTCCCGCAGACAAATCAACAAATAAAAACAGTAGTATATACAGATGCAAACAAACGTGTTAAAGGAACAGTGTGGTCTACTGATGTTAGGAATATTTTAGCGTCCAAATCCCATAGCCATTACTGCATAATCAAAACAAATGGGCTTATGCATCTGTCACGCGGCGACGTGTCCGACTGGGGAAGTGTGCCGCTTCCCATGCTTAGAGTCCCATGTTTGATTCCCAAAGTGTGAATGCATGTTAATTTTTTCCCGACACTTTATAATTTTTTTATTTTTGTATCTATTGTACTGTACTATGCTTTCACATTCAATAGAAGTGTGCACACAAGTTTTACATAAAGCAAGGCAAAGCTGCAGGAGTGTATCTACTGTGAAATATACAGCAGCTATGAGGAAAAGGTTCTATGCACTGTATTTTACACATACAATTCTGTAGCATGCCAGACTCGATTGAAATGGCTACCACCCATGACCCCTTGCCTCATCGAAGCCCTCAGCCATGGAGCCAGCGACTGCATAGGTTTTGCAAGTTATAGGGCAGTGCTGAAGGAGCGTCACAATATCCTAGCTAAAATACACAGGGTTGATAGGGATAGGTGAGATCTATGCACATTACGATACTCCGGACTCTATCGCATAGCAAGTTGACAAAATGGCTGCCACCCGTTATCCCTTGCCCCATGGAAGCAGTCCGCTATGGAGCCAGCAACGGCATAGATTTTGCAAGTTACAGGGCAATGCTGAAGGAGCGTCACAATACCCTAGCTAAAATACACAAGGATGATTGAGACGGGCGAGCTGTATGCACATTATGATAGACTGGACTCGATCGCATAGCAAGTTGACAAAATGGCTGCCGCCCGAGACCCCTCGCCCCGTGGCAGCCCTCAGCTATGGAGCAAGTGACAGCATAGGGTTTGCAGGCTGCAGGGCAATGCTGAAGGAGCGTCTCAATATCCTAGCTAAAATACACTGGGGCAATAAGGTCCCGTAGAATGATCAATTAATAAATATAGTGTATACAGATGCAAAACAAAGCGTTTAAGCTACAGTACGGTCCATTGAAGTCAGGGACACAGTACAGTACAGTACAGTACGTTAGTGGCCAAGTCCTGTTGCCATTAGGGCATAATCTAAAACCAATGGCAAGGGATCACTACTTACTGTACATTTAGACAGGTGCTTGTGTATCTGTCACAAGGCCTTTTTTTCCCTGACACTTTTTTTTTCTATTGCAATATACTGTACTGTACTGTTACTTTACATTCAATAGAAATACTGCATGCACACAGGTTTTACGTTAATCAGGGCAATGCTGCAGGTGCGTCTCATTATGCTATCTAAAATACACCACGACTATGGGTGGGGATACAGTAAGTGAGCCCTGTCACCATAAGCCAGTGGTTTCCAAAGTTTTTTGAATCACGGCGCCCTAGAATTTCAGAATTTTTTTCACGGCACCCCTAGGCCAAAAATTTCTTATTGAGAAATTTAAAAAGAAATATTACATTAAGTAGATCACATTTATATGTCATCCTTAGGGTCAGTTGTGTGGTGAGGGACAAGATTTGCTTCTGTTTGCCCACATATTTTATGACTGGCAGCCACCAGCACTGGTTTTTCCTATTATATTTATCATTAATAATTTGAAATAATCCTGGATCACCAACCAAGGGCACCCCAGCAAATGTCCCAAGGTACCCCAGGGAGCCACGGCACACAGTTTGGGAACCTCTGCCATAAGCTGTCTGCTATACTGTACAGTACAGCAGATTTGCGTCTGGGATGCATTTGTATGTTTGTAGTAAAAAAAATTTTTGCACTTTACTGGTGCATCTCATTATGCTACAATATGCTACAGTATGTCATACAGTATATTACAGTGTACAGACGCAAATACAATAGTACAGTATATACAGATGCAAACGAACATGATAAAGCCACAGTATAGTCCATTGATGTTAGGAGTATGTGAGCGTCCAAGTCCCGCAGACAAATCAACAAATAAAAACAGTAGTGTATACAGATGCAAACAAACGTGTTACAGGAACAGTGTGGTCTACTAATGTTAGGAATATTTTAGCGTCCAAATCCCATAGCCATTACTGCATTATCAAAACAAATGGGCTTATGCATCTGTCATGCGGCGACGTGTCCGACTGGGAAAGTGTGCCGCTTCCCATGCTTAGAGTCCCATGTTTGATTCCCAAAGTGTGAATGCATGTTAATTTTTTCCCTACACTTTATTATTTTTTTCTTTTTGTATCTATTGTACTGTACTATGCTTTCACATTCAATAGAAGTGTGCACACAAGTTTTACATAAAGCAAGGCAAAGCTGCAGGAGTGTATCTACTGTAAAATATACAGCAGCTATGAGGATAAGGTTCTATGTACTGTATCTTACACATACAATTCTGTAGCAGGCCAGACTCGATTGAAATGGCTACCACCCATGACCCCTTGCCTCATCGAAGCCCTCAGCTATGGAGTCAGCGACTGCATAGGTTTTGCAAGTTATAGGGCAGTGCTGAAGGAGCGTCACAATATCCTGGGCAGTACGGATGGTGTAATGGTTAGCATTACTGCCTCACAGCACTGAGGTTATGGGTTCAATTCCTACCATGGCCCTAACTGTGTGGAGTTTGTATATTCTCCCCGTACTTGCGTGGGTTTCCTCCGGGTTCTCCGGTTTCCTCCCACAATCCAAAAATATACTGGTAGGTTAATTGGCTTCCAACAAAAATTAACCCTAGTTTGAATGTGTCTGTGTGTACATGTGATAGGGAATATAGAGTGTAAGCTCCACTGGGGCAGGGACTGATGTGAATGGCCAAATATTCTCTGTAAAGCGCTGCGGAATATGTGTGCGCTATATTAATAACTGGTAATAATAATAATAATAATAATATCCTAGCTAAAATACACAGGAATGATAGGGATAGGTGAGATCTATGCACATTACGATACTCCGGACTCTATCGCATAGCAAGTTGACAAAATGGCTGCCACCCGTTATCCCTTGCCCCATGGAAGTAGTCCGCTATGGAGCCAGCAACGGCATAGATTTTGCAAGTTACAGGGCAATGCTGAAGGAGCGTCACAATACCCTAGCTAAAATACACAGGGATGATAGAGACGGGCGAGCTCTATGCACATTATGATAGACTGGACTCGATTGCATAGCAAGTTGACAAAATGGCTGCCGCCCGTGACCCCTCGCCCCGTGGCAGCCCTCAGCTATGGAGCAAGCGACAGCATAGGGTTTGCAGGCTGCAGGGCAATGCTGAAGGAGCGTCTCAATATCCTAGCTAAAATACACTAGGGCAATAAGGTCCCGTAGAATGATCAATTAATAAATATAGTGTATACAGATGCAAAACAAAGCGTTTAAGCTACAGTACGGTCCATTGAAGTCAGGGACACAGTACAGTACAGTACGTTAGTGGCCAAGTCCTGTTGCCATTAGGGCATAATCTAAAACCAATGGCAAGGGATCACTACTTACTGTACATTTAGACAGGAGCTTGTGTATCTGTCATAAGGCCTTTTTTTCCCTGACATTTTTTTTCTATTGTAATATACTGTACTGTTACTTTACATTCAATAGAAATACTGCATGCACACAGGTTTTACGTTAATCAGGGCAATACTGCAGGTGCGTCTCATTATGCTATCTAAAATACACCATGACTATGGGTGGGGATACAGTAAGTGAGTCCTGTCACCATAAACCAGTGGTTTCCAAAGTTTTTTGAATCACGGCGCCCTAGAATTTCAGAATTTTTTTCACGGCACCCCTAGGCCAAAAATTTTTTAGTGAGAAATTTAAAAAGAAATATTACATTAAGTAGATCACGTTTATATGTCATCCTTAGGGTCAGTTGTGTGGTGAGGGACAAGATTTGCTTCTGTTTGCCCACATATTTTATGACTGACAGCCACCAGCACTGGTTTTGCCTATTATATTGATCATTAATAATTTGAATTAATCCTGGATCACCAACCAAGGGCACCCCAGCAAATGTCCCAAGGTACCCCATGAAGCCACGGCACACAGTTTGGGAACCTCTGCCATAAGCTGTCTGCTGTACTGTACAGTACAGCAGATTTGCGTCTGGGATGCATTTGTATGTTTGTAGTAAAAAAAATTATTTACCGTACATTTAGTGTATACGGTATCTCTAATACATATTTCCTGTGGAAAAGACTGTACAGTCCTGGAAAGTACTGTACATGTAACATTTTCTTTACTGATCCATTTATTAAAGTCTTTTTACTTCACACTGAAAAAAATAAACATGTATTCACACTTAGGGAATCAAACCCAGGACTCTTAGCAGGGGAAGCGGAATACCTCACCCCTCGGACACGATGGCTCATGATAAATGCACAAGCTCATGTGTAAATGTACTGTAAGCATTGATCCCTTCACATTGTTTTTCGTGTAGGGGACTTGGACGCTCATATTGGATGCTTCAGCAGATGAGAGAATTAATACTTTCTGCATAACATGGTATTTAGTCAACACCTCCCCCCATCCCCATCCTGCTTCCCCCTTCCCCCTGTTTATTTCTCAGGCAGGGAGGGAGGTAAGGTTACAATAAATTGACAACACAGTACTAATGTACACAGTAAATAAATGAAGAGCTGATAGAAGTGCAGAAACAAGCTATTATATCCCTTCTCATACAGTACAGCGCAGATTCTCTAATGTCAATGAACTACAGTATTGCTCGAACACTTACTGTAGTTGTGTCTGCATACACTACAGTATTTTTATATTTATTGATATGTCTATGGTGTATTTTAGATTGGAATTAGATGCTCATGAAGCTTTGCTCTAATTTATGTAAATTCTGTGTGCATGTTTCTATTGAATGTGAAGGTACTATTACAGTAGATGACCCCCCAAAAAATGTTTTAATAAAAATATCATTCAGCAGTGCCCTGATTCTTACAATATCTATACTGTTGCTTGCTCCATACAGTTGCTGTGGGCTTCCGTGAGGCACTGGGTCATGAGCAGCATCCATTTTGTGAACCTACTCTGTGATTGAGTCTGGCCTGAAACTGTACTGTATGTGTACCGTACGGCGCATGTAACTCACTTGTCCCCATAGCCGCTGTGTATTTTAAATAGCGGAATGTGACACTCCTGCAGCCATGTCTTGATTTATGTAAAATATGTGTGCACACTTCTATTGAATGTGCACGTATATTACTATACTGTAGATTACAAAAAATAATAAAAATAAAGCGTCAGAAAAAAATAAACATGTATGTGCACTTAGGGAATCGAACCCGGAACTCTTAGCATGGGAAGCGGCACACCTCACCCCTCGTGATAAATGCACAAGCTCATGTGTAAATGTACTGTAAGTTTTGATCCCTTCACATTGGTTTTTGTGTAGTGGACTTGGACGCTCATATTGGACTCTTCATCATACTGTATCGTTATCGTTAATGGACCATAGTTTGTAAAACATTCTACAGTATATCATGATTTGCATCTATATAAACTACTGCTTTATTAACACATTTGTTGTGTCTGAGTCTGTATACACTATCACGGCAAATGACAAGTGTTTTAACATGTTCGTTTGCATCTCTATAAACTTTTTTTTCTTTACTTTCTGTCTGACCATTGGTCTGTGTGTACAGTATGCAGAACGTACATTCGTCACTGATCATTTGCAAAAGCTTGCTGATCAATCTGCCGCTATTCGCTCTAAAGTACTGGATTAGTGGAGCATTAGCCACCCAGTGGTGGAGATGTGTATTGCATGCTGAGTATGTAGACGTGCCGCAACGCGCCTGTCTGTGATTAAACTCGGCAACCTAAGCTATCGCCTAGGTGCAACTAAACCTCCGTTTAGCAGAGAAACAGCCAAGATAACGGAGGCTCCACTTGTTGCTAAGGAGAAGTTTATTCAAGAAGATTTGACAAGATAATTTTCTCTTCTTTACTCAACACATTAATCATCCAGTAATCCATGCCATCTTTGCCATTGTTACAGCCAAGAGATTGGTCAAGGCGTAATACTAGGGTGCATGACCAAATGTGGGGGCATGACCACTTTAGTTGGTGCCTGCTTTACCTGTCTCCTCATACACATTCCTGAAATCCCAATGTACTGTATGTGAACTTTAACATATGGTAGCCTGTGTCTGCTGCCTTAGCAGCAATATCTTCAACTTTGTTTTTTGTATCTGTTAAACATCATGCAGATTAATTTAATTCATTTTTGCCTATTTCTCTTTACATAATTGCATTAATTGATTGACATTACTGCTTAAATTGATTGATATATTTGGAAAGTCTTCACAAACTGGACATTTCAAATCATGTCATAATAATCTATGGATGGAACCAATACATTCCAAAATTGTAATTTCTTTCTGCTGTATAATCTATAATATTTTTTTCCTAATGACTGACATAGGCTGCAAAACAGCCGCAAATACTGATCCTTCTGCAGCTATTCAGTGTTTCTTTTTCACCAAACGTACCGGTTTCCAAAAACATTTAGAAAAAATAACGAGGAAAGAACTATCCTAAATGTCACTGGAGTAAATGATCATTATCCGTTATTTATATGGAATCACAAGGGGTCTGCAGAACTTTATAAAGTACATGAAAAGAAGAGTGCACAAAGAACCAGAAAACCACACACAGAATGGGAGATTTATCAAAGCTTCAAAGCTTGAAGAGAAATAAAGTGGAGAGAAATAAAGTACAAATCAATCAGCTTCTAACTGCCATGTTACAGGCTGTGTTTTGAAAAATGACCGTTAGGAGGTCATTGGTTGGTACTTTATCTCTCTCCAAGCTTTAATAAATCTTCCCCAGTCTAATAATAATAATAATTTTATTTATATAGAGATTTTCACCAACAGGACTCAAAAATGTTTTACAGACATACAGTAAACAAAAATAAAAAATAGTAATACATTTTACAAAGTATTTTTTATTACAGCAAGTAGAAAACCACACACACACACACACACACACACACACACACACACACACACACACAAAGCCTAGAGCGCACAATAAGCAAAAGCAGGGTTAGTGCAGTCACTTTGGTTAATAAATTCCAATAGGTTATACATGACACCCATGGCAGGTACCAGGCAAGGTAGTCATCTTGGGCTCACTATGTAGGACTACCCTGGGTGAAAAAGTTCAAACCTACAGTAGTTTACATAAAATGGGTGGTTGCAGCGTCCTAAAGCTCATAGTAGGGTCCTAACATAACAGTCTGGTCCATGTATTTTCCATCCCATCCCCATATTTCATCCCATCTATGAGTGTGCCAGATGAGCCAGCCATATTGAACGCAATACAAAGGTTACACTGTGGGAGATAAGCCATACAAGGACCCAATTCTCATATGAGAAAACTGGCACTTGTATAATATGATATACTCTGTTTGAATAACTCAACATGTAGTACCTCCTGCCCATGGAGGAACCATCTGGAGGAAGCCATCTGAGGTGCATTGCGTAGGTTGCTGCTGGCATGGTGTGCAGATAGTAAAGGTATTGCATACATTGGGGTCACAGGAAGAGATAAAAGCAAAACACAGTGGCATAAAAGCAGTATTAAACTAGTGGTGATGTCAGTATAAAAGTAATAGAATTAGATTTCACATATTTCAGGGAGCAGTAGATGATATGCGCAGCAGCAAGAGAACAAGGTGGTCAAGTTACATGGGTGGAGGGGATCTGCAGTAAGTAGTTAGATGATAGCAGTCCTTAGGACCAAATTAAATTATATCAACGTGAGGCAAAACCATTGCTAGTAGCTGCTAATAAGACAGCACTATTTCCTTAATTTTATATTTTTTTCCAAATTTATCAATAAAAAACTTTTATCCTAAGGGTGCATTTAAAAAAAATGCTGATACTCTAGGGTGCCGTGACTCAAGAAAGTTTGGGAACCACTGAACTAAGCACTTTGAATCTGAGCAGCCTAACAGTAACTATAAGGATGCCTGCATTCAGATGTTCACACTAATAACACCCCACAACCAAAAACCTTCCTCCCACAATAAAAGGGCACTAATCAAACAAATGGTGAACTTACAGTCTATTTAATACTGATTCACAGTAATTTCCTACTTAAAAATGATGAAAAAAATGTCCATGTATGGACTTGCATTCAAGTCAGAATATGGCCAATATCGTCTGCTTTGTGATAGTAATTCCTAGTTATAGATTTATTTTTACTACTGGAGACTATCCTTATTTTGATTGTCTAATGGGCAGATGTGGCTGACTTTCTCAATTGCAACTTGATCTAATTTCTATTTGCTTTACACAGTTGTTATAATTTCTGCTTATATTTATGATGATTTTATTGGATGCTATTGTAATATATTACAATTATTGCTGGTGGAATACCTGCTTTATCAGGCCATTTTACACTATCTTGCTTTGAATTTAAAGGTTCGTTTTAGAATAAATTAACTATTTATAGGCATCCACAGATGTATTCTACCATGATCTGACAGAATTTTTATGGTAAGTATGTATGATAATGGTCTTCATTTCCACAAATTGTTTCCAGGACAGATACTGTCAGGGCCGGTGCAAGGGTGTTCGGCACCTCCCTGCAAACTATAAATTTGCCCCCTCCCTTCCATACTTAATAAAGGGACAGTGCGCACCGAAGTGGCACGCCGCAAGAAGCGGGTGGGGTGTGGCCACACAATAGTACCAATTCAAATTACTCCACAAAGTAGCACAATCTTGTTCACATTACACCGCACATTGGGGGTCATTCCGACCCGTTCGCAAGCAGCGGTTCTTTGCTGCGGAGCGAACAGGTCGGTACTGCGCATGCACACCGGATGCATTGCGCACGCGAGTCATTTCCTGGGACGGCAATCGCCGGGAAGCGACGCCACCAGCGAGAAATGTGATGGCATCGGCGAACGCAAGAAGACGGACAAGCAAGAGGAGTTACAGGGCAGATACTCACCATTTTCCAGGCGTGGTGAACCCAACGCAAGCGGATCCAGGCGTTTGGAGGGCGGATGTCTGATGTCACAGCCGGGAACATCATCGCTGGATCTGTCACACTGGTGAGTAGCTGCAGGGCTGGTCTTGTTTTGCTTTAAACTTTTTTAGCATAGCAGGGCTGCACAAGCGTTCGCAGCCCTGCTATGCTATAATACACTCCCCTATAGATATGAGATAGATAGATAGATAGATAGATAGATAGATTGACAGACAGATAGATAAATAGATAATAGATAGATAAATAGATAGATAAAAGGCAGACACATAGATAAATAGATAACAGACAGAAACATAGATAGACAAATAGATAGTTAGATAGACAGACAGACAGACAGACAGATAGATAGATAGATAGACACACAGACATCACATATAAAAAGAATACTTACTTTAGTTCCTCTGTACTGGTCCCGGGCAGTCTCTCTTTTGTTCCTGAGTCCTGTCAGGTGATGAAATGGCTCCATCCATGGAGATGGGGGCATCTAGTGGCTCCTGGCAGTACTACAGTCAGCAGTAACTGCAGCTCTCTGCTCCTGAAGCCATCCTTTGTTGGTCCCGCCCCCACACCTCCCCTTGCTAGTGTCACAGCGCTGACACAGAACAGGAGGAGGTGACATCAGCGGCGGGGCTGGAGTGGGGGGGACTAGAAGATCCGTGTTCCAGGCTGCCGATGCTTGTACAGTGATAGGTGCAGCGGCAGCAGGAAACAACAGCGCACAGTGACGGGATGCAGAGCAAGCAGAGCGCCTCTCCTGCCTGGCGACTACCTGCACTGCATCCCTTTGCTGAGCGCGTTCCGCCGGCTCCGGATACTGTATACTTACTAGGCTAGGTGAAAACCTCATCTAACTCTCTCTGCCAGTGCCGTAACTAGGCATTTAGGGGCTGTGTGCAAGAAACGGCATTGGCGCCCCCCCCCCCCCCCTATGCAAGATAGGGGCGGTGCGCGCAGTGGGTGCGCAAAAAATATATAGGGCCGTGGCTCCATGGGGAAGGGGCATGGCCACAAAATAATAACAATTCATACTACGGTGCACAGTAGTCTCCATTACTCAAATTACGCTGCACAGTAGCGCCACTACACCAGGTAGTACCCCTTTTACACATTATGGCAGACAGTCCCCCTTTTTACACATTACGGCAGACAGCGTCTCCAGCGCAGCGCACACAGCAGAGGCGGCTTGTAATGAGTCAATTTGACTAATTACAAGCCGCTGGCCATTGCGCCCTTAGGGCGACTGTGCTGTGTGCCAGGCACACCTGGCACACATGTAGATACGGCGCTGCTCTCTGCACCTGTTATATCTGCCCCCCTCCCTGCAGTGCACGTGGCTATGCACAACTCCTAACAAAAATGCTGCTGCAATCAACTCTGCATTACCCCCATAGAGCAAAAACACCCGGACTCACACATTTAAACTCACACATGTATACACTAAAATTTAACACTAGCAACAATACAAGGCAAAGTTTATTTTTTGTTTGATGGGGGTGGGCGGATTATTTTCTGCTCTAAACGGAATGTGTTCCCGGTTGTGGATGGACATCATTTTTATTCACTGCAGCAGTGCCTTGTGCCATAATGTCCCACACAGTACAATGGATTGCTTATAAATAAGCATTGTTGCTTATGTAATAGCTGCTTAGCATAGTAATAAATCTACTCAGCTTCTCCAACTCATCAGTGACCCACTTCTAGCCAGGTATTATTAACTATTTTCCACACTTCAGATGATTTTCTTCACAGACACCACTTCAAGAAGAAAAAAAATCCCTGTAGCTATGAGACAGCACGTAGTCACCAACAATATAAAATTGTCCATCTAAGCAGTAGTTGGTTTATTTAATCATGTCACGAGTGAAACCTTACTTAGCAGGCCTTGGAGCATTACATTCCCCATACTGTCAATGAATTTGATTTTATTATATTTTTCTGCATTTTAAATAATAATCTTCAGTGATTATCAACTTTGCTCAGAAAAAATAAATGTAAGCTAAGAATTGCATCTTACAAAGAGAAGAGCAGAATCCATTTTATATGCATGTTGTGGATTAAACACCCAGTGCAGTATGTAATAGCCTGCGAGATGAAGGTTGTTGGGGATTTTCTGCGAGTCGACTCATATTTTTTAAAGTGGCAATCATTTACAAGGCAAAACAAGGCTGGTTTTGCTTTGTAAATGATTGGCGCTTTACCAATATGGCAGACTCACAGAAATTCCCAAACAGCCTGCATCTTGAAAGCTACTACATATTGGGGGTCATTCCGACCCAATCGCTTGCTGCAGTTTGTCAAGGCGTCGCTGGGCGGGAGGAGGCTGGACGGCAGAATTAAGCCGCCATTTAGGGGCAGCAGTACGGGCAGCGCAGGCGTGGCCGGGCCATTGAAGGGGTGGGCTGTGGCAGCTGTGTGATATCACACGCAGCCGCTGCGGGCCGGGAGCGACAAGTAGCTCCTGGCCGGCACGCTAAAGCTGCGCTGGTCGGGAGCTACTCTTGCAGTGCAAAGGCATTGCCGCTGTGCGATGCCTTTGCACTTCTGCGGGGGGGGGGGGGGTCACTGACATGCGGGGCGGACTAGCCCTGTGCTGGGCGTCCCCCCGCATGTCAGGGAACATGATCGCAGCTGTGCTAAATTTAGCACAGCTACGATCAACTCGGAATGACCCCCGTTACCCCTAGTCTGTGTCTGGATATATTCTCTCTGGTGAGGGTTAAAATATTTTGGGAAGTATTTTGTGATAAGGTCAGGTGTTGTTTTACCCAATTGGTTGTTTAGGGCAGTTTTTGTGGGTGTAGTTCAAATGTTAAAATGAATTGTTTCTGGGTAGGGAAGGTCTTTTGTCTTTAGACATTCTATCCCTCCGGCCCCTTTAGTTAGTTTGTAATGGCTTTGCATGCAGATAAGAACGGTAGCAGTGGCTATCTACCTGTTAGTACTCTGGGGTGGAAAGCGCATATCAGTAGAACAGGGGGATTGGAGTGGAGAGTTAGGATCGGGAAGGGGTAAGAGGGGAGGGGAAATGATGTATACAATTGCCTGTCAGGAATGCTATTGTCTTAAGTGACAGGTCATTAAAGATAAAAGATATGTGTATTTATTAAAGGAAATTCAGAGTTAAATGCTCCGATAATCAGGTTGGTCAACAGACTACCCTTTTGTTGTATACTATCTGTATTGGTATTCCTTTTTGTTTATGGGTATATGTCACGTGTACTTTTAGGGCACATCTTTACCATAGGACCTTAACCCAGAAGCTATGTATCCTGTATTAACTTGATGTATAAGACAGAATGTCCTGTGGGGAGTGTATGTGGCGTCCCACTCTTCTAAACCCTTTGTTGAATATGTCCTAAGATAACTTGTGTGACACTGGGCTGCGGGCTTCTATATACTCACCACCAGGGACGCATTCGGTGCGCCTGTGCCGGCTCAGCTTCTGCCCCTGTGTCTGGTCTTCGTGCCCATGCAGCGTTCACTGAGTGTAGTCCCCGCATGGACTCAGCAGCTGCTTGTCTCCGCTTGTGCCGGGTTCCCTCCTCCAGCTTCCGGGTCTCGGGTCACGTGTCACATGGTCAACGACTTGTGTTAGTTAAAGTCAGCGGTAATTATTTTTCTATTTCTCCCTCTCTGGGCAAAGAGGGGGAGTATGCATTCTGCTGGTATGGCTGTTGTGAGTGGCAGTGCTCCAATGCGTTTCGGCACTCAAAGTGCATTTGTCAAGGATTGTATGCCTAGTGTGTGAATCCAAGTAAATGATTCCTGGTTCTTGCTGATTGGTGCTCATATGTCCATGCCCCGTGTTTATAGACAACATAAGTTTCATCTAGAAAGGGACCGAACAGGACCAACATAAGATAAAATTAGGAATAAACCTGAAATTCAGAATGCATAAGGGTCAAAAACCTGCAGCTAAAATGGAGCTGCTCTAACTGTTAGGTCTTAAGGTGCTCTCCCCACCAAAACACAGATTAGGCTCAGACCTGGTGACAGGGAGGGTCAAAGGGGACACCCAGTACTGGGCCCCATGTTTCACTGAGCCCCCGAAGATCAGGTATGCGTGATGGAATCTTTCATCAACTGCTGACGGCCTCCCGCTTCCTGACCTCCTGCTGATTGTGGCTCCAGCTTGAATCTGTGAGGACCTCACTAAACTACAATGCTGATGTGGCTCCCTTCTCATCCGCACTGAGATCCTTCTGCAGACAGGCTCCTGCTCCAGACCTCCTGCCGCACTGCTGGTCCATGACTGGGGACTTTAGCATTGGTGCAGTTGTGAGATGCACACACACCCTCAGAGGTGCCCTAGAGATGTCAGTGTACCACACCCCAAGATTTCTGTTGCCGGCCCTGGTCAGACTGATTCTACACTACTGGGGTAAGCGGCACCACTGGCCCAGGGAGGAGAGTTTGTATATGTGAGTGTGAGTGATGGGCTGCTACCGGTGGTGAGCAGATAGCAACACTGCTGTGGGGCTATTCTTTCTGTGCCACTATTTACTTTCCCTCCTCCTGTTATCTTATTATTAAATAAAGCTGACCCTTTATCCCACCAATTAGTCTCTCTGTGATTATTTTATATTTACAAGGGTTTGTGTTGTTAATTACCTGCACCGAGAGAGTACAGACAAACATCAGATGATAGGGAGTTTACAAGAATCGCATCATGCAGTTGACCACTACTGAAAAATAGAGACATTTTCATGGATACAATTTTCCAGTAAAAATTTTCTAAATCAAAGTAATGTCCATGGAAATAAGTGACACTTGCCACAGATGGCCACATTTGGTGATATGTCATATTGCAAAGTCATTGTCATAATTCTGATTTTGTAGATATTCTTCTGCCAACTTGGATTTTTGCCAGTAGTAGCAAAGGGGCAATGCTCACCAAGCAGCCCAGCAAGGATATTTAAGCTTCTCTTCTAGTGGGTTCGCAGGTTACAGCCCTATGCCTTGCCTACAAGTGTTATGTACAGGTTGCAGATTATACAAAGGTTGGTTGCCAAGCTGGGACTGTTACGCTAGTAGTATGTGGATAAACCAATATAGATCATGGGAGGTAATATCAGAACAAGCTAAGTCAAGATCAGAATCTGAATCAAAATCAGCAGCTAGAAAAATCTTCAGGAGAAGACATAGGATCAAGATACAATAATACAGGAATGCTGGGGAACAGGTAATGAGTCCAATGCTCAGTCATAGATCTGTCTGTACCTAGAGCAGCTTTAGATAGGCTGGGGCTTGCAATGTTAGCAGTAATGTGACCGGCCCTTTATATCACATTCAGAGCCATGTGCCGCTGTTGCAGCATGGCCTGCAGGCTGAGTACAGAGCAACAGTGGTGAATGTCTGGTATGAGACCACAATACACTCCGTCCCGTGTCACAAGCCAGTCACCACCTCTACATTGTTCAACTGCTCCCTGCTATTTCATAATGGTTGTACCCACACTTTGGGTTGTACAGTATGCTATATTGACGGCAACAACAGTTTAGCATCTTTTCATATATATCCAGTAGGTAACCAGAGGACCTGCGGAACACACTTGTGTCTTACATGCTGTAGAGAGATGAAGGCGTGATGTGTTCTAGTCTTCTCTTCATATTGGACATAGGGCCAGATTCATGTTTGTAAGTAAAGCAAAAAAGCAAGCAACTGGGCAAAATCATGTTGCACTGCAGGTCTGGCAGACGTAACATGTGCAGAGAGATTTAGAATTTGGTAGGTTATATTTTTTTTGTGCAGAGTAAATACTGGCTGCTTTTGCATGTAGCCCACAAATGTTAGACAGCTTTGCTTTTCATTGCAATTTAGATTTCAGTTTGAACACAACTCACCCAAATCTAAATCTCTCTGCATGTTACATCTGCCCTACCTGCAGTGCATGGTTTTGCCCAGTTGCTTGCTTTTTTGCTTTACTTACAAACATGAATCAGGCCCATAAATGCTGCGGCTTCTCCATGGCAATGGCTGGCAACCAGTATCGGGGCACCATGGGAATAAAAAACAAAATAAAACAAAAAACTACTGAATGAGTAGCGTTATATTGCTTAGTTATGTTCCCCATACACGTTGGCACCCATCACCCTATATAGCAATCTGCATGTGGTCAACTTGTCACTGCAGATAGACATAAAATATGTTTATTCTAGAAAGAGGGGAAGGAAGGGGGTAGTTTTATATATAGTAGGCAGCAATATGAACAAATAGGTTTAGGCCACCTGTAGTCACAATTTTAAATACATGTTTATTGCCTTGGTCTCAACAATGTTATGTGTAACTTCCTTACCACTTACTGTATGTTATTATTGTGTTGAGTTAAATATTGTTTTGACAATCCATAATCCAAATAGAGAAAACCCTGTTAAACATTATTGGTCCACTTAAGGGTCTTGAAATTTAAGCGACATTTGGTCTTTTTTTTATTGTTTATGACGAGGACAGGTGAAACTGCAAACCATATCTGATGATATCCTACCATTATCTAGTTGTTTAATGAGAAACTTCTCTTCTGTTCTTCTAAATATACATTTTTCACATTCTTGTTAGCCATAAACCGCAAATTATACAGCAAGAACTATCACATGTCTAACTGCCAACACTATTTTATTGTCAGTCACCCATCCACTTTTGACACTATTGTAGATGGAAGCAATAAAGATGCAAAAATAATTTGTTATTTTATTCTTCTTATATACTGTACATACTGTACCTGGTACTCTGTGAAATATTATACTGTTTAGTGGAGGATAATTGTTATTTTACAAATGATAACTAATACTGATTTGATAGGGTCCGTTGTATTTTTTTTTTAATATTAATTTTTATTATTTTGCGGGTAAACAAAGCAATTGGGATAGGGGTACAGAAAAGAAAAGGGAGGGGGGGTAGGGGGGGTAGACACAACAGTCAGCATAATACAAAATAACATATAGAGCATTATGCAAAACATTGTACATAAAAAGAGCAATGCAAAAATAAACATGCCATCATAGGGATTAGATTAAGCTAGCAGCGGATATACCTAAGCGTCTGGAGGGGGCGTGGGGTTTGGTGAACGGTTAAGCCAATAGGTGGACCACGGGAACCATCGGAGCAGTGGTGTTGTTGAGGTAGAGGCATAGGCCACACCCGCAGTCTCGAATTCGTAGTGCGACTGAACGGCCATTTCTATAGCAGAGATATGTGGAGCCTTGGTGGAATGCCAACGCAATTGAAAGTTTTGTCGAGATAAGGATATGGCCGAGGATATAGCGGTCTCCTGCCGTTAAATCACCATAGTATAGATGTAGGAGGGCCAGTCGTGGATGGGGGGAGATATGTTGGCCTAGCACTGAGTCTATAAGGTGGAAGACCGAAGTCCACAGGGGGGTAAGCACAGGGCAATCCCAGAAAACATGCAGTAAAGTACCAACCATGCCACAATTCCTCCAGCACATTTTAGATGTGGAGGGTTGCATCGCATGGAGGCGGGAAGGGGTGAAATACAGGCGGTGAAGAAGTTTATAGGATAGTTCTATATGTGATATACATTTAGAAACTGTGTAGCAGGATCTGTATATCGTTTCCCATTCCTCCTCTGAGATTGAGCATCGCAGATCAACTTCCCATTTTATTTGGGAGGGGGCTTTCTGCAGTTTTTGGGGATTATTGATGTAATTATACCATTTGGTAATACCACCCCTACCTTCCCCTGTTTCCAGGGACCTTTGAACAAATTTAGGCAAGGAGGGGGGGGGGGGGGGATAGTGGGTGTCGAGACTCCATGGAGCCAATGTCTAAGCTGCAGATATTTATAAAATTCCCCATGTGGTAGAAAGAAAGTTTCTTGAATCTGGGCAAAAGAAAGAAGGGCACCATGCGCCATAATATCCTGTAAGGACCGGATTCCCTGTGATATCCAGCCATCAAATCTCAAATCAGGGATCAAGGAGGCTATTCCATTCAATGATATGGTCGTGGTAGGGAGAGTTATATCATTTCCACTTCGCACTATCTCTAGCCAAGCTTTCCTAGTGGATTGGACAGAGAGAGATTGATTGATTAAAACTGTGCCCTCAGATTTAGGGAGTAACAATACATCGGTCAGGGGTAGCGGGGCTATAAGACCTTGTTCAAGTTGTACCCATGATTTATACATGGGTTGGATATACCATGCCCCTATCTGTGCCAGTCGGCAAGCCAGTTGGTATGAGTGTAGATCCGGATATGCCAGGCCCCCGTCTTGTTTGGGCCGAGTCATTGTTTTCCTGGCTAACCTTGGTTTCTTGCCTTTCCAAACATAGGAGTTAAATATTGCATTAAATTTGGCTAGAAGGGAGTTGGGAACGAGGAGGGGGATGGCCCGGAACAGGTACATAAGTCTGGGGAGGATGGTCATTTTCAACGCGGCTATTCTCCCCAGCCATGATACATGTTGCATCATCCAGTCCGAGACTAGAGTTGTGGATTTGCGCAAAAGAGGGGGGAAGTTAGCGGCTATCAGATCGTCTAGCTTCGCAGTAATATGGATTCCCAGATATTTGAGGCTTCTATCCTGCCATGAGTACGAGTAGGAAGCCTTCAGTTCGGACAAGAGGGGTGGTGTGAAATTAATAGGGAGGGACTCTGTCTTAGTGTCATTAAGTTTATAGTAGGATACTGCTGAGTATTCGGACAAGAGTGTGTGTAGCGCTCTCAGGGAGGAGGAAGGGCTAGTGAGCGTAAAAAGGACATCGTCTGCGAAAAGACAAATCTTATGGGAATGTCCCGAAAATTCCACACCCTTAATCGAGGGCGAGGATCGAATTTTCTCAGCCAATGGCTCCATTGCCATAGCGAAGACTGATGGGGATAGGGGGCACCCTTGGCGAGTGCCGTTCGTAATGGGAAAAGAAGATGAGAGCAGTCCGTTCACACACACCCTTGCAGAGGGGAGAGAATATAAGGCCATAATGGATGAGAGAACTCTACCGGTGAGGCCAAACATTCGTAGAACCGCCTGCAGGTATCCCCAGTGGAGGCGGTCGAACGCCTTCTCCGCGTCAAGCGAGAGCAATAGTAGGGGAGATTCTGATCTAGAGAAGGCGTCCAGCACATTTATCACTCACCGAGTGTTGTCGGGGGATTGTCTGCCGGGAACGAAGCCCACCTGGTCACCGTGGATTATAGAGGGTTAAGCCTGTTGGCCACTAACTTCGCATAAATTTTCAAATCGGTATTTAATAAAGCTATGGGGCGATAGTTGGGCATCATGGCTGAATTTTTCCCTGGTTTAGGAAAAGCCACTACGCGGGCTTCCAGCATCTCAACTGGAAAGTTCCCTATTGAGGAGGCGTGATTAAAAACTCCATCCAGAATAGGGACCAGAGTGTCTTTGAAACATTTGTAGAAATTGTTTATAAACCCATCAGGGCCTGGGGCTTTGTCTAGTGGGAGTGAGTCTATAGCCTGGCTAATTTCCTTCTGCGACCATGGTTGGTTTAAAGTCTGCACAGTATCCAGGTCGAGGGAGGGAAGGTGACCTCTTCCAGAAAGGCTGCTATATTAGCTGGTGTAGGTTGTGGGGTAGAGACATTGTCTTTTAGATTATAGAGGGTGGAGTAATAAGAGGCAAAGGAGTTAGTTATATCCGATGGGTCGGTTATCTTGATATTGTGTGAATTGATGATATATTTCACCCTTTCTTTAGCATTTTCCCCCCGCAATTTGCGAGCAAGCATTCTACCCGCCCCATCTCCTTGCATATAGAACTTCTGCCGCAGACGGAAAAGGTTTTTACGGACCTCCGTTAATTCTAATTTATTCAGCTCATCCCTGACCTGGGTCAAGTCTCAATATATTTTCTTATTAGAGGGGTTCAACTTAAGCAGAGCATCTAGGTCGTTAAGACGGGCTTCGAGTTCTACCCGTTTTTCCCGGGAGGTCCTGCGTATATAAGCAGCCGCTTGAATTGACGCTCCTCTAATCACCGCCTTGAGGGCGCACCAATGCGTGAATACGGACGTTTCTGCTGGGGTGTTAGTTTCAACATATAGGGAGAGGGCCTGAGCTATAGACCGATGGGCGTCCGGGTTTAAAAGGAGATAGTCCCTAAGGCGCCATAAGGTAGGAGTAGGCCTCACTTGGCGGGGGTTCCACCGGACTGAGAGGGCAGAGTGATCAGACCACGATACTGGCAGGATAGAAGCCTTCGCAATCTGTTGGAGAGTCCACTTATCCAATATCGCTAGATCGATCCTAGAGTAAGAGCCGTGGACTGGGGAGAAGAACGAATAGACCCTACAAGTCGGATTCTTAGCCCTCCAAACGTCATAAAGGTCATATTCATGCATTATATTTCTAAAGGCATGGGAGCTGTCGCGTTGCGAATCTCCCTTGGGAGGGGGGCGGGCCTGCGATCTATCCACCGCTGGATCAAGGACCATGTTAAAGTCACCCAACAGTAGTAAAGCACCCGTGAGGTGCTTCTGAAGGACTGTGAAGAATTTCCTAAGGAAAGGTATTTGTTTAGTGTTGGGAGCATATAGCGTAGCTATAGTGACCGGCCTATCTTCCAATTTGCCTGTCAGTATAAGGTACCTGCCTTCTTGGTCTGAGATCTGGCACTCTAGAGAGAAATCACAAGAATTTGAAAATAATATTGCCACTCTTGCTTTCTTTTTCGGGCCATTGGACATATAGCCCGAGGGGAATTTATTATCTCTGAGAGAGGGGGGTGACGAGAACATAAAGTGGGTCTCCTGCAAGGCTACTATATGTGCCTTACATTTTGCAAAGTGACGTAGGGCCAATCGTCGTTTATTCGGTGAATTCAGCCCCTTTACATTTAGTGATAGTACATTAACCATTAGGCATATCTGAGTACTGTGCTATTATCAGGATGCAATTAAAATGTATGTAATAGGATCTGCTAGAATGAGTGTGTGTTAAAACTTGGAGAGACGGGAAGAACAGGGAGGGTACAAGGAATAGTAAGAAGGGGACATAGAGCGGGCACCACAAGGGTGCTAAATAGGGTTGCCCAGTAAGGCAACACATGGGGTCGGGGCGAGGTGCGGGGAGTTATCTCCCCACCACTCCTAAAGCATTCAACCTAAAAATTTAAGTAAGTAACTGACCGCGAGGGTCTACAAGGCATATGCCTCCTCACGGGGAGCTCAACATATAACATAAATAACATCAAGAGGAGCAGCAGCGTCCCGTTTAGCGGAGCCAAGGTAAGCATGGTCAATATGAATATAGTGAAAACATTACACAATACACATCCTAAGTTAAACTGGTGCCGCGTAAAAGGATAGGGAAAAATAACTACTGTATGTTCCCCCGGGATAACATCCAGGAGGGCATAGCAGCGGCACAGTGTGTCATAAAGATATGCAGGAAAAACAAAGTCATGCTTGACAATGGCATACAACCTGGTAGAGAAAATCAGTGTCTAATGTCCATTGTCTGCCTTCGACCACTCCTGCGTCAGCTTGAGAGCTGCCGGAGCCTTTTCAGATGTATCTTCTCTCCTCCAGGAGTCCAGTATTTTCAGACCCGCTTCTGGCGTGATTATCGCATGCATAACGCCATTACGTCTTACCAACAATTTCGTCGGGAACCCCCAACGCTATAGGATATCAGCTTTCCTAAGCGCCGAAGTCACCGGGTAGAACGACCGTCTCAAGGCTAGGGTGGCTGCCGAAAGGTCTCCGTAGATTTGTACTTCTCCAAGGGTCTTGGCTGGCAGGTCCTGGCGCATAGCCGCCCGCAATATTTGTTCCTTGATATGGAAGTAATGCATCCGCATTAGAGTGTCTCTCGGAGCGTCCTTCGGGGCATTTCTAGCCTTCGGTAGGCGATGGATGCGGTCGATGAGAAAGTCTTCAATAGAGTTGGTTGGGAGAAGCGCCATGAAGAGGTCCGTCGCAAATAGAGTGAGCTCTGCGTTGGTGACGGTTTCTGGAATGCCTCGGAGTTTTGTATTATTACGGCGTGACCTGTCCTCAAGGTCACATGTCTTCCGCCATAGATCCGCGACTTCGGCCTGGAGCTCTTCAAGTTGGGTAATCACCTCATTATGTGACTTCACCACCTCCTCACACTTATTTTCGAGATGATCTGTGCGGTGGCCTATAACGTCTACCGACTTTTGGCAACTTTGAAGCGCTGTCTTAACTTCCATCGAGATGTCATCTTTAAAGGAAGCCAGTAATTGCCGCATAGACCATAGTGTGAGGGGTGCATCATCATCGAGTTGAGATAGTTTTGTTTGATTCACCCTAGGGGTCACGGATATGTCATCGCCACTCCAGAGTTGCTTAGGTGCGGAGTCCGGTATGCCGGAATGTTTCTGGCTTTGGAAAGACGGGGATTGTTTAAAGAAGGCGACCTGGCGGGTTGGAGTCGGGTCTTTTTGGCGTTTGGGCGCCATAATCCCGTTGTGGAAATCCTCACCCTAATGTCTTATATACGTTAAATCGGACCCAGGAGGAGGAGAGAGAAACCTATGTCGGCTCTATATGCATGCACCGGCAATTTTACTTCTTCAGGAGTGGTGGGGAGTTCCACACATCGCGTTGGAGATCACATCAGAACGGCCTGGCAAGAGATGAGTCACCCCACGGCATCCAGTCGTGGGCTTTAGCGGGGATGTATTATCCTTATACGTATGTCTAGCTTTCCCTTGTGCAGGTAAATTTGAGTATCAGGGAGTAAGCATGCACCGCGCCTACCTCATGTATAGAGGCACGGAGAAGCTGGTGTATTTTGCAACGAAAGATGCTTGACAGAGACAGAACTGTAGTATTGGCTATTTGCCAGTATTCAAGATGGCGCCTCTAGCTTCCTTTCACAGGCCTTTTATATCTTAGGGCCCTGGGTACCCTGTTAACGTTAGTGGTGTCAGCGGATGTGGGCCAAGGGCTCCGGGGTCCCCCCCTCCCCCCCCTCTCGTCTGGACTCTCAGCATGCACCGCGCCTACCTCATGTATAGAGGCACGGAGAAGCTGGTGTATTTTGCAACAAAAGATGCTTGACAGAGACAGAACTGCAGTATTGGCTATTTGCCAGTATTCAAGATGGCGCCTCTAGCTTCCTGTCACAGGCCTTTTATATCTTAGGGCCCTGGGTACCCTGTTAACGTTAGTGATGTCAGCGGATGTGGGCCAAGGGCTCCGGGGTCCCCCCCTCCCCCCCTCTCGTCTGGACTCTCAGCAGGGAACTCGGCTCTCTTCTGGGGAGGCTCACACAGATGCAGTCTGAGGCTCCAAGATGGCCGCCGGCCAGTGCACAGGTCAGAAAAGTGCACTTTTAATATATAACTCCTGTGGTCTTGTGGCTGTTACCTCGTCCTGCGGGCGGCCAGGGGTCCTGGGCAGGCTGGGGAGCGGTGTGGGGAGAGGCAGACGGAGTCTGGCGGCGCTACGGGTCCCGTTCCGCCCGCGAACCGGGCCCGGAGCTCAAAATCGGGACGGCGGCAAACTCGAGGTCCCGGTCTCTGGAACTCTAGTAGGCCTTAATTTCAAAAATGCTGCCGCGGCCTCCCGGCGGGTTCCCCTTGACCAGGGAGACGTTCCCAGCCGTGGGTAATGTCAGGCAGGGTATAGCCCAGTGCAAGGAATACCTAGTATTGTGGGTTTTAATCTTGCATATGCAGGAGCTCCTGCACAGCACGTCTTCCTCCTACAGTGTCCAAGCCACGCCCCGGGTCCGTTGTATATTTAAATGGCAATATAAATTCAACCTTTTTATTACTTTTTTTTATTGCTACTTTCCTTTTTTCATTTTCCAATGAATTTTTTTGAATCAGTTTCCTTGTTTACTAAAATACGTTTAATTAGACCTACCCATATAAGGAGGGCTAATGTGTAGTACAATAATCTTTATCTAACCCAGGACCATTTTAACAGCAGTGTAGGCCACTGGGCAAAGCAATGCACTGTGACGTGTGACCCCTACTCATCCTCCAGTGGTAAGGGTGGGGGGTGCTATCAGCAGCAGTTTTGATGTGCTGCGGACAGTGAGGGGTGTTCTATCTTGCATGTAGCAACCTGGAGCAGTCATTTCTGCTAATTACTCCTTTACTGCACAGATGGTGGGAGATGGGGTGGGAGGGAGAACACTAAACTGTAGAAGGGGGCACTGGGCTGAATGACGGGGCCCCAGTACATGAGTTCCAGGATGGCATAGGCGCATGCATTGGGGGGTTTCTGGTGTGCACAGGCACCCTCTAATGTCTGGCACCCCCCTCACAAATGCCTGCAATGATCACCGAGCCTGGGTTAATCATGGGCCGGTCTTGCCAGGGCCACCGAAGGGTTAGTTGAGGCTCAGCTGCCAACTGATTACAGCTGGTGCACTGGCAGGTATACATGGACAGAAAGCACCACCATCTTTTCAAATCTGGCGTTGTCCGCAAGCTAATTGGAGTTTTTGGACATCAGCCAATTAGGAGCCGCCACCAGACAGCACCAGACTGGAAATGATGGCAGCACTGTGCCGTTGTCTCTTCATGAACGCCTGCGAGGCACCAAGTCCTCAGCTGCTGCCACTGGGGTTGTGGATGTTGGGGTGGTGGTTGCTGAACCAGACGATAGTCCTCCTACTGAATCGGATGAGGTACGCAACATCCCAGAGCCAAGCGTACACCACTGACATGGTCCACAGGTGGAGGAAAAAGGATGACCTGCCCCCTGGAGCTTCTCAATGAATGGAACCAGGTGCGGGACTCCCAGCTGCTGCTCCCCAGGGCAGTGTACAACCTCACTGTGGGAGTACTACAAGTACTAGCATGCCACCCATCAGGGGAAAATAATAGTGCATCTGGGGTGGTGATGATGGCTGTCTGGTGGCAGGACCTGCCAGGGGAGTGAGGGGTAACAGTACAGGTGACTGCCAGGGGAGGGTAGTATAGGCGTTTGTCATAGTATTAATATATTAAGTATTTAATATACCTCTCGGTTAGGTATGCATGTGTAATCTTTATACTGTACACTTCTAAAGAAAAAGATGTGATTCCGCACCAGTCAGGTTCAAACAAAATCGTATGGTACCAGAATTATATCGTTATATAGGAATAATTCCTAATGATTATACCTGGTGGTGCACCCAGAGTCAGGGAGAACTTGGAGAAAAAATGGCTTGCAGAAGACTCTTGTGTGGGTGCACTCTTGTATTTATGTAGTTATATGACTAATTATTAAAACTTAACTTTTATTAGATAATCATTTTAAGATGAATCCACACTCATATTCCACCACGGTTAATTGATAGAACAAAAAGACTTATATGAGTATAAAGAATAAAGAATGGAAAATTAATATAAAAATTGGAAATGTTCTGGTTAGTCTGTCCTTATAGACTTATAGGGAGATGTAGACACTATGGTTCTACACCCAAATCCTATCCAACCAGCACAAGCAAAGCTTGTTTTAATAAGACCTCATTGGGTCATGGTTGACCGGACAGATATTGTCAGAAGTATGAATCTTAATTACATATGCATATTTTTTCCATTTTTTCTTTTTTTCTACTGTACACTTCTGCAAGACTCTTAATACTGTTCAATTCAGTCTACAAATGTGTGTTATCTACTAAACATCTCAGGGTCCGGCACCAAATCCACACCTGCTACTGCTGCTGCTGATGGCACATGAGGGGGAGGTTAGAGGCTGCTGGAGGGACACTGGGGGGATGTAAGAGGCTATGAGGGGGCTTCACTGTGTTGCATAATGTTATAAGGGGCACTACAATTGTGTGGCATAATGTGTAAGGTGCACTCTTGTGTGATAATTTCTAGAGGGCAATACTGTATGGCATAATGCGTAAGGGACATTACTGTGTGGCATAATGTATGAGTTACTTCTTCTGTGTGGCATAATGTGTATAAGGGTTACTACTGTGTGGTATAATGTAAATGGGCTTGATATGGCCTACTGTGCAATGTAAGGTGACTAAGGGGCACTACAGTGTGGCATAATTTGATACATATGGTGGTTGCCAGGGATTACTACACTAAAATTCCTCTTTTCATGATACTATGATTAGGCCAGTGGGGATTAGTGATTAAGGGACCCATTTATCAATGATTGCATATTCAATGTGGTCTGGGCGCGATATTATAGACAGGCTGAGAGACACAGATGGGAGGGAGAGAATGAAGAACTCAGATTGAAGGAGGCAGTCAGAGAGATACAGAGTAAAGGGGGAGGCTGAGAGAGACAAAGTGAGGGAGATGGTGAGAGATGCAGGTGGGAGATAATGATTTTGTTGAGAGACGCAGTCTGGTGGAACCTCTGTTGCATGATGTTGACCTTGGTTATATTCCTACACAAACAGGCATCTTCCAGATCATGTGATCTCCTACATGAATAGTGATTACCGACTGATGACACTGTCTTCCCAGGGAGGATACATTTCTTCAGAGGTTCCCCATTGTGAGAAACCACCATATATGTAAGGTGCATATGGAATGGAAATGAATGCTCCCAGATTGATGAGAAACAGGTTGCATGTTATTTTCAGTGACCGATGTGACCAAGCTACATATTGCGAAATGTACGTCATCAGGATCAGGAAGCCTAGACATGCATTTCCTATGGATGTGCGGGATACCTACCCGACCCGGCGTCTAGGTCCTGAGCGGCTCCCTGCACAATGTGTCAATCCCTCCACGGCGGCCTCACTCTATCAGTGGCCGCATCTATCAGGTATTCAGAGTGGCTCTCTCATCCCCGCCATTTACCTGCCCCCCTTGCAATGTGTTTACACATCAGGGTTGGAGGTATATGAAGGGGGGACAGCAGAAGCTGTTCGCACTTCATCTATCCATCTGTCCCGCTGCTGGCGTTTCTCCCCGCTCTCATTGCTACCATTCACTGTCTTGGCACATGGATCAACAGTAGAAGGGGGGTCCGCCACTCACACCAGGATGCTGTTATCCTATCTATCTCAGATTATTCTTAAAGATCTTCACATTATTGTCCGCATTTCTGTTGAAAATACATGTGATGCTTTACTGTTGAATATATGTGATGCTTTGACATGAATTGACATGTGAACATGGGATGTTATTATTGACCCTCCACTATGGTATATTGACATTGAGCTTGAGAGCTAATTAGAGAGACATTTTGAAAAATAGTGCTCGCTATACAATAGATATATATATATATATGTATATATATATATATATATATATATATATAACACATGTTGTTACATGGCTCTAGAAGAAACCATATAGCATAATAGAGCAATTCTTTCCCGCTGGTGAATTGGAGCCTGCAGGGCAGACATATATGTTCCATTTGTTCCCCAATTTTGAATTACTATTGCACTAACCGACTAACGCTTTGACTGACTATAGCTGTTGTTACAAGTCTGCTGTTCACAGTAGCCATTAGTAACTATGTAATGGTTTTAGGATACAAAAGGAGATTTGTATCAGTCTTGCTACTTTCAGCCAAACAGTTACACTGTATTTATATGCCTGGCCAGCCACCATTCCAAAGTGAGCTGATTATACAACTGTGAACCAAAATCAACTCTTTACAACAGCTACTGAATTAAGATCAATATTTATGCAGTAATGAGACTGCATTGGACATGTGTGTGTGTATATATATATTAAACCAATTCTGAATGCCTTTTTCTTATGCTGTTGAGGTATATTAATGAATTAGAGGACACTAAATTTGATTACTCACAATCATTGATGTTGTAATCATTTTACTTATGCCTTAACTTATAATATGCTTTTTCCATAGTAGTAGTGAGTTGATATATGTTACTTATGCATGTTGAGGAAAACGCCCTGCAGGGAGCCGCGGTTGTCAGATTGCTCAAAGAGATCAGAATTTTGTTATAAAAAAAGATCTCAAGGAATAATTCTAATCAGATAATCCATACTGTTGCATTATAGGCAAATTTCTTTTTAATATTTTTGCTTTGCTGACAATTAAAAATATGGGCCCTCATTCCGAGTTGTTCGCTCGGTATTTTTCATCGCATCGCAGTGAAAATCCGCTTAGTACGCATGCGCAATGTTCGCACTGCGACTGCGCCAAGTAACTTTACTATGAAGAAAGTATTTTTACTCACGGCTTTTTCTTCGCTCCGGCGATCGTAATGTGATTGACAGGAAATGGGTGTTACTGGGCGGAAACACGGCGTTTCAGGGGCGTGTGGCTGAAAACGCTACCGTTTCCGGAAAAAACGCAGGAGTGGTCGGGGAAACGGTGGGAGTGCCTGGGCGAACGCTGGGTGTGTTTGTGACGTCAACCAGGAACGACAAGCACTGAAATGATCGCACAGGCAGAGTAAGTCTGGAGCTACTCTGAAACTGCTAAGTAGTTAGTAATCGCATTATTGCGAATACATCGGTCGCAATTTTAAGAAGCTAAGATTCACTCCCAGTAGGCGGCGGCTTAGCGTGTGTAACTCTGCTAAATTCGCCTTGCGACCGATCAACTCGGAATGAGGGCCATAGGCCCTCATTCCGAGTTGTTCGCTCGGTATTTTTCATCGCATCGCAGTGAAAATCCGCTTAGTACGCATGCGCAATGTTCGCACTGCGACTGCGCCAAGTAACTTTACTATGAAGAAAGTATTTTTACTCACGGCTTTTTCTTCGCTCCGGCGATCGTAATGTGATTGACAGGAAATGGGTGTTACTGGGCGGAAACACGGCGTTTCAGGGGCGTGTGGCTGAAAACGCTACCGTTTCTGGAAAAAACGCAGGAGTGGCCGGGGAAACGGTGGGAGTGCCTGGGCGAACGCTGGGTGTGTTTGTGACGTCAACCAGGAACGACAAGCACTGAAATGATCGCACAGGCAGAGTAAGTCTGGAGCTACTCTGAAACTGCTAAGTAGTTAGTAATCGCAATATTGCGAATACATCGGTCGCAATTTTAAGAAGCTAAGATTCACTCCCAGTAGGCGGCGGCTTAGCGTGTGTAACTCTGCTAAATTCGCCTTGCGACCGATCAACTCGGAATGAGGGCCATAGTTTGCTCTTGCTCTATGTAAAATAGAGGTAATTAATGACCTCCAATTATGGAATTTTTGGGACTTTAGGAGGGCATTATTAACCTATTATCTAATTATCTATACTTTCAGGCTACCAAATCATTGTCTTCACGCCTGTTATAAATATCATTTTAGAATTATATGAATAAAAGTTAAGTTTTAACTTAGTCATCAAATCATTTAAAAGAGTGCACCACACGCTAAGCCTCTCTAGTTGAAAACCCACTAGTGGTTTCCACTAATCCCCCCATGGTTAATATTGTAGCATTTCTAATATCATCTAGTAGACCTGTGCATCGTCCCCTGGACTGGTTGTCTTCCCCATAAGTATATATTCCTACACAAACAGGCATCTTCCAGATCATGTGATCTCCTACATGAATAGTGGATACCGACTGATGACACTGTCTGCCCAGGGAGGATACATTTCTTCAGAGGTTCCCCATTGTGAGGAACCACCATATAGGTAAGGTGCATATGGAATGGAAAGGAATGCTCCCAGATTGATGAGAAAGATGTTGCATGTTATTTTCAGTGACTACACCCCTTGGGAGGAAAGAGGGGGCTGTACAGTGGCTGGGGGCTGAAAGGGTGGAGGAGGAGCACTGTGATTGCGGTGAGTGCCATCAGGGGTGTTTGTTTGGTGCTCACCATAACATATGACTATGTATCTGCATTAATAGGATTGGGACCAGGGTGGATGTTTTATATTGCAGTTGAGTGTCAATAGGCGGTGCTAGACATGCCCCATGGGTGGTGCTAGTCACGCTCCTCCTATGGTGCACCCCCTAATAAAATGTGCTGCACACACCTATGTAGTATGGTAGGGGGTGTTTAATACACATGGGAGGGGTTGATAGTGGAGTGGGCTTAATATTAATAATTTTCCAATGGGAGGGCAGCTTGCTTGACTGCAGATATTTCCAGTTCCTGAAAATACATTCCTTAGCTTTCAATGGGATAAAAACAAGATAGTCCCAGCTTTCAGGAGGTACTGGGGACTTGGGGATTAGAGTTCAGTAGCAAGAGCTATCCACCAATGAAAAAAAACTGCATGTGGAGCTGGAGCAGGGACCAGCTGCTGGAAGGTTCTGAATTCTCATAGTAGAGGCAAGCTACCAATGTCCACCAAAGAGGGAGAGTTCCAGCTTTTGGAGTATACCCCCAGAACCCAAGATATCTGGCTGGGAAGGGCAATGAACAGGCTTGGATGGGGACCACTACTTTGAAGTCTGATATCTTCGGTTCCCCGGGGCTAATTTTCAAAAATCTGATACCCCTGGAAAAGGGGACCTCAGCTATCAGCCTAGGGCCCTTATACTCCTGGGGCCCTTAGGTAACTGCCCAGTGAGCTCATACAAAATGAAGGCCCTGATCTTACCCTTTTCCAGAGCCAAAGAATCATTCTTCTTAGATATTATCTAGCCACTCCTTGCTCAATACAAACTATTGCTAGAAACCATCTTCCCTAGAGAAGAATCAACTGACATGCTACAACTGATCCCAAAGAATTTTGTTATCCTTGCTGCTGTGACACCCATTAGTCTTAAGATATGCATTGCAATAAATGCTATGAATTGGTTTTTTTTTTCATTGTTACTCCTTATGTAAGCTCCAAATCATAAACCTTGTATTCTTTAGTCTACTTATAGGACTACATAGTAAATTTATGTTGTCAGCATTTAAATATTCAATGCATTTTTTTACCAATGAACCACTACCCCACAACTCTGTGGCAAAGAAAGGCAATATTATGCCATACCACATTGGGCCTGATACTTGTTTGTAAGGAATTGCACAGCCGAAAGAAGTGTCTGCCATTCTGTGTCATCAAAATTCTAATTCAGCAGGAGGCATCTATAGGAGATATATACCTCAAGCGGTGGCTCCTACTTACATTTAGTAGGGGAGCTGCTGGTACCTCCATGCCTGGAGAGGAGGCAGTTAGTCCCTGATCCCAACACCTGCACAATGGATCTACCAGGTGCTGGGATCGGTGCATGAGCAGATGCTGTGGTGCAATGGCGCATATGCAAACCTGTGGCTTCTATGGACTGCACCGACTGCAGCCCATAGATGCCAGCTAGGTCTGACAAAGCAGGGAGTGGCTTCCTACAGAAAGCCATCTCTCTGCTAATAGCAGCATGGTCTGGCAGTCCCGGATGGAGGAAACATATCCCAATGGGATTGCCTTTTGTGTCTGTGACTGAAAAATAGGATTTCCAATAGGAAGTCACTGCCAGTCATAGTGAAGCCAGTGCAGTCACGGATTGCATCTGGCTCACTGACACTGAGCTGGGTGACAAATTGTACTGGGGGGGTGGGGGCAGCAGTACTGTAGCCCATAAGTAAAATCCTCCACTGGATGCCTCCAGTTTGCATTAGCGAGATCTGAGTGCTACATCTGAGGACCAGCCCCGGATCACCATCACAAACATTGGTCACGATTACCTATGGTTTTACGCACCAACCAGCCTGCGCAAGCTGAAGATTACTCAGCCTGGCCATTGGATCAGGACACCCAGGTCCAGGAAGTCTGACACCTCCCACTTTGCAGAACAGAGCTGGGTGCCACTCCTGTTTTGCCCCCCCAAACACTGCAGCATGTCAATCATACTGTGGCTGACAGGGGGCTGGAATGGGTCTTTTAGAAGGGGTCTTGCACCTGTACAGACCCCCAAACATTGTATATGTACATAAACATTTGGATTTGCATACAAATATGAATCGGGCTCAATATTCGGCCAAGCACTGAAGTTGCATATGATGGAGCAAATAAACAAAACAATTCACTGCGCTGTTTAGTGTGTTGTATCAGAATGCAAATACATTAACGAATTGTCAGATTGCTGATCATCGGAACATCACAGATTTGTTTTTCTCTGGCAGCTGCTCCTCTCTGCAGCTGCCGGGTACACACAGGGAAGGTGAGAGTCAGTGGCGTTTCTACAATGGGTGCAGTGTGTGCAGTGCACATGGGTCCCTGAGTCCCAGGGGAACCCACACCACACACACTGCACCCATTTCTCCTATATGTACCTTTCCATAGTCCATTGCTGACCGTGTGTGGGCCCCCTCTTCTCCCGTAGCCGTCACGCCGCTGCTAGCGCACTGAGCACTAGAGACTCTAGCACAGTGCCAGAGTCTACAGCGCATGCGCAGGACTAAAAAAAATGGAACGGCGGCCATTTTCCAGAGTCTACAGTGCTCAGAGCGCTAGCAGCGGCGCAACGGCTATGGGAGAGGAAGGGTCCCACACGCGGAGTCTGCACATGGGTCCCCTCCTCTCTAGAGATGCCCCTGGTGAGAGTTATTATTTAATGCACAGAATGGGGAAGTTTTCCTCTGCAGCTGCCTGATTGACATGTTGTATGTGCAAATGCACTAGAGCTCCAGTACCCGCATATTAACATAAGTGTTGCAACTATTTGAACAAGCCTTTTCTGTATTCAGTCTATGATTGCCCACCCATGCTCCCCTTTACCATTTCACCAGACATAAAGGGATGCAAATCAATAAAAGGCAAACATCTATTTATGGCTGCATGTATAGGACAATGATATAGGGCCTTATTCAGGTCGCATTGCAAACGCGATGTGACCGCAATTTAAACATCAGGGACCATGTATGCATGCGCAAGTCTCATCCTGCGCATGCACCAGCAGTTAATGCGGTCGACCCCATTAACTGCGAACGCCATATATATATATATTTATTTATTTATTTATTTTGCCTTTACTTTTTTTACACTGGGCTTACACCCCTAGATTGACAGAACACCCAATTATGGACAAAACTAACCCCTGGAAGGACACAGCATGGGCAGAGCACCTCTACACAAAGCAGCCATGGCCCCTTGATGGCCAAAACTGCAGCACCCCTAGATGGACAACACTGCAGCACTCCTGAATGGACAACACTGCAGCACCCCTGGATGGACACAGCACGTGCAGAGCACCCCTCGACAAAACAGCCCCAGCCCCTTGATGGAAAACACTGCAGCACTCCTGGATGGACAACACAGCACCCATGGGCAAACATAGCATGGACACATCCTCTGACTACAAGCGTCACAGCTGGAGTGATATGGCGCCGAACAACGGGGGCAATATATAGAATCCAAAACCTATGAGAATCCAACAGTGGGAGGATGATGTTTTTCCTTGTTTTGGTATCCAAGTCAGGCAGGAAAACCCAAGCTGGACTCGGATCCCAGCTCAGATTAAGATGTTTGGGATCGTAACCGGATCCACTCATCTCTAATTCATATGGGTATCTTGTGTAATATTAAATACTGTCACAGCTTACTTACAATTATCCACAGCATTTGGGTACATTTTTGCTGGTTGGGTCTACATCAAGTTAAAAGCATTTATGAATATGTAGGAAGACTTCAGGCAGTGCCTGATTAAGGTTTGGTGGGAACCCAGGGCAACGAACTTGTAAGGGCCCCCAACAATAAAATAGTTTTTCAAAATTGGATTCTATGTGGTAAATTAACTAAAGCTTCTAAAACAGAGAATAGGCGATGTTGCCCATATGCAAATGCTATCTATTATTTTCTAAAAGGCAATAGAGAAATGATAGACAGCATCTGATTGGTTACTATGGGCAACATCACAAATTCTCTGTTTTAGAAGTTTTAATAAATTTACCCCTATGTTTTTAAGGGTTATGACCGACGGTCACAATACCGTCCACTAAATCCCGCCAATCACAATCCAGATGGTCGACGGGCCGACCAGCAGGGACTATTCCACGACACCCATAGAGTGTAAATAGAACCTGTGGTGTGCGTAGTGAGCCACCGAGCTCCCTGCATGGCAAGCGCAGCAAGACCGCAAGGGGTTTGTTGCACTCACCTCCTTGCCGGCATTCCGCTGCTGGGCTACTGTCATTGGTATGCTGACTGGCGGTCTCCTGACCAACGGTCATGCATACCCAACCCGTTTTTTATTGTGTTCACATCACAGCCATCTGTGGCAGCTCCTGGGCATCTGCCCACCTGCCTATTGAAAAATGAAAGACAACCTTGAACATACAGTACAAAAGAGAAAAACAGGTCTATATGTTCAAAGTTGTCCAATATAAGGAAAGATACATCATGGTTGTGACCGACTTTACAAACTACAGTACAAAATGTAGAAAAATGCAGTTTAAACACTGAAGATTATACTATGATATAATAGAGAAAACAGTTTAACTATATGGTGACAGAGTGTGTGTGTGTGTGTGTGTGTGTGTGTGTGTGTGTGTGTGTGTGTGTGTGTGTGTGTGTATATATATATATATATATATATATATATATAGTGAACATTGGTTAGGCATCAGTATTGCACTGCAATGCATTACAAGATTAAAAAAAAAATTCTAAGCAAGCCTTGACTTTAAGAAATGTAATGTCATTTTTAATGCTTACTATCATTCATAAATGTCATCAGTCTCATGCTGAATATATATTTGCTGAGGTACACAGAAAAAAGGCACTGGTAACGTCAAGAATATAAAGTGTATATGTCAATGAAATGGCAGATTACAATAAGTATACAAAACAAATGATGTAAGTGCAAAGGACATAACCTGATAGCGTAACAGATAGAGATGAACAAAGGATTCAGGAAGTTTACAATGTGAAAAACGTTGATTTCCTTTTATTGTTGATGTGTTATTTTTGTTGTATTATATCAACCAAGACACAAGTTATGATGAGGAAATTGTACGGCAATTAACACAACTGGTGGCAGATTTCCAGACATTAGTTTTCAGTTCATATCTAAGTTGAGAGTGCTTCAGTATGTGGAAGGTTTTGCATAAAATATAGATTGTTTATACTTCAGATAAATTGTTGACTGGGGATCCCAAGTTATCCATAAATAGGAATTAATAAATGTATATTGTGTAGCCCCTTACAGGATGGGTTATATGGGGTCACACAGTTGAGAGCAAATGAGAGAAGACAATTGTAAACACACATATATATATATATATATGTTATTCATAGAGTGTTATATATTCAATAAGAAACTCAAACCAATTAGTGGTAGAGATATATATATATATATAGTAATGATCACCATTCTAACAAATGTTGTAAAATGTACATAAATGTTTGTATATGTACACATATGTTCAATAACATTGATGGTGAATGGGGATGGAAACTTCTGGAGCCCCTCATGCTGAGTGGCAGGGGATTTCTCAAGGAGAAACAGAAAAAACGGTTGAGGGAGCGAGGAGAGACAGTTGGTGCGTGTGCAGCGGAAAGGACGGAGGAGGTGTAAGCAGGCAGCGATGGTGATGACAAGCGGAGGAAAGGATTGGTGAGCTCCGAAACTGTGAAATCACCCAGAGCAGACTATACAGGAGAAGCGGGGAACTTACCATTCACTGCCAAGCAGAGACGCCATCTATTGTGCCGAGCTCCTGGAGAGAGCAGAGAGAGGAGCAGATTGTAGCTGAGAGCCGGTGGCCGCCCTATTGTGAGTCACAGTGATGCGGAAGGAGGAGGTAACAAGGCCGTGAGTGACGGGGAGACTATACACCAGTCTTTCATATTGTCTGGGACAGGGACAAGTCAAATAAGACCCGCCTAGGGGATAAGCCTGTTGCGTGAGTGACTGCTGCACAGCGCTCCTATCTACAGAGTGAGAAGCAGAGGCATAGGAGTAACAGCAACTGACAGTCTCAGCGGGTGTAATCAGGGAGGCAGAGTTGACCCCTGTATAATAGGAAAGGTGGACGGTAATGTTAGTGGGGCTGATCCTATACCAAGGTAGAAATAAAGTCACAATTAAAGGCTCCTTTTACCATAAACTAACCATCCACCAAAGGTCAGCTGTAAATACACTGTATTAGTGCAGAATAGAAAGAGACCTGCCTTAGTCCGACCATCAGTGGAAAGATATCTAAAGGACTAAAGAAATCCATTCATTCATTACTTCAGAGTAATAGCTAAGACTGTTCTGATTTCTAAGCCAAGTGATTGCATGATTAACACTACACTGATGGTTTCCAGTAGTCTAGTGATCCAGTCGGCAGCGGAAGGGAGTGAGTACTTATAACCCGCCAGCAGTACCCACTTGGTACAGTGGTATAGACTCCCATTAATGGTAGAGTAGCTATTTCAGCCTTAATGACTACAGTGTCTCCACCGCAGAAGACAGTGGGATCACTTTAAGACAGGGGCATCCTGTTATGAATACATTGTGACTAATATTAACTGTTCAAGGATTATATGGTGTATAGTACATTGCACGGACCGTCCTAGGCTACCTGACTGTTCCACATATAAAGAATTGGAAAGTGATTCTGTTGAAGTTAAGCACATGTGTATCATCAAGGCATTAATTGTCTGTCCATAAATAGCTCAGCTAATACCCTGTTGAAACAGCCAAATCAACTCTCTCATAGATTAAATTCTTCACAGTAAAGACAGAGAAGTATCCAGTAAAAGACAAGTGATACTGAGACATCAGAGTGGAGCCAGGGAAGTATCGCTGCGCCCAGAGTAAGTGAAGTCAGGATTACAGATAGTTTTCAAAATATGCCAGCCGTCATATTCAGATATTGCTGACTCTGAGGAAGTTTCTTATATTAAACAACTCCGGCCTTTACAACAACTGCAACAATATGGGATTATAACCTACATAACCTACTGCTATAATTTCCGTATCATTTGTAGAAATAATCACAGACGTTGTGGCCACATAAACTGAACTATTTTTACAGTGATCACTTAGGATAGGTAGAGTGTGTACTGCGCAGGAGGTATAAGGGTATGATTAAATCCCAGGTCTATAGTCGTATCGGCTGTGGTGGTATAAACTTTTTTGTAATGCATGCACTATTACTGTAACATTGGGTTATAGTCATGTGAGATTGTTTAATTGGTAACACTTATATATTGAGGGCTCTGTGGAAAGATATTGAGTTTTAGTAAAATAAAGTTACTTACCTGTTAAAGTTGGTATTGGGCATCCAGAAATTCTTGTTGAGGGAGTTCTGTAATCTACGACAAGAAACAGATGAATGTACGGGATTACTAAGGTGAGATGTTTACATTACTTATCATATTATTGTCTTAATGTCCTATTATTGTCTGTAACCTCTGTCATCATCTAAGAGTTTAACTAGTGACACCCAATATCCTATTAAGGGACGGCTTTTCCCAAGCGAGCCGGGGTGTATATGCTTGGGTGGAGGCACGCCAACAGAGAAGTAGGGTTACAATTGCATCATGTTTTGTGTATAAAAGAGCATAAAGAGAACATAACCAAAAGATTGCTTATCTTCAATGCGAAAAATACATCTTCCTCTCCAGATATATGTGCAAAATATTCATGGTACAGCTCTGGACCTAGATGCACTGATGGGCAATCTGGTACAAGTACTAGGAGAAAGGGGCAAGAATTGCAAGTATGCTTCTATTTTAACTTCTCAAATGACCTTGGCTATCCTATACAGGGCTTAATAAAACCTCTGAACAAAATATGCACCTACACCTCTCAATGTGCTATGTAACTGAAAATAGTGGGCATACAGTACTTTAAACCAAGGTCAATTCACAGTCAATTATTTTTACAAATGTAGGAAGCATGCAGGATGCCTGCAGCCAGAAGAAGCCCTATCCTAGTCAAGCAAACTTCTTTTCAGATAAAGTATCCTCCATCCTGGCTAAAATCCCCACAGTGCCATCATTGCAGTGCCAAATTTTCAAGCCTGCAAATGTAAGCCACTGTCTTCATGGATCAGCATTGACCCAACAGATGAAAAAGACATTGCTGAAATGACCCGAATGTTGTGTCCCACCACCTGTAATCAACACCCTGCCTCAACCAAGATTCTAATAAGGGTGTAAAGACATAATTGGCCCTGTATTTCCAAAAATAGCTCAATGCTCTTTGCAGACAGGCATTTTTTCTGAACCACTGAAGGTAGCAATTGTTAGCTCTCTTCTGAAAATAAAACAAATTTAGATCCTGACTGCATGAGTAACTACAGACCAGTATAAAACCTTCATTTTCCTTGGAAAGGTTATTAAGAAAGTGGATGCAACTCAACTAGAACAAGAGATGAGCGCCTGAAATTTTTCGGGTTTTGTGTTTTGGTTTTGGGTTCGGTTCCGCGGCCGTGTTTTGGGTTCGAACGCGTTTTGGCAAAACCTCACCGAATTATTTTTGTCGGATTCGGGTGTGTTTTGGATTCGGGTGTTTTTTTCCAAAAACACTAAAAAACAGCTTAAATCATAGAATTTGGGGGTCATTTTGATCCCAAAGTATTATTAACCTCAAAAACCATAATTTACACTCATTTTCAGTCTATTCTGAATACCTCACACCTCACAATATTATTTTTAGTCCTAAAATTTGCACCGAGGTCGCTGTGTGAGTAAGATAAGCGACCCTAGTGGCCGACACAAACACCGGGCCCATCTAGGAGTGGCACTGCAGTGTCACGCAGGATGTCCCTTCCAAAAAACCCTCCCCAAACAGCACATGACGCAAAGAAAAAAAGAGGCGCAATGAGGTAGCTGTGTGAGTAAGATTAGCGACCCTAGTGGCCGACACAAACACCGGGCCCATCTAGGAGTGGCACTGCAGTGTCACGCAGGATGGCCCTTCCAAAAAACCCTCCCCAAACAGCACATGACGCAAAGAAAAAAAGAGGCGCAATGAGGTAGCTGACTGTGTGAGTAAGATTAGCGACCCTAGTGGCCAACACAAACACCGGGCCCATCTAGGAGTGGCACTGCAGTGTCACGCAGGATGGCCCTTCCAAAAAACCCTCCCCAAACAGCACATGACGCAAAGAAAAAAAGAGGCGCAATGAGGTAGCTGACTGTGTGAGTAAGATTAGCGACCCTAGTGGCCGACACAAACACCGGGCCCATCTAGGAGTGGCACTGCAGTGTCACGCAGGATGTCCCTTCCAAAAAACCCTCCCCAAACAGCACATGACGCAAAGAAAAAAAGAGGCGCAATGAGGTAGCTGTGTGAGTAAGATTAGCGACCCTAGTGGCCGACACAAACACCGGGCCCATCTAGGAGTGGCACTGCAGTGTCACGCAGGATGTCCCTTCCAAAAAACCCTCCCCAAACAGCACATGACGCAAAGAAAAAAAGAGGCGCAATGAGGTAGCTGTGTGAGTAAGATTAGCGACCCTAGTGGCCGACACAAACACCGGGCCCATCTAGGAGTGGCACTGCAGTGTCACGCAGGATGTCCCTTCCAAAAAACCCTCCCCAAACAGCACATGACGCAAAGAAAAAAAGAGGCGCAATGAGGTAGCTGACTGTGTGAGTAAGATTAGCGACCCTAGTGGCCGACACAAACACCGGGCCCATTTAGGAGTGGCACTGCAGTGTCACGCAGGATGTCCCTTCCAAAAAACCCTCCCCAATCAGCACATGATGCAAAGAAAAAGAAAAGAAAAAAGAGGTGCAAGATGGAATTATCCTTGGGCCCTCCCACCCACCCTTATGTTGTATAAACAAAACAGGACATGCACACATTAACCAACCCATCATTTCAGTGACAGAGTCTGCCACACGACTGTGACTGATATGACGGGTTGGTTTGGACCCCCCCCAAAAAAGAAGCAATTAATCTCTCCTTGCACAAACTGGCTCTACAGAGGCAAGATGTCCACCTCATCTTCACCCTCCGATATATCACCGTGTACATCCCCCTCCTCACAGATTATCAATTCGTCCCCACTGGAATCCACCATCTCAGCTCCCTGTGTACTTTGTGGAGGCAATTGCTGCTGGTCAATGTCTCCGCGGAGGAATTGATTATAATTCATTTTAATGAACATCATCTTCTCCACATTTTCTGGATGTAACCTCGTACGCCGATTGCTGACAAGGTGAGCGGCGGCACTAAACACTCTTTCGGAGTACACACTTGTGGGAGGGCAACTTAGGTAGAATAAAGCCAGTTAGTGCAAGGGCCTCCAAATTGCCTCTTTTTCCTGCCAGTATAAGTACGGACTGTGTGACGTGCCTACTTGGATGCGGTCACTCATATAATCCTCCACCATTCTATCAATGTTGAGAGAATCATATGCAGTGACAGTAGACGACATGTCCGTAATCGTTGTCAGGTCCTTCAGTCCGGACCAGATGTCAGCATCAGCAGTCGCTCCAGACTGCCCTGCATCACCGCCAGCGGGTGGGCTCGGAATTCTGAGCCTTTTCCTCGCACCCCCAGTTGCGGGAGAATGTGAAGGAGGAGATGTTGACAGGTCGCGTTCCGCTTGACTTGACAATTTTGTCACCAGCAGGTCTTTCAACCCCAGCAGACCTGTGTCTGCCGGAAAGAGAGATCCAAGGTAGGCTTTAAATCTAGGATCGAGCACGGTGGCCAAAATGTAGTGCTCTGATTTCAACAGATTGACCACCCGTGAATCCTTGTTAAGCGAATTAAGGGCTGCATCCACAAGTCCCACATGCCTAGCGGAATCGCTCCGTGTTAGCTCCTTCTTCAATGCCTCCAGCTTCTTCTGCAAAAGCCTGATGAGGGGAATGACCTGACTCAGGCTGGCAGTGTCTGAACTGACTTCACGTGTGGCAAGTTCAAAGGGCATCAGAACCTTGCACAACGTTGAAATCATTCTCCACTGCACTTGAGACAGGTGCATTCCATCTCCTATATCGTGCTCAATTGTATAGGCTTGAATGGCCTTTTGCTGCTCCTCCAACCTCTGAAGCATATAGAGGGTTGAATTCCACCTCGTTACCACTTCTTGCTTCAGATGATGGCAGGGCAGGTTCAGTAGTTTTTGGTGGTGCTCCAGTCTTCTGTACGTGGTGCCTGTACGCCGAAAGTGTCCCGCAATTTTTCTGGCCACCGACAGCATCTCTTGCACGCCCCTGTCGTTTTTAAAAAAATTCTGCACCACCAAATTCAAGGTATGTGCAAAACATGGGACGTGCTGGAATTTGCCCATATTTAATGCACACACAATATTGCTGGCGTTGTCCGATGCCACAAATCCACAGGAGAGTCCAATTGGGGTAAGCCATTCCGCGATGATCTTCCTCAGTTGCCGTAAGAGGTTTTCAGCTGTGTGCGTATTCTGGAAAGCGGTGATACAAAGCGTAGCCTGCCTAGGAAAGAGTTGGCGTTTGCGAGATGCTGCTACTGGTGCCGCCGCTGCTGTTCTTGCGGCGGGAGTCCATACATCTACCCAGTGGGCTGTCACAGTCATATAGTCCTGACCCTGCCCTGCTCCACTTGTCCACATGTCCGTGGTTAAGTGGACATTGGGTACAACTGCATTTTTTAGGAGACTGGTGAGTCTTTTTCTGACGTCCGTGTACATTCTCGGTATCGCCTGCCTAGAGAAGTGGAACCTAGATGGTATTTGGTAACGGGGGCACACTGCCTCAATAAATTGTCTAGTTCCCTGTGAACTAACGGCGGATACCGGACGCACGTCTAACACCAACATAGTTGTCAAGGACTCAGTTATCCGCTTTGCAGTAGGATGACTGCTGTGATATTTCATCTTCCTCGCAAAGGACTGTTGAACAGTCAATTGCTTACTGGAAGTAGTACAAGTGGGCTTACGACTTCCCCTCTGGGATGACCATCGACTCCCAGCGGCAACAACAGCAGCGCCAGCAGCAGTAGGCGTTACACGCAAGGATGCATCGGAGGAATCCCAGGCAGGAGAGGACTCGTCAGACTTGCCAGTGACATGGCCTGCAGGACTATTGGCATTCCTGGGGAAGGAGGAAATTGACACTGAGGGAGTTGGTGGGGTGCTTTGCGTGAGCTTGGTTACAAGAGGAAGGGATTTACTGGTCAGTGGACTGCTTCCGCTGTCACCCAAAGTTTTTGAACTTGTCACTGACTTATTATGAATGCGCTGCAGGTGACGTATAAGGGAGGATGTTCCGAGGTGGTTAACGTCCTTACCCCTACTTATTACAGCTTGACAAAGGGAACACACGGCTTGACACCTGTTGTCCGCATTTCTGGTGAAATACCTCCACACCGAAGAGCTGATTTTTTTGGTATTTTCACCTGGCATGTCAACGGCCATATTCCTCCCACGGACAACAGGTGTCTCCCCGGGTGCCTGACTTAAACAAACCACCTCACCATCAGAATCCTCCTGGTCAATTTCCTCCCCAGCGCCAGCAACACCCATATCCTCCTCATCCTGGTGTACTTCAACACTGACATCTTCAATCTGACTATCAGGAACTGGACTGCGGGTGCTCCTTCCAGCACTTGCAGGGGGCGTGCAAATGGTGGAAGGCGCATGCTCTTCACGTCCAGTGTTGGGAAGGTCAGGCATCGCAACCGACACAATTGGACTCTCCTTGTGGATTTGGGATTTCAAAGAACGCACAGTTCTTTGCGGTGCTTTTGCCAGCTTGAGTCTTTTCAGTTTTCTAGCGAGAGGCTGAGTGCTTCCATCCTCATGTGAAGCTGAACCACTAGCCATGAACATAGGCCAGGGCCTCAGCCGTTCCTTGCCACTCCGTGTGGTAAATGGCATATTGGCAAGTTTACGCTTCTCCTCCGACAATTTTATTTTAGGTTTTGGAGTCCTTTTTTTACTGATATTTGGTGTTTTGGTTTTGACATGCTCTGTACTATGCCATTGGGCATCGGCCTTGGCAGACGACGTTGCTGGCATTTCATCGTCTCGGCCATGACTAGTGGCAGCAGCTTCAGCACGAGGTGGAAGTGGATCTTGATCTTTCCCTAATTTTGGAACCTCAACATTTTTGTTCTCCATATTTTAATAGGCACAACTAAAAGGCACCTCAGGTAAACAATGCAGATGGATGGATTGGATACTAGTATACAATTATGGACGGGCTGCCGAGTGCCGACACAGAGGTAGCAACAGCCGTGAACTACCGCACTGTACTGTGTCTGCTGCTAATATATAGACTGGTTGATAAAGAGATAGTATACTCGTAACTAGTATGTATGTATAAAGAAAGAAAAAAAAACCACGGTTAGGTCACTGGTATATACAATTATGGACGGGCTGCCGAGTGCCGACACAGAGGTAGCCACAGCCGTGAACTACCGCACTGTACTGTGTCTGCTGCTAATATATAGACTGGTTGATAAAGAGATAGAATACTCGTAACTAGTATGTATGTATAAAGAAAGAAAAAAAAACCACGGTTAGGTGGTATATACAATTATGGACGGGCTGCCGAGTGCCGACACAGAGGTAGCCACAGCCGTGAACTACCGCACTGTACTGTGTCTGCTGCTAATATATAGACTGGTTGATAAAGAGATAGTATACTCGTAACTAGTATGTATGTATAAAGAAAGAAAAAAAAACCACGGTTAGGTCACTGGTATATACAATTATGGACGGGCTGCCGAGTGCCGACACAGAGGTAGCCACAGCCGTGAACTACCGCACTGTACTGTGTCTGCTGCTAATATATAGACTGGTTGATAAAGAGATAGTATACTCGTAACTAGTATGTATGTATAAAGAAAGAAAAAAAAACCACGGTTAGGTCACTGGTATATACAATTATGGACGGGCTGCCGAGTGCCGACACAGAGGTAGCCACAGCCGTGAACTACTGCACTGTACTGTGTCTGCTGCTAATATATAGACTGGTTGATAAAGAGATAGTATACTCGTAACTAGTATGTATGTATAAAGAAAGAAAAAAAAACCACGGTTAGGTCACTGGTATATACAATTATGGACGGGCTGCGGAGTGCCGACACAGAGGTAGCCACAGCCGTGAACTACCGCACTGTACTGTGTCTGCTGCTAATATATAGACTGGTTGATAAAGAGATAGTATACTCGTAACTAGTATGTATGTATAAAGAAAGAAAAAAAAACCACGGTTAGGTGGTATATACAATTATGGACGGGCTGCCGAGTGCCGACACAGAGGTAGCCACAGCCGTGAACTACCGCACTGTACTGTGTCTGCTGCTAATATATAGACTGGTTGATAAAGAGATAGTATACTCGTAACTAGTATGTATGTATAAAGAAAGAAAAAAAAACCACGGTTAGGTCACTGGTATATACAATTATGGACGGGCTGCCGAGTGCCGACACAGAGGTAGCCACAGCCGTGAACTACCGCACTGTACACTGGTTGATAAAGAGATAGTAGTATACTCGTAACAACTAGTATGACGACGGTATAAAGAATGAAAAAAAAACCACGGTTAGGTGGTATATAATACAATTATGGTTGGACGGACTGCCTGCCGAGTGCCGACACAGAGGTAGCCACAGCCGTGAACTACCGCACTGTACACTGGTTGATAAAGAGATAGTAGTATACTCGTAACAACTAGTATGACGACGGTATAAAGAATGAAAAAAAAACCACGGTTAGGTGGTATATAATACAATTATGGTTGGACGGACTGCCTGCCGAGTGCCGACACAGAGGTAGCCACAGCCGTGAACTACCGCACTGTACACTGGTTGATAAAGAGATAGTAGTATACTCGTAACAACTAGTATGACGACGGTATAAAGAACGAAAAAAAAACCACGGTTAGGTGGTATATATTATAATACAATTATGGATGGACGGACTGCCTGCCGAGTTCCGACACAGAGGTAGCCACAGCCGTGAACTACCGCACTGTACACTGGTTGATAAAGAGATAGTAGTATACTCGTAACAACTAGTATAACGACGGTATAAAGAACGAAAAAAAAACCACGGTTAGGTGGTATATATTATAATACAATTATGGATGGACGGACTGCCTGCCGAGTGCCGACACAGAGGTAGCCACAGCCGTGAACTACCGCACTGTACTGTGTCTGCTGCTAATATAGACTGGTTGATAAAGAGATAGTATACAATACTACTAATATACTGGTGGTCAGGCACTGGTCACCACTAGTCACACTGGCAGTGGCACTCCTGCAGCAAAAGTGTGCACTGTTTAATTTTAATATAATATTATTTATCATGTACTCCTGGCTCCTGCTATAACAACCTGCAGTGCTCCCCAGTCTCCCCCACAATTATAAGCTTTATATACAATACATTGATGTGCAGCACACTGGGCTGAGCAGTGCACACAGACTGAGTCACTGTGTGACTGTGTATCGTTTTTTTCAGGCAGAGAACGGATATATTAAATAAAACAAACAACTGCACTGTCTCTGGTGGTCACTGGTCACTGTGGTCGTCAGTCACTAAACTCTGTCTGCACTCTGCACTCTCTTCTAATCTACAGTATCACAGCAATCTCTCTCTCTCTCTCTCTCTTCTAAATCTAATCTAAATGGAGAGGACGCCAGCCACGTCCTCTCCCTATCAATCTCAATGCACGTGTGAAAATGGCGGCGACGCGCGGCTCCTTATATAGAATCCGAGTCTCGCGATAGAATCCGAGCCTCGCGAGAATCCGACAGCGTCATGATGACGTTCGGGCGCGCTCGGGTTAACCGAGCAAGGCGGGAAGATCCGAGTCGCTCGGACCCGTGAAAAAAAAAGTGAAGTTCGTGCGGGTTCGGATTCAAAGAAACCGAACCCGCTCATCTCTAACTAGAACCCCACCTGTCAACCCATGATACTTATGATCCAATTAAGTCAGGATTCAGGAGAAGACATAGCACTGAAACAATCCTGGTTCATATGTGTGCCTAATCTTTCTGGATCTCTCTATAGCATTTGATACAATAGACTAGTGGTTCTCAAACTCGGTCCTCAGGACCCCACACGGTTCACGTTTTCCATATCACCCAGCGGGTGCACTGTGTATCACCAACTGTCACATTTTAAAAATCTGCAGGTGACCTGTAAAACATGAACCGTGTGGGGTCCTGAGGACCGAGTTTGAGAACCTGTGCAATAGACCATGAGCACCTGAAAATGTTTGTGAACTGGATGGCACAGTTCATAGGTGGTTCAAATCACTTCTCATTGGCAGGTCACGTAGAGTTTCTTCTGGAGCATACTCATCATCGCCACTGCCTTGTGGTCTTCCACAGGGTTCCGTTCTATACTATCTCCAATGCTTTTTGAGTATACAAGCTACCACTGGGTGAAAAAAAGCATACGTTATGGCCTGGTCTACCACTGCAGATGCAGATGATACATAACTGCACCTGTCATTTGCTCTATATGCACAAACCTAATAACAACCCTAAATGGCTATTTAGATGAGCTACAGGAGTGGATGAGTTCGCTGTGACTGAATCCTGATAAAACAAAGGGCTTTATGATAGGTTAAAGGACAAGACTGCAGCATATCCATTTTTATTAGTAGTGCTTAATGCCTAGGGTGTGAACCTGCAATTTTTCTTCTTTCTGTGTAAATCTTAACACTAAGAAAAGTGATATGGGACAAAAAAGTGTCACGGAAAAGGTAATCATTTATTGGCAATCGCAAAATTATGGTGGCAAAGAAAGGGCAGTCAGGTTCAGAGTCAACTAAAGCAAATGGAACTATCAAATGCATTGGGTAATGCAACTATCACATGCATTGAGACAGAATTTGGGCCAACTAAGAACCTATGCAACTATCACATGCATTGGGGGCAAAGCAGTTAAAGGTGAAAGGCCGCAGGCAGCCCCAGGAGCCAGTATCATCGAGGTTAGCAACTCTTCTTCATATTACACTTACAGCTTCTCACTGGGAAGGGTGATATAGCTCCCCCCCAGCATGGTGGTATCACAAAGGCCCTTACAGTGATGGAGTGTATACCCAACAAGCGCACCAGTGTACTACTGACCATCCATTCTTTCCTGTCCAGAAACAACCAACCCAAAAACACAGCAGCCCTGAAAATTTCAAGCATAGGTAGGGAGGGTAAGAAGATCAATTTAAAGAGGACTGAATGACCAAGTAGTTGGTTAATAAAATGTTACATTAACCACTCCCACAGGGGTAGCAGTTGATTTACTGACGTACACAATACCAACGGTCATAATCCCAACAGCCATTGACCGACAGTCAAAATACCGACAGTCAAAATACCGACATTCATTATACCGACATGTTCAAAATGCCAACATAGTCAGAATACCATCATTTGAAATGTCGACATGTGTTTTTAAGGATTTTTTGCCCCAAAACAGACTTGTTCATATTTTACCATCCCAGTGGACCTGGAGGAGCAATTTAATAGTGTGCCGAGCACAGTGAGGTACCGTGCCCGAAACATGGCAAGCACAGCGAGCCATGTGAGGGGATGCGGTACACTTATACGGCATCCATGTCGACCTATGTTGACACTGACACACACAAAAAAACAGAAAAACTCACGTCTGTATTTTTAAAACGTCGGCATTTCAAATACCGGTATTCTGACCATGGCATAATGAATGTCGGTATTTTGACCGTGTCTGTATTTTGACTGTCGGTCAATGACTGTCGGGATTATGACCGTCGGTATTGTGTCCGTCGGTAAATCATACTGAACCCCTCCCCCACAGACCTATTCTGTTGGTCCCCAAGCTACTAACTGTAACTTCATTCTAAAGACACCCCTAAATGCCAGCCAGTCAGGCAAAACCATCCTAGCCTTGGGGTTTAACCCAATCCAGGCATACAGTATAAGAAGCTTTCTGTTAACAGTTCTCTTGAATAAATATCAAAACACACTGACCTATGTACACCAATTAATCATCATTGGTTTAAATTGTTTTCCTAATCACATCGTCTGGCAGTGGGTATTGTGTACCATTCAGAAATATTTATTGGCCATATGACCAGACCAAATTTAACATTTTCTGTATAAGTGATTTTCACTGTGAATAAATATCTATTGAAAATATAAATAGAAGTGTAGGAGGCAAATATTGTGTTGTTTAAGACAAAACCGACAGCTATGAACTATTATGAGTGGATCTACAGACCTAAAATAATGCAATTTTATAGCTCTGTATGAGGGATGAATATAATATTCCTTACATTTTACATTATTCTTAGAAACTGTGGAGAACATACAGTATAGCAAATATTCTCACCAACTGCTGTTTTAAATTATTTATTATGCTTTATGATAAGATTCACAAACCGAGCTGGTCAATTGGGATAGTTTATTTTGTTTTAGACTTCATTTTCTGAAGGACTACTGATCCCAGATTCAAATTAGAACTTTGCCCTGCTACAGTGTTTACAAACTTTGCAATTCATTGACCTCAGACTATTGTAGCAAGTAGTAGTAACTTTACTTGATCTCTGCATATTACAGCAATATCTGTTCATTATATTGTATCATACTTATTGCAGTATAATTGAACAGAGCCTGGGGCTTTAATAGTTTTTATTTGTATTTAATATAAGATAATTTGTTTATACTGATAAAAGACTCAAAATGAATAAATAGTTTATCACTCAAATCTTATTATTTTATTTTTTTATTAATATTATTACAGTCATTGATTTCTAAGGCTACATACAGTAATGAGTGCTTGCAGTGTTAAACAGTTGTGAAGAAAAGGCATTAACTAAACGGGATGTAGTTGGCATCCTGAAGCTCTAGATGTCGGCTAGAATCCCAACACCACTAAGAATCCCAACAGTTAGCATCCCGAATCTAAGTATGCAGGGAGGGTTAGGCTTCATGGGGGTGGGGGGTTAGCTTTAGGCACTAGGGGAGGGTTAGGGTTAGGGGATGGTAAAAGTGGGGGTTACTTCCCCAAATGTGTCAGGATGCTAACTGTCCAGATGCCGCTATTGTTATTCTGATCACCGGCAATGTGTCAGGATCCCGTACCTAACCCCATTAAACAGGAACATACAAGGTAGGCAAACTAAATGACATGAGAAAAGCATAGGGTGTCTTACACCTTGTCAAACTAAAACAAATTAATAATTAGCTATTTGTTGATATGGAGCCATTTGTGTAGTGTCTTGATGTCTTCTAGATTGGATTATCTAGGACATAAAACCAGAGCTTTTAGTTGGGTGGACATGTACTCTCAAGGGCTGCAGAAAAACATATCAATAACTGTTGCAGTGCACGTATGTTTTCCGGGGATAGATGAAGAGTGGACAAGTGCAGTATTACGTGAACTGCATATCTGCTTTCTATGCATAGGTAAAGTATTGACAAGGAATTGGAAAGGGATTACCCATAGGTGAAAATTCAGAGTGACTGTCAAGGTAGGGTATAATGGAGACAGCTGAGGAGGGAATAGATACGGCAATTTTTGGCCAAAATCCCGGGATCCTGCCGATCTCGGGATTGAACACCATAATCCTGCCTGTTCATCCCAGACTGCTGTATCCATAGTTCTGAATTTGTGTGTACATCCAGTGGTAGCAAGTCCTGCTGTGTCCTGTGCTTAGTATTGGACTCCTAAGTAAGTTGTATGTTTCTCCAGTGCTAGTCAATAATACTGAGCACTATCATCTATCCAGTGTATTGTTGAGTACTATAAATTCCCGTAGGGTTCTTCTGTATACTATTGGACTCTTAACATGGCTATATCTCTCCAGTGTTGTCAATTTAGTGCTATTCACAGCCATCTGTACAGTACATAGCATACTTTCAACTCCAGTTAGATATCATTCAGACTTCTGTAAAGCAGTACGTTCATCAAGTGCTAATTCTATTGGCTAGCTATGTGCCCACCCCTAGACTCATGTGTCATAGATAGCAATAGAAGTTTGGTGGCTACGGAGGCTAGGGGACAGACTGATGATCCAACATCCTATCTTTTGCTGCTGTGCCCAGTTCCCGGTGGCTTCACGCTGACAGTGAGTTCTGGCTGGTGATGTTTGGCAGCATTTGGGGGAGGGGGCAGTAAGTGTGGCTTCCCTATTTCAATTTTGGACTGTGCTGTAGCCCCACATCTGGAACCACCACTAGAATAAACTGATTGGTCAGAGCATGGGAGCATTCCATGCTCTGACCAACCAGAGTGGTTCCTTTCATTTCAATGAGAGTGTCCATGAGTTACAGAACCTCTCACTTGCCTTGGGGAAGTTTTGTTGAATTTTATGTTTTTTGTGCCAAAAACCATGAGATGCTGACATGGACCAAAGAAGACCTTTATCATGGCATTTTTAAGTAGTCAGTAAATATTGTAGGTAAATGTGTGGGGGAGTATTATTTCAACAAAGGATTTAATGTTTTAGCTTCAGTGTCCTGTCTTTAATTTAAAATGTCCTTTACAGGTGAACTACATGTACTAAGGCATGCTGACACATGTGGTTCTTCAGTGCCAGCATGCCCTGGAAGTCCCTATCATTGTGCATGACAGGCTTGCTGGTACCTGTAGTGCACCAGGAAAAAAGACAATATTACCTCTAACATTTACTCCACAACCACCACCTTAGGTGTGGTGTACAGCCCTAGTGATATTAGAATAAGGCTTGTTGTCGCTAGATGGGGTGCTTTTTTGTGGGCCTGACTTTTATAGGGATTCCAGCACAGTGCTGACAAGCCTAGGGTTGGTTGACAGTATGGCAGGTGAATCCTACGCTGGTAGTATCCCTGCTATACTGATACCAGCCCTGGCTGGTAAAGCGTAATGCTTCGTAATGAAAATTTGAGGGGATCCCTATGCCATTTTAACCCTCAATTTTAACAGCTTAATTTATATAGTCTATGGGGTATATTCAATACCTGTTGGGTGTAGTATGGCTGATTGGCAGTCAGGAGACCGCCGGTCAGCATACCGATGCCGGAATTCCGATGGGGAGGGGCAAGTGCAACAAGGCCCTTGCGGGCTCTCTGCGCTCGCCATGCTGCGGGCTCTCTGCGCTCGCCACGCTGTGGGCTCTCTGCGCTCGCCACGCTGCGGGCTCAGTGGTGACCTGTGGTCGCCACGGGTTCTATTCCCACTCTATGGGTGTCGAGGACACCCATGAGTGGAAATAGTCCCTGATGGTCGGCATGCCGACCATCGGGATAGTGAGGGGGCGGCATGTTGGTGGTGGTCATGTGACCATCGGTCTCCCAACCACCGGTCACATGAATACCACCCTACCTGTCGGATCCTTTCCAACGGAAAGGATCTGAAAGGTCAGTATTCAATGCCGGGCCAAACCCGCCATGTTTGTCCGGTTCCCGCCAATGGCAATCCAACTTTCTTTAAAGTCGGATTTACAATGTCGGTAATGGGGCTAAAACCTGTGGGGTTTGGCCACGCTTCCGACAGCCAAGATGGATTCCGACAATCCATGTGGTTTTCGACAAGTCGGGAATTCCTCACTTGTCTGAAAAAAACAGCCAGTATTGAATAGGTCAGAACCCTTTCCGACCTAAACCTGTTGGAAACTGTCATCTTTCCGACAAGACGGCAGTTTCCGATAGGTATTGAATTCACCCCTATTGCTGCTACTCAGGAGGGAGAGACTTCAATGTTTTTTTTTTTAATTTGCATGTTTTCTCAATATGTAATATAAAATCATGCACATATCCTATGGATCAATGCAGTGCTTTGTCCAGACAAGCCTGCCTGAGGTAGGTCATTTATTTTGGCTGGTTTTCATCAGGATTGCGTCTGGTTCTATACTCAACACACAGTAAGTCAGAGGGTTCTATACAGTACTTCTAAAAATAATTTACGTCACTTTGATGATCTATTCCGCCTTATATTCTAGACAGGAATAGCTGCAGTTTGGGCTTTAGCCCATCTGCGGGATGCAATTCCACCAGAAAACTGCCTAAAAATGTAAATAATTTAAAAATGCCCTTTAATAAATATATTCCTTCATAAATTTTTCCCTTGGAAATCCTGGATCTCCTGAATTTTTGCAACTGTGCTGTTGTTTTTAAAGCTGTTTCCTTGGGGCCTAATTCAGACCTGATCGCAGTAGCAAAATTGTTCTATAATGGGCAAAACCATGGGGTTCATTCCGACCCGATCGCACGCTGCATTTGTTCGCAGTGGTGCGATCGGGTCAGAACTGCGCAGTGCTTGGCCCCACCCCCCACTTCCGGGTCTTTTACATTATCAGCGGGCATGCCGGGAATGAATTGGAACCGCATGCGTCGTAGACACGTACGCTCCCCATTCACTTTGATTGGGAGTGTCTCTGTACGCTCGGCGGCGGGCCAAGGTGCAGGCGTGCCTAGGCACGCCGCGCGCCCCTGCTTGTGATGCATCCATGCTCAATAAGCGTGGCTCCATCTATACGCAGCTTTGATGCAATAACGAGGAACACCGACTCCCCAAGTGAGTCTATGGTCATGCATACCGGCTGCGGCAGTAGCAATGCTAGCGCCATGTTTCTTTGTGTACGTGATTGCAGATGGTAACAAATACACGCCCTGAAAACAGCCATAATGTGCCCGCGTTTATGCCTCCACTTCCCATTACCTCCCCCAAATGGTCCCTTCCTGTCATTCACTCTGCGTTTAATTAATTATTATTAATTAATTATTTTCACTGCAAGCAACATTCCAAAGGTATATTGGCGCACATGCAGTGTGATCGCATTGCATGCACAGTGTTGCATGAACATTGGCATGGAGTACAGGCATGACTTAGGCCCTGTGTGCTTGATGCCTCCTGATGGCATGGAGAAGACACTTAGGGCACATATTCTGCTGCTTCTTTAACTAGTCTCCCCCGGGATTCATTCAGGATACTGGCGTTCGGGATCACAGCAGTCGGAATGCCAATACCTGATTCCTGATGCTGCTCGAATTGCTGACTCCGGCATCCTGTCATGGATCGAAATGCCAGTGCCAGAATATGGACACTGCTGAGAACACCGATGCCGGCATCTTGACATGGATCAAAATGCTGTGCTGGAATCCCAAAATCCAGAATCCCAATAATTGACTTCTGCTCGGAGTCCTCAGTGGTAAGCCAGTGGTGGTGGTGGTGGTGGTGGGTTAGGGTTAGGCTGTGGATGGGGGGGAGGGTTAGGCACCCCCCCGGGGAGGGTTAGGGATAGGCTGCGGGGAAGGGAAGTTATATTTAGGCATCATCGGGGAGGGCTAGGGATAGGCTGCAGTGGAGGGAGGAGGTTACGGTTAGGCTGCATGAAGGGAGGGTTAGGGGGGAGGCTAAACATACTTACCTGACCCCTGTCAGGATTCTCTGTATCGGGATGCCGGTCATATGACCATCAGCATCCCTTCCGCTGGCATATCGTATGTATTCCTCCCCCCTTATCTCAGCTGACAGACTCCTACAGTGCTCAAAGCACCGTGATAGTCATTTGCAATTCAATTGCACAATTGCAATCTATTTTAACAACAAATTCATGGGATTTTTTGTGTGCACATCCCCGAGCAGGTGAAAAGGTAGAGAAGATATTTATTTTAAGGTAAAGATGTTGTGACAAAGTGCATAATATCTGTTTCACCCCTCCCAATGAATAACTATGCACTTGGAGGGCATAAATAGTATAATTTAGCCAATCAAGACATGTTATTTGCAGTTGATATTCTCTAAGAAACTAAAAAATGGGTTAAATAATGTGGGACAGTTATGTTGAGGTGTTGTGATAGGAAAATGCTTTTACACTTTTTGTTCCAACATTGTATAAACTCGCATTATAAAATCACATTAACCACATTTAATGAACCCCAAAGTACAGTAAATACTTACATTTGCGGAAAAACACTTAATGACTATTATTTTTCCACTAGTAATAAGCAAACTAAAAAAATCAGCTATTTGACACCTTTTAAGAACCTCAAATAATTTGCTTATGGCCACTAGCTGCCTTATATACTGTCCTGCAAGGTCGTAGCTACCATAGGTGCAGGCAGCGCAGCTGCTATGGGGCCCAGAGCTGAGAGGGGCCCACCTTCCCTGTCAAAGTTACATGTGTTATATACTGTACATTTTTCACCATTGAGTGGTACGTAGGGGTCTTTTCAAGCTTTTCATTTGGGTCCTGCAACATATCTAGGTATGCCCCTGGACCTGCTCATTGTAGTGTGGTATAAAATGAACTGGAAAGCATGTTAATGTTATATAATATGAACTGGGCACTGTAATGAGGCACAATATGACCGGAGAGCACTATATAACATAATGTGAATTGGGGGTACTGTGAGGCATAATGTGTACTGGCAGCTCTGAAATGTGACATAGGGGGAACTAAAGCACTACTGCGATTCATAAAAAAAAACTAGGGCACTACTATGGGGCATAACATTAAATAAGGCTCTACTATGGTTCAGAAAATGAACTAGGGCACTATTATAGGGCATAAAATGAACAACTGCTGCAGAGTGTCTCTCTAGAAGCATTGGGATGGGGGCCCCTTCAAAATGTTGCTATGGAGCCCACAGAGTTCTGGCTATGCTCCTGGCTGTCCTGCTATATCTGTTGCTATTTTTGAGGGGAAAGGTTTCCTACCCCAATTTTATAAGCACTTCTCCAGGGTCGCTCTGTCTAGAAAAAACTTGTGACATTGCCATGATACCCACAGGTAGCCAGTTCTAATCGAATTTCACATTATTCCATTGCAATACATTAAAGAAATAAGCTACATTGTGCATGAATTTAAATCTGTGCATTTACTTTTGCTCCTAATTGAACTGACCTCATTATGAGGGAGATGTACTAAGCCTTGAAAAGTGATACATTTCACGGTGATAAAGTACCAGCAATCAGCTCCTAACTGCCATGTTACAGGCTGTGTTTGAAAAATGACAGGAGCTGGTTGGTTGGTGCAATCAGTGGCGGATCCAGGGGAGGGGCACACAGGCCCGTGCCCCCCCTGTCATTTCTAGCACTTTTTTTTTTCAAACGTGAGCAGCAGCACTGCAGCGATCAAGCAGCATTAACTGACTACTGTACTTCCGTGATGGCTCCTCCCCGGGTCTGCCTCCAGCTCTGTCTCCTCTACAAGAACAAGCAGGCACACAGCTGCAGGAGTGAAGATAGGTCAGCCGTTGTGCCTATCATTAGGTGGGCTGGACTATTCAAATGAATGCTGACAGGGCTCGGAGGCGTCAGCTCAGCATGAGACTGGAGCGGAGCCGGCCACGCACACTGACACTACAGGCTGTGACAGGGCCGGCTCCAGGCCTACTAGCACCCTGAGCGAGAAAATGTAAAAGCGCCCCCCCCCCCCCCCCCCGGCGCGCGCGCTCCCGGAAAAGTGGGTGTGGCCTCTGGAAAAGTGGGCGTGGCCTCGTAACTTCATATCATCAAACTATAAACATATTTTCGCACAATTAGCAGCCTTACACATAGCCACAGTAGTGTTCCTTACACACAATGTCTCCAGTATAGTGCCAGATACACATAATGTGCAGTGCCAGCTACACATGACATGCCCCGCAGCAGTGCCATCTACACATGACATGCCCCGCAGCAGTGCCAGCTACACATGACATGCCCCGCAGCAGTGCCAGCTACACATGACATGCCCCGCAGCAGTGCCAGCTACACATGACATGCCCCCCAGCAGTGCCAGCTACACATGATAGTGTTCACTTTTTAGGGCATGGTGCTGATCACAGGGAGGGCACATTTTTAAGTTAGGAGGGCAAAATGATGTACATAATGCTTGTTGTTCCCATACCTATATGCTAAAGAATGGACAGTGCGCGCCGAAGGCGCGCAGCAAAAATTAAGGGGAGTTACTTCGTGGGGAAGGTACGTGGCCACATAATAGTGGCAAATTGCATTACACCACACAGTAGTGCAGCTAATACACACTGCACCAGGTAGAACCTCCTATACACTTTGCGCCAGGCACAGCACTGAGACACATTGCACCAGGGAGATAACTGAGACACATTGCCTAGCCACAGACGCCTAGCGGGAACACTACATAACATGCTCCCCAGCAGTGCCAGCTACACGTGACATGCCCCCCAGCAGTGCCAGCTACACGTGACATGCCCCCCAGCAGTGCCAGCTACACGTGACATGCCCCCCAGCAGTGCCAGCTACACGCGACATGCCCCCCAGCAGTGCCAGCTACACGCGACATGCTCCCCAGCAGTGCCAGCTACACGCGACATGCCCACCCCCCCAGCAGTGCCAGCTACACGTGACATGCCCCCCCCAGCAGTGCCAGCTACATAAATGGCCACACAGTGCCAGCTATGCACCCACAGTTCAGATACATAAATGCCTCCACAGTGCAGATATGCCCCCCACAGTGCCAGATACATAAGTGCCCACACAGTGCCAGATACATAAGTGCCCCCACAGTGCCAGATATAAAAATGCCCACACAGTGCCAGATATGTCCCCACAGTGCCATATATAAAAATGCCCCCACAGTGCCAGATATGCCCCCACAGGGCCAGATACATAAATGCCCCCAGTGCCAGATACATAAATGCCCACACATTGCCAGATGCATAAATGCTCCCAGTGCCAGATGCATAAGTGCCCACACAGTGCCAGATGCATTATTGCCCCCCACAGTGTCAGATACATTAATGCCCCCACAGTGCCAGATACATTAATGCCCCCAGTGCCAGATATGCCCCCACAGTGCCAGATAAATAAATGCCCCCCACAGTGCCAGATAAATAAATGCCCCCCACAGTGCCAGATAAATAAATGCCCCCACAGTGCCAGATAAATAAATGCCCCCAGTGCCAGATAAATAAGTGCCCCCACAGTGCAGATATACCCCCACAGTGCCAGATGCATAAATACCCCCACAGTGCCGATATGCCCCCCCAGTGCCAGATACAGAAATGCCCCCGCAGTGCCAGATACATACATGCCCCCACAGTGCAGATACATAAATGCCCCCACAGCGCAGATATGCCCCCACAGTGCCAGAAATGCCCCCAGTGCCAGATACATTAATGCCCCCTCACAGTGCACAGATAAATGTCCCGTCCCCCCGCAGTGCCAGATAAATGAATGCCCCCACAGTGCCAGATAAATGAATGCCCCCCACAGTGCCAGATAAATGAATGCCCCCCACAGTGCCAGATAAATGCCCCCACAGTGCCAGATAAATGCCACCCACAGTGCCAGATAAATGCCCCCCACAGTGCCAGATAAATGCCCCCCACAGTGCCACATATGCCCCCAGTACCTGCTGTGCCGAGGGAGGGGGAGTGCTGCTGTGCGCGCCCGCTGTCTGTGCTGTCTGCGCGCACTGAGCGGCGCCGGTGTCTGACATCAGACGCCGGCGCCGCATAGCGCACACAGCGGCGGCGCACACAGCAGTGTCAGCCGGGACAGCAGGGGAGATCAGGGCCGGCTCCAGGCTCCGACATGGCGGCGCCAGCGCACGGCGCCCATTAAGGGTGGCGCCCTGCGCGGCCGCTCGAGTCGAACATGCCTCGAGCCGGCCCTGGGCTGTGACACTACAATGTCTTAGGAGGCTGTAAATACGGGACGCACGCTGGTACTTGGCTGACAGGAACTTTGGTGTGACTGTGATAGCTCTGTAGTACTGTGAGTCTGTGCGCTGACCCCATAATACAGCTCCATTTTATGGGCTGTGACCCTGGGCTGATAACCCTGTGTTCTGGCTGCAGAAAGCCTGTAGCCAGAGCCAACTAATGTGCTGTATATCTTCCCTGTCACACCCACTCTGGTGCAGAACTAACCCCTCACTGGCTGTCAGAACATGCTGAAGCTCTATATACATATATTTCACACACACACACACACACACACACACACACACACACACACACACACACACACACACGTTGCACAGTCACACATACATACTGCACACATGCCCACTGCACACATACATACTGCACACATGCCCACTTGCATACAGCACACATACTGCACACATGCCCACTATTACACATATGCCCACAACACTTACGCCTACTGCACACATGCCCCTTGTACACATACATAATACTGCACACATGCCCACTACACACATACATTTTTTATTTAAATTGCGCTCAGTGAGGCGGGGATGTGCTGCTGTCAGTGAGGCAGTGATGCGCTGTTGTCAGTGAGGCGGAGATGTGCTGCTGTCAGTGAGGTGGGGATGTGCTGCTGTCAGTGAGGTGGAAATGTGCTGCTGTCAGTGAGGCAATGATGCGCCGTTGTCAGTGAGGCGGGTATGCGCTGTTTTCAGTGAGGCGGGGATGCGCCGTTGTCAGTGAGGCGGAGATGCACCGCTGTCAGTGAGGCGGGGATGCCCTGCTGTCAGTGAGGCGGGGATGCGCCGCTGTCAGGGGGCAGGGATGCACCGCTGTCAGTGAAGCGGGGATGTGCTGCTGTCAGTGAGGCAGGGATGAGCCGCTGTCAGTGAGGTGGGGATGTGCCATTGTCAGTGAGGTGGGGATGTACCGCTGCCAGTGAGGTGGGGATGTGCCCCTGTCAGTGAGGCGGGGATGTACCGCTGTCAGTGAGGCAGAGATGTGCTGCTGTCAGTGAGGCGGGGATATGCTGCTGTCAGTGAGTCAGTGATGCGCTGTTGTCAGTGAGGCGGGGATGTGCTGCTAGTGAGGCAGGCACGTGCTGTTGTCGGTGAGGCGGTGGTGAGACGGGGATTTGCTGCTGTCAGTGAGGCAGGGATGTGCTGATGTCAGTGAGGCAGAGATGTGTCAACATGAAGTATATTTGGCTATTATTTGTCTCTGAGCGCCGTTCTTGGATGGCATTTACATTACATATATATATATATATATATATATATTTTTTTTTTTTTATACGAAAACGCCCTTAAGAAACCTGTGTTTGACCTTGGAAGGTGCCGCGGTTTGGGAGAGTGCTGTGCTGTGGAGTGGACACTGAAGGCGCCGTGGTTGGGGGTGTATTGTACTGAAGACATTGAAGGGGCCGTGAGAGTGCTGTGGTGTGGACATTGAAGGGACTGGTGGGGGGAGGCGGTGTTGTGATTATTGAAGGGGGAGTGCTGTGAGCTCTACATCTCCAGTTTATTTTTACAACTGACTATAAGGCACAGGCTGTGGAGAGGAGCCAGGCCGCCATTACTTGGAACAGTCATCTGGAAGGATCGGTCATCGACTAGGAGACAAAAGACCCACAGCATAGCAAGTAGGTAAGTGGAATGGCCTTGTTTTTTGTGTGTACCTCCCAGTGTGACTATAATGAGGGGTGTGGTTCACGGGGATGGCATATCTTGTGAGGCCATGCCCCTTGTAGTGATACCACCCCCCTTTTCTGTGAGCACGTGTGCCGAAGGTGCGTGCAAATACAACTGGTACCACAGACATTCTCCCCTTCCCCTATCATGGTGCCCCCCCTGTCATTTTTTTCTGGATCCACCCCTGGGTGCAATTTATCACTTTTCAAGGCTCAGTACATCTGGCCCAGTTTTAGAGGAGTTAAACAGGTTTCTACACAGGGACAAGCTGAATAGTAGTTTTCAGGTAACGAGCTGTAATTACAGAATCCAGACACCTGTGAAGTCAGTTGCTGAGTGCAGGAGCAAAGGCACTGGGAGACAACAATGCAGGAGCTAGCTGTGACCTGTAGTTCCACAAGCTGAAGCAAAGAGGTTCATTTTTCATCGGAGGGGATCATAAGGATTGTGGAATAAGGATACATCATTTATAAGAAGTGGGGTGATACGCAGAAGATACTCCGGGATACTGGTGACCAAAAGATACCTTTATAGGAGTGTACTCACTATCGATTATGTGAGTACGGTACGTCATAGTATTTGAGATCATTGGTGAAAAGAGTTTGTACGATTGATTCACTCACGGTGTCCGAGATTGGTGGCTAAAGATACCTTTATGGGAGTCACTTCCTCTAAACGAGTGTGAGTTTTGGTACGCAAAATTATCACCATCTTTGTCTGCACATGGGTGTTATCATTTTTATATAAACCTACTACACCATATTATTCTCATTTGGTTTGTTCTGAGGTACATCCATCACTGAGAGGAATCATATGGACTGACGATTAAGGATTTATACATCCCCTACAAGAGGTTCGGTGACCTGTAGAAGATACTACTTCCGAATAAGGTTTTTGCATGGGACATTTATGTTGATACAGGACTAAGCGCTTAGATACATTCTTTTTGTATTTTTTGTCTCCATTTTAGGGCATTGGTGGTCCCTTTGTTTGTATTTAGCTGCATAAATCTGATTTGCGCCTTGGGACAGTTCATCTTCTGTTTTCTAGGTTTCTACACTGGTAAGGGAGGGTCGAAAGATTGAAAAAATAATAGATGGACACAAATTTGTTAAAAACAGATCCACATGGATGGATAGTGGGGATTGCATGGGTCCCAGGGTTGTCACCATCATTGGTGGCCCTAGGTTTTGCGGGGCTGTAGGAAATAAATGTAAAGGGTCCTAATAAAACAATGGGGGTCATTCCAAGTTGATCGCTTTCTAGCTGTTTTTAGCAGCCGTGCAAACGCTATGCCGCCTCCCATTGTATTTTAGCTTAGCAGAAGTGCGAACGAAAGAATCACAGAGCAGCTACAAAATGATTTTGAGCAGTTTCAGAGTAGCTCCAGACCTGCTCAGCGCTTGCGATCACTTCAGACTATTCAGTTCCTGTTTTGACGTCATGAACACGCCCTGCATTTGCCCAGCCACGCCTGCGTTTTTCCTGGCATGCCTGCGTTTTTCCGAACACTCCCTGAAAATGGCCAGTTGACACCCAGAAACGCCCACTTCATGTCAATCACTCTGTGGTTAGCAGTGCGACTGAAAAGCTATGCTAGACCTTGTGTGAAACTACATCGGTCGTTGTACTAGTACGACGCCCGTGCACATTGCACCACATACGTATGCGCAGAAGTGCCATTTTTTTGCCTGATCGCTGCGCAGCGACCGAAAGCAGCTAGTGATCAACTCGGAATGACCCCCAATGTCACATTAAATTAAAAAAATTAAGTAAAAAAAAAATGGAGTTTCAGCACTTTCAAAATAAAAATATCTCAGAAAATTTCAATGTAACATTTGTTATTCAGTGAAATTAGCATTTCCCGGCAAACCCTGAGCCAGTACCACCAGTCCTACAATACATAAGTGATTCTATCATGATACACATTAATAATGTTCAGTGAAGATGCACCACTGCTACAAGGGTAAATTATTATGGGGCCTATTTATCAATCCTATTTGCCATGATAGTCATGCAGAAACAGCAGTAAATTTTAGTGTACTATACTATTCATTTAATAATGTTAAATATATAAATGTGCAATATGTGCTCTATGTAATTAGCATTTATAACACTAGATGGAGCACTCATACTGCAGCACGCATCGTTTTTTCCACTGTCTCAGAAAAAGTTATTTAAAATATTGTTTGAGCTTTAGTACTGCTGATAGGAAATGTACGATAGAGTATGATAGTTGTATAAATAAATACAATTGGTATTAGTTTAATGAAACACAGATATTTTTAAATTTTGTACAACCCTACAGATTTTTTCATGTGCAAGAACAAATCCAAAAATACATACTGTAGTAGATGCAAATGGAAAATGAAGGCAATAACAAACCCACTAATTGGAATTGTTTTCCATTGTATTATGAATATATCCGTACTGACATCAGTTTAATCAATGACAGCAACTTCTCTTAAATACTGGTCCCTGCAGGCAAATATTTTTGGTTGAACAAAAAATTCATTAAAACTTCATGATTAAAGAGACTTTGCTGTTATTTTATTTGCAGATTTAAATGGACTATATATACATAGAGAGAGAGAGAGAGAGAGAGAGGATGCAGAGACAGCGGCACTCACAGGGCTTATTCAAAAGCGTGAATATTCAAATATTAATCCACTGCTTCATGGCAGGACATTCCAGTGCACACGTGGATTAAAGTCAACGTTTCATTTATTAACATAAATTTCGTCAGGACAGCAATTTATGTTAATAAATGTAATATTGACTGTAATCCATGTGTGCACTGGAATGTCCTGCCATGAAGCGGTGGATTAATATTTGAATATTCCCGCTTTTGAATAAGCTCTGTGAGTGCCGCTTTCTCTGCATCCTCTGTAAGTACCGTACTAATGATGGCACCCAGGCAATAATTGATCACTTATGGGTGTGCCGGTCATTGTATCTGATATATATATATATATATATATATATATATATATATATATATATATATATATATATATATATATATATATATATTAGAGATGAGCGGGTTCGGTTCCTCGGAATCCGAACCCGCCCGAACTTCAGCTTTTTTTACACGGATCCGAGCGACTCGGATCTTCCCGCCTTGCTCGGTTAACCCGAGCGCGCCCGAACGTCATCATGACGCTGTCGGATTCTCGCGAGGCTCGGATTCTATCGCGAGACTCGGATTCTATATAAGGAGCCGCGCGTCGCCGCCATTTTCACACGTGCATTGAGATTGATAGGGAGAGGACGTGGCTGGCGTCCTCTCCATTTAGATTAGAAGAGAGAGAGAGTGAGATTGAGACAGAGACACTTGATTTACTGGAGTTTAGGAGTACTAGAGAGAGAGTGCAGAGTTTACTAGTGACTGACCACTGACCAGTGACCACCAGTGCAGTTTTATTTAATATAATCCGTTCTCTGCCTGAAAAAAACGATACACAGTGACTCAGTCACATACCATATCTGTGCTCAGCCCAGTGTGCTGCATCATCTATGTATAATATCTGACTGTGCTCACACAGCTTAATTGTGGGGGAGACTGGGGAGCAGTTATAGGTTATAGCAGGAGCCAGGAGTACATACATATTATTAAAATTAAACAGTGCACACTTTTGCTGCAGGAGTGCCACTGCCAGTGTGACTGACCAGTGACCTGACCACACTGACCACCAGTATAGTATACTATATTGTGATTGCCTGAAAAAGTTAAACACTCGTCGTGTGACTTGTGTGGTGTTTTTTTATTCTATAAAAAACTCATTCTGCTGACAGACAGTGTCCAGCAGGTCCGTCATTATATAATATATACCTGTCCGGCTGCAGTAGTGATATATATATATATATATATATATATATTTTTTTTATATCATTATTTATCATCCAGTCGCAGCAGACACAGTACGGTAGTTCACGGCTGTAGCTACCTCTGTGTCGGCACTCGGCAGTCCATCCATAATTGTATACCACCTACCCGTGGTTTTTTTTTCTTTCTTCTTTATACATACTACATCTCATTATCATCCAGTCTATATTAGCAGCAGACACAGTACAGTACGGTAGTCCACGGCTGTAGCTACCTCTGTGTCGGCACTCGGCAGTCCATCCATAATTGTATACCACCTACCCGTGGTTTTTTTCTTCTTCTTTATACATACTACATCTCATTATCATCCAGTCTATATTAGCAGCAGACACAGTACAGTACGGTAGTCCACGGCTGTAGCTACCTCTGTGTCGGCACTCGGCAGTCCATCCATAATTGTATACCACCTACCCGTGGTTTTTTTTTTCTTTCTTCTTTATACATACTACATCTCATTATCAACCAGTCTATATTAGCAGCAGACACAGTACAGTACGGTAGTCCACGGCTGTAGCTACCTCTGTGTCGGCACTCGGCAGTCCGTCCATAATTGTATACCACCTACCCGTGGTTTTTTTTTCTTTCTTCTTTATACATACTACATCTCATTATCATCCAGTCTATATTAACAGCAGACACAGTACAGTACGGTAGTCCACGGCTGTAGCTACCTCTGTGTCGGCACTCGGCAGTCCGTCCATAATTGTATACCACCTACCCGTGTTTTTTTTTTCTTTCTTCTTTATACATACTGCATCTCATTATCATCCAGTCTATATTAGCAGCAGACACAGTACAGTACGGTAGTCCACGGCTGTAGCTACCTCTGTGTCGGCACTCGGCAGTCCATCCATAATTGTATACCACCTACCCGTGGTTTTTTTTTCTTTCTTCTTTATACATACTACATCTCATTATCATCCAGTCTATATTAGCAGCAGACACAGTACAGTACGGTAGTCCACGGCTGTAGCTACCTCTGTGTCGGCACTCGGCAGTCCATCCATAATTGTATACCACCTACCCGTGGTTTTTTTTTCCTTCTTTATACATACATACTACATCTCATTATCAACCAGTCTATATTAGCAGCAGACACAGTACAGTACGGTAGTCCACGGCTGTAGCTACCTCTGTGTCGGCACTCGGCAGTCCATCCATAATTGTATACCACCTACCCGTGGTTTTTTTTCTTTCTTCTTTATACATACTACATCTCATTATCAACCAGTCTATATTAGCAGCAGACACAGTACAGTACGGTAGTCCACGGCTGTAGCTACCTCTGTGTCGGCACTCGGCAGTCCGTCCATAATTGTATACCACCTACCCGTGGTTTTTTTTCTTTCTTCTTTATACATACTACATCTCATTATCATCCAGTCTATATTAGCAGCAGACACAGTACAGTACGGTAGTCCACGGCTGTAGCTACCTCTGTGTCGGCACTCGGCAGTCCGTCCATAATTGTATACCACCTACCCGTGGTTTTTTTTTCTTTCTTCTTTATACATACTACATCTCATTATCATCCAGTCTATATTAGCAGCAGACACAGTACAGTACGGTAGTCCACGGCTGTAGCTACCTCTGTGTCGGCACTCGGCAGTCCATCCATAATTGTATACCACCTACCCGTGGTTTTTTTTTCTTTCTTCTTTATACATACTACATCTCATTATCATCCAGTCTATATTAGCAGCAGACACAGTACAGTACGGTAGTCCACGGCTGTAGCTACCTCTGTGTCGGCACTCGGCAGTCCATCCATAATTGTATACCACCTACCCGTGGTTTTTTTTTCCTTCTTTATACATACATACTACATCTCATTATCAACCAGTCTATATTAGCAGCAGACACAGTACAGTACGGTAGTCCACGGCTGTAGCTACCTCTGTGTCGGCACTCGGCAGTCCATCCATAATTGTATACCACCTACCCGTGGTTTTTTTTTCCTTCTTTATACATACATACTACATCTCATTATCAACCAGTCTATATTAGCAGCAGACACAGTACAGTACGGTAGTCCACGGCTGTAGCTACCTCTGTGTCGGCACTCGGCAGTCCATCCATAATTGTATACCACCTACCCGTGGTTTTTTTTCTTTCTTCTTTATACATACTACATCTCATTATCAACCAGTCTATATTAGCAGCAGACACAGTACAGTACGGTAGTCCACGGCTGTAGCTACCTCTGTGTCGGCACTCGGCAGTCCGTCCATAATTGTATACCACCTACCCGTGGTTTTTTTTTCTTTCTTCTTTATACATACTACATCTCATTATCATCCAGTCTATATTAGCAGCAGACACAGTACAGTACGGTAGTCCACGGCTGTAGCTACCTCTGTGTCGGCACTCGGCAGTCCATCCATAATTGTATACCACCTACCCGTGGTTTTTTTTTTCTTTCTTCTTTATACATACTACATCTCATTATCAACCAGTCTATATTAGCAGCAGACACAGTACAGTACGGTAGTCCACGGCTGTAGCTACCTCTGTGTCGGCACTCGGCAGTCCATCCATAATTGTATACTAGTATCCATCCATCTCCATTGTTTACCTGAGGTGCCTTTTAGTTGTGCCTATTAAAATATGGAGAACAAAAATGTTGAGGTTCCAAAATTAGGGAAAGATCAAGATCCACTTCCACCTCGTGCTGAAGCTGCTGCCACTAGTCATGGCCGAGACGATGAAATGCCAGCAACGTCGTCTGCCAAGGCCGATGCCCAATGTCATAGTACAGAGCATGTCAAATCCAAAACACCAAATATCAGTAAAAAAAGGACTCCAAAACCTAAAATAAAATTGTCGGAGGAGAAGCGTAAACTTGCCAATATGCCATTTACCACACAGAGTGGCAAGGAACGGCTGAGGCCCTGGCCTATGTTCATGGCTAGTGGTTCAGCTTCACATGAGGATGGAAGCACTCAGCCTCTCGCTAGAAAACTGAAAAGACTCAAGCTGGCAAAAGCACCGCAAAGAACTGTGCGTTCTTCGAAATCCCAAATCCACAAGGAGAGTCCAATTGTGTCGGTTGCGATGCCTGACCTTCCCAACACTGGACGTGAAGAGCATGCGCCTTCCACCATTTGCACGCCCCCTGCAAGTGCTGGAAGGAGCACCCGCAGTCCAGTTCCTGATAGTCAGATTGAAGAAGTCAGTGTTGAAGTACACCAGGATGAGGAGGATATGGGTGTTGCTGGCGCTGGGGAGGAAATTGACAAGGAGGATTCTGATGGTGAGGTGGTTTGTTTAAGTCAGGCACCCGGGGAGACACCTGTTGTCCATGGGAGGAATATGGCCGTTGACATGCCTGGTGAAAATACCAAAAAAATCAGCTCTTCGGTGTGGAAGTATTTCACCAGAAATGCGGACAACATTTGTCAAGCCGTGTGTTCCCTTTGTCAAGCTGTAATAAGTAGGGGTAAGGATGTTAACCACCTCGGAACATCCTCCCTTATACGTCACCTGCAGCGCATTCATAATAAGTCAGTGACAAGTTCAAAAACTTTGGCCGACAGCGGAAGCAGTCCACTGACCAGTAAATCCCTTCCTCTTGTAACCAAGCTCACGCAAACCACCCCACCAACTCCCTCAGTGTCAATTTCCTCCTTCCCCAGGAATGCCAATAGTCCTGCAGGCCATGTCACTGGCAATTCTGACGAGTCCTCTCCTGCCTGGGATTCCTCCGATGCATCCTTGCGTGTAACGCCTACTGCTGCTGGCGCTGCTGTTGTTGCTGCTGGGAGTCGATGGTCATCCCAGAGGGGAAGTCGTAAGCCCACTTGTACTACTTCCAGTAAGCAATTGACTGTCCAACAGTCCTTTGCGAGGAAGATGAAATATCACAGCAGTCATCCTGCTGCAAAGCGGATAACTGAGGCCTTGAAAACTATGTTGGTGTTAGACGTGCGTCCGGTATCCGCCGTTAGTTCACAGGGAACTAGACAATTTATTGAGGCAGTGTGCCCCCGTTACCAAATACAATCTAGGTTCCACTTCTCTAGGCAGGCGATACCGAGAATGTACACGGACGTCAGAAAAAGACTCACCAGTGTCCTAAAAAATGCAGTTGTACCCAATGTCCACTTAACCACGGACATGTGGACAAGTGGAGCAGGGCAGGGTCAGGACTATATGACTGTGACAGCCCACTGGGTAGATGTATGGACTCCCGCCGCAAGAACAGCAGCGGCGGCACCAGTAGCAGCATCTCGCAAACGCCAACTCTTTCCTAGGCAGGCTACGCTTTGTATCACCGCTTTCCAGAATACGCACACAGCTGAAAACCTCTTACGGCAACTGAGGAAGATCATCGCGGAATGGCTTACCCCAATTGGACTCTCCTGTGGATTTGTGGCATCGGACAACGCCAGCAATATTGTGTGTGCATTAAATATGGGCAAATTCCAGCACGTCCCATGTTTTGCACATACCTTGAATTTGGTGGTGCAGAATTTTTTAAAAAACGACAGGGGCGTGCAAGAGATGCTGTCGGTGGCCAGAAGAATTGCGGGACACTTTCGGCATACAGGCACCACGTACAGAAGACTGGAGCACCACCAAAAACTACTGAACCTGCCCTGCCATCATCTGAAGCAAGAAGTGGTAACGAGGTGGAATTCAACCCTCTATATGCTTCAGAGGTTGGAGGAGCAGCAAAAGGCCATTCAAGCCTATACAATTGAGCACGATATAGGAGGTGGAATGCACCTGTCTCAAGTGCAGTGGAGAATGATTTCAACGTTGTGCAAGGTTCTGATGCCCTTTGAACTTGCCACACGTGAAGTCAGTTCAGACACTGCCAGCCTGAGTCAGGTCATTCCCCTCATCAGGCTTTTGCAGAAGAAGCTGGAGACATTGAAGGAGGAGCTAACACGGAGCGATTCCGCTAGGCATGTGGGACTTGTGGATGGAGCCCTTAATTCGCTTAACAAGGATTCACGGGTGGTCAATCTGTTGAAATCAGAGCACTACATTTTGGCCACTGTGCTCGATCCTGATTTAAAACCTACCTTGGATCTCTCTTTCCGGCAGACACAAGTCTGCTGGGGTTGAAAGACCTGCTGGTGAGAAAATTGTCAAGTCAAGCGGAACGCGACCTGTCAACATCTCCTCCTTCACATTCTCCCGCAACTGGGGGTGCGAGGAAAAGGCTCAGAATTCCGAGCCCACCCGCTGGCGGTGATGCAGGGCAGTCTGGAGCGACTGCTGATGCTGACATCTGGTCCGGACTGAAGGACTTGACAACGATTACGGACATGTCGTCTACTGTCACTGCATATGATTCTCTCAACATTGAAAGAATGGTGGAGGATTATATGAGTGACCGCATCCAAGTAGGCACGTCACACAGTCCGTACTTATACTGGCAGGAAAAAGAGGCAATTTGGAGGCCCTTGCACAAACTGGCTTTATTCTACCTAAGTTGCCCTCCCACAAGTGTGTACTCCGAAAGAGTGTTTAGTGCCGCCGCTCACCTTGTCAGCAATCGGCGTACGAGGTTACATCCAGAAAATGTGGAGAAGATGATGTTCATTAAAATGAATTATAATCAATTCCTCCGCGGAGACATTGACCAGCAGCAATTGCCTCCACAAAGTACACAGGGAGCTGAGATGGTGGATTCCAGTGGGGACGAATTGATAATCTGTGAGGAGGGGGATGTACACGGTGATATATCGGAGGATGATGATGAGGTGGACATCTTGCCTCTGTAGAGCCAGTTTGTGCAAGGAGAGATTAATTGCTTCTTTTTTTGGGGGGGTCCAAACCAACCCGTCATATCAGTCACAGTCGTGTGGCAGACCCTGTCACTGAAATGATGGGTTGGTTAAAGTGTGCATGTCCTGTTTTGTTTATACAACATAAGGGTGGGTGGGAGGGCCCAAGGACAATTCCATCTTGCACCTCTTTTTTCTTTTATTTTTCTTTGCGTCATGTGCTGTTTGGGGAGGGTTTTTTGGAAGGGACATCCTGCGTGACACTGCAGTGCCACTCCTAGATGGGCCCGGTGTTTGTGTCGGCCACTAGGGTCGCTTATCTTACTCACACAGTCAGCTACCTCATTGCGCCTCTTTTTTTCTTTGCGTCATGTGCTGTTTGGGGAGGGTTTTTTGGAAGGGACATCCTGCGTGACACTGCAGTGCCACTCCTAGATGGGCCCGGTGTTTGTGTCGGCCACTAGGGTCGCTTATCTTACTCACACAGTCAGCTACCTCATTGCGCCTCTTTTTTTCTTTGCGTCATGTGCTGTTTGGGGAGGGTTTTTTGGAAGGGACATCCTGCGTGACACTGCAGTGCCACTCCTAGATGGGCCCGGTGTTTGTGTCGGCCACTAGGGTCGCTTATCTTACTCACACAGTCAGCTACCTCATTGCGCCTCTTTTTTTCTTTGCGTCATGTGCTGTTTGGGGAGGGTTTTTTGGAAGGGACATCCTGCGTGACACTGCAGTGCCACTCCTAGATGGGCCCGGTGTTTGTGTCGGCCACTAGGGTCGCTTATCTTACTCACACAGTCAGCTACCTCATTGCGCCTCTTTTTTTCTTTGCGTCATGTGCTGTTTGGGGAGGGTTTTTTGGAAGGGACATCCTGCGTGACACTGCAGTGCCACTCCTAGATGGGCCCGGTGTTTGTGTCGGCCACTAGGGTCGCTTATCTTACTCACACAGTCAGCTACCTCATTGCGCCTCTTTTTTTCTTTGCGTCATGTGCTGTTTGGGGAGGGTTTTTTGGAAGGGACATCCTGCGTGACACTGCAGTGCCACTCCTAGATGGGCCCGGTGTTTGTGTCGGCCACTAGGGTCGCTTATCTTACTCACACAGCTACCTCATTGCGCCTCTTTTTTTCTTTGCGTCATGTGCTGTTTGGGGAGGGTTTTTTGGAAGGGACATCCTGCGTGACACTGCAGTGCCACTCCTAGATGGGCCCGGTGTTTGTGTCGGCCACTAGGGTCGCTTATCTTACTCACACAGCGACCTCGGTGCAAATTTTAGGACTAAAAATAATATTGTGAGGTGTGAGGTATTCAGAATAGACTGAAAATGAGTGGAAATTATGGTTTTTGAGGTTAATAATACTTTGGGATCAAAATGACCCCCAAATTCTATGATTTAAGCTGTTTTTTAGTGTTTTTTGAAAAAAACACCCGAATCCAAAACACACCCGAATCCGACAAAAAAAATTCGGTGAGGTTTTGCCAAAACGCGGTCGAACCCAAAACACGGCCGCGGAACCGAACCCAAAACCAAAACACAAAACCCGAAAAATTTCCGGCGCTCATCTCTTATATATATATATACATAGATAGATTACATATTGTGCCAATTCAGGAGAAATAAAGATCTGGGTTCCCCTCTCAATAAGTCTTCTTTTAGCAAGTCTAGATGTAGATACCCTAAAAATATATTGGGTGGACGCTCAAGATGGAATGTTCAACTATTTATCAAACTATCATAATACTGTGTAATATGGGGATATTCTTTTTTTTATTTTTAAGAACAGTTTATTGAAAGATTTTACCTTTATAATACAGCAAAGACATTTCAGTACGTATGCATAATAAACAATAACAGCACAGATACAAAGAGATAAGGAAAGAAAAAGAAAAAAGAAAAAGAAAAACTGTGGGGGGCAGAAGAGATGGGGGGGAAGGGGAGGGGAGGGGAAGGAGGGGTGAGCCACAACACTCCATTATGAAGCAAAATAAGCTGGAACATGCATATTAGTGACCTCAGAACATTAGGAATAAGAACACGGTCAGGACGATTTCCAAGCCAGGAGACATCACCTCTGTCGACTATACACACAATTGAAGAGTAATAAAGAAGAGCCTACTTGACTACCAATCACTACAGACCGCAGGCAAAGGGGGGGAGGGCATCATGGAAACGTAACCAAGGAGCCCACGTTTTAGAAAAAGTGGAAGATCTACTCTCCACCACACTGGCCAGGAATTCCATCTGATAGGTATTCCAAATGGCCATTGTAATGGCGGCCATGGAAGGAATAGTATCAGATTTCCACTGAAAGGCAATCCTGCACTTCACTGCACTTGTGATGTGCCAGATTAGTCTCTGGTCTGCTCTCTCTAAGCCCCGGATCTCCCGTGGGAGAAGGAAATAGGAGGGGGAGAATGGGACCCTAGCATTAGTGATGTTAAAGATCAGCCTTTTAACCGCGAGCCATAACGAGGAGATTTTTGGGCATTCCCAAAATATATGGACCAGGGTACCCTCCATCCCACAACCCCTCCAACAGAGGCCCGAAGAGTCTGGGAATATATGCTTTAGATGAGAGGGGACCAAGAACCATCTCGTATAAATTTTATAAGAGTTTTCTCTATGCCTGATTGCCATTGAGGAAGTTACCATATCTCGTCTAATTTGGGTCCATGTGTCAGGACCCAGCTGCTCACGGAAGTCTGATTCTCATGCTACCTCATGCTTAGCCAAAGGAGGTTGTTTATGTGAAAGCATCATCCGATATAATGTGGAAATAAGGCCCTTAGTCGGCGGCAGAGCCACTCCAGGGGAGATCCAGACTACACTCCAACTCTTCGAGACCAGGCAGAGTAAAAGCTACGCAACTGCAAGTATTGGAAAAAACACTGTTGCGACAATTTAAATCTATCGTGCAAGGCGGTAAAAGCTGGGAATCCTCGCAAGGGAGCTAAATCATTAAGAAACAGCAAGTTGTGAGACTTCCAGTTACTGAAGCTATTGCGGCCACGACCCTCAGGGAATGCGGGGTTATCCCATAATGGGCAGAGTGAAGGGGGGAGGAGATCAACGAATAAGTCTTACAGAGCCTATCCCATATGGTGAGGGTCAAAGCAATAGGCGGAAAAAGAGACAACATGGAAGGTCGTTGAGCTCGGGGGATCCAGAGCAGGGTAGAAACCGAAGTCAGCTGCATAAGTGCAGATACGATCTGTACCCAATGTCTAGAGAAGTCCTCAACATGAGTGGCCTGTGATAGCTGCGCAGCGTAATAGTAGAGTTTCAGATTGGGGACCCCCAAACCACCTTCCTTAGCCCCGTTAAACAGAGTCTTAAGACGGACTCTAGGTATCTTACCGGCCCATAGGAACAAGGATACCTTTTTCTGCAACGTAGTGAATACATGAGAGTGTATTGCAATTGGAAGGGCCTGAAAGAGATAAAGTACGCGGGGCAGAACATTCATTTTTAAAGCATTCGCTCTGCCAGTCCAAGAGATAAACTGACTAGACCACCTCGTGAGATCTGCTGATATTGAATTGAGAAGCCTGGGGAGGTTGGAAGAAAAAAGTTGAGAGTATTTTTTGGTCAGGTAAATTCCGAGGTATTTCATATGTAAGTGTTTCCACTTGAAGGAGAAGTTCGAAGCCAAGGACTGCCTGAGCGGGTTGGGGAGGAAGAAGTCTAAGACTTCTGACTTTGACTCATTAATTTTGAAGTTGGAAATGTCGCTAAAATTTTGTAGGATTCGGAATAAATTAGGGAGGGAGATAAGCGGGTTAGAGACAGTGAGGAGGACATTGTCCGCATATAGGGACATTTTATAGTCATCCGAGCCAATAGTGATGCCCGATACATCAGGGCAACTATGTATTTTGGAGGCCAGGGGCTCAATCATGAGGGCAAAAATAAGGGGAAACAAGGGGCATCCCTGCCTGGTGCCATTATGTACTGTAAAGGTTTGCGACGCACAACCATTAACTAGGACACGGGCCGTGGGGGAGTTGTACAGTGCGTTTATGCCCGATAGGAAGTTATCCTTAAAGCCGAAGTGGGCCAGAGTCCTATGCATATATAGCCAGGAGACGCGGTCAAGGGCCTTTTCTGCGTCTAAGCCCATGACCAGCGAGGGGGTTTTAGAGGTATTAATAAATTGAATAGTATCTATTGCTCTTCTAATATTGTCAAAGGCCTGTCTACCCGGTATGAATCCCACCTGATCAGGATGAACCAAATGGGATATCACTCCAGCGAGGTGGTTGGCTAAGATTTTGGCAAACATTTTCAGATCTGAATTTAACTGCAAAATGGGCCTATAATTGCTGCAATTAGTTGGATCTCGATCGGGTTTTGGAATAACTACTATTTCTGCAGCAGTGGTGCCATTATCGAAAGAGGATCCGGCCAGTATATTATTGAAGAAGTCTCTCAGGAAGGGAGTAAGGGACTGTCTGAATTTCTTGTAGTATAAGGCAGGGAGCCCGTCTGGGCCTGGGGCAGAGGAGTTTTTGAACGATTTAATTACCGAGTCAATTTCTTCGGCAGTTATTTCCGCATTAAGAGAGTGAAGTTGTGTTACCGACAGTTTTGGCAGCGAGCAGCTAGAGAGAAATGCATCCGTGCGGCTTTGCATATCCGCAGTATCGACAGTGGTGGGTAAATTATATAGGGACTGATAGAATTCCTGGAAACTATTTGCTATTTTTTTGGGGTCATAGATCGGCCTGTTCTGAGCATCATTAAGACAAAGTATTCTGCTCCTTTGTTTCTGAGAGCGTAAATGGGCGGCCAGGAGAGAGTCCGCCTTATCGCCCTTAGCATAAAATTTGTGCTGTAGCCATCGCATCGTCTTGGCGGCTTTAGCAGAGATAATCTGATGTAATTGTCCTTTAAGGGCTAAGAGTTTGCTATAGATTGACCGTTTAGGATTCAGCTGATGCTTTCGCGCAAGAGCTTCGATCTGATGCTCAATATTCTCAGTCACTTGTGAATCTTTGAGTTTCTGTGCCTTTGCCAAAGAGATAAACTGTCCTCGGATAGAAGCTTTATGAGCTTCCCATACCAAAGCGGGAGAGATCTCAGGGGTGACGTTGAGTACGAAAAATTCGTCTAGTGTTTTCTTCGTCTGTTCCACAAATTCCCTCTTCAGGAGGAGTGAAGAGTTCAACCTCCACCGGAAGAAAGAAGGTGCAGGCTGTGAAGAGGACATCGACAGTGAGACCGCCAGATGATTTGACCATACTACTGGAGTAACCCATGCTCTAGACAGTTCCCGGGTGGAACTTCCATCAATTAGAAAAAGGTTGATTCGAGAGTGGACCCTATGGGGGATAGAGTAATGGGTATAGGTACGCTTGGAGCAGTAAAGAACTCTCCAGGCATCAAACAGGCTCTGTGAGGAAATAGTGTCAGTCAATCTCTTGGATTCTCTAACCATTGCGGGGCTCGGTCTCTTAGAGCTGGAGCGGTCCCAGTGAAGGTCAGGCACAGCATTCCAATCGCCCCCCACGACCACCCAACCCTTGGTGAGTTCAGTCAGTTTTGGGAAGAAATCTCTATGGAAAGGACCCTGCTCCAGATTAGGGGTGTAAACCGAGGCGACAGTCAAGAATGACTGTCCTAGATTCAGCACAAGTATATTAAAACGGCCCTTTGGGTCTGAGAAAGAGTGGTCAATTGAGTAAGAGAGACTATGGTGCAGGAGAATCGCTGTCCCTTTTTGTTTCTTATCTGTGGAGGAATAGAAAGCCTGTGGGTAAGCTCTAGAGGACAGGGACGGATGATCTGTCTTGAAGTGTGTCTCCTGCAAGAGGACTTTGTCAGCCTTCTGCTTTTTGAAAAACTGTATTGCCATAGTTCTCTTGCAAGTTCTCTACGATGACGGGGCCCACTGTGATGGGGGGGTGGACCAGTAGTCCAGCAAATAGAATGCACAGAACAATTACGCTGGCTATTGAGCCGGCGCTATAACTTGACATAACAGACATAAGTAAACACGGGTGGGGCCGGGAAACCCCTATAGTGAAATGGGGTTGAAGACTATCTTGCCGTTAAAATAGAGAGTTCAGTGGGCCACATGGCTAAGAAAGTGGGGGACAGCCTAACATTACCTTTCTATAGATGAAGAGAAAAAGGGAACTGGCTTAAACATGTGTAAACATGAAAGTCGGCATATCATATCAATATTAGAATTCAACCTAACGTGGTAGAAGCCAAGAAAAAAAAATCAACACAATGTAGTAAGCATTAAGCAACATACGGTGAAGGTAAGAAGCGTCCCCGGAACCTGAAAGAAAAAAGATTAAACAAGTGTGGAAAAACATTTCAGCAAAGATAGTCACAAAGCACTCCACAGGATCCAACTAAGCAGTCGACCACTCGGCCTGTGGCGGACCGCATGCTTTAGGGCTATGGGCTTGACTACGGGATGGAGACTCGGCAGAGGCCGAAATGATACCAAGTTTCTGAAGGGAATCCAGTCCATCTCTTGGGGTCTTCACCACCTGGGACCTTCCGTTGAACGAGAATTGGAGTGAAAACGGGAAACCCCACCTATAGAGGATCTTTTGATCTCGTAAAGCTTTAGTAACCGGCAACATTTCCCTTCTTTTTTTCAATGTGGAAGGAGCCAGGTCCTGAAACACAAGCAATTCGGATCCCTTGTACAAGATCGCCGGGATCCCTCTACATGCTGCCAAAACTTTCGCTTTGACGTGGAAGAAATGCATTCGTAGGACAACGTCCCTTGGAGGTTGATCAGGGGGGGCTTCGCACGAAGGGCCCTGTGTGCTCTGTCCAGTAGAAATTGGTCCTCTGTGAGATCGGGCAGAAGGAGATGGAACAATCCAAATAGGTAATCTTGTAAAGCCGAATTATCAATGGACTCCGGGACATTCCGGGTCCGTAGATTGTTAAGTAGAACCTATTTTCCAAGTCTTTGACATGTTCTTGAAGCGACTCCACTTCAGAGCGCAGGTCGGATAACTCCTGGGTGACCACATCCTGATAGTTGCAAAGGTCGTCTGTCTTGTGTTCCAGAGCGTCCGTACGGGAACCCAAAGAGGAGAGGTCCGACCTCAGATCCTGGATAGCCGCCCTTAGTTCCACCCTGAAGGTAGCTGCAATATGTTGGACAAGAGAGTCATATTGGTCAGAGTCAGCAGCGATGGGGTCGTCCGACCTTAAGGCAGATGACCTTCGGCGAGGTGGGCTGTTGCAAGGAATTTTTGCCTCGTTTGGGGCCAAAAAATGAGGAAGAAGCCCCCGCGGAGGGCCGGCATGTTCTATTGGCCATTCTGAAGCGGTCTGCTGAAGAAATTATTCACTGTGGAGAGTTTAGCCAAAGGGCCAGGGGTAGCCTGCAAAACTGGAAGCGTGTATATGATTACATAAATAAGCGGACCAAGGTGATAATAATAAAAAGGGCACCCAGCCGTTCCGTGCGTATTAGATTGTCATACGTGGATCTTCATGTGAGGTTAGATCGAAAAACATTAGTAATCACTTGCGGCCGTCCGGGGTAGCCCACGGTGCAGACGTCACCGTCAATCACAACGGAGTTGTGACAGACCCAGAATAAGTAGGAAGTCCCGACCAGCAGCGACCTCGAACTCAGGACCGGGCGCCTACATGAGGTCCACCCTGTCTGTGAGGGAGAATCCCGTTGGCGCCACATGTGACACACTATTGTAGAAATCTATGAGGCTCCAATAATCAAGGTTTGAGATAGGAGAGTGAAATAAACATATGCTGGGGGAGCCCTGTAGCGCCTCAGGTTCCCATTATACAGAAAGGGGGGCGAGACAAGATTCCCAGCCAGTGGCTAATAGCGCAGTGTCACAAGGGTTCCGCAGCCCAGATCCCACAGGGGGGTCACTTACTGTGGTAAGGACTACTCTGTGTTGCTGCACGCTGGCTAGTGGGTCCCTAAAGAGTCCAGAGCACGGGTGGGTCCTCATCCGAGGGAACAACAAGAAGGAGAGGTCGTGTGGAGCTCCCACGCCGGAGGGTTCCCTTTAGAGGATCTATGTCCCCCACCCAGGGTGCGGTCTCTGCGTTCCACTTAGGTCCCAAATTGCGGGGGTTCACAGAAAGATGGGGGGCCACACAGTGCCGCTGTGCAAGGGGCGCCTAAGCGGCTGGAGGATCCTGGGGCGCCACTGTCATCAGGGAGAGCGGATAGAAACGTTCATTGCCAGGGACGGGTGCCGCAAGATGGCCACCGTCAGTCTGGGCGCCGGGTTCAGGAGATCACTGCAGCCGCTCCCGAGTACACGGAGCTGGGGTCTGGGGTCTGCCGCCGCCTCCTCTGCTCCAGTTCAGGTATGAGGCGGGGGGGAGCCAGATGTGGGGCTGACGGAGGCCACCGTAGCTCCCTCTGTCTCCGCGGGCCGGTCACGGAGCTTGCGTCTGGGCCGTCTCCAAACTCGAGGCCCCGGCTTCAGCACCGGCCGCAGGCCCCGATGTAGATATACTGCGGCTGAGGCTCCAGGGGACTCCCCGCGCTCCGGGCACAACGGGCAGTCTGGAAGGAGCAAAGGGGGGAGGGTATGACAGGGGAAAGGGCTATTTATAAGACGGGCCAGCAGGAGCTCACAATAGGCACGTCTGTGCAGCTTGCTAGCCAGGTAACGCCCCAATATGGGGATAATCTTAATGAAGGTCCATATGTTTTTAGTTTCAATGCTATTTATCAGTGTAGATGCCTATACAATTATCCATAACATATAAAACACCCAATAAAATGTGGCCTTTAGCCTTTCATATAATGAAATCTATAATTTGAAAAATTAAAAAAATTATTTAAAAATGATAGCTTACACAATACCAAAACATATTTATACAACACACATTTGCGACAATAGATGTAAGACTCTCACTCTTGAGTCAAAGTTTTCACCCCTATTCCGTGGGTCCAAGTTTTCAATTGTGAATTCTCACTGTTGATCTTATAGTTTCTTTATGCTATTAATTTCGTCTCCACATGAAACTTCATCAGCGGTTAATCTTTATATGAAAGCTATATAAACGCGTGTCTTAATTAAAGATGTGCGGCAGGCACTTTTCGTGTTTTGTGTTTTGGTTTTGGTTCTGTTCCATGCTCGTGTTTTGGATCTGGGTTGGTTTTTTTCGAGTTTTGGTTTTGGATCTGGATGATTTTTGAAAAAAAAAAAAAAAAAAACAGCTAAAATCACAGAATTTGAGGGTAATTTTGATCCTACGGTATTATTAACCTCAATAACATTCATTTCCACTCATTTCCAGTCTATTCTGAACACTTCACACCTCACTATATTGTTTTTAGGCCAAAAGGTTGCACCGAGGTAGCTGTATGACTAAGCTAAGCGACACAAGTGTGCGGCACAAACGCCCGGCCCATCCAGGAGTGGCACTGCAGTGTCAGACAGGATGGCAGATTAAAAAAATATGCCCTAAACTGCACATCATGCAAAGAAGTAAAAGAGGTGCAATGTGGTAGCTATATGACTAAGCTAAGCGACACAAGTGTGCGGCACAAACACCTTGCCCATCTAGGAGTGGCACTGCAGTTGCAGACAGGATGGCACTTAAAAAACTACTCCCCAAACAGCACATCATGCAAAGAAGTAAAAGTGGTGCAATGAGGTATAATAATAACCCTTTTATTTGGAGCTATTACAGGTTGAGTATCCCATATACAAATATTCCGAAATACGGAATATTCCGAAATACGGACTTTTTTGAGTGAGAGCGAGATAGTGAAACCTTTATTTTTTGATGGCTCAATGTACACAAACTTTGTTTAATACACAAAGTTATTAAAAATATTGTATTAAATGACCTTTAGGCTGTGTGTATAAGGTGTATATGAAACATAAATGAATTGTGTGAATATAGACACACTTTGTTTAATGCACAAAGTTATAAAAAATATTGGCTAAAATGACATTCAGGCTGCGTGTATAAGGTGTATATGTAACATAAATGCATTCTGTGCTTAGACTTAGGGCCATTCACCATGATATCTCATTATGGTATGCAATTATTCCAAAATACGGAAAAATCCCATATCCAAAATACCTCTGGTCCCAAGCATTTTGGATAAGGGAGACTCAACCTGTATAATAATATGCAGCACAGGCGAGTGTACCCCTACACCACACCAGGCAAACCCTGTAAAAATTATTTGGATTAAATATTGATAACCCCTTTAAATGGAGTAAATAATATACAGCACAGGTCAGTACCACTGGACTTATATAACCGTACCACTGGACTGGATTTATACGACAATATCACTGGATTTATATGCCAGTACCACTGGAATTATACGGCAGTATCACTGGAATTATACGGCAGTACCACTGGACTTATACGGCAGTGCCACTGGACTGGATTTATACGCCAGTACCACTGGAATTACAGTATACAGCATTATCACTGGAATTATATGGCAGTACCACTGGAATTATACGGGAGTACCACTGGACATATACGGCAGTATCACTGGACATATACGGCAGTATCATTGGACTGGATTTATACGGCAGTACACTGGATTTATATGGCAGTACCACTGGACATATACAGCAGTATCACTGGAATTATATGGCAGTACCACTGGACATACTGTATATAGCGGTATCACTGGACTGGATTTTTACGTCAGTACCACTGTATTTATACGGCAGTACCACTGGACATATACGAAAGTATCACTGGAAATATATGGCAGTACCACTGGACATATACGGCAGTATCACTGGATTTATACGGCAGTACTGCTGATCATATACGGCAGTATCACTGGACATATACGGCAGTATCACTGGACTTATACGGCAGTACCACTGGACATAAACAGCAGCACAGGGACACTACCACTGTACTGATGCAGGACACTGAGGATGGAGATATGTCCTCTCGCTACACTCTCCAATGCCGGAGTGAAAATGGCGGCGACGCACAGCTCCTTATATGGAATCCAAACCTTGTGAGAATCCGACAGCGGGATGATGACGTTTTGCCTCGTTCTGGTTTTCGTGTTAGCTCGGCTCGGATCCGGGCTCGGGTAGTGAAGTTCAGGGGGGTTCGGTTCTCAGAGAACCGAACCCGCTCATCTCTAGTCTTAATGTAATTATATAAATATATATATATATATATATATATATATATATATATATATATATATATATATATATAACAATCATAAATGGAACAGGCATTACACACATGGAACAGGCATCTAATTACAGGCAATACATCATATAGCCATATTATTACATATTACAAACATCTTGTTATATAAATCTCCATTTTGCTTACTTCTGTAGTAGAATAAGCTTGAACAAATTTGATGTATCAGAAAGACGTGTTGGACATGCCTAGACTCTGCCTGAGGACTAAATTGTCCGACACATCTTTCTGATATTGGGTATCAGTGGGAAACCAACATGTTGGAATTCATCAATTTGCCAATTCTGACTGAAAAATTATCAGGATCGTACAGTTGGGGATTTGAAACATTCTGGATTTTGTTGATTCCCTGATGGATCTATGATCATCATTGTTGTTGTTTTTTTGACATTGTTGTTTTTTTTTTTTTTTTAATTATTCCAAGTAGTGTATAGGATAGGCATTGGGGATTTAGTGAATCATCTGGCTGATCTATGGCATGTATAATTGAATTAAGCCTATTGTTTGATTGCTTACTTTGCATTGGGCAGTTTACTCCAAGTAAACTCTATGTTTTTTACCTGCCATTCTGTCTGAGCTATGAATCCAATCAGTGTTGCAGTTCCCAGGTTCTCTGTTTCCTAATCCCTAAAAAGGCATCTGTCCGAGTTACCGGCTAGTCAGTGGAACTATAAGGGAACATTTGCCAAGTGTGGACCCGGGAAAGTTATTAGACCTAGATAATGTTATACAATATGTTGATGTTGCTTTCGGCGTCTTGAAGTATTAATACTAAGCAAAATACAATGAAGGACAAAGTATAAGGTTTTATATAAACATATACAGTAACCGGCATTGTTCTTTGTTCTTTCTATGTCCCCTAACCCTAACCCTATGAGATAAAAGTAATGCAAAAGGAATTAACTTTATTTTACTATTTTCATTATGATAATGAACAAAACATAAATAAGATACAATAACATATTGGTTGCGGTTATTTTAGCAGTGCATGAGTTCTGTATGATCAGACTACTCCTATGAAATCTAGAAATGAAAAAAAGAATAGAAAAATAAATTTACTAATCACATAAACCACAATTCCTAACTTCTAAAAAAATCCCACGTCACCAATGTCCCAATGTAACACAGGAGCATTCCAGATCCCTAAGGATCATTAGTTCATGCATGTGAGAAAAGAATTGATAACTAAGGAGAAGTGGAGGGATGGTGGTGCACTGTCTCTGAAATGTATTATATATGTATTGGGCATTTTTGGGTGGTAACTGGGAGGTGACAGGGAGGGTGGAGGTTCCATTCAGGCGCATGGAGGTGATATGTCTTATGGTTGTCAAGGGCTAAGACCCCTGTCCCCAGCACATTTGAGATAATGACAATAAGTGCCAGGGAAGCACTGGAAGCAGAAAGATGGTCACCAGGTGCTTTTCAGGGTGGAGGATTACCTACTGAGGGTGCCAGGGTGGTGGAGGCACCTGACACACACACTTTGTTACAGCCCTAGCAGTGCTTTAACTGGACAAAAAACACACTATGGGCCTCAAATTGAGTTGCATCTTTTTTTAGCATAACAAATATGCAAAAAACACAATTCCTTACTGAACATGTGTAGCAAAATGCATTGTTATTTACACTTGTGCATATCTTAGACCTGTGGCCATTTACATCTGGGGCGTTTTTTTACAAAATGAGAAGTGGCCCCAAAACAATATACACGGGGTCTTCATCAGTCTCTGAATTTACAGGACATATGTAATTCTAATGATCTGAGAATTGAAGTTTTAAAAAGAAAGTCAGATTTAATGGCTCAATATTTAGGAGCATATAATGATGGTGTTCCAGTATATTTATAAATTCATTTTTTTGCCATTGTGATTCATATTAAGGCATTATTTTAAGTAAACACAACTGCTACTATATAACTTATTATCTGCTCCAATACAACCATACATCTGCTATGTTAACACTGAAGCTGTTCATTTGAGAATGAGGAAGGAAGCATATTGTTAAATCATTAGTTCTTGCCATGTTTTTCTTTTAATCTACTGCCAACAACCACAGAACTTATCCAACCCTAGGGCATGCATTATTCTTAAACATCATGTTTGATGTGTAATGCAGTTTCAATAAAGCACCTTTGTCCTAGCATGGATACTCATGAGGCATATTTGTGTTTTATAAACATTGCCCAAATTTTGCTGAGTAAATGAGATGGATTTGGAATTATATTGTTAAATGCAATTCTTGGAGTGGGGATGCCATATTTTACTGAGGTTACAACCTGACAGGTGTATGAAGTTTACCATACTGCACCATTACACATTTCATTTCCACAAGTTCTCTTATCACCTCCTTTTGGAGCAGTTAGGCCCAAAGAGTATTATAAAAATGGGAGAATAAAATACTTGGTAGTGATACTATCAGCTTTATTTTGTACATGTTAAGCTTTAGGTAGCCTTGGGTCATCCTGGAGAGTAAAGCAGAGATACCAAACAGGATAAACGAGAGGGAGCAGGATAGGGGATGAGGAGAAAATTTGGTTGTTGTCTGAATAGAGGCAACATTTAATGCTGAAGGAGTATAGGCCCTCATTCCAAGTTGTTCGCTCGCTAGCTGCTTTTAGCAGCATTGCACACGCTAAACCGCCGCCCTCTGGGAGTGTATCTTAGCTTAGCAGAATTGCGAACGAAAGATTAGCAGAATTGCGAATAGAAATTTCTTAGCAGTTTCTGAGTAGCTCCAGACTTACTCCTACACTGCGATCAGTTCAGTCAGTTTCGTTCCTGGTTTGACGTCACAAACACGCCCAGCGTTCGGCCAGACACTCCCGCATTTTTCCCAGAAACGTCAGCGTTTTTCCGCACACTCCCATAAAACGGCCAGTTTCCGCCCAGAAACACCCACTTCCTGTCAATCACACTACGATCACCAGAACAATGAAAAATCTTCATTAGGCCGTGAGTAAGATACCAAACTTTTGTGCTAATTTACTTGACGCAGGCACACTCCTAACATTGCGCATGCGCAGTTTGCGGCTAATCGCTCCGTAGCGAAAAAAACTAACGAGCGTACAACTCGGAATGACCCCCCTAGTACAGTAGCTAACCAAGAAAATAAATATAAAGAGAGAACAGAACCTAGAGGAGACCCAACAGATAGAGCATGTGGAGGAAAGATAAATAGGCAGCAAAAACTCTGAAAGAACATCAGAATGGTAGAATGGATGTGAACCAGAAGAGTACAGTGGTACAAGTACAAAGGGAGAAGAACATGATAAATAATAATATGAGCTACAGAGAGGTTTTGGAGGGTGAGTGAATCTTTCACTGAGCAATGAGTAGGTTGTTGGTCACTTTAGTAAAGGAAGTTATCTGCAGAGTATACTGTATACTGTAGAGTATGGTAGTCTGATGTCAGAGAGCCAAGAGAATTAAGGCCCATATAGACGGGCTGATGTGGGAGAGATGTGTGCTGAGCGAACCGCTCAGCACACATATCTCCTGCTGCTCAGCACAGCGCGATGTGTGCTGAGCGTGTGGGGGGAGACTGGGGGGGGGGGGCGCTCATTTCACCCAGCGGGTGAAGTGAGCGACCCGCTAGATTGGCCTGCATGCAGACCAATCTAGCACCAGCGATAGCAATGCGCGGGGCTGCACATGGCTGTCGCTATAGGGGGTACGCACGGAGCGATCATGCTTAAATTCTAAGCAATCTAGTAAGATTGCTTAGAATATCGCTCCATGACTACCCCCCTTTAGTGGAGAGGAAATGGATCAAGATGTTGTAGACAAAGCTGATCAAGTAGTTTAGAAGAAAGGGAGCAGCATTCAGGCAGGCTTTGAGAAGAATAAAGCGGAGGATGTGTGAGAGAACAGGACTGAAGGGACAGGTTTTGCAGAAATAGGAAGTGAGGAGTGAGAGCATTTTTAAGCTTGTAACAGGATAGAAATAACAGAGTGAAGGGATCAGTTGGTGGGGATGAATCTGCAGAGAGGAGATTTCTTGATCTTGCCTTTGAAGAAGTCATGGGCAATGAGGAGTGGAGAGTAATGGGTGTGGACAGAGATACAAGAGGCATGGAGATAATGGAGGTTTCTTGGGTGGATAATAAGGCTTTACAATATGTTTATTTAGTAAGAGGGAGGGCCTTACAGTTGTAAGACAGGATGAATGTGAGGTTGAGAAAGTTGGGTTTGGAGCAAGAGTCTCCATTGACACAGGTAAAAGTGTCATGCAGTCAGGGGCATTTTAAGAGAGGAGGGGGCCTGTGTGCAGATTCCTGGTGGGACCCCTCCTCTCCATGGCACCGTAGACTCCGGCACTGCTCGCACTGCAATGGTTGCCCAGCCCTCCTAGCTGCACCAAGCCATCCCCCAGGGCCGCTTCCCACTGCCAGCCGCCACCCCCTCCTCCTGGCCACTTCCAACTGCTCCCCCGGCCACTTCCCGCTGCCCACCATACCCCCCCCCCACACTATTCACTCCTGCTTAGCTTCATGCTGGGTGGAAGTATAAGAGCATGGAGCCAGGGTACCTACTGGACATGCACCGGATGGTGAGTGATGGCTACCTGGTGCAATGTGTATAAGGCGCTACCTAGTGCACTGTGTATAAGGAGCTACCTGATGCAATATGTATAAGGTGCTACCTGGTGCAATGTGTATAATGGACTACCTGGTGCAAAGTTTATAAGAGGCTACCTGGGTCAGTGTGTATAATGAGCTACAGTACATGGCGCAGTGTGTATAAAAGGCAACTTGGCACAGTGCGTAAAAAAAGGGCTCCCATGCGCAGTGTGGAAGGGGCTACTTGGCGCAGTGTGTAAAGTAAGCTGACTGGTGCAATGTGTATAAGGAGCTACCTGGTGCAATGTGTATAAGGGGCTAACTGGTGCAGTGTGTATAAGGAGCTACATGGTGCAGTATGTACAATGGGCTATCTGGTGCAATGTGTATAAGGGGCTACCTGGGGCAGTGTGTATAATTGGCTACAGTACCTGGCACAGTGTGTATAAGGGGCTACAGTACCTGGCACAGTGTGTATAAGGGGCTAGTTAGCACAGTGTGTAAACGGGGTACCTGGTACAATGTGTATAAGGGGCTACCTGTTGCAATGTGTATAAGGATCTATCTTGCATAATGTGTATAATGGGCTACTTGGCACAATGTGTATAAGGGGCTACCTGGTGCAATGTGTATAATGGGCTACCCGGTGCAATGTGTATAAGGGGCTACCTGGTGAAATGTTTGTTAGGGGCTCTACCTGGTGCAATGTGTATAAGATGCTCTACATGGCACAATGTGTATAAGAGGCTTTACCTGACCTAACATGTATAAGGGGCTCTACCTGGCACAACATGTAAAAGGGGCTCTACCTGGATCAACATGTATAAGAGGCTCTACCTGGTGCAATGTGTGTAAGGGGATCTGCCAAGTGCAATGTATATAAGGGGCTCTGTCTATAGCGTGTATAGAAAGGGGATCTACCTGGCGTAATGTGAATAAACTGGGCTCTACCTGGTGTTACATGCATAAAAGGGTCTCTTCCTGGTGTAATGTGTTTATGGGGCTCTACCTGGCACAATATGTATAAGGGGCTCATCCTGGCATGTATAAGGGGTACTACTGTGTGGTATAATGTGAATGAAGGACACTACTATGTGGTGTAATGTGAACTGGTACTATTATGTGGCCACGCCCCTTCCCTGTGAAGACCTGCCCCTATATATTTGGTGTGCGCCCAGGGCTGGTTCTAGACCTTGTGGCGCTCATGGCAAAAGTTTCCTGTGGTGCCCCCCTCAGGTAAAAGAGAGTTGGTGCACGCCAAAGGCGCACGCCCCAAAAATAGGGAAAGAGCATGGCTACAGTTATCCTCCTTTACTTGTGCCCCCCAGTAGTTGTGCCCCCTGTAGCTGTGCCCCCTGTAGCTGTGCCCTCTGTAGCTGTGCCCCTAGCAGCTGTGCCCCCTGTAGCTGTGCACCCTGTAGCTGTGGCCCCTGTATCAGTGCCCCCTAGCTGTGCCCCCAGTAGATTTTCCCCCAGTAGCTGTGCCCCCAGCAGCTATGCACCCTGTAGTTGTGCCCCAAGTAGATTATCCCCCAGTAGCTGTGCCCCTTGTAGCTGTGCCCCCAGTAGCAGTGCCCCCTGTAGCAGTGCCCCCTAGCTGTGCCCCCAGTAGATTTGCCCCCAGTAGCTTTGCCACCTGTAGCAGTGGCCCCAGTAGTTGTTACCCCTGTAGTTGTGCCCCCTGTAGCTGTGTCCCCAATAGCTGTGCCCTCAGTAGCTGTGCCCCTTGTAACTGTGCCCCCAGTTGATTTGCTCCCAGTAGCTGTGTGCCCTGTAGCTGTGCCCCTGGTAGCAGTGCCCTCTGTAGTAATGCCCACAGTAGTTGTGACCCCTGTAGTAGCGCCGCTTGTAAACACAAAAAAAAACAACAAAAAAACAATACTTACGAGCCCTGCTCCTGCTTCCGGACCGCTGCTGTGCAATCCTCCGTCTCCGGACGCCGACTCCTCTCTATGGGAGAGACGTCATGACGCCTCTCCCATAGCAGCACTGCACAAACACTAGAGGTCAATTATGACCTCTAGTGTCTGTCACTGGAGTCGGCTGCAGTGGGCATTCAAACAGCTGGGGAGAGCGGTGATCAGGAGTAGCGGCTCTTCCCACGGCGGCGGCGGTGCCCCGAGCGAAAAACCTGCTTACCCGTGGCAATAGCCGCTACTGTGTGCACCTTAGACACGCACTGTCTCTATTTTGCAGGGGAGGTGCCAAAGGAAACATTCACCATGGGCGCTACAAGGTCTAGAACTGGCCCTGGTGGGCACATACTGTTTTGCCTTGTAAATGCTTGCCACTTTAAAAATACGGCCATTCCCAGACCTCCAGGAACCTTGACCCTATTATATTTACATACACACACGAGAAAAAGAAGACTCTATTATGGGGGCACTCAAAATGAATTACTTCAAATCCAAACTGGACCAGACAGCTAAAATAGGGTATATTATAATTTAACCTTTATTGATACCATTAAAATGGGCACAGGTGTTAGACTAGGACATACGGGTGGTATTCATGTGACCGGCGGTCAAGGGGGTACAAGACAAAATAGATTTAAATATTGGGTATACCAAAATGAGTGGAAAGATCATATTCCAATCGCAATGAAAAGGGATAAGGCCGAACCTGCAGTGAGAGTAGTGGATGAGCCTATAAGCTGCAAGGCAATTGTCTCTGGAAATGTTGGTACCAAGGGCTCCATACTGCTGAGAATTTATCTACCAAATCGTGGAGTAGGGCAGTAATATATTCCATCGAGGCTGCAAAACAAATTTTATTAATTACCGCTTGTAGGGATGGGGCAGCTGGTTGTTTCCAGTTAGCTGCTATCAATAATTTGGCAGAACTGAATATATGAATACATAATATACTCCCTGGTCTGGAAATCCATTCTAGTGGCTTGCAAAGCAACGCATGAAGTGGACTTTTAGGGATGGAGGAATCAAAAATTTTACCCATAAGGGAGAAAATATCATTCCAATAAGGGCCAATCCTTGGGCAATCCCACCACATATGTAAGAATGAACCCTTGGAACCACAATGTCTCCAACAAAGATCTGAACTTAAGGTAAAGATACTATGTATCCGTACAGGAACCATATACCACCTCAAGTAAACCTTAAAGGCATTTTCCTTAATATTCAAATTTATAGAGGCCTTGGCAACCAACTCTCTAATTTCTGACCAATCCTCCCCCTCCAAAGTTATACCCAAATCACATACCAAAGCCAGTTCGAATGGCTCTTTGGAGGGGGGGGGGGGGGGGAGGGGCGGCCAGTACAGAATTGATATAACACCTCTACGGTCAGGGGTGTAAAAACACAATTGTTCAAAGGGAGTTGGAGGTCTTAGTTTGCCAGGCTTACTTAAGGAATGCACAAAGCTGGTAATCTGCAGATAGTCAAAGTGTCTAGCTTGCTGTACGCCATATTTCTCACAAAAGGCTGGAAAATTTTGAGGGTGAAAATTCTCCTGAGATGTGTAAAAGCCTTGCTATTCCCACGGAAACCCATGGATGCATATAGGAAGCCATACAACCCAAGGGGAAGTTGGGGTGGCACCAAAAAGGTGTCAAAGGAGAGGGGTAGGGTGCCTTCTTGAATTTCCTATTCAGGCTATCCCAGGTTTTTAGCGCAGATTGAACACAAGGGGTGGTAATGACTGAGGCTGGTCTTATATGTGGAGGTAACCATGGAAGAGAGCTAACCAGGTGATAATTAATCAAATTGTTTTCCAGAGATACCCACTTCTTGCACCCCTCTGGAGTATACCAAGCCACGATGTGACTCAGTTGTATAGCTTGGAAGTACCGCTCGTATATAGGTAGGCCTAAGCCACCATCAATCGAGGATTTAGTGAGACATGTCCTACTGTGTCTAGGTGTTTTGTTAAACTACAGGACTGTATGGAACGAAAATATGAAGAAGGAACAACTATAGGAATGGTTTGAAATAGATAAAGCAACCATGGAAGAATATTCATTTTAACTGAATTGCATAAGGGGGTCCATTTAGCTATATCCTGTTTAATATTGTGCAAGAGAGGGGTGTAATTGGCATTAAACAGCTGGTCATAATGTTTCGTGATTTGGATTCCAAGATATTTAATGGATTTAGGCCCCCAGACATAATCAAAATTCAGCTCCAATAGCTTCAACGCGGTGTGGGGAAGGTGAAAAGCCAACGCCTCAGACTTAGTACTATTCACCTTATGTCCCGATAGAGTGCCGTATATGGATAGTTCAGCTTTTAAGTTAGGGAGAGATGTCAATGGAGACAATAAGGAAAGTAGGCCACGTCTGCAAAGAGTGAAATTTTATAGTGGGAACCCTGAACTGATATCCCTTTAATATCAGGGTTCTGCTTAATATGAGCCACGAGGGGTTCTATACTCAGGGCATATAACAAAGGGGACAGGGGGCAACCCTGTCTGGTACCATTACCCAAGCTGAAAGAAGGGGATGAGAGCCCATTAGTGAAAACTATTGCTGAAGGGTTATGAAACAGTGCTTGCAATGCAGACATAAAGCCGCCGCAAAAGCCATAAGATCTCAATGTTTGGAACAGAAAAGGCCACGAAAGGCGGTCAAAGGCCTTTTCATCATCTAAAAATAATAGAACTGCAGGAGTTCTATGTTTATTGATGTATGAAATTAAATTGGTCGTACGCATAGTGTTGTCAAGGGCCTGTCTTGAAGGGACAAATCCCACTTGATCTGCATCGATAAGTTGTGTCATGTATAAATTGAGCCTGATAGACAATATTTTCGCAAGTAGCTTTATGTCCGCATTGATAAGTGAAATAGGCCGGTAGCTCATGCAAAGTGTGGGATCTTTGCCTGATTTAGGGAGCACAATGATCACTGATTTTAAGGAGTCTGCATGAAACCGTTCACCTCTTATTACTTTGTTAAAAACAGTAACCAAGTGGGGAGCCAGTAAACCGGAAAAAGACGTGTAGTAGGACATAGGGAAACCGTCAGGGCCAGGTGCCTTAGATTGTTTTTGAGTCTTTAGGGTGGAAAGAAATTCCTCTAGTGATATAGGGAAGTTGAGAGCACATATGGCGGAGTCTGAAAGTGTAGTAAGGTTACTAGTATCCAAGTATTTCTGAGCAATACCTGAAGGCTTATTGGGTCCTGAAACTGGGTCTGAAAGGTTATAAAGAGATTTATAGTAAGCATAAAATGATTTATTGAAAGATCCCGGGTCTAAGGACATTTAGATTGTTTCTAAGTGCTAGGATAGTTTGAGAGGCTCTTTTTGCTCTAAGTTTTCCTGCTAAAAGGGAGTCAGTTTTATTACTTTTCTCGTAGAATTTTTGGTTAAGGTACCTAAGGGATTTTTCCGTATGTTCGGTTAGAAGGGACTCAAGTTCTACCCTAACACTTTGGATCTGGCGTAAAACACGGGAAGAGTGGTATCATTGATGCGTACATTCTAGTTGAGTCAATTGAGACATAAGAGAGGTGAGCCTCTCGTTCTGTTGCATTTTCCTATAGGATGCATATTTAATTATCGCGCCCCGAAGGACTGCCTTAAGGGATTCCAAAATGAATGGGAGGGAAACATCGTCTGTAACATTCATATCAAAGTAGTCCTGTAATTTGATTTAATATAGTCCTTGAAATGTGGGATGCGGAGGAGGAGTTTGGTCAACCTCCAAGAATGGCGGCCCTTATGGGAATCCAAAGGATCGATAGAAGCCAAGACAATTAAATGGTCTGACCAAGCATTAGAAATAATGTCCACTTTTAGTAGTGTATGGAGCAAGCCACTGCATCCAAGAATCATATTGAATCTTGTGTATGTACCATGGGGGTTTGAGAAGAAGGTGTAATCTCTGGAGGATGGGTAGTATGCCCCCCATGTGTCGAACAGACCAGCCTCGGCCATGTGTCTCTTTAGGTTACCCGGGGGCTACGCTGGGAATGAGGGCGAGTGTGGCCACTTTTATCCAAATCTGATGATATAATGAAATTGAAAACTCCACCTACCAAAAGGACTCCTGCGAATGGATTTCCGAGAAAAGTTTCTGAAAGAAGCTACTTTGGCCCACATTAGGAGCATATAAATTCACCAGGGTCATAACTTGGGAGCCCAATTGACATACCAGTATAAGGTAACACCCTTCATTATCTGAGTTGGTAGAAAGGATTTGAATCGGGACTGTGGTGTGCAACAGGATAGCTACTCCATTCTTTGAGAGTGAGAGGAATACACTACGGTAGGGAAGTGTCTAGATTCCAATGAGGGGTGGGAGTGTTTTTTAAGTGTGTTTCCTGAAGAAACACAATATCCCCGTGATGGGTATTAAGCATTCTAAATAAAAGGAAGCATTTGTGGGGGATGTTTAATCTAGAGATGAGCGGGTTCGGTTTCTTTGAATCCGAACCCGCACGAACTTCACTTTTTTTTTCACGGGTCCGAGCGACTCGGATCTTCCCGCCTTGCTCGGTTAACCCGAGCGCGCCCGAACGTCATCATGACGCTGTCGGATTCTCGCGAGACTCGGATTCTATATAAGGAGCCGCGCGTCGCCGCCATTTTCACACGTGCATTGAGATTGATAGGGAGAGGACGTGGCTGGCGTCCTCTCCATTAGAATAGATTAGAAGAGAGAGAGAGAGAGAGATTGTGCAGACAGAGTTTACCACAGTGACCAGTGCAGTTGTTGTTAAGTTAACTTTTATTTAATATATCCGTTCTCTGCTATATCCGTTCTCTGCCTGAAAAAAACGATACACAGCAGTCACACAGTGTGACTCAGTCTGTGTGCACTCAGCTCAGCCCAGTGTGCTGCACATCAATGTATAAAAGCTTATAATAATTGTGGGGGAGACTGGGGAGCACTGCAGGTTGTTATAGCAGGAGCCAGGAGTACATAATATTATATTAATTTAAAATTAAACAGTGCACACTTTTGCTGCAGGAGTGCCACTGCCAGTGTGACTAGTGGTGACCAGTGCCTGACCACCAGTATAGTAGTATATTGTTGTATACTATCTCTTTATCAACCAGTCTATATTAGCAGCAGACACAGTACAGTGCGGTAGTTCACGGCTGTGGCTACCTCTGTGTCGGCAGTCGGCACTCGGCAGGCAGTCCGTCCATCCATAATTGTATAATTATAAACCACCTAACCGTGGTATTTTTTTTTCTTTCTTTATACCGTCGTCATAGTCATACTAGTTGTTACGAGTATACTACTATCTCTTTATCAACCAGTGTACAGTGCGGTAGTTCACGGCTGTGGCTACCTCTGTGTCGGCAGTCGGCAGGCAGTCCGTCCATCCATAATTGTATTATTATAATATATACCACCTAACCGTGGTTTTTTTTTCATTCTTTATACCGTCATAGTGTCATACTAGTTGTTACGAGTATACTACTATCTCTTTATCAACCAGTGTACAGTGCGGTAGTTCACGGCTGTGGCTACCTCTGTGTCGGCAGTCGGCAGGCAGTCCGTCCATCCATAATTGTATTATAATATATACCACCTAACCGTGGTTTTTTTTTCATTCTTTATACCGTCATAGTGTCATACTAGTTGTTACGAGTATACTACTATCTCTTTATCAACCAGTGTACAGTGCGGTAGTTCACGGCTGTGGCTACCTCTGTGTCGGCAGTCGGCAGGCAGTCCGTCCATCCATAATTGTATTATAATATATACCACCTAACCGTGGTTTTTTTTTCATTCTTTATACCGTCATAGTCAGTCATACTAGTTGTTACGAGTATACTACTATCTCTTTATCAACCAGTGTACAGTGCGGTAGTTCACGGCTGTGGCTACCTCTGTGTCGGCACTCGGCAGGCAGTCCGTCCATCCATAATTGTATTATAATATATACCACCTAACCGTGGTTTTTTTTTCATTCTTTATACCGTCATAGTGTCATACTAGTTGTTACGAGTATACTACTATCTCTTTATCAACCAGTGTACAGTGCGGTAGTTCACGGCTGTGGCTACCTCTGTGTCGGCAGTCGGCAGGCAGTCCGTCCATCCATAATTGTATTATAATATATACCACCTAACCGTGGTTTTTTTTTCATTCTTTATACCGTCATAGTGTCATACTAGTTGTTCCGAGTATACTACTATCTCTTTATCAACCAGTGTACAGTGCGGTAGTTCACGGCTGTGGCTACCTCTGTGTCGGCAGTCGGCAGGCAGTCCGTCCATCCATAATTGTATTATAATATATACCACCTAACCGTGGTTTTTTTTTCATTCTTTATACCGTCATAGTCAGTCATACTAGTTGTTACGAGTATACTACTATCTCTTTATCAACCAGTGTACAGTGCGGTAGTTCACGGCTGTGGCTACCTCTGTGTCGGAACTCGGCAGGCAGTCCGTCCATCCATAATTGTATTACAATATATACCACCTAACCGTGGTTTTTTTTTCATTCTTTATACCGTCATAGTCAGTCATACTAGTTGTTACGAGTATACTACTATCTCTTTATCAACCAGTGTACAGTGCGGTAGTTCACGGCTGTGGCTACCTCTGTGTCGGAACTCGGCAGGCAGTCCGTCCATCCATAATTGTATTACAATATATACCACCTAACCGTGGTTTTTTTTTCATTCTTTATACCGTCATAGTCAGTCATACTAGTTGTTACGAGTATACTACTATCTCTTTATCAACCAGTGTACAGTGCGGTAGTTCACGGCTGTGGCTACCTCTGTGTCGGAACTCGGCAGGCAGTCCGTCCATCCATAATTGTATTATTATAATATATACCACCTAACCGTGGTTTTTTTTTCATTCTTTATACCGTCATAGTGTCATACTAGTTGTTACGAGTATACTACTATCTCTTTATCAACCAGTGTACAGTGCGGTAGTTCACGGCTGTGGCTACCTCTGTGTCGGCAGTCGGCAGGCAGTCCGTCCATCCATAATTGTATTATAATATATACCACCTAACCGTGGTTTTTTTTCCATTCTTTATACCGTCATAGTCAGTCATACTAGTTGTTACGAGTATACTACTATCTCTTTATCAACCAGTGTACAGTGCGGTAGTTCACGGCTGTGGCTACCTCTGTGTCGGCACTCGGCAGGCAGTCCGTCCATCCATAATTGTATTACAATATATACCACCTAACCGTGGTTTTTTTATACCGCCTAACCGTGGCAGTCCGTCCATAATTGTATACTAGTATCCAATCCATCCATCTCCATTGTTTACCTGAGGTGCCTTTTAGTTCTGCCTATAAAATATGGAGAACAAAAAAGTTGAGGTTCCAAAATTAGGGAAAGATCAAGATCCACTTCCACCTCGTGCTGAAGCTGCTGCCACTAGTCATGGCCGAGACGATGAAATGCCAGCAACGTCGTCTGCCAAGGCCGATGCCCAATGTCATAGTACAGAGCATGTCAAATCCAAAACACCAAATATCAGAAAAAAAAGGACTCCAAAACCTAAAATAAAATTGTCGGAGGAGAAGCGTAAACTTGCCAATATGCCATTTACCACACGGAGTGGCAAGGAACGGCTGAGGCCCTGGCCTATGTTCATGGCTAGTGGTTCAGCTTCACATGAGGATGGAAGCACTCAGCCTCTCGCTAGAAAACTGAAAAGACTCAAGCTGGCAAAAGCACCGCAAAGAACTGTGCATTCTTTGAAATCCCAAATCCACAAGGAGAGTCCAATTGTGTCGGTTGCGATGCCTGACCTTCCCAACACTGGACGTGAAGAGCATGCGCCTTCCACTATTTGCATGCCCCCTGCAAGTGCTGGAAGGAGCACCCGCAGTCCAGTTCCTGATAGTCAGATTGAAGATGTCAGTGTTGAAGTACACCAGGATGAGGAGGATATGGGTGTTGCTGGCGCTGGGGAGGAAATTGACCAGAAGGATTCTGATGGTGAGGTGGTTTGTTTAAGTCAGGCACCCGGGGAGACACCTGTTGTCCGTGGGAGGAATATGGCCGTTGACATGCCAGGTGAAAATACCAAAAAAATCAGCTCTTCGGTGTGGAGGTATTTCACCAGAAATGCGGACAACAGGTGTCAAGCCGTGTGTTCCCTTTGTCAAGCTGTAATAAGTAGGGGTAAGGACGTTAACCACCTCGGAACATCCTCCCTTATACGTCACCTGCAGCGCATTCATAATAAGTCAGTGACAAGTTCAAAAACTTTGGGTGACAGCGGAAGCAGTCCACTGACCAGTAAATCCCTTCCTCTTGTAACCAAGCTCACGCAAACCACCCCACCAACTCCCTCAGTGTCAATTTCCTCCTTCCCCAGGAATGCCAATAGTCCTGCAGGCCATGTCACTGGCAAGTCTGACGAGTCCTCTCCTGCCTGGGATTCCTCCGATGCATCCTTGCGTGTAACGCCTACTGCTGCTGGCGCTGCTGTTGTTGCCGCTGGGAGTCGATGGTCATCCCAGAGGGGAAGTCGTAAGCCCACTTGTACTACTTCCAGTAAGCAATTGACTGTTCAACAGTCCTTTGCGAGGAAGATGAAATATCACAGCAGTCATCCTACTGCAAAGCGGATAACTGAGGCCTTGACAACTATGTTGGTGTTAGACGTGCGTCCGGTATCCGCCGTTAGTTCACAGGGAACTAGACAATTTATTGAGGCAGTGTGCCCCCGTTACCAAATACCATCTAGGTTCCACTTCTCTAGGCAGGCGATACCGAGAATGTACACGGACGTCAGAAAAAGACTCACCAGTGTCCTAAAAAATGCAGTTGTACCCAATGTCCACTTAACCACGGACATGTGGACAAGTGGAGCAGGGCAGGGTCAGGACTATATGACTGTGACAGCCCACTGGGTAGATGTATGGACTCCCGCCGCAAGAACAGCAGCGGCGGCACCAGTAGCAGCATCTCGCAAACGCCAACTCTTTCCTAGGCAGGCTACGCTTTGTATCACCGCTTTCCAGAATACGCACACAGCTGAAAACCTCTTACGGCAACTGAGGAAGATCATCGCGGAATGGCTTACCCCAATTGGACTCTCCTGTGGATTTGTGGCATCGGACAACGCCAGCAATATTGTGTGTGCATTAAATATGGGCAAATTCCAGCACGTCCCATGTTTTGCACATACCTTGAATTTGGTGGTGCAGAATTTTTTAAAAAACGACAGGGGCGTGCAAGAGATGCTGTCGGTGGCCAGAAAAATTGCGGGACACTTTCGGCGTACAGGCACCACGTACAGAAGACTGGAGCACCACCAAAAACTACTGAACCTGCCCTGCCATCATCTGAAGCAAGAAGTGGTAACGAGGTGGAATTCAACCCTCTATATGCTTCAGAGGTTGGAGGAGCAGCAAAAGGCCATTCAAGCCTATACAATTGAGCACGATATAGGAGATGGAATGCACCTGTCTCAAGTGCAGTGGAGAATGATTTCAACGTTGTGCAAGGTTCTGATGCCCTTTGAACTTGCCACACGTGAAGTCAGTTCAGACACTGCCAGCCTGAGTCAGGTCATTCCCCTCATCAGGCTTTTGCAGAAGAAGCTGGAGGCATTGAAGAAGGAGCTAACACGGAGCGATTCCGCTAGGCATGTGGGACTTGTGGATGCAGCCCTTAATTCGCTTAACAAGGATTCACGGGTGGTCAATCTGTTGAAATCAGAGCACTACATTTTGGCCACCGTGCTCGATCCTAGATTTAAAGCCTACCTTGGATCTCTCTTTCCGGCAGACACAGGTCTGCTGGGGTTGAAAGACCTGCTGGTGACAAAATTGTCAAGTCAAGCGGAACGCGACCTGTCAACATCTCCTCCTTCACATTCTCCCGCAACTGGGGGTGCGAGGAAAAGGCTCAGAATTCCGAGCCCACCCGCTGGCGGTGATGCAGGGCAGTCTGGAGCGACTGCTGATGCTGACATCTGGTCCGGACTGAAGGACCTGACAACGATTACGGACATGTCGTCTACTGTCACTGCATATGATTCTCTCAACATTGATAGAATGGTGGAGGATTATATGAGTGACCGCATCCAAGTAGGCACGTCACACAGTCCGTACTTATACTGGCAGGAAAAAGAGGCAATTTGGAGGCCCTTGCACAAACTGGCTTTATTCTACCTAAGTTGCCCTCCCACAAGTGTGTACTCCGAAAGAGTGTTTAGTGCCGCCGCTCACCTTGTCAGCAATCGGCGTACGAGGTTACATCCAGAAAATGTGGAGAAGATGATGTTCATTAAAATGAATTATAATCAATTCCTCCGCGGAGACATTGACCAGCAGCAATTGCCTCCACAAAGTACACAGGGAGCTGAGATGGTGGATTCCAGTGGGGACGAATTGATAATCTGTGAGGAGGGGGATGTACACGGTGATATATCGGAGGGTGAAGATGAGGTGGACATCTTGCCTCTGTAGAGCCAGTTTGTGCAAGGAGAGATTAATTGCTTCTTTTTTGGGGGGGGGTCCAAACCAACCCGTCATATCAGTCACAGTCGTGTGGCAGACCCTGTCACTGAAATGATGGGTTGGTTAAAGTGTGCATGTCCTGTTTTGTTTATACAACATAAGGGTGGGTGGGAGGGCCCAAGGATAATTCCATCTTGCACCTCTTTTTTCTTTTCTTTTTCTTTGCATCATGTGCTGATTGGGGAGGGTTTTTTGGAAGGGACATCCTGCGTGACACTGCAGTGCCACTCCTAGATGGGCCCGGTGTTTGTGTCGGCCACTAGGGTCGCTAATCTTACTCACACAGCTACCTCATTGCGCCTCTTTTTTTCTTTGCGTCATGTGCTGTTTGGGGAGGGTTTTTTGGAAGGGACATCCTGCGTGACACTGCAGTGCCACTCCTAGATGGGCCCGGTGTTTGTGTCGGCCACTAGGGTCGCTAATCTTACTCACACAGTCAGCTACCTCATTGCGCCTCTTTTTTTCTTTGCGTCATGTGCTGTTTGGGGAGGGTTTTTTGGAAGGGCCATCCTGCGTGACACTGCAGTGCCACTCCTAGATGGGCCCGGTGTTTGTGTCGGCCACTAGGGTCGCTAATCTTACTCACACAGCTACCTCATTGCGCCTCTTTTTTTCTTTGCGTCATGTGCTGTTTGGGGAGGGTTTTTTGGAAGGGCCATCCTGCGTGACACTGCAGTGCCACTCCTAGATGGGCCCGGTGTTTGTGTCGGCCACTAGGGTCGCTTATCTTACTCACACAGCGACCTCGGTGCAAATTTTAGGACTAAAAATAATATTGTGAGGTGTGAGGTATTCAGAATAGACTGAAAATGAGTGTAAATTATGGTTTTTGAGGTTAATAATACTTTGGGTTCAAAATGACCCCCAAATTCTATGATTTAAGCTGTTTTTTAGTGTTTTTGGAAAAAAACACCCGAATCCAAAACACACCCGAATCCGACAAAAATAATTCGGTGAGGTTTTGCCAAAACGCGTTCGAACCCAAAACACGGCCGCGGAACCGAACCCAAAACCAAAACACAAAATCCGAAAAATTTCAGGCGCTCATCTCTAGTTTAATCCCTTGACATTCAGCGAGAGTATATTAAAGGGCATAATGACAACTAAGTAGGCTCACTCAACCACTCCTGTGCTACGTTCTGAAGGAAGAGGCCTAGAATTAAAAATTAAATGACAATAGCTGCTGTGGGGGAATTGAAATAGGGAGGGGTGGGAGTGTGAACTAAAGAATTCCTCTCCAGTGAGGGAAGTGTTCACATACATTGGGTCCTGACAGGGAGAAGGGAGGTAGGTGAGCTTAGAAATACAAGCAAACCTAGAGGACCCGGCCAATGGGAGTGCAGTAGTAAGTAATCAATTACCCCAAAAAAATGGAGAGAGCATAAATGGGAGAGGCAGCTCTCAATTTAATACCAACTATTAGGGGGGTGGTTTAGCGTGAGAAAGCTAGGAGCTATCCACCCGGAACTAAAAACTGTGAATAACTGTAATGGTGAACATAAATGAGAATAGCATAATCAGCTGCACAACATGTATAGAATAACATAATAACCATAATACAGGTGCAATAATGTAGTAAATCCGAACAAAGGAACAATGTGGAAAACTTGAAAACCATAGAAGGTCCCACTTCCTTGCATCATTATAAACAGGTGGACTGAAGAAAAACAACTGGAGGGTCGGAGGTCTAATATCATCTCCGGGGTAGTTTAGGCTACAGTCACCAAGATAACAAGATAAATATAGAGTCCAAAACCCACAGTCCAGGATTAACATAAAGAGGAAAAGAAAAAAAAAGTCAGAGGAATATGGGGTGGGACCTCCCGTTACCTGCTAGGTAATACACCTCAGGACCATGTTGGGCTCCCAGTGGTAGGACTGACCTCAGTTGAAGAAAGCTGAAGTCTATGAAGTAGGTCAGACCCTTCCTTAGGGTTGCTTACCGACATCGGGCGACTGTTAACATCCACTATCAGATGGAATGGAAATCCCCATTTATATTTGTAGCCATTATCACAGAGAATTTTGGTGGTTTCGCGTAACTACCTTTTCTTAAGAATGGTTGACGGAGCCAAATCTTGGAAGATTTGCAATTGGGTATCCTCAAAAATTATGTGAGGCAGTAATCTACTGGAGTTGGATATCTGGTCTTTTTCTTTAAAGGATAGAAATTTCAACACCACATTTCTAGGAGGGTACCCCTCTTTGGGTTTCTGTTGAAGGGCTCTATGCGCTCGTTCAATATGTAGTGGTTGATCCTTAAGGGCAGGAACCAGTTTCTGGAAAAGACATGTCAGATATGGTTCAAGGTCATGTGGTGCGACCGACTCAGGAAAAAATTCCAGTAGTCCCTTGGAGTTGGAGTCAACTTTAGATTCCAATGCGACAGTATGGTTAGAGAGAGAGGTCAAATCGTTACGTAAATCAGCAAATAATTTGCTGGAAGTTAGTAGTAAGAGTTCTGCTAAAATCCAACATCATCGCCTGGATATAATTTTTGGTAGCAAAAGTGTCACCAGATGGCATGTCTACTCCCAGGTAGTTTTCCGGAGAAGCCGGGGGAGAGTCAGAAGGATGGAGTGAAAAGGTGTTGAATCATTCCTTGTTGCGCATTTTTTTTCACCTTGGCATTATTTTTGGACATGGTGAAACGAGGACAGTGTGAGTGTAATAAACAAGCAAAGCCATAGAGGTTCCGGGTGAACAGCGGAGAGTGGCTCAAAACATATTCATCACAGTAAGTCACCTGTTGAAGGAGACTACTGTAGGAAGGGACACAGGGCACACTACGCTGCTCTTATGGGTCCACAAGCGAATCCCCACTGCAGCTGAAGCTCAATTAGAGGGAGGCAACCCAGGTCCTGATACCCGGGATCCAGGATCTGGCAGGAGTTCCCTGGATCAATATTACGCAGTCCAAAAGCAGGGTCACAGCAGCGAACGCCTGCACATACAGAGCCAGGAGAAAACTGCAAGAAAACTGCGACCCCACACCCCCTGTCCTTCCGCTTTTGAGTTTCTTTTTCCCCTCACCTTGAGGCGATGCAGGAGCCCTACATCGCTGCAGCCACATGAGGCTGGAGGGAATCTAAGAGGGTAGGTGGCTCTCCGAGACTGTGAGCTTGGCGGCTGTGGACGGGCTGGAAGGCAGCGATAAGGAGGGCTTGGAGTCTGAGTGCGGCCGGGAATAGCTGTCACCTCTGTGAAGACCGCGAGCAGTGGCAGTCTCAGTGCGTGCCCTGCAGGGGTCCGGATGCCCGGAGGGAAAACCCGCAGAGCACACCTGAGTGGCTCTCAGCTCCGCAGCACAGACCCAGAACCTACACTGACAGCCTGGAGATACTGTATGGTGAAAATAGACACGTTACAGCCTGAGCCGGATTAAGGGGGGGGGGGGTCCCGGGGATACGTACCCCGGGCCCACCTTTCTAAAAGGGGCCCCCTTCCACAGAACGGATCGCTTTTACCGATCCGCTCTGTGGTGCTGCTGCGCTCCCGGCTCCCCGCAGCGGCGCTGCATAGCAGAGAGTAGAGGACAGCTGAGCGATGGCTCAGCTGTCCAATAGCGGTTTAAGCAGCAGCCTGCGGCTCAGTCATTGGCTGGGCACGCAGGCTGCAGAGGGGAGGAAGGAAGAAGAACCCGAACCCTGGCAACATGTGGAGCCAGCCCAGCACAGGAAGCCTGGAGCCCTTATCGGAGACTAGAGGCAGAGAGGATCGAGCTCTCGAACTCCTCTGTCTCAGCAGACACTGACAGCAGCCTGAGCAAGTAAGGCTGACTATCTTTCATTGTTTTTTTCCCTGCTGCTGAAAATGAAAAAAAAAAAATGTAGGCTCTGGGTTATATATATATATATATATATATGTATGTGTGTGTGTGTGTATATATATATATATATATATATATATATATATATATATAGATTATATTATATATAATCTATCTATATATATATATATATATATATATATATATAATTAATTCAGGGACGTGCAGTCAGGGGAGACAGGGGAGGCAGAGCCTCACCTGTCAAACTGCAATGAAAACAGCTGATTTTTCCACTGATCTGTGTTATAATACATATCAGTGTAAACATCAGCTGCTTCCATTGCAGTATGAAATTGCTGCACTCACTGCTCGTTCATAGGGACAGCGGAGAAGCAGCAATAGCTCTGCCTCCCTCTGGTAACCAGAAACTGCTTGGTGCTAGGGGGCGGAGCTGGGGGCGGAGCCGCACGCCAGGCTGTAAATCTGCATTGAAAACAATGCCAGAAGAGGCAGCTCTGACATGCGTGGTTTGAGAGGGTCTCAAGGCACGCCCCTTCCCCCCATGATGCAATGCAACAGCTTCCTCCCCTGACTGGTGCTATTCGCAAGCACTCCCACTGGCTTGGGCTGGAGAGGTGTACAACTGTACTGCAGGAACGTGGCCAGGGTAAGATCTTCCTCTCCCTGCTGCCTGATCTCCACACTGATCCAGTGAACTGGGAAGGGGAGGAGGGGAGGGGGGTTTACTTAAAGCATCTCTCTCTTATCTCCCCCAGCAGCGGAGGCTTCAGTGCCTGAGATCAGGTTGTTATCTCTGCTAACAGCACATGATCTCAGGATTTTTTTTATGTGTAAAAAATGGGTCTCTGCCACAATGTGGAAAAAAGGGGACTGTCTGCCGTAATGTGTAGTAAGGGGACGCTGTCTGCCGCAATGTGTACTAAGGGGACGCTGTCTGCCATTATGTGTAAAAAAAGGGGACTCTGCCGCAATGTGTAAAAATGGGGACGCTGTCTGCCGTAATGTGCATAAAGGGGACGCTGTCTGCCGTAATGTGTAAAAGGTTGACACTGTCTGCCGTAATGTGTAAAAAGGGGATGCTGTCTGCCGTAATGTGTAAAAAGGTGGACTGTCTGCCGTAATGTGTAAAAGGGGCTTTGCCTGGTGTAGTGGCACTACTTTAAGGTGTAATTTGAATAATGGAGACTACTGTGCACCGTAATATGAATTAGTTTTATTTTGTGCAAGAATAGAGATTTTTACACTGCGCTCACACCCGGTTTCTAATTGTGCATATATATGCACTAGCGCAATAAATGGTGAAATGTTTGAATACGTTTCAAAATGATATTTATTTAAATACAATAACTGATAGTCCAGAAATCGTATATATGCGTGAATGAGCTCTGTTTGGCTATAATAAGCCTTATGCTAGTTGTGCAGGAGCACGCTTGCTTCTAGATATATTGAAATGAAGTCCATAAGCAAAATGATAAGTGGATTAGGAAAAAATGAAAAAGGTGGAAAAGTCTATTTGTTAAACTACAGGCCGCGGCGTCCCGCTGGTCTGTATGAATTGAGTGCACTTGTTTAAAATGACATGCCGTCACTGATGCTCAAGCAGTAGTGGAGATTGCGTGAGAAAGAAAGGGACTCCGGACTGGTCTACCCTCCCCCTGCTTCTGCCGCCGTCGCTGTGACTGTGTTCGGTCACAGGTCGGAGGCTGGTCAGCCTGGGTTAGGTGCCTGTCTTGGGGGGGGAGATGCACGCACTGCTACCGCTCTCAGAGCGGTTCGTTGCTGCACTCCCTCCGCCTACAGAGACTCACCTTAGTTCTCCTTCTCCGCTGCTGGCTGTGTCAGTGGCAGGCTGTCTCCTTGATGTTTCTCCGTCGTCCGTGACCTGCAGACACTTCCTGGTCTTCAGTCACGTGACCGGGTTCAGTCTCTTGTTCCGCTCCTTCTACTTGATCGTGCCGCTGTTATAGGCAACTGTGTGTAGCTCCAGGGCCAGGGGTGCAGAGCCCGGGCCGGTGGGTCTAGTGGGCGCAGCTCAGGTCCCGGGCCGGTGAGTATAGAGTGTGCAGCTCAGGTCCCGGACCCGTCGGTACAGGGGGTGCAGCACAACGCCGGGCTGGTCGGTACAGGGGGTGCAGCACAGCGCCGGGCTGGTCGGTACAGGGGGCCAGGAAGCCTTATCCCAATACTGCTGCTGCTCTGTATTCAGCCTGCCCGCCGTGCCAAACCGGCCTTGCCCGTACCCACCTGACCCGGTGCTGCCCGCCTGACTCTTAGATCTCTGTGCTGCTCTACGCCACCTGTGACCACTGGAACTAGTGCTGCTCTGCGGTGTGTACACCAGCCCGGCGTTGTGCTGCACCCCCTGTACCGACCAGCCCGGCCATGAATGGAATTGATGTTGGGGCTTGATAATAATGGGAATTCTAAAGGTTAGCATTATAAAGGAATAAATTATATATATTTTGTCAAGTGTGGTTTTTGTATGATACTGAAGTAGTAGTAGTTCATTGTTTTTGAGGAGGGATTAATTATTGATGAAGGCATAATTTTGGAAGGTGATTAAAAATAAGCTGTATTATATGGCAACCACAAATGCTCTCTGTATTTATGGCAGGAACTCATGCTCTCTGTATTATATTGCAGTCAATGATGTTCTGTGTAGTGTATGGTGATCACTTATGCACTTTGTATTATGTGAGTCATTGTGATGCTTTCTGTATTATATGGCACTTAATACAGTGGTGTAATTTATGTTTGGTTGACCCAGGTGAAAAATATATACTTTGTGTCCCCCATCTCTGGCCCACCACAAGTTCACAATATGCCACTCAGCAGTGGGTGATGGGAAGTGAGAGAAGGTGACAAGCAGTGGATGACATGGACAGGGTAACAGGGAGAGAATAACAGGTGACAAAGGATGATGGCTCGAAGGTGACATTTAGTGGCAGAGGGTGATGAGGAGAGGGTGACATAGAGAGGATGACAAGGTGAAGGTGAAAAGGAGAGACAGATGGGGAAAGGTAGAGGGTGGCAGAGAGATTCAGATGGTGATGTGGAGAGGCACAGGGTAACAGGGAGAGGTTGACAATTGAACAGGGAGAAGCAGGGAGAGGGTGATAGGCAGAGGGTAACAGGAAGGGTGACAAGCAGTGGGTGACAGGGAGAAACAATGGGTGACAATGAGAGGGTGATTGAGAGTTGGTAAAAGGGATAGGCAGTGGTTGACAGCAAGAGGGTGATAGAGAGAGGGTGACAAAGTGGTTGAAAGGAAGAGGCAGTGTGTGACATGGAGAGGGTGTCAGGGTGTAAGTGATAAGCAGAGAGAGATAGGGAGAGGCAGAGAGTGACTAAGTGACAGGGAGAGGGTAACAGGGAGAAAGTGACAGAGAGTGGGAGAGTGTAACAATGTGAGGGGGAGGATGACAAGCAGTGGTTGACAGGGAGAGGCAGAGGGTGATGGAGAGTGGGTGAAAGGGAGAGGCAGTGGGTGACAGGTGAAATGGAGAGGCAGTGGGTGACAGGGAGAGGATGACAGGGAGTTGAAGTGGGTTACAAGGAGACAAGGATAGGAATAGGGTATTGAGGAGAGGGTGACAACCAGAGGGTGAAATGGAGACGGGGAGAAGCATTGGGTGACAGGGTGATAGGCAAAGGGTGACAGGGAGAGATAGAGGGTGATGTAAAGAGGGTGACAGAGAGTGGGTGACAGGGAGAGGCAGTGGGTGATATGTAGAGGTGTCAGGGAGTAGGTGATAAGCAGAGGGTGACAGGGAGAGACAAAAGGTGACTAGGTGACAGGGAGATGGTAACAAGGAGAGAGTGATGGAGAGTGGGAGGAGGTGATGGGTGAGGAAGATGATGACAGGGATAGGATGACAAGCAGAAGCTGACAGGAAGAGGGTAACAGGGAGGGGAAGAGCGGCAGATGATCAAGCCTTGAAAATTCATAAAGTGGAGAGAGATAAATTGCCAACCAGCTTTTTTGCAAACGCAACCTGTAACATGGCAGGTAGGAGCTGATTGGCGGTTATTTGATCTCTCTCCATGTTATCACTCTCCAAGACTTAGTACATTTCCCTCAGAGGATGATGGAGACTGTGTGAAGGGAGAGGAGGCGGGTGAAGGGGAAAGGGTGACAGCGAGAGGCAGAGGGTGATGGGAAGAGGCAGTTGTTGATGGGGAGGGGGTGCCAAGCAGAGGGTGACAGGGAGAGGCAGAGGGTGATAGGGAGAGACAGTGGGTGAGCAAAGAGGGTGACAAGCAGAGGGTGACAGGGAGTAGCAGTGGGAAACAAGGAGACAGGGAGAGGCAGAGGGTGTTAAGTAAAAGGGTAACGGGGTGAGGGAGAGGGTGAGGGGAAAGGATGACAAGCTATGGTTGACAGGGAGAGGCAGAGGGTGATGGATACTGGGTTAATGGAAGAGGCAGTTCGTGATGGAGAGATGGTGACAGGGAGAGTCAGAGTGTGATGGGGAGATGGTGACAAACAGAGGGTGACAGGGAGAGGCTGACAAGCAGATGGTGACAGGGAGAGGCAGAGGATGATGCGGAGAGTGTGACAAACAGATGATTACAGGGAGAGGCTGACAAGCAGAGGGTGACAGGGAGAGGCAGAGGGCAATGGAAGAGGATCACAAGAAAAGGGTGACAGGGAGCAGAAGAAGGTAACAAGGAGACAGTGAGAGGCAGAGAATGATGGGGAGGTGGTGATGGGAAGATGGTGTCAAGTAGAGTGTGACAGCGAGAAACAGAATTTGCATGATTTTGCATTTTTTGGCATTAAACTGTAATTGCAGTGGGTGACATGGAGAGGGTAACAGGAAGAGGCAGAGGGTGATGGTGAGTGGGTGAAAGGAGAGGCAGTGGGTGATGGGTAGAGACAGAGGGTGATGGAGAGTGGGTGACAGGGAGAGGCAGTGGGTGATGGGAGAGGATGACATTGGAAGACAGAGTTTTTATGGAGAGTGGGTGATGGAGAAAGGCAGTAGGTGATGGGGAGAGGATTATAGGGAGAGGTATTGACTGACAGGCAGAGTAGTGGGAAAGGGAGAGAGAAGGAGAGAAAGAGAATGCTGTTAGAGAAGAACTGGCATTTTTCCCAGTCCACAATCTTGTGCATGCAGAGACCCAGGTGACTATCTTCCATGACACAATAGCTGAAAAAGCTTGGTACCAATGAGTGATGGAGGAGACCCAGATCTTCATGTCTGATAGTAGCATGACCTAGGGACAGGTAAGCTCATCTGGTTTTCTCGCAGGGACCAGTCACTAGATTGTGACATCGGACTCTGGCAACAGTAATGTTAGAGAAGTAGATGGTAAGAATAGGAGAGGAGAGGGGGTGGGAGGAAAGAGGAAGGCCAGTTGTTCCACATCTGCTTGGATGTCCCCTCATGCATCTACCCCCTAACCAGCACATGTGACATTTGGATGTCAGGAAGCCAGATCAACAGTTTGAACTCCTTGTTGTGTTCATCACCAGTGCCATGAAGGGGTGTAATTGGTCTACAACACATTTTGGATAGGTGGTACATGTTAAAGTAATATCTACATGAATGCAAGGACCCAAGGTTTCACAGCAGAACTTTACCCAGAGCATGGCACTGCCTCTGCCGGCTTGCCTTTTTCCCATCATGCATTTGCAATGGGTGTTCATAGAGTCCAGACTGGACTGGTGCCAACCTGAAGTGAGGCCCCTGAGTTAAAAAGTTAAGCACCACCACTGGTAGACATATATGGCTTGATTGAATACAAGCAATAACAATTGAAAGTCTTAAATGTATATAGAGTAGAGATGTGCGGCTGGCACTTTTTGTGTTTTGGTTCTAATTCCACTTTCGTGTTTTGGTTTTGGCTTGGTTTTGCCCAAACCACCCTTTCGTGTTTTAGTTTTGGATCTGGATGATTTTTGAAAAAAACATAAAAACAGCTAAAATCACAGAATTTGGGGGTAATTTACTCCTACGTTATTATTAACCTCAATAACATTAATTTCCACTCATTTCCAGTCTATTCTGAACACCTCACAATATTATTTTTAGGCCAAAAGGTTGCACCGAGGTGGCTGTATGACTATGCTAAGCAACAGAAGTGGGCGGCACAAACACCTGGCCCATCTAGGAGTGGCACTGCAGTTGCAGACAGGATCGCAGATTTAAAAAATAGGCCCCAAACAGCACATCATGCAAAGAAGAAAAAGAGGTGCAATGAGGTAGATGGATGACTAAGCTAAGCGACACAAGTGTGCGGCACAAACACCTGGCCCATCTGGGAGTGGCACTGCAGTTACAGACAGGATGGCACTTTAAAAAACTAGTCACCAAACAGCACATGATGCAAAGAAGAAAAAGAGGTGCAAGATGGAATTGTCCTTGGACCCTCCCACCAACCTTTATGTTGTATAAACAGGACATGCACACTTTAACAAACCAATCATTTCAGCGACAGGGTCTGCCACACGACTGTGGCTGAAATGACTGGTTTGTTTGGGTCCCCACCAAAAAATAAGTAATAATCTCTCCTTGCACAAACTGGCTCTACAGAGGCAAGATGTCGACCTCATCCTCATCCTATGATTCCTCACCCATTACACTGTGTACATCTTCCTTCTCACAGAGTATTAATCTGTCCCTACTGGAATCCACCATCACAGGTCCCTGTGTACTTTCTAGAGGCAATTGCTGGTAAAGGTCTTCCCGGAGGAATTTATAATTCATTTTGATGAACATAATCTTCTCCACATTTTCTGGAAGTAACCTCCTACGCCGATCGCTGACAAGGTGACCGGCTGCACTAAACACTCTTTCGGAGTACACACTGGAGGGGGGGCAACTTAGATAAAATAAAGCCAGTTTGTGCAAGTGCATCCAAATTGCCTCTTTTTCCTGCCAGTATACAGACGGACTGTCTGACATGCCTAACTGGATGCTGTCACTCATATATTCCTCCACCATTCTTTCAATGGTGACAGAATCATATGCAGTGACAATAGACATGTCAATAATCTTTGGCAGGTCCTTCAGTCTGGACCAGATGTCAGCTTTCGCTCCTGAGTGCCCTGCATCACTGCCAATGGGAGGGCTAGATAATCTTATCCTTTTCCTTGCAGCCCCAGTGGCGGGAGAAATTAAAAGGAGGAGCTGTTGATGTGTCACGTTCCGCTTGAGTTGACAATTTACTCACTTGTGTCTTCCGGAAAGAGAGATGCAACGTAGGCTTTAAACCTAGGATCGAGCACGGTGACCAAAATGTAGTGCTCTGATTTCAACAGATTGACCACCCTTGAATCCTGGTAAAGCAAATCAAGGGCTCCATCCACAAGTCCCACATACTTTGCAGAATCGCTCCGTCTTAGCTCCTCCTTCAATTTCTTCAGCTGCTTCTGCAAAAGCCTGATGAGGGGAATGACCTGACTCAAGCTGGCAGTGTCTGAACTGATTTCACGTGTGGCAAGTTCGAAGGGTTGGAGAACCTTGCACAAGATGGAAATCCTTCTCAGGTGATGGCAGGGCAGGTTCAGGCGTGTTTGATGGCGCTCCAGTCTTCAGCACATGGTGACTGAATGCCGAAAGTGGCCCACAATTTTTCTTGCCACCGACCGCATCTCCTGTACGCCCCTGTTATTTTTAAAAAAATTCTGCACCATCAAATTAATTGTATGTGGAATTTGCCCAGATGTAATGCACGCACAATATTGGTGGCGTTGTCCGATATCACAAATCCCCAGGAGAGTCTAATTGGGGTAAGCCATTCTGCAATGATGTTCATCAGTTTCCGTAAGAGGTTGTCAGCTGCAGGGCCGGTGCTAGGGTGTTCGGCGCCCTCCTGCAAACTATCAATTTTGCACCTTTCTACAAATACAAATGTGACCGATCTCATCCTCAGAGCTATAAGTAGATATTTTGGTCCCCCCCCCCTCAAGATCCATAAATATAGGGTCATAAAAAAATTACATAAAATATAGGGGCGTAAAATAATTATGACGCACAGTAGTCTCCATCATTCAAAATTACACCACACAGTAGTACCACTTATATACATTACGCCAGGTAGTGCCCCTTATATACATTACGCCAGATACAGCCCCCTTTTACATATTGCACCAGGTAGAGCCAGTCACACATTATTCCAGGTAGAGCACCCTTTTACACTTTGCGCCAGGTAGAGCACCCTTTTACACATGCCACTTCCTCCAGCAGGGGGATGCGCCAAAAATATAGGGGCCACAGAATAGTACCAATTCACATTACACCGCATGGTAGTGTTCGCTAGTCACATTACACCGCACAGTAGTGTTCGCTAGTCACATTACACCTCATAGCAGTGTCCATTAGTCACATTACACCGCACAGTAGTGTTCGCTAGTCACATTACACAGCACAGTAGTGTTCGCTAGTCACATTACACCTCATAGTAGTTTCCATTTGTCACATTACACCGCACAGTAGTGTTCGCTAGTCACATTACACCGCACAGTAGTGTTCGCTAGTCACATTACACCGCACAGTAGTGTCCGTTAGTCACATTACACCGCACAGTAGTGTCCGTTAGTCACATTACACTGCATAGTAGTGTCCGTTAGTCACATTACACCGCATAGTAGTGTCGGTTAGTCACATTATACTGCACAGTAGTGTCCGTTACGCACATTATACTGCACAGTAGTGTCCGTTACTCACATAACACAGCACAGTAGTGTTCGCTAGTCACATTACACCTCATAGTAGTGTCCATTACACACATTACACTGCACAGTAGTGTGTTAGTCACATTACACTGCATAGTAGTGTCCGTTAGTCACATTACACCGCATAGTAGTGTTCACTAGTCACATTACACTGCACAGTATTGATCGCTCGTCACATTACACTGCACAGTATTGTTCGCTCTTCACATTACACCACATAGTATGTCCTTTAGTCACATTACACTGCACAGTAGTGCCCGTCAGTCACATTACACAGCACAGTAGTGTCCATCAGTTACATTACACAGCACAATAGTGTCCTTCAGTCACATTACACCACACGGTATTGTCCGTCAGTCACATTACACAGCACAGTAGTGTCCGTCAGTCACATTACACAGCACAGTATTGTCCGTCAGTCACATTACACAGCACAGTAGTGTCCGTCAGTCACATTACACAGCACAGTATTGTCCGTCATTCACATTACACAGCACAGTAGTGTCCGTCAGTCACATTACACCGCACAGTAGTGTCCGTTAGTCACATTACACAGCACAGTAGTGTCCGTCAGTCACATTGCACAGCACAGTAGTGTCCGTCAGTCACATTACACCGCACAGTAGTGTCCGTCAGTCACATTACACCACACAGTAGTGTCTGAAAGAAAAAAGAAAAAAAAGGCGGCTGACAGCGCAGCCAGGGGTCAACCTTACATCAGATGCATCGGCAATGTAATTGCGGATGCATTGGCAGGTGGCGCTACACATGTTGGGCAGCTTTGCTTTGTGCTGGGCGGCCCTGAGCATGTGCAGAGATGAACGCAAATCCGGCTGCGTATTCAGTGATCTGCGTTCATCTCTGAATGACCCCCTATGCCAGGTACAGCCCTCGTTCCCTCCACAGTGCGGCCCGTTACCTGCAGGAGGTCCCGGCTCGGGCGCTGCTCTTCCTCTCTCTTCTTTGCCAGTTTCTCGCAGGCTCCGTTACTCTAATGGCTCTTTAGGATGCTGTCAGTGACGAGGGGGAGGGAGCGGGTACTAATTACTTGGGCCTGGGACTGATGGAGGGGCCCGGAGGGGGCCCTTGTCCGCTACACTCCCACCTAACTGGGCAGCAGCATCAGCTCTCATCTTGGCAGCACAGCACATGCTGCAGTGTACTGTGCTGCAGTGGGGAAGAGAGGCTGCTGCTAATACTGATCCACTCACTGTGTGTTCCTGCATGGGTGAGTGGGGGGAGTGTGATCACAGTGATCACACTCCCCCCTCAAAATGATCCTGGCTGGGGGCTCAGGGATTGGGCACTGCACCCACCCTGCATTGTGCAGCAAGGACTTAAAAAAAACACCTGCAAGGGGTGTGGCCACGGCTTCCACGATTAGGCCACACCCCCACCCTCTAAGCAGATCGGGAATCGGGATGTCAGCGAATCAGGATGTCAGCGGCGCAGTGTGTGGGCTGAGGCCATACACTGCATACACACTCTGGGGAGGAGTACACACTCTGGGGAGGAGGAGGGGGGGAGCCGCTCTGCACGCTGCCAGCGCCGCTACCTGTCATCCACTGTGACAGGTAGCTGGCAGCAGCAGGGAGAAGCTGAGCGCCTCTTCAGTTTAGCGCCTCCCTGCACTGCATCCCTTTTGCTGAGCGGCTTGCGCCGGCTCTGGTCAGCTGTGTGCCTCTTGCGGAAAGCGGTGATACATAGCGTTGCCTGCCTAGGAACGAGTTGGTGTTTGCGATATGCTGCTACTGGTGCCACTACTGTTGTTGCTGACGGAGGACATACATCTACCCAGTGAGCTGTCACAGTCATATATAGTCCTTAGTCTGCCCTGTTCCACTTGTCCACATGTCCGTGGTTAAGTGGACAGTGGGTACAACTGCAATTTGTAGGATACTAAGGACACTTTTTCTGACGTCTCTGTACATTCTCTGTATCACCTGCCTAGAGAAGTGGAACCTAGATGGGATTTGATACCGGGGACACAGTACCTCAAACAATTCTCTAAGTCCAGAAAATTTCCTTCCACAAGTGAAAAGAAAGTAGAGGCGCTGATATGAGAATATTATTAATACACACGTCTATGACAATATATATATAATTAATAATTTTTTATTTTAAGCAATAAAAACAATTATTTATATTAATATTAGTACCGGCCGGTAAATACATTAAATGCTTTACATAATTTGTATAATTCTTAAAACTGAGTGATATAAAACAAATTCGTTCCTATATAAAAAAAGAAATATTTGTCAGAATGTCCTTTATAGCAGACAATTATCAAGGCATTTGGGATCTATTGCACTGATGTATATACCCAGCTCAATGATAATAATCCCTCTTCCCGTCCGCTGGTAGCAGTTCCTTTTAGTGCGGACCTATCTGGAAGTGGGGTATATTCAAATACTGGGCTATCTTGTGTGCAATATTTAAACTGGATGTTGGTATACCCAGTACAGTTCGCTTATAAGGCAGTCTCTTTATTTATTAAAGTACAGGGGAGGCACAATTTTGCTTTTTTGTGCAAGTGGTGGTTTTACTTGATAGTGGGAGAGCTGTATGGCAATAATTCCATTTCTATGAGGTGTATAATGAAGTGCTCACCTCGTCCTCTCCTCCGGAACACACACCACTTCCAAGCTTGGGTGCCGACGCTGCCTCCAGCGCTAATCTCTCCCACAGCCGCTTCTCAGTCTGCTCCCTCTGAACTGCGGTGTCAGACTCTAGGCTGCACGCTGCTTGGAGCCACAGCTGTCTCCTGATTGTTTCTCTCTGTGGCTGCAGTATCGATCTCCACACTGCCCATATGCCGCGCGGTGGTTTGCTGTACCCAGCACCGCTTCTCCTCATATATCCACAAGCTTTTTAGCCGTAGGAGGCAAATGGATGGAATAGATGAAATACCGGCTTTTGATAGAGAATGTAGAAAGGTTTACGCGTTTCTCTGCCTTTGAATCAACTCGGCAGCTTCCTCAGAACCTAGTGAGGTTGTCTGCATAGGAGTATGTTTTTAAGCATTTTGACAATTCAATACACCTGTATGGGGTTTAATTAAACCTCTCCTATTTTAACCCCTACATATGCAGACAGCCTCTTATTGCTTAGAACGATAAGTACATTAAAATCACAAAAATATTTCATGGTGTATTTTATGGCTCCATTGAGATATGTTCACACTTACTAATCCTTTTTTATAGACACCATAAATTACTAGTTGTTAGTTTAGCAGAGGTGAAGTAATAAAACATTAGAATATTTAGAAACTCTACCCAATTTTAGTATGTATAGTAGGTTTCAAAAAACAAGGGGAAAAGGGGGAAAGGAAAAAGACGGGGAAGAGAGAGAAAACAAACCTGATATAGATATATCAATTTATTACTATAGTAGTGTAATAAATCTATATAATGGTTATATAGTATATATATATCTCTAGGGATCTCCTATATATATATATACACAAACTCGTCAGCAGTACCAGCATGCATATATATTTTTTATTTTAATTGTATATATGTTAACAGAGAGAAAAATCCAACTAGAGCAGAATAGATGCCATCATACATATACATATATAAATCCTCACTAGGTTCTGAGGAAGCTGCCGAGTTGATTCAAAGGCAGAGAAACGCGTAAACCTTTCTACATTCTCTATCAAAAGCCGGTATTTCATCTATTCCATCCATTTGCCTCCTACGGCTAAAAAGTTGTGGATATATGAGGAGAAGCGGCGCTGGGTACAGCAAACCACCGCGCGGCATATGGGCAGTGTGGAGATCGATACTGCAGCCACAGAGAGAAACAATCAGGAGACAGCTGTGGCTCCAAGCAGCGTGCGGCCTAGAGTCTGACACCGCAGTTCAGAGGGAGCAGACTGAGAAGCGGCTGTGGGAGAGATTAGCGCTGGAGGCAGTGTCGGCACCCAAGCTTGGAAGTGGTGTGTGTTCCGGAGGAGAGGACGAGGTGAGCACTTCATTATACACCTCATAGAAATGGAATTATTGCCATACAGCTCTCGCACTATCAAGTAAAACCACCACTTGCACAAAAAAGCAAAATTGTGCCTCCCCTGCACTTTAATAAATAAAGAGACTGCCTTATAAGCGAACTGTACTGGGTATACCAACATCCAGTTTAAATATTGCACACAAGATAGCCCAGTATTTGAATATACCCCACTTCCAGATAGTCCGCACTAAAAGGAACTGCTACCAGCGGACGGGAAGAGGGATTATTATCATTGAGCTGGGTATATACATCAGTGCAATAGATCCCAAATGCCTTGATAATTGTCTGCTATAAAGGACATTCTGACAAATATTTATTTTTTTATATAGGAACGAATTTGTTTTATATCACTCAGTTTTAAGAATTATACAAATTATGTAAAGCATTTAATGTATTTACCGGCTGGTACTAATATTAATATAAATAATTGTTTTTATTGCTTAAAATAAAAAATTATTAATTATATATATATTGTCATAGACGTGTGTATTAATAATATTCTCATATCAGCGCCTCTACTTTCTTTTCACTTGTGGAAGGAAATTTTCTAGTCTTTTTGTCATTTTGTGGGAGGAGCATACCCACTTTAGAGGCTGCAGATATTTGAATATCATCAGCTTGCGCTGGGTTATCTTTCTTTTTTGATATATCCCTTTAATTCTCTAAGTCCCACTGAACTAATGGCGGATAACGGACGCACATCTAACACCAACATAGCTGTCAAGGCCTCAGTTATCCACTTTGCAAAAGGATGACAGTTGTCATATTTCATCTTCCTCACAAAGGACTGTTGGACAGTCAATTGCTTACTGGAAATAGTACAAGTGGTCTTCCGACTTCCCCTCTGGGATGATGATTGACTCCCAGCAGCAACAACAACAACAGCAGCGGCAGCAACAGCAGGCGTACCACTCAAGGATCCTCCAGAGGAATCCCGGTTAGGAGAGGACGCCTCAGTCTTGACAGTGACATGGCCTGCAGGACTTCTGATGTTCCTGACTGAGGAGGAAGTTGACGTTGAGGGAGTTGGTGGTGTGGCTTGCAGGAGCTTGGGTACAAGAGGAAGAAGGGATTTAGGTGTCATTGGACTGCTTAGGCTCTTACCCAAAGTTTCACAACTTGACACTGACTTCTGATGAATGCGCTGCAGGTGACGTATAAGGGAGGATCTTTCTAGGTGGTTAACATCCTTACCCCTACTTATTACAGATTGACAGAGGCAACAGATTGCTTGACACCTGTTGTCCGGATTTGTGGAGAAATAATTCCACACCGAAGAGGTGGCTTTTTTGGTAGTTTGCCCAGGCATCAAAATGGTCTTCTTCATCCCACAAACAACAGGTGTCTCCCCCGGTGCCTGACTTAAACAAACCACATCACCATCAGAATCCTCCTTGTCAATTTCCTCCTCAGCGCCAGCAGCACCCATATCCTCATCCTGGTGTGCTTCAACAGTGACATCTTCAATTTCAATATCAGGAACTGGACTGTGGGTGCTCCTTCCAGCACTTGCAGGGGGCGTGCAAATGAGTTAAGGAGCCACCTCTTCCTGTCCAGTGTTGGGAAGGTCAGGCATCGCAACTGCCGACACACTTGAACTCTCCTTGGGGATTTGTGATGCCATCTCAAAATGCACAGTTCTTTTCTGTGCTCTTTCTAGCTTAACTGCAGTGGCGCACCCAGGGGGGGGGGGGGTTTCCGAGCACCCAGAAACCCCCCTCCACTAAAAAAAAAAAATGTTTTTTTTTTTAGCTGCATGAGTATTATTAATGGCTGTCTAGCGTCTTCTGCAGCCTGCTGTCTTCCTGGTGGCACTTGTAAGTGCAGTAAAAGTTTACTTTATTTTAATTATAGTACATATATATCCATGTGCATACATATATACACATGTATATACATGCATACATATAAACACACACACATATGATATATACATGTGTATATATATGTGTACTGTATGTGTATATATATATATATATATATATATATATATATGTATGTATGCATGTGCAATATGCTGTGTATATGTGTTTATGTATGTGTGTGTATATATATATATATATATATATATATATATATATATATATATATATATAGATACCCTTGTAGTAGCCGGCACTCCGAAGGCCTCCGTGGGCTTTCTGGCTCAGGTGCCATCCTATGAGGTTTCCACCTCCATCACTATCCCATGTAAAGAAGGCGGCACTCAGAGACTTGAAGGTGCAAAAGAATATTTAGTAAACAAGCTGCAGAGTTACATCAACGTTTCGGGCCACACAGCCCCTTCATCATCCTGATGAAGGGGCTGCGCGCCCCGAAACGTTCGTGTAAATCTGCAGCTTGTTTACTAAATATTCTTTTGCACCTTCAAGTCTCTGAGTGCCGCCTTCTTTAGATGGGATATATATATATATATATATATATACATATATATAAACACACACACACACATACACACACTAGTTTTATGGATCCAGCATATACTGGGTCACCCCAGTCCCCACCCCCGTGATTGGCTCCACCCAGTTCTGGAAACCCCCCCATGCAAATCCTGCGTTTGCCACTGAACTGTTTTACTTTTCCTAGTGGGAGGATGAGGGCTTCTAATGTCATGTGAAGCTGTACCACTAGTCATGAACATAGGCCAGGGCCTCAGCCATTCCTTGCCACTCCGTGTCATAAATGGCATATTGGCAAGTTTACGTTTCTCCTCAGACAATTTAAATTTCTTTTTTTGTATCTTTTTTTTTTTTTTTTTTTTCAAAATATATTTATTGAATTTTGTTATTTGAAAAAATGCATTACAGAACATGGAGAATGTATAATGAAAGAATTTACATTGTACACAGGAGTTATCTAATCAAATTATCCGCATAAGAAAGGAAAGGTCAACGATACGAGCCTCCAACTAGAATCAGTAATAGTTCTCTATTGTAGTTACCAAGACATATATTGGCCCCAGGGGTAATGTTGGGTGGCATTGTCCGGTTCAGTATATTGCATGATATTTGAGACATATACATTTCACTTTCTCCATGGAAGCGTCCAGAATCTTTTACATATATCATAAGAGACTCTGGAGAGAGGATTAACAAGTGAGAGCAACAAGGGAAGAAAGGTTGGGGTGGTGGGGGGGGAACAAACTGGGAAAAGGATGGGGGATAGGTTAGTTTAGTCAATCGTCTAGTTAAGAATATTTCAAGTCTCATGTCTCAATAAAGTATAATTGTGTCTGTACATCTGATATTATTACTGTGTCTCCCCCAGATTGGAGAGATTTGTGATGTTTTCTTGTTGGCCTATCATAGAAGTTCAGTGTGGGGAGGCTATAGTGTGGGGGAAGTTGTGTAGATAAACGGTTCCCATTTCTTAAGAAACCGTGCAGTCTCAGTAGAAGAGCCCGTGGAAACAATACATTTGTCATAAGACATATATTGAGCTAGGAGGTTTTCTACTTCCATTAGGCTCGGTGTGTGTCTGGATATCCAGTTATTGAGGATCACCTTTTTTGCTACCGTGACCAAGATCATCAAAAAAGGTATCATCTTTCTCTGTGGCATGGGGATATCCCATTTCTCAAAGTTGGCAAACAGCAATGCTATTGGGTCTAATGTAGCTGATATGGAGAAGGATGTATTAATATATCCCACAATTTTATACCAGAACTTTTTTATGTGACCACAGGACCAGAGATTGTGATAAAAGGTGGCCGAATAGTACCCACGCTTCGGGCATCTTCCCGTTTCTACTTGGACAAAATGACTTCTCTGGCTCTGGGACACATATGCCTTATACAGTATCTTTGCGTGTACTTCCTGGAGGGTTGAAGATTGAACAACACGAAGTGTCTGTGTATAATATTTGAATATTGTATGGCTATCCTGTAATAAAGGTATATCTCTACTCCAGGTGTCAGTCATCTTTTGCCAAATCTGAGCATGAAATGGTTCCATAAGTTTTAAGTATATATCTTTAGGTTTATAACATTTCTTGATAAACTTAGAGAAGATGGGTAACAGGGGGTCTACTGAGGGGGAAGAGGAGGTCATAGGGGGGAGTGAGTGTATGTAATGAAATAACTGTAGGATGGAGAACTGATAGGAGTCTGGAATACCATATATATTTTGAAGATCCTGAAAAGACATCAATACGCCTCCTGGATCAAATACTTGGGCAATCGCTTTAAGGCCTTTTGTCCGAAGGCGTTGAAAAACTGGGTTTTCCAATCCCGGAGTAAACATTGGGTTTCCCCATATAGGTAACCAAGGAGAATTGTGGTGGTTATGGTGTAATTTCTCATTTACAAACCACCAGGCTTCATAGGTATCTCTGAATATCAATTTGTTATATATGTGTGCCGGTATGTGGGATTTGGGGGTGTGTAGAAGTGCTCCTGGGGAGAATGGGGCTAAAACAGTACTGTCCAATGTTACATTAGTGTAAATATTCTGTTCCGTCAGCCAGTCAAGGGCATATCTCAGCAAGAGCGCTCGTGAGTAATTGGCAAGATTGGGAAGTCCCAATCCTCCTTTCGTTTTGGGTAGTTGTAATTTTATCAATGAGATCCGGGGTTTTTTAGATTTCCATAAGAATTTGCTACATGCGGACATTATACGTTTCATGTCTTTCCCTGTCAATTTGATGGGTAGCATTTGCATTATGTATGTCAATTTAGGGAATATCACTGTTTTAATGACTTCGATTCTACCCAGCAGTGATAAGGGTAAGTTATGCCATCGTGTCAAGGATTGTTCCAGGAATGCGATCACTGGGGGGTAATTTAGCTTATAGAGGGATTCTTTTCTATCTGGTATGTATATTCCAAGATATTTAAGTTCAGAGTCCATTACCTTAATAGTGCTCAAGTTGTCAGTCATTGGGAGGGTAGGTCTAGGGCCATTCAGTACAAGGAGCTCCGATTTATTGACATTTATTTTATAACCGGAAAACTCTCCGAATTGATGAATGATATTAAGTGCTGTCGGGATAGAGTGGGTTGGATAGGATAGAAAAAGTAACATATCATCTGCAAACAATGATAAGCGGAGGTCTGTGCTTCCCATCATAATGCCTTGATATAGGGGGGATTGTCTGAGGGCGACAGCTAGTGGTTCGAGGGCGAGGGCAAATAGTAAAGGTGACAGTGGGCATCCCTGTCTGGTTCCCCGTCTGATCTTAAAGCTCGCTGACATCAGTCCGTTGCATATGATCCTAGAGGTAGGGAGAGTGTATAAAGTTTTAATAAACTGTATAAATTTTTCGGGGAAGTGGAACCTGGCTAGGGAGTCATATAAGTGATCCCAGTGCACCATGTCAAAGGCTTTCTCAGCGTCCAGGGATAGAATTGCTCGTGGCACTTTGGACGTGGCGCACTGGGAGTCCTGTACCGCGGCCAGCACCCTCCAGATATTATTCACAGAGTTCCATCCCATGATGAAGCCCGTCTGGTCCTGGTGAACCACCAGGGGTAATACTAGTTTTAAGCGTTCCGCCAGAATCTTGGTCAGAATCTTGTAATCCAAATTTAGGAGCGATATCGGTCGATATGAACCGGGATCAGACAGGTCCCTACTAGAGATGAGCGGGTTCGGTTCCTCGGAATCCGAACCCCCCCGAACTTCAGCCTTTTTACACGGGTCCGAGGCAGACTCGGATCTTCCCGCCTTGCTCGGTTAACCCGAGCGCGCCCGAACGTCATCATCCCGCTGTGGGATTCTCGCGAGGCTCGTATTCTGTCGCGAGACTCGGATTCTATATAAGGAGCCGCGCGTCGCCGCCATTTTCACACGTGCATTGAGATTGATAGGGAGAGGACGTGGCTGGCGTCCTCTCCGTTAGAATAGATAGAGACACTTGAGTTGATTTACTACTAACTTAGTAATTTTGGGGAGCATTAGGAGTACTCAGAGTGCAGAGTTTTGCTGATAGTTACTAGTGACCACCACCAGTTTTATTTATTATTTAATATAATCCGTTCTCTGCCTGAAAAAAAACGATACACAGTCACATACCATATCTGTGCTCAGCCTCAGTGTGCTGCATGATAATATCATCTATGTATATCTGACTGTGCTGAGTGCTCACTGCTCACACAGCTGAATTGTGGGGGAGACTGGGGTGCAGTTATAGCAGGAGTACAGTGCACACTTTTGCTGCCAGTGTGACTGACCAGTGACCACCAGTATATTGTCTGCCAGAAAAAGTTAAACACTCCTGTGGTGTTTTTTTTTTTTAATTCTATAAACGCATTCTGCTGACAGTGTCCAGCAGGTCCGTCATTCATTATATTATATAAATATTTACCTGCAGTAGTGTTATATTTTTTTTGTTCATCTCTATCATCTTTATCATCTCTATATTAGCAGACGCAGTACGGTAGTCCACGGCTGTGGCTACCTCTGTGTCGTCAGTGCTCGTCCATAATTGTATACCTACCTGTGGTGGGGTTTATTTTTCTATCTTCTTCATACTAGTAGTTTAGGAGTCTGCTGACAGTGTCCAGCAGGTCCGTCATTATATTATATATACCTGCAGTAGTGATATATATATATTTTTTATATCATTATCATCTCTATACTAGCAGACGCAGTATGGTAGTCCACGGCTGTAGCTACCTCTGTGTCGTCAGTGCTCGTCCATAATTGTATACCTACCTGTGGTGGGTTTTTTTTTTCTATCTTCTTCATGCTAGTAGTTTAGGAGTCTGCTGACAGTGTCCAGCAGGTCCGTCATTATATTATATATACCTGCAGTAGTGATATATATATATATTTTTTTTATATCATTATCATCTCTATACTAGCAGACGCAGTACGGTAGTCCACGGCTGTAGCTACCTCTGTGTCGTCAGTGCTCGTCCATAATTGTATACCTACCTGTGGTGGGGTTTATTTTTCTATCTTCTTCATACTAGTAGTTTAGGAGTCTGCTGACAGTGTCCAGCAGGTCCGTCATTATATTATATATATACCTGCAGTAGTGATATATATATATATTTTTTATATCATTATCATCTCTATACTAGCAGACGCAGTACGGTAGTCCACGGCTGTAGCTACCTCTGTGTCGTCAGTCACTCGTCATCCATAAGTATACTAGTATCCATCCATCTCCATTGTTTACCTGAGGTGCCTTTTAGTTGTGCCTATTAAAATATGGAGAACAAAAATGTTGAGGTTCCAAAAATAGGGAAAGATCAAGATCCACTTCCACCTCGTGCTGAAGCTGCTGCCACTAGTCATGGCCGAGACGATGAAATTCCATCAACGTCGTCTGCCAAGGCCGATGCCCAATGTCATAGTACAGAGCATGTAAAATCCAAAACACAAAATATCAGTAAAAAAAGGACTCAAAAATCTAAAATAAAATCGTCGGAGGAGAAACGTAAACTTGCCAATATGCCATTTACCACACGGAGTGGCAAGGAACGGCTGAGGCCCTGGCCTATGTTCATGGCTAGTGGTTCAGCTTCACATGAGGATGGAAGCACTCAGCCTCTCGCTAGAAAAATGAAAAGACTTAAGCTGGCAAAAGCACAGCAAAGAACAGTGCGTTCTTCGAAATCACAAATCTACAAGGAGAGTCCAATTGTGTCGGTTGCGATGCCTGACCTTCCCAACACTGGACGTGAAGAGCATGCACCTTCCACCATTTGCACGCCCCCTGCAAGTGCTGGAAGGAGCACCCGCAGTCCAGTTCCTGATAGTCAGATTGAAGATGTCAGTGTTGAAGTACACCAGGATGAGGAGGATATGGGTGTTGCTGGCGCTGGGGAGGAAATTGACAAGGAGGATTCTGATGGTGAGGTGGTTTGTTTAAGTCAGGCACCCGGGGAGACACCTGTTGTCCGTGGGAGGAATATGGCCATTGACATGCCTGGTGAAAATACCAAAAAAATCAGCTCTTCGGTGTGGAAGTATTTCAACAGAAATGCGGACAACAGGTGTCAAGCCGTGTGTTGCCTTTGTCAAGCTGTAATAAGTAGGGGTAAGGACGTTAACCACCTCGGAACATCCTCCCTTATACGTCACCTGCAGCGCATTCATCATAAGTCAGTGACAAGTTCAAAAACTTTCGGCGACAGCGGAAGCAGTCCACTGACCAGTAAATCCCTTCCTCTTGTAACCAAGCTCACGCAAACCACCCCACCAACTCCCTCGGTGTCAATTTCCTCCTTCCCCAGGAATGCCAATAGTCCTGCAGGCCATGTCACTGGCAATTCTGACGAGTCCTCTCCTGCCTGGGATTCCTCCGATGCATCCTTGCGTGTAACACCTACTGCTGCTGGCGCTGCTGTTGTTGCTGCTGGGAGTCGATGGTCATCCCAGAGGGGAAGTCGTAAGACGACTTTTACTACTTCCACCAAGCAATTGACTGTCCAACAGTCCTTTGCGAGGAAGATGAAATATCACAGCAGTCATCCTGGGCGGATAACTGAGGCCTTGGCATCCTGGGCGGTAAGAAACGTGGTTCCGGTATCCATCATTACTGCAGAGCCAACTATAGACTTGTTTGAGGTACTGTGTCCCCGGTACCAAATACCATCTAGGTTCCATTTCTCTAGGCAGGCGATACCGAAAATGTACACAGACCTCAGAAAAAGACTCACCAGTGTCCTAAAAAATGCAGTTGTACCCAATGTCCACTTAACCACGGACATGTGGACAAGTGGAGCAGGGCAGACTCAGGACTATATGACTGTGACAGCCCACTGGGTAGATGTATTGACTCCCGCCGCAAGAACAGCAGCGGCGGCACCAGTAGCAGCATCTCGCAAACGCCAACTCTTTCCTAGGCAGGCTACGCTTTGTATCACCGCTTTCCAGAATACGCACACAGCTGAAAACCTCTTACGGCAACTGAGGAAGATCATCGCAGAATGGCTTAACCCAATTGGACTCTCCTGTAGATTTGTGGCATCGGACAACGCCAGCAATATTGTGTGTGCATTAAATCTGGGCCAATTCCAGCACGTCCCATGTTTTGCACATACCTTGAATTTGGTGGTGCAGAATTATTTAAAAAACGACAGGGGCGTGCAAGAGATGCTGTCGGTGGCCAGAAGAATTGCGGGACACTTTCGGCGTACAGGCACCACGTACAGAAGACTGGAGCAACACCAAAAACGCCTGAACCTGCCCTGCCATCATCTGAAGCAAGAAGTGGTAACGAGGTGGAATTCAACCCTCTATATGCTTCAGAGGTTGGAGGAGCAGCAAAAGGCCATTCAAGCCTATACAACTGACCACGATATAGGAGGTGGAATGCACCTGTCTCAAGCGCAGTGGAGAATGATTTCAACGTTGTGCAAGGTTCTGCAACCTTTTGAACTTGCCACACGTGAAGTCAGTTCAGACACTGCCAGCCTGCGTCAGGTCATTCCCCTCATCAGGCTTTTGCAGAAGAAGCTGGAGACATTAAAGGAGGAGCTAACACTGAGCGATTCCGCTAGGCATGTGGGACTTGTGGATGGAGCCCTTAATTCGCTTAACAAGGATTCACGGGTGGTCAATCTGTTGAAATCAGAGCACTACATTTTGGCCACCGTGCTCGATCCTAGATTTAAAACCTACCTTGGATCTCTCTTTCCGGCAGACACAAGTCTGCAGGGGTTCAAAAAACTGCTGGTGAGAAAATTGTCAAGTCAAGCGGAACGCGACCTGTCAACATCTCCTCCTTCACATTCTCCCGCAACTGGGGGTGCGAGGAAAAGGCTCAGAATTCCGAGCCCACCCGCTGGCGGTGATGCAGGGCAGTCTGGAGCGACTGCTGATGCTGACATCTGGTCCGGACTGAAGGACCTGCCAACGATTACGGACATGTCGTCTACTGGCACTGCATATGATTCTCTCTCCATTGAAAGAATGGTGGAGGATTATATGAGTGACCGCATCCAAGTAGGCACGTCAGACAGTCCGTACGTATACTGGCAGGAAAAAGAGACAATTTGGAGGCCCTTGCACAAACTGGCTTTATTCTACCTAAGTTGCCCTCCCACAAGTGTGTACTCCGAAAGAGTGTTTAGTGCCGCCGCTCACCTTGTCAGCAATCGGCGTACGAGGTTACTTCCAGAAAATGTGGAGAAGATGATGTTCATTAAAATGAATTATAATCAATTCCTCCGTGGAGAAATTCACCAGCAGCAATTGCCTCCACAAAGTACACAGGGAGCTGTGATGGTGGATTCCAGTGGGGACGAATTGATAATCTGTGAGGAGGGGGATGTACACGGTGATGAATCGGAGGATGATGATGAGGTGGACATCTTGCCTCTGTAGAGCCAGTTTGTGCAAGGAGAGATTAATTGCTTCTTTTTTGGTGGGGGTCCAAACCAACCCGTCATTTCAGTCACAGTCGTGTGGCAGACCCTGTCACTGAAATGATGGGTTGGTTAAAGTGTGCATGTCCTGTTTATACAACATAAGGGTGGGTGGGAGGGCCCAAGGACAATTCCATCTTGCACCTCTTTTTTCTTTCATTTTTCTTTGCGTCATGTGCTGTTTGGTGAGTGTTTTTTGGAAGGGCCATCCTGCGTGACACTGCAGTGACACTCCTAGATGGGCCAGGTGTTTGTGTCGGCCACTTGGGTCGCTGAGCTTAGTCATCCAGCGACCTCGGTGCAAATTGTAGGACTAAAAATAATATTGTGAGGTGTGAGGTGTTCAGAATAGACTGAAAATGAGTGGAAATTATGGTTATTGAGGTTAATAATACTTTGGGATCAAAATGACCCCCAAATTCTATGATTTAAGCTGTATGATTTAAGATTTAACCCGAATCCAAAACACACCCGAATCCGACAAAAAAAATTCGGTGAGGTTTTGCCAAAACGCGTTCGAACCCAAAACACGGCCACGGAACCGAACCCAAAACCAAAACACAAAACCCGAAAAATTTCCGGTGCACATCTCTAGTCCCTACCCGGTTTCGGAAGTATCCGCAGTGTAGCTTCATTAAAATAATTTGGGGGGGTTCCCAATGTCAACACATTATTGTAAACTAGTGTAAGAATTGGAGCTAGTTTGGGGGATAGTAATTTATAGAAATCGGAGGTATAACCATCCGGGCCAGGCGCCTTCCCATGTTTCAGTGTCGATATTGTCGCCAAAACCTCCTCTACTGTGATATCCGCCGTCAACTGTGTGCGACAGGAGTTTGGTAGTTGTGGGAGAGGTAAGTCTACCCAGAATGTTGGCACGATTGGGGGGTGGTAAAGGGAGGGGTATGTAGGGATTCATAAACGTTTTGTAGAACCCCAGCTATTTGTGTATTAGATGAGGTCAGGGTACCATCTTGTTGTCTGAAAGGATGTATGGTGGATGGCGCTCATTGGCCCAGTAGTAGATTTGACATCAGTTTGCTAGATTTATTTCCATACCTGTGAAATTTGCATCTCCCTTTAAATGTGTATGAAGATTCTAAGCGTGCAAATAAATTATTAAATTTCTGTGTGGCTCTCTTATAAGTTCTTTTAGTGGCAATCGTGGGGTTACTTTTATAGGCCTGGAATGCCGTGTTAAGAGACTGTTGGGCTGTAAGGTATTCTGCAGAGAGAGTTCTTTTGCCAGCAACCAAGTGCGAGATAATTACCCCCCTCAGAGTGGCCTTAGCTGCCTGCCAGAACAGCGTGGGATTAGAGCGGAGTGTGGTAGAATTATCTGTTTCATAATGGTCCCAGGCTGTAGACACCGCCAGCTGCAAGGGAGTGGACGTTGATAAGGATGCTGGACATCTCCAATTAATAAAATCATTTTGTTCTCTACTCAGAAATAAGTCTGTCCAGATAACAGCATGATCAGATAAGGAAATTGATTCCATTTCAACCCCCTTCACTCTGGGTAGTAAGGAGCTGGATAGTAACATGTAATCAATTCGTGAGAGCGTCCCCCTGGCAGCCGACAAGCAGGAGAATCCCCTCTCAGTGGGGTGTTTAACCCTCCACATATCTAACAACAGTAGTTGCCGTGCCAAAGCAGGTACTCCAAATTGAGGGAGTTTATTATGTCCAGCTAGTCTGGGAAATTGCTTGTCTAGCTGGGGGAGAGAGATAATGTTAAAATCTCCACAGAGGAGAATAGGTGTGTCTAGAAAGGGTGTAAGAAAAGATATAATGGTTTGAAAAAAGGAGATAGAGTATACCGATAGGGCATATACATTTAGGCAAATAAATTTTTGTTGGTCGCACTGTAACTGGCATAACACATATCGACCCAAAGGGTCAGGTGTGATCCCGGTTACTTCTATCCTAAGGTGATTTGCTGCTAATATAGCAACTCCCCGTGATTTGGAGTTATAGGAAGATGCAGCCAGTACCTTCCACTTAAGCATATTGAGTTTCAGGACCAGGGATCAGGTGCGTTTCCTGGAGAAACAGCAAATCTATGTGGAGCCTATTTAAGTACATCAATATACGTTTCCTTTTTGCAGGGGAGTTTATACCTCCCACATTCCAACTACCTATTCTAATAGACATTGATAACACAGAGTTGGGAGCAGCACAGCATGATAGTTTTTTAAGTGAGGACCTACTGTTCCCGTGTTGGGACCCGTTTCTAAGTATCCAGCACAGACACAGCAGAAATCATAGTTCAAAATGGGGCGGGACATGGGACGATAACCTAAAATGCCCTTCCGAGGGGCTAATAGACGAATCCAGGGGTAAACATAAATTCGGGTAACAAAAACAACATTAAACCATACAAACATGTAATGACTTCCGGCAAAGTGGAGAGTATTGCCAAATATGGAAGTTACAATCGTGAGCATATTTTGCCCCTAAGCAAACGCACCTAGCTAGTAAAACAACATAAATTCCAACCCGGTGTTATGGTATTTCACTCTCAAAGTTTTATAGACAAGTAAAATTTTACACATGCGAGTGTCATTCCTGAGAGCGTTCCAAGTGCATGTCTGCCTGGGGCGTCTGGGTAGTTCCACCGATGCCGAGCAAACAGTGTGCAGAAAGTTTAACTCGTAGTAGTGCGTGTCATACATAACAGCATCGCGTCAGGTGTGTATGTAGTAGATGAGCTCCTTTCAGTCACAGTCAGACATTCCACGTTGGGAGCCCTGCGAGTCAGCTTCCTCGGATAAGAAGGCTTCTGCATCTGATACTGTTAAGAAATCTTTAAAGGTAGAGCCATTGTAGAGACGTAGTCTCGCAGGGTATAGTAGGGCAAACTTACGGTTCTCCTGAATTAGACGAGAACAGATCGGAGCAAAGTCTTTTCTCATTTTGGTCAGTTCTGCGAAGTAATCCTGAAAGATCAATATCTTGTGACCCTCCCATGATATATTTCTCTGTCTGCGTGAGGCAGACCATATCAGTTCTTTGTGCAAGTAATTGAGGGTTTTAAATATTACTGCACGAGGACGTGCTCCTTCTTGGGACCTGACCGGCCCTATTCTGTGTGCACGCTCTATAATAATATCTTCACATCTATCTCGGACATGTAGCAAGTCAGGGAGCCCGATAATCCTGAGATTATGTCTCCTGGATCGATTTTCAAGATCTTGTTTCTTATTGTGTAGCTGATATATTTCCTTATCATGGCGTGTAGTTAGTTGCTTCAGTTCTGCGACGTCCGCAAAAGTTTCTCCCAGCCTGTGTTCAGTATGTAAAACTCGTTGTGTAAGCAGGGAGAGTTGTTTGTTTATGTCTGCTGTCTGTGCTTTAAGGAGTGGGCCCATTGCTAGGCGTATGGCTCCGATCATGTCCCCGTATGTGACTGGGGTGCCAGGTGGTGGTAGGGGTATTTCTGTATTTGCTGGGGAGCCAGCGTGGGTATTACCCTCTATTTCAGTGCCTACCTCTGGTTCAGGAGTCAGGGTGTTTTGCAGGGGGATCGGCTGGGGAGCGGGTGTAACGCTGGAGCTGGCGTCCGGCGCCATCTTGGATTCTGTCCGGCGCCGCTCTTTCTCTTTCTGTGAGCGGTTTTTGTAGCTGGGCATCGGGAGAAGGTATCTGTCCATGCAGCGGACAGGGCGGGTTAAGTAGTGGGCAACAGCAGCACCGTGGGGGAGGCTGTCAGAGCCGTGAAATAGCTGGCAGGGCGCGTTCAGCAACGGAGCTCACTGCCTCAGCTGCCTCTCATTAGGTAGCCGGAACCGGAAGTCTTTTGTATCTTTTTACTGAACTTTGGCTTTTTGGTTTTACATGCCCTCTACTATCACATTGGGCATCGGTCTTCGCAGACGACGTTGATGGCATTTCATTGTCTATGTCATGGCTAGTGGCAGCAGCTTCAGCACTAGGAGGAAGTGGTTCTTGATCTTTCCCTATTTTATCCTCCAAACTTTTGTTCTCCATTATTTATAACACAAAGGGGGTCATTCTGAGTTTATCGCTAGCTGAAAATGTTTGCTGCGCAGCGATGAAGCAAAAAAAATGGCACTTCAGCGCATGCGTATGCAGCGCAATGCGCACGCGCGACGTACTTTCACAACTGCCGATGTATTTTTACACAAGGTCTAGCGAAGCTTTTCAGTTGCAATCGCTGCCGCAGAGTGATTGACATGAAGTGGGCGTTTCTGGGTGTCAACTAACCGTTTTCAGGGAGTGCACGAAAAAACGCAAGGCGTGCCAGGAAAAATGCAGGCGTGGCTGGCCGAACACAGGGCATGTTTGTGACGTCAAATCCGGAACTGAACAGTCTGAAGTGATTGCAAGCGCTGAGTAGGTCTGGAGCTACTCTAAAACTGCACAATTTTTTTTTGTATCCGCTTTGCAATACTTTCGTTCGCACTTCTGCTAAGCTAAGATACACTCCCAGAGGGTGGCGGCTTACCGTTTGCACGGCTGCTAGAAACTGCTAGCGAGCGAACAACTCGGAATGACCCCCATTATGCGGCACAGGAATGACTGATGGCTGATGGCCAGGACACTACTGCTTTTCTGATGCAGCACAACACAGCAACACTGTAAGGGACTTGTTGTTAGAGATGAGCAGATTCGGTTTTACTCGGTTTTACTCGGTTCTCAAAACGGCATCTTATTGGCTCACTGATGTCACGTGTTTTGGATAGCCAATCGGATGCCGTTTTGAGAACCGAGTAAAACCGAATCCGCTCATCTCTACAAGTTGTTGTTATTATTATTATTATTATTATTATACGGCAGCAGTGGACATATAGCAGCAGCATATACCACTGTGACTGCCTGGTCAATGGAATGACTGATGGCCAAGACACTACCACTGGTCTGATGCAGCACAACACAGCAACACTGTAAGGGACTTGTTGTTGTTGTTGTTGTTGTTATTATTATTATAATAGGCAGCAGTGGACATATAGCAGCAGCGTATACCACTGTGACTGCCTGGTCACTGGAATGACTGATGGCCACGACACTACCACTGGTCTGATGCTGCACAATACAGCAACACTGTAAGGGACTTATTGTGGTTGTTATTATTATTATTATTATTATTATTATTATAATACGGCAGCAGTGGACATATAGCAGCAGCGTATACCACTGTGACTGCCTGGTCACTGGAATGACTGATGGCCAGGACACTACCACTGGTCTGAAACCACCACAATAAGTGAGCAAGAAGAGAATTTATCATTCAGTGAAGTGGACATAACTACTGTACTGTATGACTGACAATAGAATCACCAAAAAACAAAACTGCAAAAACATCAAAAGAAATGTATAATAAAGGAGCTAAAGTTATTCAAAAAGATATATAACATAGGTTCTAATTCAGCATAGATCGCTATTCAGAGAATTTGCATATTGAGTGATTATCGAATGACTGACATGCATAACATTCGCATTGCGCACACGTGAGGGGTAATAGTGACAGAAATTGCATACAGATCATAATCGCAATGTAGCTGTTGTTTGACTGACAGGAAACCGGCGTTGCTGTTTTCAGGGCGTGTCAGAAAAACACAGGCATGCCCTAGCGTTTTTGGTCTCTGACGTCAGCGCAGACCACTTCCAGGCCGTCTCAGTCACAGTTTAGTTGCAGCCTCAGACCTACTTACATTTGCTCAGATTGCAAAAAAATCTTTGATGTTCCGGAAACTGCGTATGCATCTGCGAATGAATAGTGATCTGCGATGCATTCGCAAATGTGCACAGGCGTAGGTTCTTCCTTGCGGGGTGGCATGATTTTTGGGGGTTTTACCGCATTTTCAAATGTACTAAGACTAGTGATGAGCGGGTTCGGTTCCTCGGAATCCGAACCCCCCTGAACTTCACCCATTTTACACGGTTCCGAGGCAGACTCGGATCCTCCCGCCTTGCTCGGTTAACCCGAGCGCGCCCGAACGTCATCATTCCGCTGTCAGATTCTCGCGAGATTCGTATTCTATATAAGGAGTCGCGCGTCGCCGCCATTTTCACTCGTGCATTGGAGATGATAGGGAGAGGACGTGCAGCGTTCTCTCAGTTGTGTTCAGTGTGCTGAAAATATCTGTGCTCAGTGTGCTGCAAATATCTGTGCTCAGTGTGCTTGCAAATATCTGTGATCAGTGTGCTGAAAATATCTACGTTCTCTGCCTGAAAAACGCCCCATAACTGTGCTGCATTGTAGTATATAGTAGGAGGACAGTGCAGAATTTTGCTGACCAGTGACCACCAGTATTATATCAGTACGGTACAGTAGTCCACTGCTCTACCCAGGGCCGGTGCAAGGTCTCTATGCACCCTAGGCAAATCTCCAGCCTAGTGCCCCCTAACCCGAAACACTCCCCCCCCCCCCCGGGAAGATGCAGGTGGCCACTAGGTGGACTAGGGTAGATTGCATTATTATACATATGCAGAAAAAAAGAAACAACACTCATGGACTTTTAAAGTGAAAAAGTATATTTTTGTGACTTTGTTCACAATATACAGTACTTTTACTTTCAAATCCTTGAGTGATGACCGTTCTTTCTGCCTATGTATACATGCTAGCTGGCATGTTGCCAATTGTATAGGACACTGAGGCCAATGTCTGTCTGTCTGTCTGTCTGTCTGTCTGTCTGTCTATCTATCTATCTATCTATCTATCTATCTATCTATCTATCTATCTATCTATCTATCTTGTATACATTGCTTCTGTATATGGGGTCTGGTGGGATATTTAATTGTATGTGTATACATATATACATATATTTGTATGCTCCTTATTGTGTTCCATCCCCCCATCTGTAAGTTGATTACTGCCCCCCCTCCTCCATATGTACTGTATTATACCCCAGTGCCTGTGTTTCCCGATTATGCTGTTTACAAGAACAAACCACCCACCAGGCTGTAAGGTGTGTACTGTCTGTAGTCCTGCAGAAACCCCCATGGGTTACTTACCTAATAGTTGTTTCCTTGTTTTCCCTCATAATTGGCATGGTTCCTCTCACAGGCGGCAGAATTACAGCGACACTGCAGGTGCAGACATGTAGTCAGGTGCTGCTTGCTGCTGAAGAGTTGGGATCCAGGGGCCTGCATCAGGACTATGAGCAGCGGCCGTGGGGGACGCCCCTTGGGGAGCCATAGTTACATCCGCCTCCTATGTGCCTTCATATGACATGACGTTACACTTGTTAGCACGGAGGAAGCGCTGAGGCACTCTGTGGTACAGCCTGATGGTGACAGCTGCACCTAATTAGACCCGCAGCAGCAGCCAGCGCAGTGTAAGGAGGAGGCCGCACACAGAGTCATCCTTCAGTTTTTTGCTAGATGAATTTAGTTGCGCCCCCCAAGAGCCGGCGCCCCTAGGCAGCCGCCTAAAGCTGCCTAATGGTAGAGCCAGCCCTGGCTCTACCTACCTCTGTGTCGTCAAGTATACTATCCATCCATACCTGTGGTGCATTTTAGTTGTGCGCAGTTTATATAGTAGGAGGACAGTGCAGAATTTTGCTGACCACCAGTATATAATATATAGCAGTACGGTACAGTAGTCCACTACTCTACCTACCTCTGTGTCATCAAGTATACTATCCATCCATACCTGTGGTGCATTTTAGTTGTGCACAGTATATATATAAGGAGGACAGTGCAGAATTTTCTGACCACCAGTATATAATATATAGCAGTACAGTACAGTAGTCCACTACTCTACCTACCTCTGTGTCGTCAAGTATACTATCCATCCATACCTGTGGTGCATTTTAGTTGTGCGCAGTTTATATAGTAGGAGGACAGTGCAGAATTTTTCTGACCACCAGTACATAATATATAGCAGTACGGTACAGTAGTCCACTACTCTACCTACCTCAGTGTCATCAAGTATACAATCCATCCATACCTGTGGTGCATTTTAGTTGTGCACAGTATATATAGTAGGAGGACAGTGCATAATTTTGCTGACCACCAGTATATAATATATAGCAGTACGGTACAGTAGTCCACTACTCTACCTACCTCTGTGTCATCAAGTATACTATCCATCCATACCTGTGGTGCATTTTAGTTGTGCACAGTATATATAGTAGGAGGACAGTGCAGAATTTTGCTGACCACCAGTATATAATATATAGCAGTACGGTACAGTAGTCCACTGCTCTACCTACCTCTGTGTCATCAAGTATACTATCCATCCATACCTGTGGTGCATTTTAGTTGTGCGCAGTATATATAGTAGGAGGACAGTGCAGAATTTTTCTGACCACCAGTATATAATATATAGCAGTACGGTACAGTAGTCCACTACTCTACCTACCTCTGTGTCGTCAAGTATACTATCCATTCATACCTGTGGTGCATTTTAGTTTGCGCAGTATATATAGTAGGAGGACAGTGCAGAATTTTTCTGACCACCAGTATATAATATATAGCAGTACGGTACAGTAGTCCACTGCTCTACCTCTGTGTCGTCAATTATACTACAAAAGTTCAGTAAAATGACCCAAAACTCTAAATTAAAAGCATCTGATGAGAAGCGTAAACTTGCCAATATGCCATTTACGACATGGAGTGGCAAGGAACGGCTGAGGCCCTGGCCTATGTTGATGGCTAGTGGTTCAGATTCACATGAGGATGGAAGCACTCATCCTCTCGCTAGAAAACTGCAGTGCCACTCCTAGATTGGCCAGGTGTTTGTGTCGGCCACTTGTGTCGCTTAGCTTAGTCACACAGCTACCTCATTGCACCTCTTTTTTTCTTTGCATCATGTGCTGTTTGGGGACTATTTTTTCAATCTGCCATCCTGTCTGACACTGCAGTGCCACTCCTAGATGGGCCAGGTGTTTGTGTCGGCCACTTGTGTCGCTTAGCTTAGCCATCCAGCGACCTTGGTGCACCTCTTTTTTTCTTTGCATCATGTGCTGTTTGGGGAATATTTTTTAAATCTGCCATCCTGTCTGACACTGCAGTGCCACTCCTAGATGGGCCAGGCTTTTGTGTCGGTCACTTGTGTCGCTTAGCTTAGCCATCCAGCGACCTTAGTGCACCTCTATTTTTCTTTGCATCATGTGCTGTTTGGGGAATATTTTTTAAATCTGCCATCGTGTCTGACACTGCAGTGCCACTTCTAGATGGGCCAGGTGTTTTTGTCGGCCACTTGGGTCGCTTAGCTTAGCCATCCAGCGACCTCGGTGCAAATTTTAGGACTAAAAATAATATTGTGAGGTGTTCAGAATAGACTGGAAATGAGTGGAAATTATGATTATTGCAGTTAATAATACTATGGGATCAAAATGACCCCCAAATACTATGATCTAAGCAGTTTTTGAGTTTTTTTTGTAAAAAAACACCCGAATCCAAAACACACCCGAATCCGACAAAAAAATTTCAGGGAGGTTTTGCCAAAACGCGTCCGAATCCAAATCACGGCAGCGGAACCGAATCCAAAACCAAAACACAAAACCCGAAAAATTTCCGGTGCACATCACTAACTAAGACCTGTCCGGCTGCTTATCAACACAGAGGGTATCGCCATTTCTACTAACTTTGGCCTCACAAATGGATCAGATGCTTTCACAAACATTGTCAGGATTGAGGTAGAAATTATCCCATACCCTAGAGGTGGATTTTTTGGTTTTATGCAAAGTCATCGTAATGGCTTTCTTTTTATCACGGTCAACAGCTGCAGCCACCAGTGGCGGACTTACACAAACAACATCCTCATCAACATCATCACTGCCAGATAGTAACAGTAAACACATATACCCCTCATCCTGTTCCACTTCCACACATGAATCCTCAATTTCTATTATGTCGTCCTCATCATCACCATTTTTACTTGTACTGTTCCCCACATGTGCAGATGGTTCAGAAATGGTGGAAGGAGGTGAACGAGGTTTATCTATGAGGACAGTGTGAGATATGTCAGACTCACACATAGCTGACGTGGACACCACTAAACATTCCTCAAGAATGTCTGATGGTTCTGATTCTGCCTTAGTAGATGACGCTGATGGACTTGTATCATCATGACTGGCCAGGGCCGGCTCGAGGCATGTTCGACTCGAGCGGCCGCGCAGGGCGCCACCCTTAAAGGGCGCCGCACGCTGGGGCCGCCATGTCGTTGCCTGGAGCCGGCCCTGTCTTGGAAGCCTGGAGGCAGCGGCTGTTCACCCGCACCGCTGCCTCCTGTCTGTTAGTGAGATGTGCGCGCTATGCGGCGCCGGGGTCTGATGTCAGACACCGGCGCCGCACAGCGCGCACATGTTCTGTTTCAGCAGGCTTCGGATCGTACAGCAGCACTCCTCCTCCTCCCTCATCGGCACAGCAGGTACTGGGGGCATGTTATGTGGCACTGTGGGGGGCTTTTATCTGGCACTGTGGGGGCATTAATCTGGCACTGTGGTGGTAATTAATGTATCTGGCTCTGTGGGGGCATTTCCGGCACACTGTGGGGACATTTATCTGGCACTGTGGGGGCATTTATCTGGCACTGTGGGGACATTGGCATTTATCTGGCACTGTGGGGGCATTTATCTGGCACTGTGGGGTCATTTATCTGACACTGTGGGGGCATTTATCTGGCACTGTGGGGACATTGGCATTTATCTGGCACTGTGGGGGCATTTATCTGGCACTGTGGGGACATTTATCTGGCACTGTGGGGGCATTTGTCTGGCACTGTGGGGGCATTTATATGGCACTGTGGGGACATTGGCATTTATCTGGCACTGTGGGGGCATTTATTTGGCACTGTGGGGGCATTTATCTGGCACTGTGGGGACATTGGCATTTATCTGGCACTGTGGGGGCATTTATCTGGCACTGTGGGGGCATTGATCTGGCACTGTGGGGGCATTTATCTAACACTGTGGGGGCTTTTCTGTATCTGGCACCGTGGGGGCATTTATCTGGCACTGTGGGGGCATTTATCTAGCACTGTGGGGGCTTTTCTGTATCTACATATCTGGCACTGTGTGGCCATTTATGTATCTGGCATTGCTGGGGGGCATGTCATGTGTTGCTGGCACTGCTGGGGGGCATGTCATGTGTAGCTGGCACGGCTGGGGAGCATATCATTTAGTGTTCCCGCTAGGCGTCTGTGGCTAGGCAATGTGTCTAACGTGCTCTGCCTGGCGCAAAGTGTCTAACGTGCTCTGCCTGGCGCAAAGTGTCTAACGTGCTCTGCCTGGCGCAAAGCGTCTAACGTGCTCTGCCTGGCGCAAAGTGTCTAACGTGCTCTGCCTGGCGCAAAGTGTCTAGCGTGCTCTGCCTGGCGCAAAGTGTCTAACGTGCTCTGCCTGGCGCAAAGTGTCTAACGTGCTCTGCCTGGCGCAAAGTGTCTAACGTGCTCTGCCTGGCGCAAAGGGGGGGGGGGCGCTTTTACATGTTTTCGCTCAGGGTGCTAGTAGGCCTGGAGCCGGCCCTGTGACTGGCAGCACCTGCACCACTAGTGGTATGTGCTTCCTGCTCTCCTCTCATTTGTTTGTCCTCCATATCTATCCACAAACATGAATAAAATGGGGTGCAGCACACACCACAATTTCTGAAAAAAAATGTACCACCTTCAGTGTCGCACAATACAAGTATGAGTCAGAAATAGTAATCAAACACTGCGTTTTAATTTCACCAACAGTGTCGCACAATATGTGTATGAGTCAGAAATAGTGATCGAACGCTGTGGTTGAACTTCACCAACAGTGTCGCAAAATACGTGTATGAGTAGAAAATAAAATATATTACTGTGATACCACCTTAACCCACAGTGTCACACATTATATTTGTGAGTAGGAAATAGTGGTCGAACTCTGTGGTTGACCTTCACCAACAGTGTCGCACAATATGTGTATGCGTAGGAAATTAAATATATTACTGTGGTACCACCTTCACCCACAGCATCACACAATCCATGTGTGCGTCAGAAATAGTGATCATACACTACGGTTGACCTTCAGCAATAGTGTCGCATATTTAATACGTGTATGAGTATCAAATAATATACTGCGGTCTGACCATCACAGTGTCACAGTACTTCAGTACATCAGTGTCACAGTACTTATGACAATAAAATAAAAATTGTATAGTACACTGATGTACAGCACAAACAAAAAAATACTTTTTTTAATAATTATATTTTTAGGCTTTTTGTTTTTAGCTTTTATTATTTTAATTTTACACTGGGGCGGATCCCCTGGATGGACGCACAGATTACCCCTTTCAGATACAGCAGACAGAGCACCCCTTTCAGATACAGAAGACAGAACACCCCACCTGCACTGATACAGCAGAGCACCCCTTTCAGATACAGCAGACAGAGCTCCCCTTTCAGATACAGCAGACAGAGCACTCCAAATAGACTGATTCAGCAGAGCACCCCTTTCAGATACAGCAAACAGAGCACCCCTTTTTCAGATACAGCAGACAGGTCACCTTTTTTTCAGATACAGCAGACAAAGCGGGGTGCTTTGTCTGCTGTATCTGAAAAAAAGGTGACCTGTCTTGACTGTCTTGACTGATACAGCAAAGCACTCCTTTCAGAAACAGCAGAAAGCGCACCCACCCCACACCAGACAACACAGTGCTGAGACGGACACGTACATCCAGTACACTCTCCAGATTGCGACGATCACCGGGGACCTTTATAGATTCTAAAACCCACAAAAAACGACAGCGGGATGATGACGTTGAGCCTCAATTTGGGATCTCAGTAAGGCGGGAAGTCCCAAGCTGGACTCGGATTGCAAAGTTCAGGAGGGTCCGGTTCTCCAAAAATTGGACACGCTCATCTCTCATTTCTTATATGCAATAATTATGCTTTCCTATATATGCTAAGAATGATAAAAATGGATGACATATAAATTAACTACATATACAATAATACAGTATAGAGATGTGCAGGGGGCATTTTTCGTGTGTTTGTGTTTTGGTTTTGGATTCGGGTGCGCGGTCGTGTTTTGGATTCGGAAGCGTTTTGGCAAAACCACCCTTTCGGGTTTTGGATTCGGATGTGTTTTGGATTTGGGTGATTTTTAGGAAAACATCAAAAACAGCTAAAATCATAGAATTAGGGGACAATTTTGATCCTATAGTATTATTAAGCTCAATAACCCTAATTTCTACTAATTTACAGTCTATTCTGAACACCTCACACCTCACAATAATATTTTTAGTCCTAAAATTTGCACCGAGGTCGCTGGATGACTAAGCTAAGCGACCCAAGTGGGCGGCACAAACACCTGGCCCATCTAGGAGTGGCACTGCAGTGTCAGACAGGATGGAAGATATAAAAAAAATAGTCCCCAAACAGCACATAATGCAAAGATGAAAAAGAAGTGCAATGAGGTAGCTGTATGACTAAGCTAAGCGACACAAGTGTGCGGCACAAACAATATGGGACATGCTGAAATTTGCCCAGATGTAATACACGCACAATATTGGTGGCACAGGATAGCGTACCCCTAAACCAAACACACACACGGCAAAGCTTGCAAAATTAATTTGGATAATAATAACTCTTTTATTTGAAGCCATTAGAATAATATGCAGCACAGGCAAGCGTACCCCTACACCTCACAGGGCAAACCCTGTAAAAATTATTTGGATAATAATATAAGTAATGTATATAACCCTTTTATTTGGAGTAAATAATATACAGCACAAGACACCACCACTGGACTGGACTTACACGGCAGTACTCCTTGACTTATACGGCAGTGTCAGACAGGATGGCACTTTAAAAAACTAGTCCTCAAACAGCACATGATGCAAAGAAGAAAAAAAAAGTGCAAGATGGAATTGTCCTTGGGCCCTCCCACCCACCCAAACAGGAAATGCTCACTTTAACAAACCAATCATTTCAGCAACAGGGTCTGCCACACGACTGTGGCTGAAATTATTGGTTTGTTTGGGCCCCCACCAAAAAAGAAGCAATCAATCTCTCCTTGCACAAACTGGCTCTACAGAGGCAAGATGTCCACCTCATCTTCATCCTCCGATTCCTCACCGCTTTCACTGTGTACATCCCCCTCCTCAGAGAGTATTAATTTGTCCCCACTGTAATCCACCATCACAGGTCCCTGTGTACTATCTGGAGGCAATTGCTGGTAAACGTCTCCACGGAGGAATTTATAATTCATTTTGATGAATGTCATCTTCTCCGCATTTTCTGGAAGTAACCTCCTACGCCAATTGCTGACAAGGTGACTGGCTGAACTAAACTCTCTTTCGGAGTACACACTGGAGGGGGGGCAACTTAGGTGAAATAAAGCCAGTTTGTGCAAGGGCCTCCAAATTGCCTCTTTTTCCTGCCAGTATACGTACGGACTGTCAGACATGCCTACTTGGATGCTGTCACTCATATAATCCTCCAACATTCTTTCAATGGTGACAGAATCATATGCAGTGACAGTAGACATGTCAGGAATCGTTGGCAGGTCCTTCAGTCCGGACCAGCTGTCAGCACTTGCTCCTGACTGCCCTGATTTTTGGGTCATTTTACTGAACTTTTGCTTTTTGGATTTTACATGCTCTCTGCTATGACATTGGGCATCGGCCTTGGCAGACGACGTTGATGGCATTTCATTGTCTCTGCCATGACTAGTGGCAGCAGCTTCAGCACGAGGTGGAAGTGGATCTTTAACTTTCCCTATTTTACCCTCCAAATTTTTGTTCTCCATTTTTTAATGTGTGGAATTATATGCCAGTAATATATCTGGAATTAGATGGCAGTAATGTCTGGAAATAGATACAACTAGATAGATACTAGAAATGAGCGGGTTCGGTTCCTCGGGATCCAAACGCCTCCGAACTTCACCTATTTTACACGGTTCCGAGGCAGCCTTGGATCTTCCCACCTTGCTCGGTTAACTAGAACGCGCCTGAACGTCATCATCCCACTGTCGGATTCTTGCGAGATTCGTATTCTATATAAGGAGCCGCGCGTCGCCGCCATTTTCACTCGTGCTTTGGAGATTGAACGGAGAGGACGTGGCTGCGTTCTCTCCCTGAAAAGCTCCGTAATCTGTGCTCAGTGTGCTGAAAATATCTGTGCTCAGTGTGCTGCAAATAATCTGTGCTCATTGTGCTGAAAATATCTACGTTCTCTGCTTGAAAACGCTCCATATCTGTGCTCAGTGTGCTGCAAATATCTGATCAGTGTGCTGCATTGTGGGGACTGGGGACCACCAGTATATAATATATACATTTCTATAGCTTCTATACTGCTTGTCAGGACACATGGTCACAGTTACACCGCTCTGTACTGATATATACACAATAATATATATACTTTTCTATAGCTTCTATACTGCTTGTCAGGACACATGTGTCACAGTTACACCGCTCTGTACTGATATACAGTAATATTTATACTTTTCTATAGCTTCTATACTGCTTGTCAGGACACATGGTCACAGATACACCGCTCTGTACTGATATATACAATAATATATATACTTTTCTATAGCCTCTATACTGCTTGTCAGGACACATGGTCACAGTTACACTGCTCTGTACTGATATATACAATAATTTTAAATACTTTTCTATAGCTTCTATACTGCTTGTCAGGACACACATGGGTCACAGTTACACCGCTCTGTACTGATATATACAGTAATATATATACTTTTCTATAGCTTCTATACTGCTTGTCAGGACACATGGGTCACAGTTACACCGCTCTGTACTGATATATTCAATAATATATATACTTTTCTTATTTTCTATAGCTTCTATACTGCTTGTCAGGACACGTGTCACAGTTACACCGCTCTGTACTGATATATACAATAATATATATACTTTTCTATAGCTTCTATACTGCTTGTCAGGACACATAGGTCACAGTTACACTGCTCTGTACTGATATATACAATAATATATATACTTTTCTATAGCTTCTATACTGCTTGTCAGGACACATAGGTCACAGTTACATGGCTCTGTACTGATATATACAATAATATATATACTTTTCTATAGCTTCTATACTGCTTGTCAGGACACATAGGTCACAGTTACACTGCTCTGTACTGATATATACAATAATATTTATACTTTTCTATAGCTTCTATACTGCTTGTCAGGACACATGGGTCACAGTTACACAGCTCTGTACTGATATATACAATAATATATATACTTTTCTATAGCTTCTATACTGCTTGTCAGGACACATAGGTCACAGTTACACTGCTCTGTACTGATATATACAATAATATATATACTTTTCTATAGCTTCTATACTGCTTGTCAGGACACATAGGTCACAGTTACACTGCTCTGTACTGATATATACAATAATATATATACTTTTCTATAGCTTCTATACTGCTTGTCAGGACACATGGGTCACAGTTACACAGCTCTGTACTGATAAATACAATAATATATATACTTTTCTATAGCTTCTATACTGCTTGTCAGGACACATAGGTCACAGTTACACTGCTCTGTACTGATATATACAATAATATATATACTTTTCTATAGCTTCTATACTGCTTGTCAGGACACATAGGTCACAGTTACACAGCTCTGTACTGATATATACAATAATATATATACTTTTCTATAGCTTCTATACTGCTTGTCAGGACACATGGGTCACAGTTACACTGCTCTGTACTGATATATACAATAATATATATATACTTTTCTATAGCTTCTATACTGCTTGTCCGGACACATGGGTCACAGTTACACCGCTCTGTACTGATATATGCAATAATTATATATGCTTTTCTTATTTTCTATAGCTTCTATACTGCTTGTCAGTACACATGGTCACAGTTACACCACTCTGTACTGATATATACAATAATATATATACTTTTCTATAGCTTCTATACTGCTTGTCAGTACACATGGTCACAGTTACACCACTCTGTACTGATATATACAATAATATATATACTTTTCTATAGCTTCTGTACTGCTTGTCAGGACACATGTGTCACAGTTACACCGCTCTGTACTGATCTACAGAAATATATATACTTTTCTATAGCTTCTATACTGCTTATCAGGACATATGGTCACAGATACACCGCTCTGTACTGATATATACAATAATATATATACTTTTCTATAGCCTCTATACTGCTTGTCAGGACACATGGTCACAGTCACACTGCTCTGTACTGATATATACAATAATTTTAAATACTTTTCTATAGCTTCTATACTGCTTGTCAGGACACACATGGGTCAAAGTTACACTGCTCTGTACTAATATATACAATAATTTATATACTTTTCTATAGCTTCTATACTGCTTGTCAGGACACATGTGTCACAGTTACATGGCTCTGTACTGATATACAGTAATATATATACTTTTCTATAGCTTCTATACTGCTTGTCAGGACACATGGGTCACAGTTACACCGCACTGTACTGATATATACAATAATATATATACTTTTCTTATTTTCTATAGCTTCTACAATGCTTGTTAGGACACATGTGTCACAGTTACACTGCTCTGTACTGATATATACAATAATATATATACTTTTCTATAGCTTCTATACTGCTTGTCAGGACACATGGGTCACAGTTACACTGCTCTGTACTGATATATACAATAATATATATACTTTTCTAAAGCCTCTATACTGCTTATCAAGACACATGGTCACAGTTACATGGCTCTGTACTGATATACAGTAATATATATACTTTTCTATAGCTTCTATACTGCTTGTCATGACACATGTGTCACAGTTTCACCGCTCTGTACTGATATACAGAAATATATATACTTTTCTATAGCTTCTATACTGCTTATCAGGACATATGGTCACAGATACACTGCTCTGTACTGATATATACAATAATATATATACTTTTCTATAGCCTCTATACTGCTTGTCAGGACTCATGGTCACAGTTACACTGCTCTACTGATATATACAATAATTTTAAATACTTTTCTATAGCTTCTATACTGCTTGTCAGGACACACATGGGTCACAGTTACACTGCTCTGTACTGATATATACAATAATATATATACTTTTCTATAGCTTCTATACTGCTTGTCAGGACACATGTGTCACAGTTACATGGCTCTGTACTGATATACAGTAATATATATACTTTTCTATAGCTTCTATACTGCTTGTCAGGACACATGGGTCACAGTTACACCGCTCTGTACTGATATATACAATAATATATATACTTTTCTATAGCTTCTGTACTGCTTGTCAGGACACATTGGTCACAGTTACACTGCTCTGTACTGTTATATACAATAAAATATATACTTTTCTATAGCTTCTGTACTGCTTGTCAGGACACGTGGGTCACAGTTACACCGCTCTGTACTGATATATACAATAATATATATACTTTTCTATAGCTGCTATACTGCTTGTCAGGACACATGGGTCACAGTTACACTGCTCTGTACTGATATATACAATAATATATATACTTTTCTATAGCTTCTAATATTACAGTGCAGCATTTTGGTGACCAACAGAATACATAGATATAGTACAGTACAGTAGGCTATTGCTATTGATATATTACTGGCATATAATTCCACACATTAAAAAATGGAGAACAAAAATGTGGAGGTTAAAGGGAAAGATCAAGATCCACTTCCACCTCGTGCTGAAGCTGCTGCCACTAGTCATGGCCGAGACGATGAAATGCCATCAACGTCGTCTGCCAAGGCCGATGCCCAATGTCATAGTAGAGAGCATGTAAAATCCAAAACACAAAAGTTCAGTAAAATGACCCAAAAATCAAAATTAAAAGCGTCTGAGGAGAAGCGTAAACTTGCCAATATGCCATTTACGACACGGAGTGGCAAGGAGCGGCTGAGGCCCTGGCCTATGTTCATGGCTAGTGGTTCAGCTTCAAATGAGGATGGAAGCACTCATCCTCTCGCTAGAAAAAAGAAAAGACTTAAGCTGGCAAAAGCACAGCTAAGAACTGTGCGTTCTTCAAAATCACAAATCCCCAAGGAGAGTCCAATTGTGTCGGTTGCGATGCCTGACCTTCCCAACACTGGACGGGAAGAGCTTGCGCCTTCCACCATTTGCACGCCCCCTGCAAGTGCTGGATGGAGCACCCGCAGTCCAGTTCCTGATAGTCAAATTGAAGATGTCACTGTTGAAGTACACCAGGATGAGGATTTGGGTGTTGCTGGCGCTGGGGAGGAAATTGACAAGGAGGATTCTGATGTTGAGGTGGTTTGTTTAAGTCAGGCACCCGGGGAGACACCTGTTGTCCGTGGGAGGAATATGGCCATTGACATGCATGGTCAAAATACTAAAAAAATCAGCTCTTCGGTGTGGAATTATTTCAACACAAATGCGGACAACAGGTGTCAAGCCGTGTGTTGCCTTTGTCAAGCTGTAATAAGTAGGGGTAGGGACGTTAACCACCTTGGAACATCCTCCCTTATACGTCACCTGCAGCGCATTCATCATAAGTCAGTGACAAGTTCAAAAACTTTGGCTGACAGCGGAAGCAGTCCACTGACCACTAAATCCCTTGCTCTTGTAACCAAGCTCCGGCAAACCACACCACCAACTCCCTCAGTGTCAATTTCCTCCTTACCCAGGAAAGCCAATAGTCCTGCAGGCCATGTCACTGTCAACTCTGACGAGTCCTCTCCTGCTTGGGATTCCTCCGATGCATCCTTGAGTGTAACGCCTACTGCTGCTGGCGCTGCTGTTGTTGCTGCTGGGAGTCGATCGTCATCCCAGAGGGGAAGTCGGAAGACCACTTGTACTACTTCCAGTAAGCAATTGACTGTCCAACAGTCCTTTGCGAGGAAGATGAAATATCACAGCAGTCATCCTGCTGCAAAGCGGATAACTGAGGCCTTGGCATCCTGGGCAGTGAGAAACGTGGTTCCGGTATCCATCGTTAATTCAGAGCCAACTAGAGACTTGATTGAGGTACTGTGTCCCCGGTACCAAATACCATCTAGGTTCCATTTCTCTAGGCAGGCGATACCGAAAATGTACACAGACCTCAGAAAAAGAGTCACCAGTGTCCTAAAAAATGCAGTTGTACCCAATGTCCACTTAACCACGGACATGTGGACAAGTGGAGCAGGGCAGACTCAGGACTATATGACTGTGACAGCCCACTGGGTAGATGTATTGCCTCCCGCAGCAAGAACAGCAGCGGCAGCACCAGTAGCAGCATCTCGCAAACGCCAACTCGTTCCTAGGTAGGCTACGCTTTGTATCACCGCTTTCCAGAATAGCCACACAGCTGAAAACCTCTTACGGCAACTGAGGAAGATCATCGCAGAATGGCTTACCCCAATTGGACTCTCCTGGGGATTTGTGACATCGGACAACGCCAGCAATATTGTGCGTGCATTACATCTGGGCAAATTCCATCACGTCCCATGTTTTGCACATACCTTGAATTTGGTGGTGCAGAATTATTTAAAAAACGACAGGGGCGTGCAAGAGATGCTGTCGGTGGCCCGAAGAATTGCGGGCCACTTTCGGCATTCAGGCACCGCGTACCAAAGACTGGAGCACCACCAAACATTCCTGAACCTGCCCTGCCATCATCTGAAGCAAGAGGTGGTAACGAGGTGGAATTCAACCCTCTATATGCTTCAGAGGATGGAGGAGCAGCAAAAGGCCATTCAAGCCTATACATCTGGCCACGATATAGGCAAAGGAGGTGGAATGCACCTGTCTCAAGCGCAGTGGAGAATGATTTCAACGTTGTGCAAGGTTCTGCAACCCTTTGAACTTGCCACACATGAAGTCAGTTCAGACACTGCCAGCCTGAGTCAGGTCATTCCCCTCATCAGGCTTTTGCAGAAGAAGCTGGAGACATTGAAGGAGGAGCTAAAACAGAGCGATTCCGCTAGGCATGTGGGACTTGTGGATGGAGCCCTTAATTCGCTTACCCAGGATTCACGGGTGGTCAATCTGTTGAAATCAGAGCACTACATTTTGGCCACCGTGCTCGATCCTAGATTTAAAACCTACGTTGTATCTTTCTTTCCGGCAGACACAAGTCTGCAGAGGTTCAAAGACCTGCTGGTGAGAAAATTGTCAAGTCAAGCGGAACGTGACCCGTCAACAGCTCCTCCTTCACATTCTCCCGCAACTGGGGGTGCGAGGAAAAGGCTCAGAATTCCGAGCCCACCCGCTGGCGGTGATGCAGGGCAGTCTGGAGCGAGTGCTGACATCTGGTCCGGACTGAAGGACCTGCCAACGATTACTGACATGTCGTCTACTGTCACTGCATATGATTCTCTCACCATTGAAAGAATGGTGGAGGATTATATGAGTGACCGCATCCAAGTAGGCACGTCAGACAGTCCGTACGTATACTGGCAGGAAAAAGAGGCAATTTGGAGGCCCTTGCAGAAACTGGCTTTATTCTACCTAAGTTGCCCTCACTCCAGTGTGTACTCTGAAAGAGTGTTTAGTGCAGCCGCTCACCTTGTCAGCAATCGGCGTACGAGGTTACTTCCAGAAAATGTGGAGAAGATGATGTTCATTAAAATGAATTATAATCAATTCCTCCGTGGAGACATTCACCAGCAGCAATTGCCTCCAGAAAGTACACGGGGACCTGAGATGGTGGATTCCAGTGGGGACGAATTAATAATCTGTGAGGAGGGGGATGTACACAGTGAAAGGGGTGAGGAATCGGAGGATGATGATGAGGTGGACATCTTGCCTCTGTAGAGCCAGTTTGTGCAAGGAGAGATTGATTGCTTCTTTTTTGGTGGGGGCCCAAACCAACCAGTCATTTCAGTCACAGTCGTGTGGCAGACCCTGTCGCTGAAATGATGGGTTCGTTAAAGTGTGCTTGTCCTGTTTATACAACATAAGGGTGGGTGGGAGGGCCAAAGGACAATTCCATCTTGCACCTCTTTTTTCTTTCATTTTTCTTTGCATCATGTGCTGTTTGGGGACAATTTTTTTGAAGGGCCATCCTGCCTGACACTGCATTGCCACTCCTAGATGGGCCAGGTGTTTGTGTCGGCCACTTGTGTCGCTTAGCTTAGTCACACAGCGACCTTGGTGCGCCTTTTTTATTCTTTGCATCATGTGCTGTTTGGGGACAATTTTTTGGAAGGGCCATCCTGTCTTGATTGACACTGCAGTGCCACTCCTAGATGGGCCAGGTGTTTGTGTCGGCCACTTGTGTCGCTTAGCTTAGTCACACAGCCACCTTGGTGCGCCTCTTTTTTTCTTTGCATCATGTGCTGTTTGGGGAGTATTTTTTTGAAGGGCCATCCTGCCTGACACTGCAGTGCCACTCCTAGATGGGCCAGGTGTTTGTGTCGGCCACTTGTGTCGCTTAGCTTAGTCACACAGCCACCTTGGTGCGCCTCTTTTTTTCTTTGCATCATGTGCTGTTTGGGGACAATTTTTTGGAAGGGCCATCCTGTCTTGATTGACACTGCAGTGCCACTCTTAGATGGGCCAGGTGTTTGTGTCGGCCACTTGTGTCGCTTAGCTTAGTCACACAGCCACCTTGGTGCGCCTCTTTTTTTTCTTTGCATCATGTGCTGTTTGGGGAGTATTTTTTGGAAGGGCCATCCTGTCTTGATTGACACTGCAGTGCCACTCCTAGATGGGCCAGGTGTTTGTGTCGGCCACTTGGGTCGCTTAGCTTAGCCATCCAGCGTCCTCGGGGCAAATTTTAGGACTAAAAATAATATTGTGAGGTGTGAGGTGTTCAGAATAGACTGGAAATGAGTGGAAATTATGGTTATTGAGGTTAATAATACTATGGGATCAAAATGACCCCCAAATTCTATGATTTAAGCTGTTTTTGAGGTTTTTTTGAAAAAAAACACCCGAATCCAAAACACACCCGAATCCGACAAAAAATTTTCGGTAAGGTTTTGCCAAAACGCGTCTGAATCCAAAACACGGCCGCGGAACCGAACCCAAAACCAAAACACAAAACCCGAAAAATTTCCGGTGCACATCACTATCCTAGATGGGCCAGGTGTTTGTGCCAGCCACTTGGGTCGCTTAGCTTAGTCATCCAGCGACCTCGGTGCAAATTTTAGGACTAAAAATAATATTGTGTGAGGTGTTCAGAATAGACTGGAAATGAGTGATTTAAGCTGTTTTTGAGGGTTTTTTGAAAAAAAAACACCCGAATCCAAAACACACCCAAATCCAACAAAAAAATTTCAGGGAGGTTTTGCCAAAACACGGCCGCAGAACCGAATCCAAAACCAAAACACAAAACCCGAAAAATGTCCAGTGCACATTAGATACCAGATACCACTGAGACTGGAATGATGATGACCTATGCACAGTGACAGGACACTACTACAGCACCCTACAGCAGCAAGATGCAGCACAAGACACTGAGCACTGACCAGTGATACTGAGCACTGAGGATACTACTGAGAACTGACACTGAGCAGCATGATGCAGCACAAGACACTGTACTAGTATTAGTAATGTAGTATTACTGAGCACCACGATGTAGCACAAGACAATGACCAGTGATATTGAGCACTGATGATACTACTGAGAACTGACACTGAGCAGCACGATGCAGCCCAAGACACTGTACTAGTATTAGTAATGTAGTATTACTGAGCAGCACAAGACAATGAGCAGTGATACTGAGCACTGATGATACAACTGGGAACTGACACTGAGCAGCACGATGCAGCACAAGACACTGTACTAGTATTAGTAATGTAGTATTACTGAGCAACACAAGAAAATGAGAAGTGATACTGAGCACTGATGATACTACTGAGAACTGACACTGAGCAGCACGATGCAGCACAAGACGCTGTACTAGTATTAGTAATGTAGTATTACTGAGCACCACGATGCAGCACAAGACAATGCGCCGTGATACTGAGCACTGATGATGCTACTGAGAACTGACACTGAGCAGCACAATGCAGCACAAGACACTGTACTAGTATTAGTGAGCAGCACAAAAGCACTCTGGAATTGTCACCCCCCAGATACCACTGTGACTGGAATGATGATGACCGATGCACAGTCACAGGACATTACTACCACAGCACCCTACAGCAGAAAGATGCAGCACAAGAGAAACACTGTACTAGTATTACTGAGCAGCAATAAGCACTGATACTGAGCACTGATACTGAGAACAGACACTGAGAGAACGTAGCCACATCCTCTCTGTACTCTCTACAATGCCCGAGTGAAAATGGCGGCGACGCGCGGCTCTTTATATGGAATCCGAATCTCGCGAGAATCCGACAACGGAATGATGACGTTTTGCCTCGTTCGGGTTTTCCGAGTGAGGCGGGAATAACCGAGCCGGGCTCGGACCCGTGTTTGCCACGTGGAGTTCGGGGCGGTTCGGTTCTCTGCGAACCGAACCCGCTCATCTCGAACCGAACCAGCTCATCAGTATATGCTTCAAAAGACCAATAGAAATAACCTATTTATAAGTATGTACTGATATATAAGTATGTATTGATTAAATTAGTATACTGTATATGCTTGGCAAATGTAATATAATTTTTTACATTTCTGTAAGTACTGTATGGTTATTTATGTATTTTATCGGTTTGATTTCATTGCTATTTACACACTGCGATTGTAGTGGGGGAGGCGGGGAGACTGCAGTCTAATTCCAAACAAAATGGGAGGTGCTACCATGCTGAGACCTGCAGTTCCACACTGAAAGAAAAAAAAATTGCAGGTGTACACCACAGGCACCAAACACTGCTAATAACAACAATAATAGTAAGCTCTGTAATTTAACATAGAGCAAAAATGAGGTGTATAGCATAATTATTGCCCAAAAATACAGTATATGGGCCAAAAATATTGTCATTCCCTTTTTAGCTATGATTTGTTTGGCTATAACTGTTGGTGTATTTAATATAATACAGTACATGCTTCACAACCTGATAGAAATAACCTCCTTATAAGGATGTATTGATGTATTAGCTGTTCTACCCTTTCTTTGCACAGGAGTTTCTGATTTTCATGGTTGTAAATATAAATGAGTACTAAAAATATGGAAAATCTATAGAGATGTCTATTTGAGACATCATAATGTAAGTAAATATTTATCCATGGTTCTTGGCGTTACCCAAAGAGCACCCATAGCAGATACAGTAAAAAGTGACAGAACCATTTTTGTAGATTATTAAATTCTACACACTGAAGATGCAATCCAAATTTTGATCTGATTGTCTGTTTGGGCGTTCTCATTTATGCAACGCAAGACACGCATCCAGCAATGACATCATTATGTCAACCCCCTTTTCATACCCTTAGGGGAGCTTTATTAAAATTCTAATTACGTCATTTTTCTATTTCCCACCTGCAGAATACCTATGTTAAATTTCATCTTCCTAACCTATCGAGAAGGAAGAGAATTAGTGAGTGAGTGAGTGAGTGAGTGAGTGAGTGAGGGAGGGAGGGCTTTTGCATTTTTGTAGTTTATTAAATTCTACACACTGGACATGCAATCCAAATTTTGTTCCGATTGTTCGTTTGGGCGTTATCATTCACACAACGCAAGCCACGCATCGGTGAAGACGTCATTATGTCAACCCCCTGTTCATCCCCTTAGGGGAGATTTATTAAAATTCTAATTATGTAGTTTTCCGATTTCCCACCTGAAGAATACCTATGTTACATTTCAGCTTCCTAACATATCGGGAAGTAATAGAATTAGTGATGAGTCAGTGAGTGAGTGAGTGAGTGAGTGAGGGCTTTTGCATTTATATATATAGATGTATGTATTGATAAAATTGGTATACATGTTTGGCAAGCATTATATATTCATTTACAATTTTGGTTACTATGAATATTTATTTCACCAGTTTGATTATTTACACATTGTGGTTGTTGTTAGTAGGCTTTAGTCCCTATTAAATGTTTAGGAATATACCGTACAGTATAGTTTCCACATTGATATTTATAATGGATTTTCCATGTGCTGTATATCAATAATTTTGAGTCCTTTCAGAATGAGTATTGGCACAGAGATAAAAGCAAGGAGGAAGATTCAATTACCCACGGTGTTCACGCCCAGAGCTATTTATTATTAGTCAATTTCCCAGCACGGGTAACTCACGCTAACCCTTAGATTCCTCTAAAAGTGCCTGGAATCTATAGGTTACCACACTGGAGCTTAATGTGTCAAGTAGAGACATGTAGCTGAACCTTGCAGCTGATTGAATAGGGCTGTTTATGTGATTTATAAAGGGCAGAAGCCAGCATCATCCATTACAGAGTAACAAAATAACAGACATTTAAATCAATAACTTCCCCATGCTTCTGTTTCGCTACCATTGTCCAACAGTCATTATTGCCATCTCAGGAAGGATATAATTATGACTAATATTTTTTGTCTTTATATATGTATTGAGGTTAATAATACTGTAGGAACAAAAACACCCCCAAATTTTGTAATTGTAGCTGTTTTTATTAAATAAAAAAAATAAAAAATCCAGATCCAAAACCAAAAAACCACAAGGGTGGTTTTGGCAAAACCAAAACAGATCCAAAACATGAAGTAGATCCAGATCCAAATCCATAACACAAAACACAAAAAAAATGGCCTGGCACACACCCCTAATATAAATGTTTCTGTTATTTCTCAGCAGAACTCATTTTACAGTAGTGCCATCTAATATTGTGATATATATGTTACATTGTACATATTGATCACAAAATTTCTTTGTAAATCACCCATGACTTTATTCCGATGAACTTAACATTTATAACTAGCTAGCTTATCACTAAGAAATAAACACACGGACACCAACTGCTAGATTTAAAAGGTCAAACAGATATTTATTGTTTGGTGACCTGTCGTTTAAACTAAGAATATTGGAGGATGGCAAGAAAAAGGCGCTACCAACTCACCAGCACCAGTCAACTATAATAAACCATAAAATAGGAGGGGCCTCACAACCGCCTCCTTAACATAACCTGCACTGCGCAGGCTCACCCCCCTTACTTTAGCAGAGCCGTGGACGAACCCGCACGGGAACATCCGTAGTCCACCCGCAAGGGGAGGGCATACTCGCTGTTCATTCAAAAGGGGGTGCCCCACAGTGACCACTTATGTAACTATTTGACCGCTGGCTGGTAGCGACTTTCCGCCACAACAAGGATTTTAACAAAAAACCGCAGACCGCCATCCACCAACAAACAGGAGAAGCGATTCAACCGGACAGTACTCTAAAAATACTGTCCAAGAACACACCAATACCCGCAGGGGAAAGGTGAATACCATCTTCCCTATAAAACTGCACATTGTGTAGCACCAAAAGCGGATGCCTAACCACTAAACCTCCTATTGCCTGCACGTATACTGACACTGCGGAATTAACTTTCTTCCTAGCTTTTTCTATAGCGGAGAACGAATGGCACCCCGCCAATGGAAACGGGGCACTATGTCGGACCACACCACTATCACCCGTGGCCAAGATGCCCGTAACGCCACTAAGTCCGCTTTGATACTCAAGATGAGATCAATGTCTTTGACCCTCCCCATATCATTCCCCCCGAGGTGAATGACAACCCAGCCGGGCCGCCCCCACCTCCGCTCATGGCGAAACAGCAAGCGAAGTAAACCCATCCAACGTAAACCTCTAACTCCTAACCATCTAACTACCTTGTCCCCAAATAGTTCGCCCGTTCGTCCTGCCATTGGATGCCTCTCCGCCCAAAAAATAAAAGAATGGCCAATGAGCCAAATCTGATCCGAGATGTCCAAAGTAGCTGCAAAAAGAAAATTCCTTACCGTCAGACATTATAAAGATCAAAACAAATTAACTTAAACATGCAAGTAAGAACCCGAGTGAAGGAGAAAACTCAAAAAACCTCCCGTGAACCGTGTGTGAATGCCAATTGTAATTCGGTCCCCTCGGAGGAAAATTGAAAAATTCACTTCACACCCTCCATTTCTGAACGCTAGCCGTTCAAAAACCGACGAGTAAAACACGTTTCCGGGTTCGCGCAACAGGCGCAATAACAACAATACTTAACGGATCCTTATACTAGGCGCAAGCCTAGCCAACTGAATACCGGTTGCCCAAACCCAAACGGTATCCCGCCCGCAGGGGCAAGACCCACTCACCGGGGAGGACCTTAGTCAACGATTCTCCACAGGAAGGGCGGCACCAATAGACCCCCAACCTCCGCATCAGGTACCAGCTCCCTAAACTTGTCGAACTCAAAACGCGACAGTGCGTCAGCAATTCTGTTGTCAACCCCTGGGACATGCGCAGCCGTGAAATGAATGTTATGCCTCAAGCACTTGAGCACAAGATAACGCAACAAGCGCAGAGCCTCAGGAGAGGACGAGCGCTGGTTATTAACGGCGTGCATGACGCCCAGATTGTCGCAGCGAAATACAATACTCCGATCCGACAAGCTGGGTGCCCACAACTCAACCGCCACTATCAAGGGGAATAACTCCAGCAGGAGCAAGTTCTTTGTAAACCCTCGGGTCACCCATGCTGTGGGCCAAGGCGCGGCGCACCACTGTGTTCTGAAAAAAGCCCCAAAGCCCGAACCACCAGCAGCGTCGGTGAAAAGTTGTAACGCAGCGTTGGAACAGCGTTTCGCTGGCCACAACACCACCTGGTTAAAAGAAACCAAGAAAGTGGACCAGGTTCTCAAGTCCTCCCTGACCTCGCGCGAAATATAAACCGTATGGTGAGGTTTCCGTACCTCCGCTATGGATCTCTCAAGTTTACGGCAGAAAACCCGGCCCATGGGTATGATTCTGCACGCAAAATTAAATGACCCGAGCAACGACTGAACCCGTTGTAGTCTGACCCTGCACGAGAGGAGGCACTGCTCTATGAGATCCAACAATTTGAGCACCTTATCGGCCGGAAGCCGGCAACAGCCGGCTTCCGAATCGATTTCAATGCCCAAGTAACTGAGGCATGCCGTGGGCCCCTCGGTCTTATCCGAGGCCACGGGAACGCCCAGGCGACCGAATAAACTCTGAGCTAAACCCAGTACATCCCCGCACGCCGACCCCACCCTTGGACCCACAAAGAGAAAATCGTCTAGGTAGTGGGCGACCCCCGGGTGGCCGGAGGCCGACACTATGCAGCAATGCAAAAATGAGCTGAATTTCTCAAAATAGGCACAAGAAATGGAACACCCCATGGGCAAGCACCTGTCTACATAATACCCACCCCTTAACCTGAAACCAAGGAAATGCAGGGAGTCGGGGTGGATGGGCAGGAGGCGGAAAGCGGACTCAATGTCCAGCTTGGCCATGAGGGCGCCGGGACCCGCCCTTTGGACTAACCGCAGGGCCTCATCAAACGATTGATATCGCACCCTGCAAGCTTCCTCCGGGATGGAGTCGTTGACCGAGCCGCCACGGGGGTGTGACAAATGCTGGATGAGGCGGAATTTACCCTGAGCTTTCTTGGGGACCACCCCTAATGGTGAAATGCACAGCCGGGGCAGGGGAGGGGACGGGAAAGGGCCGCACATGCGCCCCAAATCGATTTCCGCCCGAACCTTACGGGCGACCACGGAGGGGAAATCCCGTGCGGATTTTAAATTGCGCCTGGAGACCACGAGGACCGAATCCGGGATGGGAAGCCTGAAACCGCTACGAAAACCTTCCAACAAAAACAACCCCGAAGTGACGTCGGGGTAACTGCCCAACCATTTAGCCAATTCGGGGACGTTGATGGGGGAAAACGCTTTACTTTCCACTTCCGGGCACCTCGGCAGCATCAGAGGGCCTGGACCCGGAAGGGGACTGGCAATCTTTGGCCGGGTGCCCCTCGCCGCACGCCTTGCAGGAGTGGCGAAAACGGCAGTTAGCCCCCCGGGAACACTTGCCCTCGTTGAAGGCAAAGCATTTCCCTTTATTCCCCGTGGGCGGGCTCGGCCGGACATTTAAACCCGGCTTACCGCCCTGGGCTTCATAAAGGGGCCTATTCTGATGAGTGACCTCTAACCAAACTTCCACGTCCTTGAAACCCAAGGGTAGTGTCGGGTTACCGTCTTGGTTACGACGGAATTTCTCATCGTAATCCCTCCACGCGTAACCCTTGGATGTCAAGTACATTTCATGCACCAGGTACAAATACTTGACCGTGTTGTGATATTCCTTAGGCCTCGTCTCGGCGTAGCACGCCGTGAACACTAAAAACCCCCGGAGCCACTGGTGAAAATTGCGAAATGCATTCTCGCCAATGCCACCAACCTTCTTGGCCTTATCGAAAGCCTTCCGCATGTCATCCGTAAGGGTGAACATGTCGACGTATTTACCTCTCTTAATCTTCTCCCTCATCCGTTTACGTAAACCCCTGGTGACCGCAGTGTTAGCGCAGTGCACCATTTCCGTAAAACGCGGAGGGTCAGGCGTGGCTGCCGCAGCTGCGCCCTTAGCCTTCCCCTCTTTCTTGTGCAAGCGATGCGCAATGAGCCTAGCTAACTTACGCGGGCGCCTGGGGGACCCGGAAGACCTAGTATCAGAAGAGGAGCTGGAAGAAGAGCTATCAGAAGAAGGATTAACTGTCTCACCCGTTCCCGGAGGACCCCCCGCGTCCACTGCTGCGATGACGGGGCCGGATGGAACCTCTTCAGGGACCCGAGATCCCCCCGTCTCCACATGTTCAGCCTGCTTAGCCGCTCCTGTCTGTGCCTCGCTGGATGTTGCTATCGTCGTGGCCCCCGACAATCCGGCCGGGGGAGAGACCCCCCTCGCCGTACCTGCACCTTTTGGGGAAACAGAAGGGGGGGAGGGGGAGGCACAAAAGCAGCCACCTCCGGGGGGGGGAACCGGAGGTAGCGGGGGAGGGGGAGCCGCAAGCGGGGGCCGCGAACCGAGTGCGGGCAAGCCCGGTGTCGCGACGCCCGTCATTTCAAACGCCGCGCCAGACGCTGGAGGCACCGTGCCTGGGGAAGTAAAACCAGCGTGCCAAGTGGACGGAGCCTGTGAAAACGGCGACGCTCAGTAAGGCGTCTGGCCGAGGGCCCCTGGGGTAAAACCACTGGAGTAAGAACCCCCCCATTGCGCAAAACCCGGACCACTCGGCGTGGGCCATGAGGTCACCGATCCCTGCGCGTGCGTAAACGCCGCCGGCAAATAAGTGGACGAAAAGGGGGCAGGAACCCCGCGGAATGCGGGTGCCGCCCCGGAAGTCATGACCGGGAGCTGCAATGACCCCGACCAGGCCACTGACACCGAAGCCGCCGGAAGGAAACCCGCGGGCGAAGCCGTATACGTGCCGCCCCGGTACCCGAATGGAGCGGCCAAGGAACTTGGTCCTGACCCCATCTGGTGCACCAGGAGCTGGCCAGCAGACGGCGTCTGCTCGCTGGGCCACAGGCCACTCACAGGCGGCAGCAGTATCTGGGACACCAGGAGCGCCCCGGGGTAAATCCCAGATGTCTGCCCGCTGACGCCCGACACCCCGCTGCCCCCCACGATATTGGCACCTATGGAAACGGTGGGGGGAAACAGAGCCTGCGCATGCTCAAACGCAGGCCCCGCACCCCCCGTTGTCCCTGGACCAGAAGGCAGGGACACTACATCCTGCACCAGCCAGGCACCCGCAGGGGAGCTGGCCGGTGAAAGCCCCGTCATTCCCCTCCTCACCGCTGATTCGCGGCACCCACCCGCCGGGTCACGTGACCCGCCAATCGCGGCCGTGTGGAGAGGCGTACTAACGCCTGTGGAGGCCGGTGCCCCGGCGCGCGCGGCTCTGCCGCCGCGCCGGGCTCCGGGAACGGACGATGCTGGGGAAGCACCGCCGCCCGTGGAGAGCAGGACCCTGTCTCCGGCGGGCGGCGAAGCGGAGGGGGGGACCGCGCGCACCCGCGGCCGGCGATAGCCCGCTGCCGCGAGCGGTCGGGAGGCCTCAGCCTGGCGGCGGGGGGGGGCGCTGATCTTCTGGGACGGGGCATGCTGCAGCAAAACAGTGTGGATAACACCTAAAGCGTACATTGACTGTAATATAAAGGGAGGGAGCAGTAGTATATGCAGTATTTAAAAGAGGGGAAATAACTGACAAAATGCTGACAGTATGCCTTACCCTCATCCAAGAAAAACTGTCAAGAGGAAGATGGCTGCCAAAACCCTGAACTATATACCCCTGTGCAAACTCCTCCTACCTATCCCTAATAGGCACCCATCTGTCACCTGACCACCACTGTCAATCACTAAGGCTAGCCCTGCCTATCCTCAACACATGTGAGAAAAATTCAGGGAGTTTATGTGGCTTCGAGCCTATGCGGATCTCTGCCTGCCTAAACAGTATTTGCAGTTTTTCCTTCAGGGATTAGCACAAAAAGATGATTGGGGCTATTAACTCATGAGCAAGCCACATAGAACTGCCAATGGGAGAAGCAGCTGGTCCTGAGATCTAGGCCTGCAGCCCTGAGCATTTGCCACTGCGACTTGTTAATCATCTATGCAAAGCAAACACTTTTAGGAAACCGCAGGCGCTTGAATTGAAAAGGAAAATTGTTGGGGATAAGGGGTATACGTGGTATAAACACAGTCTCACCTGCGCTACAACCCGTTAAAATCTCTGCCTCTATTAGGTTCCTCTGCAGAGTAGAGATGTGCGGCGGGCACTTTTCGTATTTTGTGTTTTGGTTTTGGTTCTAATTCCCAGCTCGTGTTTTGTTTTTGGATTGGTTTTGCCAAAACCACCCTTTTCGTGTTTTGTTTTTGGTTTTGAATCTAGATAATTTCTGAAAAAACACCTCACACTTCACAATATTGTTTTTAGGCAAAAAGGTTGCACCGAGGTGGCTGTATGACTAAGCTAAGCGACACAAGTGTGCAGCACAAACACCTGGCCAATCTAGGAGTGGCACTGCAGTGGCAAACAGGATGGCAGATATAAAAAAAGGCCCCAAACAGCACATCATGCAAAGAAGAAAAAGAGGTGCAATGAGGTAGCTGTATGACTAAGCTAAGCGACACAAACAATTGGCCTATCTAGGAGTGGCATTGCAGTGTCAGACAGGATGGCACTGAAAAAAAAAATAGTACCCAAACAGCACATTATGCCAAGAAGTAAAAGAGGGCAATGAGGTAGCTGTATGACTAAGCTAAGTGACACAGGTATGCGGCACAAACACCTGGCCCATCTAGCATTTACACTGCAGTCCCACTGCAATAATGGTGGATACCGGATGCACATCTAACACCAGCATAGTTGTTATGGCCTCAGTAATCCACTTTGCAACAGGGTATATATATACAGCAGTATCACTGGAATTATATGGCAGTACCACTGGATTTATACGGCAGTACCACTGGAATTATATGGCAGGATCACTGGAATTATACGGCAGTATCACTGGATTTATACGCCAGTACCACTGGAATTATATGGCAGGATCACTGGATTTATACGCCAGTACCACTGGAATTATATGGCAGGATCACTGGAATTATACGGCAGGATCACTGGAATTATACTGCGAGATCACTGGATTTATACGCCAGTACCACTGGAATTATACACAGGATCACTGGATTTATACGCCAGTACCACTGGAATTATACGGCAGGGTTACTGGAATTATATGGCAGGATCACTGTATTTATACGGCAGTACCGCTGGACATATACGGCAGTATCAATGGACATATACGGCAGTATCACTGGACTGGAATATTACGCTGTAACACTGGAATTATATGGCAGGATCACTGGATTTATACACCAGTACCACTGGACATATACGGCAGTATCACTGGACTGGATTTATACGCCAGTACCACTGGAATTATACGGCAGGATCTCTGGAATTATACGGCAGGATCACTGTATTTATATGGCAGTACCGCTGGACATAAACGGCAGCATCACTGGACTAGATTTATACGCCAGTACCACTGGAATTATACGGCAGGATCACTGGTATTATATGGCAGGATCACTGTAATTATACGGCAGGATCACTGGACTTATACGCCAGTACCACTGTAATTATACGGCAGGATCACTGGATTTATACGCCAGTACCACTGGAATTATAAAGCAGGATCACTGGATTTATACGGCAGTACCGCTGGACATATAAGACAGTATCAATGGACAGAACTTATACGCCAGTAACACTGGAATTATACGCCAGGATCACTGGAGTTATATGCCAGTACCACTGGAATTATATGGCAGGATCACTGGAATTATACAGCAGGATCACTGGAATTATACAGCAGGATCACTGGACGTATAAGCCAGTACCACTGGAATTATATGGCAGGATCACTGGAATTATACGGCAGGATCACTGGATTTATACGGCAGTATCGCTGGACATATACGGCAGTATCAATGGACATATACGACAGTATCACTGGACTGGATTTATACGCCAGTACCACTGGAATTATACGTCAGGATCACTGGACTTATACGCCAGTACCACTGGACATATATGGCAATATCACTGGACTGAATTTACACGCCAGTACCACTGGAATTATATGGCAGGATCACTGGAATTATACGGCTGGATCACTGGATTTATGTGCCAGTACCACTGGAATTATACGGCAGGATCACTGGAATTATACGACAGGATCACTGTATTTATACGGCAGTACCGCTGGACATATATGGCAGTATCAATGGACATATACGGCAGCATCACTGGACTGGATTTATACGCCAGTACCACTGGAATTATACGGCAGGATCACTGGAATTATACAGCAGGATCACTGGATTTATACGGCAGTACCACTGGAATTATACAGCAGGATCACTGGAATTATACGGCAGGATCACTGGATTTATACGGCAGTACCGCTGGACATATAAGGCAGTATCAATGGACTGGACTTATACACCAGTAACACTGGAATTATACAGCAGGATCACTGGATTTATATGCCAGTACCACTGGAATTATACGGCAGGATCACTGGATTTATACACCAGTACCACTGTAATTAAACAGCAGGATCACTGGTATTATACGGCAGGATCACTGTAATTATATGGCAGGATCACTGGACTTATACGCCAGTACCACTGGAATTATACGCCAGTACCACTGGAATTATAAAGCAGGATCACTTGAATTATATGGCAGGATCACTGGAATTATACGGCAGGATCACTGGATTTATACGGCAGTACCGCTGGACATATAAGGCAGTATCAATGGACTGGACTTATACACCAGTAACACTGGAATTATACAGCAGGATCACTGGATTTATATGCCAGTACCACTGGAATTATACGGCAGGATCACTGGATTTATACACCGGTACCACTGTAATTATACAGCAGGATCACTGGTATTATACGGCAGGATCACTGTAATTATATGGCAGGATCACTGGACTTATACGCCAGTACCACTGTAATTATACGGCAGGATCACTGGATTTATACGCCAGTACCACTGGAATTATAAAGCAGGATCACTGGAATTATATGGCAGGATCACTGTATTTATACGGCAGTACCGCTGGACATATAGGACAGTATCGATGGACTGAATTTATATGCCAGTAACACTGGAATTATACGTCAGGATCAATGGATTTATAGGCCAGTACCACTAGAATTATATGGCAGGATCACTGGAATTATACGACAGGATCACTGGAATTATACTGCAGGATCACTGGATTTATACGCCAGTACCACTGGAATTATACGGCAGGATCACTGGATTTATACGCCAGTACCACTGGATTTATATGCCAGTACCACTGGAATTATACGGCAGGATCACTGGATTTATACACCGGTACCACTGTAATTATACAGCAGGATCACTGGTATTATACGGCAGGATCACTGTAATTATATGGCAGGATCACTGGACTTATACTCCAGTACCACTGTAATTATACGGCAGGATCACTGGATTTATACGCCAGTACCACTGGAATTATAAAGCAGGATCACTGGAATTATATGGCAGGATCACTGTATTTATACGGCAATACCGCTGGACATATAGGACAGTATCAATGGACTGAATTTATACGCCAGTAACACTGGAATTATACGTCAGGATCAATGGATTTATACGCCAGTACCACTAGAATTATATGGCAGGATCACTGGAATTATACGCCAGTACCACTGGAATTATACGGCAGGATCACTGGACTTATACGCCAGTACCACTGGAATTATATGGCAGGATCACTGGAATTATACGGCAGGATCACTGGATTTATATGGCAGTACCACTGGACATAAACGGCAGTATCACTGGACATAAACGGCAGCATCACTGGACTAGATTTATACGCCAGTACCACTGGAATTATACGGCAGGATCACTGGTATTATATGGCAGGATCACTGTAATTATACGGCAGGATCACTGGACTTATACGCCAGTACCACTGTAATTATACGGCAGGATCACTGGATTTATACGCCAGTACCACTGGAATTATAAAGCAGGATCACTGGATTTATACGGCAGTACCGCTGGACATATAAGACAGTATCAATGGACAGAACTTATACGCCAGTAACACTGGAATTATACGGCAGGATCACTGGAGTTATATGCCAGTACCACTGGAATTATATGGCAGGATCACTGGAATTATACAGCAGGATCACTGGAATTATACAGCAGGATCACTGGACGTATACGCCAGTACCACTGGAATTATATGGCAGGATCACTGGAATTATACGGCAGGATCACTGGATTTATACGGCAGTATCGCTGGACATATACGGCAGTATCAATGGACATATACGACAGTATCACTGGACTGGATTTATACGCCAGTACCACTGGAATTATACGTCAGGATCACTGGACTTATACGCCAGTACCACTGGACATATATGGCAATATCACTGGACTGAATTTACACGCCAGTACCACTGGAATTATACGGCAGGATCACTGGAATTATACGGCTGGATCACTGGATTTATGTGCCAGTACCACTGGAATTATACGGCAGGATCACTGGAATTATACGACAGGATCACTGTATTTATACGGCAGTACCGCTAGACATATATGGCAGTATCAATGGACATATACGGCAGCATCACTGGACTGGATTTATACGCCAGTATCACTGGAATTATACGGCAGGATCACTGGAATTATACAGCAGGATCACTGGATTTAAACGGCAGTACCACTGGAATTATACAGCAGGATCACTGGAATTATACGGCAGGATCACTGGATTTTTACGGCAGTACCGCTGGACATAAAAGGCAGTATCAATGGACTGGACTTATACACCAGTAACACTGGAATTATACGGCAAGATCACTGGATTTATATGCCAGTACCACTGGAATTATATGGCAGGATCACTGGATTTATACACCAGTACCACTGTAATTTATACAGCAGGATCACTGGTATTATACGGCAGGATCACTGGACTTATACGCCAGTACCACTGTAATTATACGGCAGGATCACTGGATTTATACGCCAGTACCACTGGAATTATAAAGCAGGATCACTGGAATTATATGGCAGGATCACTGGAATTATACGGCAGGATCACTGGATTTATACGGCAGTACCGCTGGACATATAAGGCAGTATCAATGGACTGGACTTATACACCAGTAACACTGGAATTATACAGCAGGATCACTGGATTTATATGCCAGTACCACTGGAATTTCACGGCAGGATCACTGGATTTATACACCGGTACCACTGTAATTATACAGCAGGATCACTGGTATTATACGGCAGGATCACTGTAATTATATGGCAGGATCACTGGACTTATACGCCAGTACCACTGTAATTATACGGCAGGATCACTGGATTTATACGCCATTACCACTGGAATTATAAAGCAGGATCACTGGAATTATATGGCAGGATCACTGTATTTATACGGCAGTACCGCTGGACATATAGGACAGTATCAATGGACTGAATTTATACGCCAGTAACACTGGAATTATACGTCAGGATCAATGGATTTATAGGCCAGTACCACTAGAATTATATGTCAGGATCACTGGAATTATACGACAGGATCACTGGAATTATACTGCAGGATCACTGGATTTATACGCCAGTACCACTGGAATTATACGGCAGGATCACTGCATTTATACGCCAGTACCACTGGAATTATATGGCAGGATCACTGGAATTATACGGCAGGATCACTGTAATTATATGGCAGGATCACTGGACTTATACTCCAGTACCACTGTAATTATACGGCAGGATCACTGGATTTATGCGCCAGTACCACTGGAATTATAAAGCAGGATCACTGGAATTATATGGCAGGATCACTGTATTTATACGGCAGTACCGCTGGACATATAGGACAGTATCAATGGACTGAATTTATATGCCAGTAACACTGGAATTATACGTCAGGATCAATGGATTTATAGGCCAGTACCACTAGAATTATATGGCAGGATCACTGGAATTATACGACAGGATCACTGGAATTATACTGCAGGATCACTGGATTTATACGCCAGTACCACTGGAATTATACGGCAGGATCACTGGATTTATACGCCAGTACCACTGGATTTATATGCCAGTACCACTGGAATTATACGGCAGGATCACTGGATTTATACACCGGTACCACTGTAATTATACAGCAGGATCACTGGTATTATACGGCAGGATCACTGTAATTATATGGCAGGATCACTGGACTTATACTCCAGTACCACTGTAATTATACGGCAGGATCACTGGATTTATACGCCAGTACCACTGGAATTATAAAGCAGGATCACTGGAATTATATGGCAGGATCACTGTATTTATACGGCAATACCGCTGGACATATAGGACAGTATCAATGGACTGAATTTATACGCCAGTAACACTGGAATTATACGTCAGGATCAATGGATTTATACGCCAGTACCACTAGAATTATATGGCAGGATCACTGGAATTATACGCCAGTACCACTGGAATTATACGGCAGGATCACTGGACTTATACGCCAGTACCACTGGAATTATATGGCAGGATCACTGGAATTATACGGCAGGATCACTGGATTTATATGGCAGTACCACTGGACATAAACGGCAGTATCACTGGACATAAACGGCAGCATCACTGGACTAGATTTATACGCCAGTACCACTGGAATTATACGGCAGGATCACTGGTATTATATGGCAGGATCACTGTAATTATACGGCAGGATCACTGGACTTATACGCCAGTACCACTGTAATTATACGGCAGGATCACTGGATTTATACGCCAGTACCACTGGAATTATAAAGCAGGATCACTGGATTTATACGGCAGTACCGCTGGACATATAAGACAGTATCAATGGACAGAACTTATACGCCAGTAACACTGGAATTATACGGCAGGATCACTGGAGTTATATGCCAGTACCACTGGAATTATATGGCAGGATCACTGGAATTATACAGCAGGATCACTGGAATTATACAGCAGGATCACTGGACGTATACGCCAGTACCACTGGAATTATATGGCAGGATCACTGGAATTATACGGCAGGATCACTGGATTTATACGGCAGTATCGCTGGACATATACGGCAGTATCAATGGACATATACGACAGTATCACTGGACTGGATTTATACGCCAGTACCACTGGAATTATACGTCAGGATCACTGGACTTATACGCCAGTACCACTGGACATATATGGCAATATCACTGGACTGAATTTACACGCCAGTACCACTGGAATTATACGGCAGGATCACTGGAATTATACGGCTGGATCACTGGATTTATGTGCCAGTACCACTGGAATTATACGGCAGGATCACTGGAATTATACGACAGGATCACTGTATTTATACGGCAGTACCGCTAGACATATATGGCAGTATCAATGGACATATACGGCAGCATCACTGGACTGGATTTATACGCCAGTATCACTGGAATTATACGGCGGGATCACTGGAATTATACAGCAGGATCACTGGATTTAAACGGCAGTACCACTGGAATTATACAGCAGGATCACTGGAATTATACGGCAGGATCACTGGATTTTTACGGCAGTACCGCTGGACATAAAAGGCAGTATCAATGGACTGGACTTATACACCAGTAACACTGGAATTATACGGCAAGATCACTGGATTTATATGCCAGTACCACTGGAATTATATGGCAGGATCACTGGATTTATACACCAGTACCACTGTAATTATACAGCAGGATCACTGGTATTATACGGCAGGATCACTGGACTTATACGCCAGTACCACTGTAATTATACGGCAGGATCACTGGATTTATACGCCAGTACCACTGGAATTATAAAGCAGGATCACTGGAATTATATGGCAGGATCACTGGAATTATACGGCAGGATCACTGGATTTATACGGCAGTACCGCTGGACATATAAGGCAGTATCAATGGACAGGATTATACACCAGTAACACTGGAATTATACAGCAGGATCACTGGATTTATATGCCAGTACCACTGGAATTTCACGGCAGGATCACTGGATTTATACACCGGTACCACTGTAATTATACAGCAGGATCACTGGTATTATACGGCAGGATCACTGTAATTATATGGCAGGATCACTGGACTTATACGCCAGTACCACTGTAATTATACGGCAGGATCACTGGATTTATACGCCATTACCACTGGAATTATAAAGCAGGATCACTGGAATTATATGGCAGGATCACTGTATTTATACGGCAGTACCGCTGGACATATAGGACAGTATCAATGGACTGAATTTATACGCCAGTAACACTGGAATTATACGTCAGGATCAATGGATTTATAGGCCAGTACCACTAGAATTATATGTCAGGATCACTGGAATTATACGACAGGATCACTGGAATTATACTGCAGGATCACTGGATTTATACGCCAGTACCACTGGAATTATACGGCAGGATCACTGCATTTATACGCCAGTACCACTGGAATTATATGGCAGGATCACTGGAATTATACGGCAGGATCACTGTAATTATATGGCAGGATCACTGGACTTATACTCCAGTACCACTGTAATTATACGGCAGGATCACTGGATTTATGAGCCAGTACCACTGGAATTATAAAGCAGGATCACTGGAATTATATGGCAGGATCACTGTATTTATACGACAGTACCGCTGGACATATAGGACAGTATCAATGGACTGAATTTATATGCCAGTAACACTGGAATTATACGTCAGGATCAATGGATTTATAGGCCAGTACCACTAGAATTATATGGCAGGATCACTGGAATTATACGACAGGATCACTGGAATTATACTGCAGGATCACTGGATTTATACGCCAGTACCACTGGAATTATACGGCAGGATCACTGGATTTATACGCCAGTACCACTGGATTTATATGCCAGTACCACTGGAATTATACGGCAGGATCACTGGATTTATACACCGGTACCACTGTAATTATACAGCAGGATCACTGGTATTATACGGCAGGATCACTGTAATTATATGGCAGGATCACTGGACTTATACTCCAGTACCACTGTAATTATACGGCAGGATCACTGGATTTATACGCCAGTACCACTGGAATTATAAAGCAGGATCACTGGAATTATATGGCAGGATCACTGTATTTATACGGCAATACCGCTGGACATATAGGACAGTATCAATGGACTGAATTTATACGCCAGTAACACTGGAATTATACGTCAGGATCAATGGATTTATACGCCAGTACCACTAGAATTATATGGCAGGATCACTGGAATTATACGCCAGTACCACTGGAATTATACGGCAGGATCACTGGACTTATACGCCAGTACCACTGGAATTATATGGCAGGATCACTGGAATTATACGGCAGGATCACTGGATTTATATGGCAGTACCACTGGACATAAACGGCAGTATCACTGGACATAAACGGCAGCATCACTGGACTAGATTTATACGCCAGTACCACTGGAATTATACGGCAGGATCACTGGTATTATATGGCAGGATCACTGTAATTATACGGCAGGATCACTGGACTTATACGCCAGTACCACTGTAATTATACGGCAGGATCACTGGATTTATACGCCAGTACCACTGGAATTATAAAGCAGGATCACTGGATTTATACGGCAGTACCGCTGGACATATAAGACAGTATCAATGGACAGAACTTATACGCCAGTAACACTGGAATTATACGGCAGGATCACTGGAGTTATATGCCAGTACCACTGGAATTATATGGCAGGATCACTGGAATTATACAGCAGGATCACTGGAATTATACAGCAGGATCACTGGACGTATACGCCAGTACCACTGGAATTATATGGCAGGATCACTGGAATTATACGGCAGGATCACTGGATTTATACGGCAGTATCGCTGGACATATACGGCAGTATCAATGGACATATACGACAGTATCACTGGACTGGATTTATACGCCAGTACCACTGGAATTATACGTCAGGATCACTGGACTTATACGCCAGTACCACTGGACATATATGGCAATATCACTGGACTGAATTTACACGCCAGTACCACTGGAATTATACGGCAGGATCACTGGAATTATACGGCTGGATCACTGGATTTATGTGCCAGTACCACTGGAATTATACGGCAGGATCACTGGAATTATACGACAGGATCACTGTATTTATACGGCAGTACCGCTAGACATATATGGCAGTATCAATGGACATATACGCAGCATCACTGGACTGGATTTATACGCCAGTATCACTGGAATTATACGGCAGGATCACTGGAATTATACAGCAGGATCACTGGATTTATACGGCAGTACCACTGGAATTATACAGCAGGATCACTGGAATTATACGGCAGGATCACTGGATTTTTACGGCAGTACCGCTGGACATAAAAGGCAGTATCAATGGACTGGACCATTACACCAGTAACACTGGAATTATACGGCAAGATCACTGGATTTATATGCCAGTACCACTGGAATTATATGGCAGGATCACTGGATTTATACACCAGTACCACTGTAATTATACAGCAGGATCACTGGTATTATACGGCAGGATCACTGGACTTATACGCCAGTACCACTGTAATTATACGGCAGGATCACTGGATTTATACGCCAGTACCACTGGAATTATAAAGCAGGATCACTGGAATTATATGGCAGGATCACTGGAATTATACGGCAGGATCACTGGATTTATACGGCAGTACCGCTGGACTTATAAGGCAGTATCAATGGACTGGACTTATACACCAGTAACACTGGAATTATACAGCAGGATCACTGGATTTATATGCCAGTACCACTGGAATTTCATGGCAGGATCACTGGATTTATACACCGGTACCACTGTAATTATACAGCAGGATCACTGGTATTATACGGCAGGATCACTGTAATTATATGGCAGGATCACTGGACTTATACGCCAGTACCACTGTAATTATACGGCAGGATCACTGGATTTATACGCCATTACCACTGGAATTATAAAGCAGGATCACTGGAATTATATGGCAGGATCACTGTATTTATACGGCAGTACCGCTGGACATATAGGACAGTATCAATGGACTGAATTTATACGCCAGTAACACTGGAATTATACGTCAGGATCAATGGATTTATAGGCCAGTACCACTAGAATTATATGTCAGGATCACTGGAATTATACGACAGGATCACTGGAATTATACTGCAGGATCACTGGATTTATACGCCAGTACCACTGGAATTATACGGCAGGATCACTGCATTTATACGCCAGTACCACTGGAATTATATGGCAGGATCACTGGAATTATACGGCAGGATCACTGTAATTATATGGCAGGATCACTGGACTTATACTCCAGTACCACTGTAATTATACGGCAGGATCACTGGATTTATACGCCAGTACCACTGGAATTATAAAGCAGGATCACTGGAATTATATGGCAGGATCACTGTATTTATACGGCAGTACCGCTGGACATATAGGACAGTATCAATGGACTGAATTTATACGCCAGTAACACTGGAATTATACGTCAGGATCAATGGATTTATACGCCAGTACCACTAGAATTATATGGCAGGATCACTGGAATTATACGCCAGTACCACTGGAATTATACGGCAGGATCACTGGACTTATACGCCAGTACCACTGGAATTATATGGCAGGATCACTGGAATTATACGGCAGGATCACTGGATTTATATGGCAGTACCACTGGACATAAACGGCAGTATCACTGGACATAAACGGCAGCATCACTGGACTAGATTTATACGCCAGTACCACTGGAATTATACGGCAGGATCACTGGTATTATATGGCAGGATCACTGTAATTATACGGCAGGATCACTGGACTTATACGCCAGTACCACTGTAATTATACGGCAGGATCACTGGATTTATACGCCAGTACCACTGGAATTATAAAGCAGGATCACTGGATTTATACGCCAGTACCACTGGAATTATAAAGCAGGATCACTGGAATTATATGGCAGGATCACTGGAATTATACGGCAGGATCACTGGATTTATACGGCAGTACCGCTGGACATATAAGGCAGTATCAATGGACTGGACTTATACACCAGTAACACTGGAATTATACAGCAGGATCACTGGATTTATATGCCAGTACCACTGGAATTTCATGGCAGGATCACTGGATTTATACACCGGTACCACTGTAATTATACAGCAGGATCACTGGTATTATACGGCAGGATCACTGTAATTATATGGCAGGATCACTGGACTTATACGCCAGTACCACTGTAATTATACGGCAGGATCACTGGATTTATACGCCATTACCACTGGAATTATAAAGCAGGATCACTGGAATTATATGGCAGGATCACTGTATTTATACGGCAGTACCGCTGGACATATAGGACAGTATCAATGGACTGAATTTATACGCCAGTAACACTGGAATTATACGTCAGGATCAATGGATTTATAGGCCAGTACCACTAGAATTATATGTCAGGATCACTGGAATTATACGACAGGATCACTGGAATTATACTGCAGGATCACTGGATTTATACGCCAGTACCACTGGAATTATACGGCAGGATCACTGCATTTATACGCCAGTACCACTGGAATTATATGGCAGGATCACTGGAATTATACGGCAGGATCACTGTAATTATATGGCAGGATCACTGGACTTATACTCCAGTACCACTGTAATTATACGGCAGGATCACTGGATTTATACGCCAGTACCACTGGAATTATAAAGCAGGATCACTGGAATTATATGGCAGGATCACTGTATTTATACGGCAGTACCGCTGGACATATAGGACAGTATCAATGGACTGAATTTATACGCCAGTAACACTGGAATTATACGTCAGGATCAATGGATTTATACGCCAGTACCACTAGAATTATATGGCAGGATCACTGGAATTATACGCCAGTACCACTGGAATTATACGGCAGGATCACTGGACTTATACGCCAGTACCACTGGAATTATATGGCAGGATCACTGGAATTATACGGCAGGATCACTGGATTTATATGGCAGTACCACTGGACATAAACGGCAGTATCACTGGACATAAACGGCAGCATCACTGGACTAGATTTATACGCCAGTACCACTGGAATTATACGGCAGGATCACTGGTATTATATGGCAGGATCACTGTAATTATACGGCAGGATCACTGGACTTATACGCCAGTACCACTGTAATTATACGGCAGGATCACTGGATTTATACGCCAGTACCACTGGAATTATAAAGCAGGATCACTGGATTTATACGGCAGTACCGCTGGACATATAAGACAGTATCAATGGACAGAACTTATACGCCAGTAACACTGGAACTATACGGCAGGATCACTGGAGTTATATGCCAGTACCACTGGAATTATATGGCAGGATCACTGGAATTATACAGCAGGATCACTGGAATTATACAGCAGGATCACTGGACGTATACGCCAGTACCACTGGAATTATATGGCAGGATCACTGGAATTATACGGCAGGATCACTGGATTTATACGGCAGTATCGCTGGACATATACGGCAGTATCAATGGACATATACGACAGTATCACTGGACTGGATTTATATGCCAGTACCACTGGAATTATACGTCAGGATCACTGGATTTATACGCCAGTACCACTGGACATATATGGCAATATCACTGGACTGAATTTAAACGCCAGTACCACTGGAATTATACGGCAGGATCACTGGAATTATACGGCTGGATCACTGGATTTATGTGCCAGTACCACTGGAATTATACGGCAGGATCACTGGAATTATACGACAGGATCACTGTATTTATACGGCAGTACCGCTAGACATATATGGCAGTATCAATGGACATATACGGCAGCATCACTGGACTGGATTTATACGCCAGTACCACTGGAATTATACGGCAGGATCACTGGAATTATACAGCAGGATCACTGGATTTATACGGCAGTACCACTGGAATTATACAGCAGGATCACTGGAATTATACGGCAGGATCACTGGATTTTTACGGCAGTACCGCTGGACATATAAGGCAGTATCAATGGACTGGACTTATACACCAGTAACACTGGAATTATACGGCAAGATCACTGGATTTATATGCCAGTACCACTGGAATTATATGGCAGGATCACTGGATTTATACACCAGTACCACTGTAATTATACAGCAGGATCACTGGTATTATACGGCAGGATCACTGGACTTATACGCCAGTACCACTGTAATTATACGGCAGGATCACTGGATTTATACGCCAGTACCACTGGAATTATAAAGCAGGATCACTGGAATTATATGGCAGGATCACTGTATTTATACGGCAGTACCGCTGGACATATAGGACAGTATCAATGGGCTGAATTTATACGCCAGTAACACTGGAATTATACGTCAGGATCAATGGATTTATACGCTAGTACCACTAGAATTATATTGCAGGATCACAGGAATTATAAGGCAGGATCACTGGAATTATACGGCAGGATCACTGGATTTATACGCCAGTACCACTGGAATTATACGGCAGGATCACTGGATTTATACGCCAGTACCACTGGAATTATATGGCAGGATCACTGTAATTATACAGCAGGATCACTGTAATTATATGGCAGGATCACTGGATTTATACGCCAGTACCACTGGAATTATACGGCAGGATCACTGGAATTATACGCCAGTACCACTGGAATTATATGGCAGGATCACTGGAATTATACGGCAGGATCACTGGATTTATACAGCAGTACTGCTGGACATATACGGCAGTATCAATGGCATATACGGCAGTATCACTGGACTTGATTTATACGCCAGTACCACTGGAATTATACGTAAGGATCACTGGATTTACACGCCAGTACCACTGGACATATACGGCAATATCACTGGACTGAATTTACACGCCAGTACCACTGGAATTATACGGCAGTATCACTGGAATTATACTGCAGGATCACTGGATTTATGTGCCAGTACCACTGGAATTACACGGCAGGATCACTGGAATTGTACGACAGGATCACTGTATTTATACGGCAGTACCGCTGGACATATATGGCAGTATCAATGGACATATACAGCAGTATCACTGGACATATACGGCAGCATCACTGGACTGGATTTGTACGCCAGTACCACTGGAATTATACGGCAGGATCAATGGAATTATACGGCAGGATCACTGGATTTATACGGCAGTACCACTGGAATTATACAGCAGGATCACTGGAATTATACGGCAGGATCACTGGATTTATATGGCAGTACCGCTGGACATATAAGGCAGTATCAATGGACTGGATTTATACACCAGTAACACTGGAATTATACGGCAGGATCACTGGATTTATATGCCAGTATCACCGGAATTATACGGCAGGATCACTGGATTTATACACCAGTACCACTGTAATTATACAGCAGGATCACTGGAATTATACGGCACGATCACTGGATTTATATGCCAGTACCACTGGACATATACGACAGTATCACTGGACTGGATTTATATGCCAGTACCACTGGAATTATACAGCAGGATCACTGGAATTATACGGCAGGATTACTGGATTTATACGCCAGTACCACTGGAATTATACGGCAGGATCACTGGAATTATACGGCAGGATCACTGGATTTATACGGCAGTACCGCTGGACATATACGGCAGTATCAATGGACACATACGGCAGTATCACTGGACATATACGGCAGCACAGGGACACCACCACTGGACTGATGCAGGACAACACAGCACCACAGCAATGGACTGGACTTATACAGCAGCACTGGACATATGGCAGCAGAGGACACCACCACTGTGACTGGATTGATGCAGCACAATACACCACCATTGAACTGATGCAGCAGAACACAGTGCCACTGGACTGGACTTACACAGCAGCACTGGACATATGGCAGCAGAGGACACCACCACTGTGACTGGACTGATGCAACACAAGACACCACCACTGGACTGATGCAGCACAATACCCCACCATTGAACTGATGTAGCACAACACAGCACCACTGGACTGGACTTATACAGCAGCACTGGACATATGGCAGCAGAGGACACCACCACTGTGACTGGACTGATGCAGCACAAGACACTAACACTGAACTGATGCAGGACACTGAGGATGGAGACACATCCTCTCTCTACACTCTCCAATGCCGGAGTGAAAATGGCGGCGACGCGCGGCTCCTTATATGGTATCCAAACCCCTTTAAGAATCCGACAGCGGGATGATGATGTTTTACCTCGTTCTGGTTTCCGAGTCAGGCGGGAGAACCCAAGCCTGACTCGGATCCGGGCTCGGGCAGTGAAGTCCGGTAGGGTTCGGTTCTCATGGAACCGAACCCGCTCATCTCTACTGCAGAGCAGTCACTATAAGTCAGGTTCCGTTGCATAACTTGGACGGAGTCAAGTTCCGCATACGCATGATTGGAACACCAACTTTCAGTGTAATGCTGTGCGCTGGATTTCCAGCTGTACTAAGTAAGTTCAGAAATTCCACAAATAAAGGGGCAGATGTATAAAGCCTGGAGAAGTGATAAAGTGGAAGGTGATAACGCACCAGCTAGTTAGCTCCTAACTGTCATTTTTCAGACCCAGCCTGTAACTTGAAAGGAGCTGACTGGCTTGTGTGTTAACACCTTCCACTTTATCACTTCTCCAGGCTTTATACATCTGCCGCATAGTCATTTTGGACTTGAGAAGCCTGCACACTGCATGCGCCAAGTGTTAAGTGACTGTCTTTTCGTTTATTGCTCCTCTCCCTTACAGTATGTCACATCAAGATCATACATAACTCTTTTTCTTTCTACTGTAGGTCACTAAGCAATGCAATAGTGAAAATGTGATGCAAATTTATTCAGTTGTTTTTGCTTTATGTCGGAACGAACAGACAGACTAACAGACAAAATTGCAGGAGAGCATTTTTGGAGTCTAGAAAACAGTCTAAAAAAATTGCTAGGTACAGACACAACCCTTACAGTTTTATATATATATATATATATATATATATATATATAAATACATACAATAGTTTATTGGACATGTGTCACCCCACTTGGCCCTGCCCTCTGCTCTGGCAGACCCCATCTCCTTTCTGCTTCTCCTGGCCCCCCCACAATCCACTCCATCGCAGCTCTATCCTGAGTAATTTCCCTCCATTGCTCCATCATAAATATAATAATTTCTAAACAAATTGTATTACAGTAGCATCAAAACCATCTAATTATGGAATACATTATTAAAACAGAGGTTGCTTTATTTGTATGGCAGGAGAAGCAGTCCAATTTCTACCATGCACCACTATCATTAGATTATTATTCAGCATCCCTCCAAAATATGATATGATGACAAACCATGTGGCATCTGGGAAGTGTCATGCAAATAATTAAAGGCAAATTAGCTGCTCTTGTCGTACAAGCATGAATACAAGTACTATTCACCTGCAAAGCGAGAGTGACATGCTCTGAACTTTCCACTGTAAGCACACAATGCTCTCTCTGTTTGCTTTGCACACATGCCTTTGAAGCAGTCAAAGATAAGGAAAGCCACAATTTAAGCCCTGTACAATCTGACTTTGAGCCTAATTCAGATCTGTTCGCTCGCTAGCGTTTTTTGCTGCGCATCGATCAGGTAACTACTGCGCATGCATATGCACCGCAATGCGCAGGTGCGCCGTACGGTTACAAAGCGGATTGTAGTTGTGCACTGGTTCTAGCAAAGATACCATTTGCACAGCTGTTCGCAAGGAGATTGACAGGAAGAAGGCGTTTGTGGGTGGCAACTGACCGTTTTCTGGGAGTGGTTGGAAAAACACGTGTGTTAAAGCGTTTGCAGGGCGAGTGTCTGACATCAATTCCTGGCTCCAATAGGCTGAGGCTGAAGTGATCGCAGCAGCTGAGTAAGGTCAGAGCTACTCAGAAACTGCATAAACTGTTTTTGTATAGGGCGGCTGCACACGCGTTCGCACACTTGCAAAGCTGAAATACACTCCCCTATAGGTGGCGTCTATCTGTTCGCAGCGCTGCAAAAAAATAGCTAGCGAGCGAACAGACCTGAATTAGGCCCTTTATTTCACTTAACTGGCATGGTCAGATCTCATGCGACTGCGCCTTCCCACCCTGTCCCCCCGTTTTTCATGAGGAGATCCATTCTGCAGATGTGCATAATATAATGTTTAAATATTTAAAAAAATACTTTTTAAACTTTTGTAAATAAAATACATTTTAAAAAACAATGTTATTAACAGTTTTGAAGGGAAAAAAATCGTCAGTTAAGTGGTTTTAAAGATATACCCCCAAGTGATCCATGCTAGATGGAATTTGGATGTGTTAGTTTATTATGAATACATTGCTCTTTCTGGGACCAAAAGACTGCAATCTAAATTAAGCTGGAATTGGGGTGACTCGGATGTGATTGGAACTTAAACTATATCAAGTTGGGCTATATTAGCATGATGTGCCATTCTTAGGCCAGGTGAGTTCGTTGATCTCATATGATCAGTAATTTCTGCTTGGGAATACCGAGCTGTTATATGTCTAGAAAATGCATCCAAAATCTCAGGTATAGACACGTTATTACTTCATGCTTGCCCATATATTTTCTGGATCACATTGAAGAGGTTCATAAAGCCACTAGTCCACCTACTTCACTGGAGTAGTGGGTGAGGCCTGATGCTTGTTCCCACGAGTACTGGAGAGCTGCCCAATATTTTGGAGTCTCCTGGAACATTCCCTTGAGATTAGACAAGTATATATAACTCCTAATATTACATCATAACAAGTCAAGCAAAACCCGTTATTGGTGACATTCATACACACATACAGTAGTGACAGAAGTGTTTTCCTCCAGCTGCCATGCTTGAGAAGTATACTAGTGGGAGCGCCAAGATGGAGGTACAATACCAGCAACCTTGTCATCTTCGCCAGGAGGGGAGAGTCGGGCAATCTTGCATTGCTGGGGGGGTCAGGTTTGGGAGCCGGGGGATGCCAGATCATCCTATTTCCATGGTTCTAAGTAACAGTGTGTATTGAAAACAATGTTGAGTACAAGCTCTTGAGTCAAGACTTTCTATGCTATTGCAAACATGAAACTACTGCATTGTTTATTTTGCGACATCTGATTTCTTTGAAGTAGGCATGGATCCTAATTAGTAATTAGTTTACATTTTTTTTTATTTACAGCTGGGCTCTAATTTACAAGATTGGGGTATGGCTGGGACATCCTAGTCTAACACTGCTAGAATTTAGACAAGTAGTACACTCTCTAATAGCCCATGAATGCCTGGGTAACTGTGTTATTCTGTGTACTGATTTCCTACAATCAGGTCTCATTACTGGAACCTCAGATCTGTTGTGAATAAAGCATCTAAACTGACTTAGAAAAATCTACGTATATTAGTATAAGCAATATATTGCCCTCCAAGTTTTGTTACAAATAGAACAAAAAATAAACTATTCATTTCACAGGGACCAGCACCATAAAAACACACTTTTCGTGTTATAGTATAACACTTCACACACAAAATGACCACAAAAGATAAAGACAATGGGGGTCATTTCGAGTTGATCGCAGCCAGCAACTTTTTGCTGCTGGTGCGATCAACTAATCCACGCCTATGGGGGAGTGTATTTTAGCTTAGCAGGGCTGCGTTCGCTTGTGCAGCACTGCTAAGCTAAAAAAGTTTCCAGCAACCTAGGAGTAAGGCTGGATCTACTTACCCTGTGCGACGGATCCAGCAACGTACCTCCCGGCTTTGACGTGAGACATCCGCCCACCGATTGCCTGGACACGCCTCCGTTCGGACGACCAATCCCCGAAAATGGCATCCAACATTGAGTATCCGTCCCGGAACACCTCTCCACTGTCAATCTTCCTGCATTCGGCGCTGCGTCTTCTTTTTTCATTGTGAGCGTCATTGCCCGGCGACTCTAGTTGCCTGGCAATGATGCGCGTGCAGAATGCGTACGCCGCGCATGCGCAGTTCCGGCCCGTTCGTACAGCAGCAAAGAACTGCTGCGTGCGAACGGGTCGGAATGACCCCAATGTTTGTGCATAAAGCACTGCTTAAAATAACATACATAAGAAAACGGAATTTCCCAGATCCCGAATCCCCTTCCAATCCCAGCATTTAACAGCTTAAATCAGACCCAGTAGAAAAAGTAATTTTCTATTTGATAAAAGCCACATCAATATTCCTTAAGTAGCCACTCAATGAAGGCAATCTAATGAGACGAGAAAACAGCGAACCTGAGTACCTTTATATGGGTAGAAAGTACTAGAAACACTTGCTCAGAGCCATTTTTAGCCAATCTGGCTTCCAGTGTGCACAGTAAACAGAGAGCTGGCGTGGCCTTGCTAAAATGAATGTGGCCTCAATAAAATGGGCATGGTCTTGCACGATCAGACCACCCTACACTCCAGTTTTTGACCATACATCCACAGACCTCATACACAACAGGAAAAAAAAAAACTCCACCACATTATGCCTCACACAGTAATGTCCCCTGCACCATTATAAACCCATACACAGTAATGTCCTTTTCGCCATGTTAAGCCATAGACAGTAATGCCCCTTGCACCATATTATGCCCCACACAGCACCATATTAAGAGTCTAATTCAAACCTGTTCACTCCTCTGTGATTTTGTAGAGGGCTGCAATCAGATAGCCGCCGCCCATAGAGAGGGAAAACCCGCCCCATGTAAGCATGCGAATGCATGCGTACACCGTGCACAAACTTCACCAGACAGCGGAATTCTGCAAATCTGTTTGCAACTCATTCACCATCGACTGATTTTTCCAGCCTGTGCAGTCTGTGCGTAGCCCAGGACTTACTCCTACTGTGTGGTACAAACAGGATGATCGGGTCGGAGCTGACGTCACACACCCTCCCTTAAAACGCTTGGGAATGCTTGCGTTTTTCCTGACACTCCCAGAAAACGGCCAGTTACCACCCACAAATGTCCGCTTCCTGTCAATCAACTTGCGTATGCCTAGCGATCTAAATTTTTGCACAATTCTTTCACAGTTTGGACTCACACGTGCGCATTGCGATCCATACGCATGTGCAGTCATTCGATAATCGTCCGCTACGTGATTTTATTCAACAGCGATTAAGTCTAAATTAAGCCCTAAGACACACGCCATAATGCCCCTTAAACATTATGCCACACACCATAATGCTATTGGGGTGTTGTCCACACAGAACTCTTGTTGCGTTCAAGTGTATTATAGCAACAAGATATCTAAAGATAATGATAATGAGAAATGCACTTAAACCTATGTTCTCCCAATTACATATTGTTTACACATTAATCTGTTAGGTAGATAGGTGGTTCTCCCTGAGAGTTAAATCAAATGTACAAAGAGATTACCTGAAAAAGGCAAAAAAGAACTCTCCTATAATGGGCACTCAAAAGTGCATGCATGAAATACCTAGAGTGAATCAATGAATTTATTATGAAACTTAACTTTTATTGTAGATAGATAAAAATAATGGAGAAAAAATAAACTCCTATATTAAAAGGTGAAATATAGACACACTATACATAAAACAATACATATAACATAATTAAAAGGTACAGGAAATGTGAAAGCTCCTTAGGGCCTCAGCCCATGTCACATGTAAATGATTGAATATATATCTCAGGATAGATAAGGCAAGATCTTAGGGCATATTTCTAGGTTCTGCTGCCTCATATGTGCTGCCACATTATATACGTGGTGAGAGACCCTTACTCACGCCAGCCTTTGGAAATGCAGACAGTACCAAAGCATTATGTGGTGTGTCCTATTCATTTCTGCTTTTGGCTGATGACACTCAGGTCAGCGCAGCCAATGAGAAAGTTACTGACACTCCACTGCTTTGGAGGTGAAATGAGAGAGATATAGTTTAACGGAGGGTTGTATACAGGTTAATGATCTAAAATGGGTGCTGATATTCCATCTGCCAGATGATTAATGAAGCAACTGCTTCTAAACACAGGAAAAAAGAATTAATTCAGTGTACAGCAGGAAAAATCAATATCTCTATTCACACCATATATACCATATGTGAGACACTAAAATAGAGATAATATTGTGCAAATTACAGCAGTATTGTGTCTGTAACCTGTTTACACATCCCAAATTGCTCCGTTTGTTTAAATCTCTCTATTTTCACTTATGCTGCTGACTTGTATCCCTTAATCACTTAGAGGATCAGACATTGCAAAACAGTGACCGGAGTTCAAATAGAACATGTACAATGAACGCCCAAACGGCAATCAGCCTCGGGCAACAATAGCTACAAAAGCATGTATGTAAGCTATGTCATACAACCTGTACCGGGGGCAGCCCACCGTACGCAATCAGCGGGGTGCCCATGGGGCTCCTTCTTTTTTGACATACGTTTTGCCGGGCGGCTTGTTCACAAAGGGGAATGTGTCTATATTTCGCCTTTTAATATAGGAGTTTATTTTTTCTCCATTATTTTTATCTATCTACAATAAAAGTTAAGTTTTATAATAAATTCATTGATTCACTCTAGGTATTTCATGCATGCACTTTTGAGTGCCCTATTATAGGAGAGTTCTTTTTTGCCTTCCTCAGGTAATCTCTTTGTATACACCATAATGCCCCTTAAACATTATGCCACACACCAAAATGCTATAAAATGAAGTGCCCATTACACCTTATTATGCTCCACACAATAATGCCTATTAACACAATATTATGCCCCACACAAATAGTGCCCCGTATGCCATATTATTTATGCCCCACCTAATAACGCCCCTGACATCATGTTATGCCCACACATTAATGCCCCTTATAAATTATGCCCCTACCTGCTCATTGTCAGGGGTTAAATGCAGCATGCCAGCCCAGTATCTTGTTTGTGCAACACCTACCCAGCTAGTCAGGGGTCTCTGCACTCCCAGGGAGCTCTGTTCACGTCTGCATTCTCTGCCTAGTAAATGAACCTTCCAAAATGGCCACTGCCTAATCTAGCATTCTTCACAACTGTCTTCTCCTATGAAGCGGCCATCTTGGGAGGGAAATTTTCACAATATTTTATGCAGCCGGTCAGACCACATAGAATACCGCCCACGCTGACTGGGGCCAGCACCCCATGTGATTGCATGGCTGCCCCCCCCCCCCCCCTTGAAACGGTCCTGACTCAGACCGATAGTTAATGTAAGAAATAATTGCTTTTCCAGAGGTGCACTGTCCACCATTGAACTAGCAAATACAGTATGTGCTGTACTTAAACAGCCACACACAAGGATAAATGTACTAATTCTCTTGTTCCCAATTTGTTGCACTCTCACAATTCCTCATAGGCCTACTATTAATTTGTGGGGCGATCAAGTCCAAGTGTCTTGCAGCTTTTTGCGAGGATACTACAGCAACCAAATGGAAGCCACTTAATAGGACTGGTGCTCAAATAGTTAACTTTATTCTCTAATTACTTTGGTCCATTGAACTGTAATCCCCAGTCATTATATCCCTTTAGGATTCTCATACTTTATGGATTTCCATTTTATGGCTCTTCTATTCTCTTGTGGCATCAGTCAAGCTACTTTCTGATTAGATTGGACATGAGAATAGCCCAGAGAGTTCAGCCTTTATATCACCCAAATCAGTGACGTGCGGTGGGGTGAGGCAGAGCCTTTCCTGCCATAGTAACGTTTGCACCAGAGTTTTTACTGTATAAAGTATATGTAAAAAATACAAAGAATATGTTTGAAATATCTTTTTTGTATTATTCTAATCATTTTTATTGCCAAAACTCTGCAGTAAAAAGTCTATGGCAGGTGAGGCAGTGCCTCACCTTGCAATCTTTTGCGCACCTCTCAGATCAAAACTCACAAAATTTCCAGGGGTTTATACTGCTGCACCTGTGTATAAAGCCCAGATGTACCCTTTGGCTCATATATTGCATTTAAATCTGTCTCTGGTGCTAGCTAGTGCCTCCTAAGCCATTTAGCTCACCGCAAGTCCCTGAATATACTGCAAGTGTGTGTGGTCTTGGAAGATATAGCGAGGAAATTGGGCCCCTTCCAGAAGATACCTGAACTCCATGATGTAAATAATGACAGCCATTAACTTTGGGTTTTTAATCCTTTATTTTGTATTTAAAAAAACACATCCCAATTCCACCAATTTAATACTTACCAGGTTGTCTCTTTCTACTGGCTGCTATTTTTGCTTTATTGCTTATCTTACTTTCCTATTTTTATACACTGTTACCATAGGGTTCCATTCAATTTGTCATTTTACCAAGACCCATGTATTATACAATACTAGTTACCAGCCCGTCAAAATGATGGAACAACATAACAGTAATGTCAGTGCTGGCAGCTGTGCACGCCCGAGCGGAGAAACACTTGGATTGCTCTGTTGGGCACCATCTAGTGGCCGCCAGTGCACAAAACACTTTAATTCTCCCCATAGAGGTGAGTAGCAGCATTAGCCTTTTATATAAGACTACTTGTTTCCTTCATCTTTCTTAAGGTGAAAAAAAGAGAATAGGGCTCAGAAATCAATAATTATATGTATATAAGCATTTATATCCTCTCTTTGCAGGGCTACTATTTTTCATGCAATTTGTTCAAAATGGCAACAGCCAACATGTTAACAAGTAAATAATGTCGAACCCCAATTTCAAACCTAAGCCCAAGATTTTTATTGTTGACATGTTAACTGTGTCAGTGTTTCATGTGTCAACATTTTGACAGTGTTCACATTTTGCGGATGTCAACATCTTAAGCATCAAAATTTTCATCATGTTGAGATAAGAAATTCAATATTATGATGTCAACCATTGACTATTGCAACGTAAAGAATGAACAAAGTTGAGGTCTCTGAATCCTAACTCACATGAACTTTATAAAATAGTCTGTCTGCTGCGAGGAATCGGGGGGGGTGGGGGGGGGAGGAGTACTCCAAGGTGTGTGCCCCCCCCCCCCCCCTTGTCATCAAGGAGATTTAAAAAAAAAAAAATTATTGATAGTGCAGCATCACAGTGTGTACTGTTGACACATACAGGTGCTGGACCTATAAAGGAGAGCAAGGTGCTCCAAGCTCCCAAGACACCACACTGAGATGGTGCTCAGACACTTCTGTATGTGCATGTCGGCTCTCCAGTCCTCCCCCTGTCTGGCTCCTGCAGTAAGTGCCTATCACTGTGGCTGGCATCCTGATGCTTCCACCTGCAACCAGAGCACCGGGAGGGGGAGGAGAGGGTGTAAGCACATACTGTTTACCTGTGGCTGGCAGTGGCCTGAGTCTGACACCCCCTCCACCAGCAGTCTTTCTCCCTGTCCCTGATGAAGAGAACTGCAGAGAACTGAGCACAGGTAGAAACGGAACTCTGCACCAGGCTGTGTGTTAACTGGAGCAGTTACCAGGGAGCCCGGTAATGAGTTGACACGGCATGGCAGCCGCCGGCTGTGCAAAAGCTACTAGAGGACCTGCTCAAGGTACACAGGAAAGGGGACTGGGGAGAGAGTCTGCTGCAGCAGTCAGTCCTCTCTTTCCCTGCATGTTGTAAGTGATCCTCCTGGATCTGCCCCTAGGTAAGTAGCTGTCAGCGCCATCCCATATGTACTGTGTAGCATGGTGTAAGACATAAAATTGGCAAGCATGTTTTGGGGGAGGGGGCATGGACATACCTCCCTGCATGATCACTCCCCCTTTCCCCTGTACCCGGGCCTGTAAAAAATCCCAAAAGCCCTGCCTGTATATCCCCAGGTAAAGAGTCTGCTTACCATTTTACACCTGGTACCCTCCACCCGCGCGTCTCAGGACCAGTACCAGGCAGCAGTTAAGATGCAGTCAAAACTGTAGTATGGGATTATGGGGTAGGAAATCAGTGGATGGAGGTAATTCCCTGTGTGCCCCCCACAAGAATACTGAACTCATCTCACTTCCCCCTGCCTAGAACCCCCCAGCCATGCCAGCCACAGTGATCCCCCCTCATTTTGCCCAGTGTTTCCCCCTCCCATACCTGTCTCACTGTCCCCTTCCCATCCTTCCCAGTGCCCCATTCACAAAGTGTTCCAAACCATCCCACTGACCCCCCCATCCCTGTGTCTCCTATCGTACCAGCCCAGTGTATTTCTCCTTCCATCTCCCAACCAGCCCACTGTCCCATCTAACTGCACATCGGCAAGAATCTCCCCAGACAGTCCAGTCAAATTGCTCCCTCTCATACAGCACAGTGTACCTCCTTCTCCTAGCCATGTCACGCACCCTTCCCATCGAGCACAGTGCCCCATATATATAACTCACTGCCTCTCTCCCTCCCCATCACCTTCTACTTGGCATCTCCCACCTCTCCCCATCAGCCTCTCCCTGTCACTTACTGCCTCTCCTGTCACCTTCCCCGTGTCATAATCTGTCTCTCCCTGGCATCATCCACTGCCTCTCCTTGTAACCCACCGCCTCTTCATCTCTCACTATCTATCCCCGTCACCCACCACCTCATCCTCTGCCTCACCCCTGCATAAGTATCTCCCCAACGCTCTCTCTATCCTGTAACCCTCTCGCAGGCATCACTCTTACTCCATCACCCACTGCCTCTCCACGTTGCCCTTTCCTGTCTCCCAGAGGCTTCTGGATATGGCATTGCCTTTGAGGCCTCGCACCTTGTTGTGAGACCACACCCACTTTTTCAGGAGCACGTGTGCAACCAACTCCCTTCTATCAAGGTGCCCCCACTGTCATTTTGAGATATATATATATATATATATAGGAATCCCTCACTCTCACCCAACCTAGTTGACCACTGGGGTGCCAAATCAAAATCCCACCCACAGAGGGGAAGGACCCATAGTACAGTGCAGTATTTTTACCAATAGTGAAAATGATAGCACTCTCCAGACTTCAATAATGATAATATAAAAAAATAATTTATTCAAGAAAAAATAATGAAAAAAACCATCTCACAACTGGACCAGTTCCCTGTTGCTGATTGTTGATATCTTTTGATTCTTGTGACTACATTGCTGCACCTTGAAAAAGGACCTGGTGTTGGACCGAAACGTTGGTGACCCTGTAACCATTTGGAACTGTGAGATGGGTTTTTTTCATTATTTTTTCCTGAAAAAAATATTTCTTTATATTATCATTATTTAAGTCTGGAGAGTGCTATCATTTTCACTATATATATATATATATATATATATATATATATGGAAGAAAGAACCCAGTTGCGCTAAGATATAATTTTTAAGCAGCACCTCTACATGAATCTCCTGTTAGCAAAGATTCTTAAATAACTAGTGATGTGCACCGGACATTTTTAGGGTTTTGTGTTTTGGTTTTGGAATCGGTTCCAACGGCCGTGTTTTGGATTCGGACGCGTTTTGGCAAAACCTCCCTGAAATTTTTTTGCCGGATTCGGGTGTGTTTTGGATTCGGGTGTTGTTTTACAAAAAACCCTCAAAAACAGCTTAAATCATAGAATTTGGGGGTAATTTTGATCCCATAGTATTATTAACCTCAATAACCATAATTTCCACTCATTTCCAGTCTATTCTGAACACCTCACACCTCACAATATTATTTTTAGTCCTAAAATTTGCACCGAGGTCGCTGGATGACTAAGCTAAGCGACCCAAGTGGCCGACACAAACACCTGGCCCATCTAGGAATGGCACTGCAGTGTCAGACAGGATGGCAGATTTAAAAAATAGTCCCCAAACAGCACATGATGCAAAGAAAAAAAGAGGTGCACCAAGGTGGCTGGATGGCTAAGCTAAGCGACCCAAGTGGCCGATACAAACACCTGGCCCATCTAGGAGTGGCACTGCAGTGTCAGACAGGATGGCAGATTTAAAAAATAGTCCCCAAACAGCACATGATGCAAAGAAAAAAAGAGGTGCAATGAGGTAGCTGTGTGACTAAGCTAAGTGACCCAAGTGGCCGACACAAACACCTGGCCTATCTAGGAGTGGCACTGCAGTGTCAGACAGGATGGCAGATTTAAAAAATAGTCCCCAAACAGCACATGATGCAAAGAAAAAAAGATGTGCACCAAGGTCGCTGTGTGACTAAGCTAAGCGACCTAAGTGGCCGACACAAACACCTGGCCCATCTAGGAGTGGCACTGCAGTGTCAGACAGGATGGCAGATTTAAAAAATAGTCCCCAAACAGCACATGATGCAAAGAAAAAAAGCGGTGCAATGAGGTAGCTGTGTGACTAAGCTAAGCGACCCAAGTGGCCGACACAAACACCTGGCCCATCTTGGAGTTGCACTGCAGTGTCAGACAGGATGGCACTTCAAAAAATAGTCCCCAAACAGTACATGATGCAAAGAAAAAAAGAGGTGCACCAAGGTCGCTGTGTGACTAAGCTAAGTGACCCAAGTGGCCGACACAAACACCTGGCCCATCTAAGAGTGGCACTGCAGTTTTCTAACGAGAGGATGAGTGCTTCTATCCTCATGTGAATCTGAACCACTAGCCATGAACATAGGCCAGGGCCTCAGCCGTTCCTTGCCACTCCGTGTCGTAAATGGCATATTGGCAAGTTTACGCGTCTCATCAGACGCTTTTAATTTTGATTTTTGGGTCATTTTACTGAACTTTTCTTTTTTTGATTTTACATGCTCTCTACTATGACATTGGGCATCGGCCTTGGCAGATGACGTTGATGGCATTTCCTCGTCTCGGCCATGACTAGCGGCAGCAGCTTCAGCACGAGGTGGAAGTGGATCTTGATCTTTCCCTATTTTACCCTCTACATTTTTGTTCTCCAATTTTTAATGTGTGGAATTATATGCCAGTAATATATCAATAGCAATGGCCTACTGTACCGTACTGCTATATATTATATACTGGTGGTCAGCAAAATTATGCACTGTCCTCCTACTACTGCGCAAAACAACTAAAATGCACCACAGGTATGGATGGATAGTATACTTGACGACACAGAGGTAGGTAGAGCAGTGGACTACTGTACCGTACTGCTATATATTATATACTGGTGGTCAGCAGAATTATGCACTGTCCTCCTACTACTGCGCACAACAACTAAAATGCACCACAGGTATGGATGGATAGTATACTTAACGACACAGAGGTAGGTAGAGCAGTGGACTACTGTACCATACTGCTATATATTATATACTGGTGGTCAGCAGAATTATGCACTGTCCTCCTACTACTGTGCACAACAACTAAAATGCACCACAGGTATGGATGGATAGTATACTTGACGACACAGAGGTAGGTAGAGCAGTGGACTACTGTACCGTACTGCTATATATTATATACTGGTGGTCAGCAAAATTGTGCACTGTCCTCCTACTACTTCGCACAACAACTTAAATGCACCACAGGTATGGATGGATAGCATACTTGACGACACAGAGGTAGATAGAGCAGTGGACTACTGTACCGTACTACTATATACTATATACTGGTGGTCAGCAAAATTATGCACTGTCCTCCTACTACTGCGCACAACAACTAAAATACACCACAGGTATGGATGGATAGTATACTTGATGACACAGAGGTAGGTAGAGCAGTGGACTACTGTACTGTACTGCTATATATTATATACTGGTGGTCAGCAAAATTATGCACTGTCCTCCTACTATTGCACACAACAACTTAAATGCACCACAGGTATGGATGGATAGTATACTTGACGACACAGAGGTAGGTAGAGCAGTGGACTACTGTACCGTACTGCTATATATTATATACTGGTGGTCAGCAAAATTATGCACTGTCCTCCTACTACTGCGCAAAACAACTAAAATACACCACAGGTATGGATAGATAGTATACTTGACGACACAGAGGTAGGTAGAGCAGTGGACTACTGTACCGTACTGCTATATATTATATACTGGTGGTCAGCAAAATTATGCACTGTCCTCCTACTACTGCGCACAACAACTAAAATGCACCACAGGTATGGATGGATAGTATACTTGACGACACAGAGGTAGGTAGAGCAGTGGACTACTGTACCGTACTGATATAAAACTGGTGGTCACTGGTCAGCAAAATTCTGCACTGTCCTCCTACTATATACTACAATGCAGCAGAGATATGGAGCGTTTTTCAGGCAGAGAACGTAGATATTTTCAGCACACTGAGCACAGATATTTGCAAGCACACTGAGCACAGATATTTGCAGCACACTGAGCACAGATATTTGCAGCACACTGCTATATACTATATACTGGTGGTTAGCAAAATTATGCACTGTCCTCCTACTACTGCGCACAACAACTAAAATGCACCACAGGTATGGATGGATAGTATACTTGACGACACAGAGGTAGGTAGAGCAGTGGACTACTGTACCGTACTGCTATATATTATATACTGGTGGTCAGCAGAATTATGCACTGTCCTCCTACTACTGCGCACAACAACTTAAATGCACCACAGGTATGGATGGATAGTATACTTTACAACACAGAGGTAGGTAGAGCAGTGGACTACTGTACCGTACTGCTATATATTATATACTGGTGGTCAGCAAAATTATGCACTGTCCTCCTACTACTGTGCACAACAACTAAAATGCACCACAGGTATGGATGGATAGTATACTTGACGACACAGAGGTAGGTAGAACAGTGGACTACTGTACCGTACTGATATATATTATATACTGGTGGTCAGCAGAATTATGCACTGTTCTCCTTCTACTGCACACAACAACTAAAATGCACCACAGGTATGGATGGATAGTATACTTGACGACACAGAGGTAGGTAGAGCAGTGGACTACTGTACCGTACTGCTATATATTATATAAAGGTGGTCAGCAAAATTATGCACTGTCCTCCTACTACTGCGCACAACAACTTAAATGCACCACAGGTATGGATGGATAGTATACTTGATGACACAGAGGTAGGTAGAGCAGTGGACTACTGTACCGCACTGCTATATACTATATACTGGTGGTCAGCAAAATTATGCACTGTCCTCCTACTATTGCGCACAACAACTAAAATGGACCACAGGTATGGATGGATAGTATACTTGACGACACAGAGGTAGGTAGAGCAGTGGACTACTGTACCATACTGCTATATATTATATACTGGTGGTCAGCAGAATTATGCACTGTCCTCCTACTACTGTGCACAACAACTAAAATGCACCACAGGTATGGATGGATAGTATACTTGACGACACAGAGGTAGGTAGAGCAGTGGACTACTGTACCGTACTGCTATATATTATATACTGGTGGTCAGCAAAATTGTGCACTGTCCTCCTACTACTGCGCACAACAACTTAAATGCACCACAGGTATGGATGGATAGTATACTTGACGACACAGAGGTAGGTAGAGCAGTGGACTACTGTACCGTACTGCTATATATTATATACTGGTGGTCAGCAAAATTATGCACTGTCCTCCTTCTACTGCGCAAAACAACTTAAATGCACCACAGGTATGGATGGATAGTATACTTGACGACACAGAGGTAGGTAGAGCAGTGGACTACTGTACCGTACTGCTATATATTATATACTGGTGGTCAGCAAAATTATGCACTGTCCTCCTACTACTGCGCACAACAACTAAAATGCACCACAGGTATGGATGGATAGTATACTTGACGACACAGAGGTAGGTAGAGCAGTGGACTACTGTACCGTACTGCTATTTAATATATACTGGTGGTCAGCAAAATTATGCACTGTCCTCCTACTACTGCGCACAACAACTAAAATGCACCACAGGTATGGATGGATAGTATGCTTGACGACACAGAAGTAGGTAGAGCAGTGGACTACTGTACCGTACTGATATAAAACTGGTGGTCACTGGTCAGCAAAATTCTGCACTGTCCTCCTACTATATACTACAATGCAGCAGAGATATGGAGCGTTTTTCAGGCAGAGAACGTAGATATTTTCAGCACACTGAGCACAGATATTTGCAAGCACACTGAGCACAGATATTTGCAGCACACTGAGCACAGATATTTGCAGCACACTGCTATATACTATATACTGGTGGTTAGCAAAATTATGCACTGTCCTCCTACTACTGCGCACAACAACTTAAATGCACCACAGGTATGGATGGATAGTATACTTTACAACACAGAGGTAGGTAAAGCAGTGGACTACTGTACCGTACTGCTATATATTATATACTGGTGGTCAGCAAAATTATGCACTGTCCTCCTACTACTGCGCACAACAACTAAAATGCACCACAGGTATGGATGGATAGTATACTTGACGACACAGAGGTAGGTAGAGCAGTGGACTACTGTACCGTACTGATATATATTATATACTGGTGGTCAGCAGAATTATGCACTGTTCTCCTTCTACTGCACACAACAACTAAAATGCACCACAGGTATGAATGGATAGTATACTTGACGACACAGAGGTAGGTAGAGCAGTGGACTACTGTACCGTACTGCTATATATTATATACTGGTGGTCAGCAAAATTATGCACTGTCCTCCTACTACTGCGCACAACAACTTAAATGCACCACAGGTATGGATGGATAGTATACTTGACGACACAGAGGTAGGTAGAGCAGTGGACTACTGTACCGTACTGCTATATATTATATACTGGTGGTCAGCAAAATTATGCACTGTCCTCCTACTACTGCGCACAACAACAAAATGCACCACAGGTATGGATGGATAGGATACTTGACGACACAGAGGTAGGTAGAGCAGTGGACTACTGTACCGTACTGCGATATATTATCTACTGGTGGTCAGCAAAATTATGCACTGTCCTCCTACTATATACTACAATGCAGCAGAGATATGGAGCGTTTTTCAGGCAGAGAACGTAGATATTTTCAGCACACTGAGCACAGATATTTGCAAGCACACTGAGCACAGATATTTGCAGCACACTGAGCACAGATATTTGCAGCACACTGCTATATACTATATACTGGTGGTTAGCAAAATTATGCACTGTCCTCCTACTACTGCGCACAACAACTTAAATGCACCACAGGTATGGATGGATAGTATACTTGACGACACAGAGGTAGGTAGAACAGTGGACTACTGTACCGTACTGATATATATTATATACTGGTGGTCAGCAGAATTATGCACTGTTCTCCTTCTACTGCACACAACAACTAAAATGCACCACAGGTATGAATGGATAGTATACTTGACGACACAGAGGTAGGTAGAGCAGTGGACTACTGTACCGTACTGCTATATATTATATACTGGTGGTCAGCAAAATTATGCACTGTCCTCCTACTACTGCGCACAACAACTTAAATGCACCACAGGTATGGATGGATAGTATACTTGACGACACAGAGGTAGGTAGAGCAGTGGACTACTGTACCGTACTGCTATATATTATATACTGGTGGTCAGCAAAATTATGCACTGTCCTCCTACTACTGCGCACAACAACAAAATGCACCACAGGTATGGATGGATAGTATACTTGACGACACAGAGGTAGGTAGAGCAGTGGACTACTGTACCGTACTGCGATATATTATCTACTGGTGGTCAGCAAAATTATGCACTGTCCTCCTACTACTGCGCACAACAACTAAAATGCACCACAGGTATGGATGGATAGTATACTTGACGACACAGAAGTAGGTAGAGCAGTGGACTACTGTACCGTACTGATATAAAACTGGTGGTCACTGGTCAGCAAAATTCTGCACTGTACTCCTACTATATACTACAATGCAGCAGAGATATGGAGCGTTTTTCAGGCAGAGAACGTAGATATTTTCAGCACACTGAGCACAGATATTTGCAAGCACACTGAGCACAGATATTTGCAGCACACTGAGCACAGATATTTGCAGCACACTGAACACAACTGAGAGAACGCTGCACACGTCCTCTCCCTATCATCTCCAATGCACGAGTGAAAATGGCGGCGACGCGCGGCTCCTTATATAGAATACGAATCTCCCGAGAATCCGACAGCGGGATGATGACGTTCGGGCGCGCTCGGGTTAACCGAGCAAGGCGGGAATATTCGAATCTGCCTCGGAACCGTGTAAAATGGGTGAAGTTCGGGGGGGTTCGGATTCCGAGGAACTGAACCCGCTCATCTCTATAAATAACAAATAGCATACTGATCTGAGGGTGCTAATAATGGTGTTCCTTATTTAAACCATCCACAGTAAACTGTTTAACAATGCCGATATATTTAACGATAAAACATCACTTATTGTAAAAATGTATTCACAATAAAGTTGTTTCAAATACTGTATACAATAATCTATAAACAACATCTGTACAATTTTGCAGAGTTTTGTTGTATGTTTATCCAGCAGGATTTCAGTGAAACAGCGTCTTTTGATGATGTTTAATAATGATGGAACAGACGTTGACAGAATATACAACCCAATGCGCTTCGTCCCGCAGGACTTCTTCAGGGATATACAGCATAGTTTAGGTGGTAAAAGGAACAACTTAATAATAGAATGATAACATTTACTGTGATGAAAAAGTCAAAAAACTTCAGTACATACCAATCGCCCAAATTGTACGTGCTAAAAGTGAAAAGGACGTGCCAGCTACGGCTAATCTGAAATTTGATACATAAAGTTAAACATTAGTTGGGCATTTCAAATAACTAGGTGGGGATGAGAAGCAGGTGGAAGCAGCTATACATACCAATCTGGATTTAGTGGGTATACAGTTGCAATATCGTAGATGAATTCTCGAATATATAGAGGTGAAGTTTAGCACTCTCCAATGGGAGCGGATCCCTTTAAGGATAGATACCATATAAAGTCCAACAGCTTTTGTTGGTCCTAAAATTGGTAAAAACAGAGGAATTAGGGTCTACTTCCATGAGTTTAACCACATGGGGTATTAACATTGATGATTCTCTATCGGTTAATTATTAATTTTATGTTTATGAATCCTGGTGACAATATGAATAAATACATTGAAACATTGTAAAACAGAATGCTGTCCGTACTTCATCCCTGGAAGTGAACCTGAGTGCCGCTTCTGTATATGTATATATATATATATATATATATATATACTGTATACAGTGGCGTAAGTTCGTCACAGATGCCCGGAGGCAAGATAAATATTGGTGCCCCCCTATTTCCTATATCAAGAAAAATATATGTATGTATGTGTGTGTGAGTGTATATATATGGGTGGTATTCATGTGACCGCCGGTCAGCTGACCGACAGTCACATGACCTCCTCCACGGGCCCGACGGCTCACTATCCCGATGGTCGGCATGCCGACCAACAGGGACTATTTCCACTCGTGGGTGTCCACGACACCCATAGAGTGGGAAAAGAACCCGTGGCGACCGCAGGTCGCCACCGAGCCCGCAAGGGGCTTGTTGCACTCTCCCCTCCCCGCTGGGATCCCGGCGTCGGTATGCTGCCGGGTTCCCGGCGTCGGTAAGCTGACTGGCGGTCAGGAGACCGCCTGTCACCAATACTACACCCTATATATATATATATATGTATATATATACGTTACAATGTAGCTTGGCACTCCGGACTCACAAAAGTTCAAAGTAGGGGAGACATCCTATTTAAATTCATATTTACCAATGTCCATACTTGAAAGAACGAGGCGGCACTCCCAAATGTATCCAAAAAAACGTGTTGTATTCAATCAAACAGCATCATATGTCAACGTTTCAACGTTGCAGGCTTTTTCATCAGGACGTGAACAGTGCATAAAACAAAGCATAAAAACATACCTTACCCCATCACACCTTTATATGCTGTGTGCAGCTCCGTGACTAGACGCCCACCGCTCCCATCCGGTCGCTTCCGCCCGGCCACTAGTGCTACAGGATATCCGTTCTGACGTATCTCAAGTCAGTCGGTCACCATGGATACCCGCAAACCGTCCGCGTCACTTCCGGTTACCATGGAAACGGCGATGCTCCCAATCTCCGAAGCCGCACACAGTCCCCACGTGTAGAAAACTATTGTACTATATAACAAAAGGATATATACATAAAACAGTATATAATACACACAGTGTATAATATGATATACCTAAAAACCTTTAAAAGCAGAATTGAAACAGCAGACATCTGATTTTCATATACATGATGTGCAAAAACAGCAACAGAGCACAGTACCTTTCTCTTTCCTATCACCTTATGGTTATTATTTATGTGTATTAATTCTACTTCTTACATATTTATACCCTATCCCAATTACTAAAGAAACTCAATTTAACAAACCAATCAGGACCGGGACAGACTGTTACTTATACCCATCTCTTAATCAACAGTGGAATTGCCCTTATGTGCATACTCAGCAGAGCACATAGCCTCTTACAAAAATATATTCCAAGCTATTTTCTCATTTAGCCCCTTAGGGGAGATAGTGTCTAGAATATGGATACATTTTGATTCAACCTGGTTAAGGCGTTTCTTACGGTCACCACCTCTCATTGCTCCAGGGACATGATCTATTATTTTATATCTCAAAGAAGTTAAAGGATGGTGTGCTTCTTTGAAATGGTGTGCTACAGGTTGGTCACATTCTTTATTTTCTAAGGCTGCTTTTATTGCCGATCTGTGTTGGGCCATGCGTTCCCTAAAGGTACGTGTTGTTTGCCCTACATAATATAGCCCACATGGGCACATTATAATGTAAACTACGAACTGTGTAGTACAGCTCAGGACAAAATTTATTTTGAACTTGCTACCTGTGTGTGGGTGTTTAAAATATGTACCGCGTTCCATAAAATTGCATGTCGTACACGACACGCATTTATAACAACTCGGTTTTTTCCTCTGAACCAAAAAAGAAGTATTTGGTGGTGAATATGAGATGTTGGTTTTCACCAACAAGTCACGTAAGTTTCTGCCTCTCTTGTAACAAGGCATAATCTTCTTGTCTTTGAACCCTGAGAGTTCACTATCTCCTGTAACAATCGGCCACAGAGCCTTAGTGGCCCGTGGTAAAACTTGGCTTGCCAGGGTATATTCAGAGATCAAAGGAATACTATTCTGCCTATTTGTTTGTTTTGACTCTAAAAGAGTGTGTCTAGGCGTATGTAATACTCGTTTCGATTCTTCAAGCAAAGCCGATGGATAACCCCGTCTGGAGAATTTCTCTGTCACCAGATCTAAGGCTGGCTCTACATTTTGAATATCACTGGTACTTCTCGCGGCCCTAAGCATCTGTGATCTTGGTAATGCTTTCTTTAAAGGGGGCGGGTGACAGCTGCTATGGTGCAGTAAAGTATTCCTATCTGTACTCTTATGAAAAATCTCAGTTGATATTGAATTTCCTTTGAGTTTAACCAAAACATCCAGATAATTAATTTCTGTGTAACTATATTGGAAAGTGTACTTCACTGGGTGATCCAGGGAGTTGATCTGTGTTATTAACTGTACAAGTTCTAACTCTGACCCTGTCCAAATTAGGAACAGGTCATCTATGTATCTGGTGTACATCATAATTTTTTTAGCCACCTCCTGATCAGTGAAGAAAAAGAATTTTTCTTGTTCAAACATAAATACCATTCTTTACAGCCATGCAACCCGAGTAACCAATTTAAAGGTGAATTAGATCTGATATTATCCAATACTGTAAAGAATGGTCTAATGAATAAGAAATTATTTGATGCATTAACACAGACTCACCCTATAACCCCTATCTTATACAGCATCCCTAAGGTGCACAAAGATGCCCAGAACCCCCCGGGTAGGCCGATTATATCAGCGAGAGGGTCTTTATTACAACCTATATCTCAATTCCTTGATTATTTGATTCAACCCCTTGTAGTTAAACAAAAAACGTTCTTAAAAGACACCACTCAGTTTTTGATAAAACTACAGGAATTGAAAAATATCCCGGATGGAGCTATCATGTGCACCTTAGATGTTAAGAATTTATACACAATAATTCCGCATGCAATGGGTCTGGTGTGTATGGAAATATTTTTGCATCTTAACCAGTTCAGCAGTTTAGATATATCTTTGTTTTTGGAACTTTTGGAATTTATTTTGACAAAGTATATTTTCCTACATAATGGAAAATATTATTTACAACGCACGGGCTGTGCGATGGGGACGAATGTATCCCCATCGTACGCCAATGTATTTATGTTTGAACAAGAAAAATTATTTTTCTTCACTGTTTATATCTATATTCTGCTCCTGCACATAACTATCCGCAGGAACATGCGATCTTTCTCAAACCAACACCGGAATGTTACCCTTAAAATACCCTACAGCTGGATACCAAACACCACCTTATAACCTTGTTCTGTCCCCTCCTATCCTGTAAAGGTGAATCCCTTTGTTCTGTTACCATTTAAACTGCTGTTACTTTCTGATGCGGTGCAGGGAGGCTATGTGTACATTGTGCACTATTTGGATTAAATATGTAATGTGTTTTGATATCTTTCCATGCGTTCACAAACTCTACCGTAAATACCCATACCACGCGCTAATGTGCAGGACCGCGGGAGCGACCATGCGCAAATTGCGGATATGTGCATGCACGGCAGAACAAGTACACGCGCGGAGGCCATCTGTGTGTAGTTTGTACGTAATGTGTGTACTGCAATATTTTTCGACTTTGACAGTCCACCCTTTGGCAGTCACCAATAACTGACACTATCTAATCACTAAACAGAAAAATATCTATACAATATCTACAGAAGTTTGGATGGTCGGGGGAGAGTTGTAGGTGGGAAATTTATGACCTAGTGGGATAGCAGGAAGCATGTATGTATGAATCCATGTCTGAGGGGCATGTATCATCGTGCCGTATATGTTCTAAATAAGCTTTGAGGTATTGCGAAGTATGCATTAAATCCTTCTCATCCTGTATTAAGGGTCTGTAAATGGACCAACAAACACTACCGAGCTCTTTTCGGCTTCTTGTTAAAACAAATGGGGTGCACATTTAGTTGATGATACATGGAGGGGGAAACATATGTGAGTGCTAGTATATGTGGATATCACCTGTCGACTATGTGTGCTGTTAACTGGAGGTTGCAGAGATGAAAATAAGACACATATCTAAAATACATTCACATAAACATTTTGGGTAGGGCTGATGTCTTTTCCGGATGGATATATCTGGGCAGAGGGGGAAACAAAAGAAAAACGGGTGAAAGAAACACCTAAATATCGAACCAATAATTATGACGACTCCCAGGATACAAAGGAGAAACTTCCCTACACTCATAATAACGTTTTGAGCCCACTCTCCTAAACCTGAGAACCAATTTCGTGGGTTCAACCATGAGACGCAGCCGGTCAGTTCATTACTCACAGTCGCTAAGGTAAAGTTGTGCTTCCTCCTGAACTCCCACTTCAACTGCAAGATATCATCCATCTTTTGATAGATGATCTCCGTGGGGTCGTCAGTGCTGTTCGTAATGTACGTACAGCACTTCACACCATATTGAGTTGCCAGAGTAACACAGTACCCACCTGTCACGGCTGTGATATAATTAAGGACCATCCTGTTCTGAATCAGTTCCTTCTTGTAAGCTTGTTACTCCCTTCCCGTATACCTGAAGGTGTCGTCATACATCTCAGTGATATTATCTATCAAGTTCGCTAGCGCATGGATATACCTATAATTTATAATTCCTCTGGCAGTACGGGTGATGTCTAATGTGAGAAGGAATTGAATCTTGGTGGATTCATGGATCAAATCAGAGGCTGTCTGCTCTGTCCTATCTATGAGGTGTCTCTTGATGATGTGTTCATAGTGAGTATGAGTATAAGGAGCCTGAGCACTGCGGTGAACGTCTTTCATCTTATCATGGGTTATGGTCATGACCTCTGGCAATACTCTCCCAATATAACACAATCCCTCTGAGCTCGGGGCAAGCCACTTGTACGCCTTCCTCCCACATATGAAATAGGCATCATCTGGGAGAACATAGGGGACAAAATATAACATCACCATATTACAAACTTTCCAAGTAAAGAAACCAATCCCCAGTTCTCCCATCTGCTCAGTACAAGTATCGGGCTGGATGATATGGGCACAATACCCATGCGATACTTTTCCAACCCACATGGTCTTGCTTCCATGAGTATACCTATACCTAAAATACCTCCCACTGTTGGCTATTTGGCGTACAAGTTCAGAGTCTATGGGTATCCTATCAGCTCTGTGTGAAAAGGTCGATATTATGGTTGGACTGACATCTCTGGATGCACCCATCCTCAACTATATTCTCACAATTCCTACAAATACAATATTCATCAGACAATAACCCCTCACAGTGCCTCCGAGCTCCCTGACTACCAGAGCGCTTACTGTTGCCAGCCTTTACTAAAATGATGTGCTGATCCTGAGATCCTACAAATTCATACTTGCCATCAGAACCCATTCCAGATCCCTGCTCGACCTCTCTAGGACCCTCACCAAAACAAACTGTCCTTATCAAAACCAGAATTACTAACAGAATCCGAAATGCAGTATCTTGTGATCGATCCATTTCGTTAGGGGAAAGGAGAAAAATAAGAAGTAGAAAAGAAAGGAAAAATGCAGGGGGAGGTGAAAAAAGAAAGTGGTACGGCAACCGTTCTAGATCTTGTTACTCTCTGTGCTCAGATGCCCTTCAACAGTCCTGCCTCTCAACTTTCCCGGAACAGACACTCCAGTGATACGAGATTCTCTACACTCTGTTCTTTGTCACGAGTTCTCTCCGGGTCAGCGACCTTCTTGCAGTGGGACGAGTGGATCCAAGTCTCTCTTTCGGCGACCTTCAATGCTGTTGTGCTGGTTAACAAGACTTGATATGGTCCTTCCCACCTGTCTATGAGGCAACCTGAGCGTAAGAAATTTCGAATCATCACATAATCCCCAGGTTCAATGTCATGACAATTACTGTTCGGTAGGTCAGGAACCACCAGCTTTAAATTTCTTTGTTGATTTCTCAGCTGCTGGCTCATACTAACCAAATATTTCACAGTCACTTCATTATTACATTTCAAATCATCCTGGGGGTCTATCATTACATGAGGTTGTCGACCAAAAAGGATTTCAAAGGGTGATAGGTTAAGGGGAGACCTGGGAGTGGTTCTGATGCTGTACAATACTAGTGGCAAAGCTTCTGGCCACGACAATCCAGTTTCAGCCATTAATTTTCTCAGCTTGTTCTTAATAGTGCTATTCACTCTCTCCACCTTTGCACTCGCCTGTGGATGGTACAGAGTATGCAGCTTGCTATTAATTCCCATCAGCTTGCACATGACCTGAAAGACTTCATCTGTAAAATGGGTACCCCTATCGCTTTCAATTATTTTAGGGATACCATATCTACACACAAATTCCTGCACAATTTTCTTTGCAGTTAACGTAGCAGTATTTGTGGCAGCAGGGAACGCTTCTACCCAGTTGGAAAATACATCAATACAAACTAACACATTTTTTAAATTCCTACAGGGTGGTAACTGTATGAAATCGATTTGTATTACCTGAAAAGGTCCGTCTGTCGGAGGGATATGGGATGGCTCTGTTGGTATTGACTTTCCAATATTATTCCTCAAGCAAGTAAAACATGTCATTGCTCTCTTACCTGCATGAGAAGAGAATCCTGGCGCACACCAGTAGGCTCTCACTAGCATACACATGCCCTCTTTACCCAGATGAGTCAGACCATGTGCCGCCTCAGCTAAGCTTGGAAGATATGTTCTGGGGGCCACCGGCTTACCTTGTCCACCTGTCCACAGCCCTGAGGATTCCTGGCCGTATCCATTGGACCTCCAGACTGCCTTTTCCTGTAAAGAACACAAATCTTGCATTTCAATTAATTGTTGTGTGTTGATTGTGTTAAATGTCATCAGTGATGTGATGTTCGTTTGTATGGGGGTGCTGGCTGCTGATTTAGCAGCTTCGTCTGCCCGGCTGTTACCAAGTGAAATTGGGTCTTGGTTGTAAGTACTGTATGTGCTTTGCACTTGATAACAGCCACTCTGTCTGGTTCCTGTATCACTGTTAGAAGTCTTTTTATGTGGGACGCATGTGCTACAGGTGTGCCAGCTGCGGCCATGAAATTTCTGAGGCGCCATAGGGCCCCGAAATCATGCACCACTCCAAAGGCATACCTAGAATCTGTGTATATATTAGCTGACTTACCCGTGGCCAATTAACACGCTCTGGTTATGGTGACCAACTCAGCAACTTGTGTTGAGTGCGGTGGGCCCAGGGGTTCAGCTTCTATGATACCTCTGTTGTCTACAACTGCATATCCAGTACACAGGTCTCCTGAGTCTGTCTGTCTGTGATAACTACCGTCAGTGTAGAAGGTAAAGTCTACTCCTTCCAGTGGGTTGTCACTGATGTCAGGTCTCGCAGTAAAAGTCTGATTCAGGTATTCCATACAATCATGCGTATCAGTGTTTGCACTAAATCCTCCACCATCATTCTCATCCTTCACCCTTTGTGCCTGTCCAGGCACACTTGGCAAGTAAGTTGCAGGGTTTGGTGAGCTGCATCTATTAATGGTGATGTTTACAGCGGCCATCAGTGATAATTCCCACTTTGTAAACCGAGCAGATGAGACATGTCTGGTTTGGGCGGAGTTCAGTAAGGCTGATACTGCATGAGGTGTATGGATGGTCAGGTTGTGTCCTAACACTTTGTCCTCGCTTTTACTTACTAGCAAAGCTATCGCTGCAACGCTTCGCAAGCATGTGGGGAGATACCGCGCTATGGTGTCCAACTGTGCACTATAGTAAGCTACCGGCCTGCTGGCATCACCATGTCTCAGGATTAAAACTCCTGCCGCGCACCCTGTACTTTCTGTACCGTATAATTCAAAGGGCTTCTCATAATTTGGCATACCTAATGCAGGTGCCTGTCATAGGCACTGTTTGAGTCTCTCAAAGGCCAGTTCGGACTCATCTGTGTGCGAGACCCGTTCTGGTTTGTTTGAAGAGACCATTTCTTGCAAAGGTAAAGCCAGTATAGAGAACCCTGGAATCCAGTTTCGACAGTACCCACACATTCCAAGAAAAGTGCGGATCTGTTGCTGCGTTTGTGGCAGAGTCATGTCGCGAATCGCCTGTATTCTATCAGAGGTGAGGTGTCTAAGTCCTTGAGTCAAGCAATGTCCCAAATATTTTACCCTGGTCTGGCACAACTGCAACTTATCCTTTTAAACCTTGTGTCCCGTTTGGGAAAGATGAAACAGAAGCTGTTTCGTGTCTTTCAAGGACGATTCGAGTGAGTCAGAACACAACAATAAGTCATCGACATACTGTATTAGTACTGATCCACTCAGGTTGAAAGGATTGTAAACAGTCATGCAAGGCCTGGGAGAAAATACTCGGGCTGTCAATGAAACCTTGGGGAAGCCGAGTCCACATGTACTGTACTCCCCTGTATGTAAAAGCGAAAAGATATTGGCTGTCAGGGTGCAGAGGGACAGATAAGAAGGCAGAAGAGGTCGATGACAGTGAATAATTTTGCAGTAGAGGGAATTTGCATGAGGATGACAGCTGGATAGTAACTACGGGGAATTGGCTCTCAACTTTCTTGTTTATCCCCCTTAGATCCTGCACTAGCCTGTAACCCCTCCCCCCACTCTTTTTCACAAGGAAGATTGGACTATTGGCAGTGCTGGACGTCCTGACTAGGATGCCCTGTTGTAGTAACCGCTCTATGACGGGGTACACTCCTTATTCTACCTCTGGCTTCAGAGGATACTGAGGGATTTTTGGAGCTATCCTACCATCTTTTACTTGCACTACTACTGGAGCTACATTTGCAATCAATCCAGTGTCTTGTCTATCTTTGATCCAAAGTGAACCCGGTATTTGTGAGATCATTTCCACTACCTCTGATGGACAACAGTAGAATGTGACATTAGCCTTTGAGGGGTGTCTAATATATCTTGTACTTCTTGAGCGTGGTTCCCAGTTATATCCAAGAAGACACCCTCAGGAGTACAGTATATGACACACCACATTTTACACAATAAATCTCTGCCGAGTAGATTAGTCAGAGCCGATGCAGCCAACAGGAAAGAATGTTTGGTTTGCAAATGCCCTATCGTAATCTCTGCCGGTCTACTCAAAGGGTATTGTTGCACAGTTCCTGTTACTCCCATTGCCGAAATTGTTTTACCCGTGGTTTTTATACCTACCGTCGAATTTAACACTGACCTGGCCGCCCCTATATCTACGAGAAAAGGTAATGGTACAACAGCTACATCAACCGTTACCTCAGGTTCACTACCAAGGCTCGCAATCAACTTCACTGGCTGCAGACTACAGGTGTGGCCCAACCCCTATTGTGTGTTGAGACCCTCCCGCAGCGCATTGGCAGCTACAATATGTGAGGGGGGTAGCTGAGAATTTTTGGAGGTCTGCCAGTCTCTCCTTGGTGGGTACCTCCTTGTTTCCCCTGCATGTGGCTCATAATTTCTCCTAGGTGGTCCCTCATCCCAATTATGTGCATTGTAGTGTGGTTCATATCCTGGTCTAGGGGGTCGGTATACATTATGTGTACCTTTATTCCTACAATCCTGGGCAAAATGTCCTTCCTTTTTACAAGCATAGCATATTCTAAGTAGAGATGAGCGGGTTCGGTTTCTCTGAATCCGAACCCGCCAGAACTTCATGTTTTTTTTCACGGGTCCGAGCGACTCGGATCTTCCCGCCTTGCTCGGTTAACCCGAGCGCGCCCGAACGTCATCATGACGCTGTCGGATTCTCGCGAGGCTCGGATTCTATCGCGAGACTCGGATTCTATATAAGGAGCCGCGCGTCGCCGCCATTTTCACACGTGCATTGAGATTGATAGGGAGAGGACGTGGCTGGCGTCCTCTCCATTTAGATTATAAGAGACTGAGAGAGATTTACTGGAGCTGACTAGGAGGAGTACTGTTACTGTAGAAGTGTAGAGACTGAGTGGAGAGAGTTTACTAGTGAGGACAGTGCAGTTTACTTTATAATCCGTTCTCTGCCTGAAAAAAGCGATACACAGCACACAGTGACTCAGTCACATACCATATCTGTGTGCACTGCTCAGGCTCAGGCCAGTGTGCTGCATCATCTATTATCTATATATAATATTATATATATCTGTCTGACTGCTCAGCTCACACAGCTTATAATTGTGGGGGAGACTGGGGAGCACTACTGCAGTGCCAGTTATAGGTTATAGCAGGAGCCAGGAGTACATAATATATTATATAGTGAGTGACCACCAGACACACAGTGCAGTTTATTTAATATATCCGTTCTCTGCCTGAAAAAAGCGATACACACAGTGACTCAGTCAGTCACATACCATATCTGTGTGCACTGCTCAGGCTCAGGCCAGTGTGCTGCATCATCTATATATATTATATATCTGTCTGACTGCTCAGCTCACACAGCTTATAATTGTGGGGGAGACTGGGGAGCACTACTGCAGTGCCAGTTATAGGTTATAGCAGGAGCCAGGAGTACATAATATTATATTAAAATTAAACAGTGCACACTTTTGCTGCAGGAGTGCCACTGCCAGTGTGACTAGTGACCAGTGACCTGACCACCAGTATATATAATATTAGTAGTATACTATCTCTTTATCAACCAGTCTATATTAGCAGCAGACACAGTACAGTGCGGTAGTTCACGGCTGTGGCTACCTCTGTGTCGGCACTCGGCAGCCCGTCCATAATTGTATATACCACCTAACCGTGGTTTTTTTTTCTTTCTTTATACATACATACTAGTTACGAGTATACTATCTCTTTATCAACCAGTCTATATTAGCAGCAGACACAGTACAGTGCGGTAGTTCACGGCTGTGGCTACCTCTGTGTCGGCACTCGGCAGCCCGTCCATAATTGTATATACCACCTAACCGTGGTTTTTTTTTCTTTCTTTATACATACATACTAGTTACGAGTATACTATCTCTTTATCAACCAGTCTATATATTAGCAGCAGACACAGTACAGTGCGGTAGTTCACGGCTGTGGCTACCTCTGTGTCGGCACTCGGCAGCCCGTCCATAATTGTATATACCACCTAACCGTGGTTTTTTTTTCTTTCTTTATACATACATACTAGTTACGAGTATACTATCTCTTTATCAACCAGTCTATATTAGCAGCAGACACAGTACAGTGCGGTAGTTCACGGCTGTGGCTACCTCTGTGTCGGCACTCGGCAGCCCGTCCATAATTGTATATACCACCTAACCGTGGTTTTTTTTTCTTTCTTTATACATACATACTAGTTACGAGTATACTATCTCTTTATCAACCAGTCTATATATTAGCAGCAGACACAGTACAGTGCGGTAGTTCACGGCTGTGGCTACCTCTGTGTCGGCACTCGGCAGCCCGTCCATAATTGTATATACCACCTAACCGTGGTTTTTTTTTCTTTCTTTATACATACATACTAGTTACGAGTATACTATCTCTTTATCAACCAGTCTATATTAGCAGCAGACACAGTACAGTGCGGTAGTTCACGGCTGTGGCTACCTCTGTGTCGGCACTCGGCAGCCCGTCCATAATTGTATATACCACCTAACCGTGGTTTTTTTTTCTTTCTTTATACATACATACTAGTTACGAGTATACTATCTCTTTATCAACCAGTCTATATATTAGCAGCAGACACAGTACAGTGCGGTAGTTCACGGCTGTGGCTACCTCTGTGTCGGCACTCGGCAGCCCGTCCATAATTGTATATACCACCTAACCGTGGTTTTTTTTTCTTTCTTTATACATACATACTAGTTACGAGTATACTATCTCTTTATCAACCAGTCTATATTAGCAGCAGACACAGTACAGTGCGGTAGTTCACGGCTGTGGCTACCTCTGTGTCGGCACTCGGCAGCCCGTCCATAATTGTATATACCACCTAACCGTGGTTTTTTTTTCTTTCTTTATCCATACATACTAGTTACGAGTATACTATCTCTTTATCAACCAGTCTATATTAGCAGCAGACACAGTACAGTGCGGTAGTTCACGGCTGTGGCTACCTCTGTGTCGGCACTCGGCAGCCCGTCCATAATTGTATATACCACCTAACCGTGGTTTTTTTTTCTTTCTTTATACATACATACTAGTTACGAGTATACTATCTCTTTATCAACCAGTCTATATATTAGCAGCAGACACAGTACAGTGCGGTAGTTCACGGCTGTGGCTACCTCTGTGTCGGCACTCGGCATCCCGTCCATAATTGTATACTAGTATCCAATCCATCCATCTCCATTGTTTACCTGAGGTGCCTTTTAGTTGTGCCTATTAAAATATGGAGAACAAAAATGTTGAGGTTCCAAAATTAGGGAAAGATCAAGATCCACTTCCACCTCGTGCTGAAGCTGCTGCCACTAGTCATGGCCGAGACGATGAAATGCCAGCAACGTCGTCTGCCAAGGCCGATGCCCAATGTCATAGTACAGAGCATGTCAAATCCAAAACACCAAATATCAGTAAAAAAAGGACTCCAAAACCTAAAATAAAATTGTCGGAGGAGAAGCGTAAACTTGCCAATATGCCATTTACCACACGGAGTGGCAAGGAACGGCTGAGGCCCTGGCCTATGTTCATGGCTAGTGGTTCAGCTTCACATGAGGATGGAAGCACTCAGCCTCTCGCTAGAAAAATGAAAAGACTCAAGCTGGCAAAAGCAGCACAGCAAAGAACTGTGCATTCTTCGAAATCCCAAATCCACAAGGAGAGTCCAATTGTGTCGGTTGCGATGCCTGACCTTCCCAACACTGGACGTGAAGAGCATGCGCCTTCCACCATTTGCACGCCCCCTGCAAGTGCTGGAAGGAGCACCCGCAGTCCAGTTCCTGATAGTCAGATTGAAGATGTCAGTGTTGAAGTACACCAGGATGAGGAGGATATGGGTGTTGCTGGCGCTGGGGAGGAAATTGACCAGGAGGATTCTGATGGTGAGGTGGTTTGTTTAAGTCAGGCACCCGGGGAGACACCTGTTGTCCGTGGGAGGAATATGGCCGTTGACATGCCAGGTGAAAATACCAAAAAAATCAGCTCTTCGGTGTGGAGGTATTTCACCAGAAATGCGGACAACAGGTGTCAAGCCGTGTGTTCCCTTTGTCAAGCTGTAATAAGTAGGGGTTAGGACGTTAACCACCTCGGAACATCCTCCCTTATACGTCACCTGCAGCGCATTCATAATAAGTCAGTGACAAGTTCAAAAACTTTGGGTGACAGCGGAAGCAGTCCACTGACCAGTAAATCCCTTCCTCTTGTAACCAAGCTCACGCAAACCACCCCACCAACTCCCTCAGTGTCAATTTCCTCCTTCCCCAGGAATGCCAATAGTCCTGCAGGCCATGTCACTGGCAATTCTGACGAGTCCTCTCCTGCCTGGGATTCCTCCGATGCATCCTTGCGTGTAATGCCTACTGCTGCTGGCGCTGCTGTTGTTGCCGCTGGGAGTCGATGGTCATCCCAGAGGGGAAGTCGTAAGCCCACTTGTACTACTTCCAGTAAGCAATTGACTGTTCAACAGTCCTTTGCGAGGAAGATGAAATATCACAGCAGTCATCCTACTGCAAAGCGGATAACTGAGGCCTTGGCATCCTGGGTGGTGAGAAACGTGGTTCCGGTATCCATCATTACTGCAGAGCCAACTAGAGACTTGTTGGAGGTACTGTGTCCCCGGTACCAAATACCATCTAGGTTCCATTTCTCTAGGCAGGCGATACCGAAAATGTACACAGACCTCAGAAAAAGAGTCATCAGTGTCCAAAAAAATGCAGCTGTACCCAATGTCCACTTAACCACGGACATGTGGACAAGTGGAGCAGGGCAGGGTCAGGACTATATGACTGTGACAGCCCACTGGGTAGATGTATGGACTCCCGCCGCAAGAACAGCAGCGGCGGCACCAGTAGCAGCATCTCGCAAACGCCAACTCTTTCCTAGGCAGGCTACGCTTTGTATCACCGGTTTCCAGAATATGCACACAGCTGAAAACCTCTTACGGCAACTGAGGAAGATCATCGCGGAATGGCTTACCCCAATTGGACTCTCCTGTGGATTTGTGGCATCGGACAACGCCAGCAATATTGTGTGTGCATTAAATATGGGCAAATTCCAGCACGTCCCATGTTTTGCACATACCTTGAATTTGGTGGTGCAGAATTTTTTAAAAAACGACAGGGGCGTGCAAGAGATGCTGTCGGTGGCCAGAAAAATTGCGGGACACTTTCGGCGTACAGGCACCACGTACAGAAGACTGGAGCACCACCAAAAACTACTGAACCTGCCCTGCCATCATCTGAAGCAAGAAGTGGTAACGAGGTGGAATTCAACCCTCTATATGCTTCAGAGGTTGGAGGAGCAGCAAAAGGCCATTCAAGCCTATACAATTGAGCACGATATAGGAGGTGGAATGCACCTGTCTCAAGTGCAGTGGAGAATGATTTCAACGTTGTGCAAGGTTCTGATGCCCTTTGAACTTGCCACACGTGAAGTCAGTTCAGACACTGCCAGCCTGAGTCAGGTCATTCCCCTCATCAGGCTTTTGCAGAAGAAGCTGGAGGCATTGAAGAAGGAGCTAAAAGGGAGCGATTCCGCTAGGCATGTGGGACTTGTGGATGCAGCCCTTAATTCGCTTAACAAGGATTCACGGGTGGTCAATCTGTTGAAATCAGAGCACTACATTTTGGCCACCGTGCTCGATCCTAGATTTAAAGCCTACCTTGGATCTCTCTTTCCGGCAGACACAAGTCTGCTGGGGTGCAAAGACCTGCTGGTGACAAAATTGTCAAGTCAAGCGGAACGCGACCTGTCAACATCTCCTCCTTCACATTCTCCCGCAACTGGGGGTGCGAGGAAAAGGCTCAGAATTCCGAGCCCACCCGCTGGCGGTGATGCAGGGCAGTCTGGAGCGACTGCTGATGCTGACATCTGGTCCGGACTGAAGGACCTGACAACGATTACGGACATGTCGTCTACTGTCACTGCATATGATTCTCTCAACATTGATAGAATGGTGGAGGATTATATGAGTGACCGCATCCAAGTAGGCACGTCACACAGTCCGTACTTATACTGGCAGGAAAAAGAGGCAATTTGGAGGCCCTTGCACAAACTGGCTTTATTCTACCTAAGTTGCCCTCCCACAAGTGTGTACTCCGAAAGAGTGTTTAGTGCCGCCGCTCACCTTGTCAGCAATCGGCGTACGAGGTTACATCCAGAAAATGTGGAGAAGATGATGTTCATTAAAATGAATTATAATCAATTCCTCCGCGGAGACATTGACCGGCAGCAATTGCCTCCACAAAGTACACAGGGAGCTGAGATGGTGGATTCCAGTGGGGACGAATTGATAATCTGTGAGGAGGGGGATGTACACGGTGATATATCGGAGGGTGAAGATGAGGTGGACATCTTGCCTCTGTAGAGCCAGTTTGTGCAAGGAGAGATTAATTGCTTCTTTTTTGGGGGGGGTCCAAACCAACCCGTCATATCAGTCACAGTCGTGTGGCAGACCCTGTCACTGAAATGATGGGTTGGTTAAAGTGTGCATGTCCTGTTTTGTTTATACAACATAAGGGTGGGTGGGAGGGCCCAAGGACAATTCCATCTTGCACCTCTTTTTTCTTTTCTTTTTCTTTGCATCATGTGCTGATTGGGGAGGGTTTTTTGGAAGGGACATCCTGCGTGACACTGCAGTGCCACTCCTAGATGGGCCCGGTGTTTGTGTCGGCCACTAGGGTCGCTAATCTTACTCACACAGTCAGCTACCTCATTGCGCCTCTTTTTTTCTTTGCGTCATGTGCTGTTTGGGGAGGGTTTTTTGGAAGGGACATCCTGCGTGACACTGCAGTGCCACTCCTAGATGGGCCCGGTGTTTGTGTCGGCCACTAGGGTCGCTAATCTTACTCACACAGCTACCTCATTGCGCCTCTTTTTTTCTTTGCGTCATGTGCTGTTTGGGGAGGGTTTTTTGGAAGGGCCATCCTGCGTGACACTGCAGTGCCACTCCTAGATGGGCCCGGTGTTTGTGTCGGCCACTAGGGTCGCTAATCTTACTCACACAGCTACCTCATTGCGCCTCTTTTTTTCTTTGCGTCATGTGCTGTTTGGGGAGGGTTTTTTGGAAGGGACATCCTGCGTGACACTGCAGTGCCACTCCTAGATGGGCCCGGTGTTTGTGTCGGCCACTAGGGTCGCTTATCTTACTCACACAGCGACCTCGGTGCAAATTTTAGGGCTAAAAATAATATTGTGAGGTGTGAGGTATTCAGAATAGACTGAAAATGAGTGTAAATTATGGTTTTTGAGGTTAATAATACTTTGGGATCAAAATGACCCCCAAATTCTATGATTTAAGCTGTTTTTTAGTGTTTTTTGAAAAAAACACCCGAATCCAAAACACACCCGAATCCGACAAAAAAAATTCGGTGAGGTTTTGCCAAAACGCGTTCGAACCCAAAACACGGCCGCGGAACCGAACCCAAAACCAAAACACAAAACCCGAAAAATTTCAGGCGCTCATCTCTAATTCTAAGTCTTTTCCAATCAGCAGGGGTCTGGGATTTTGGTTGATGGGGTTTTGTTGTAAGAGCCTGTATACTTACCGTCATCAGCCTATCCCCCTGTGACTCCCTGTGCTTACTGATGTTACTATCATGCTCAACAGCGGACTCTCTCAATGCAGCCACCGAAATACCTCTCCAGTTTGGTAGAGAGGTCTGTACCCTTGTTCTCAGTGCCTCCTTCAACCCGTCCATTAATACAGAAACAGCTACCTCCCTGTGATGTACATTGTCCTTAATGTCCTCGATCCCAGTGTATCTAGCCATTTCCTGCAGTGCTCGATGGAAATATTCGGATGCCGTTTCACCTTCCTTTTGTCTTATGGAAAAGATTTTATTCCATTTGACAAAAGTAGGGAAATATACTCCTAATTGCAGATTGATTTGCCGTACATTCTCTTGAGTGTACTCATCAGTGAGAGGTACTTCTGCGTCTAACTTACAATCAGTTATAAATTTTGCGGGGTCAATATTTGAGGGTAAACATACCCGTAGCACTGTTCGCCAATCTTTGTTCGTGGGTTCGTTGGCGTTACTTAACTCTTTAATGAACCTCTGGCATGCGACTAGATCTTTTCTGGGATCGGGAAATTCTGACATAATTGACCTTAACTCTGCCCGGGACCAAGGACAATGCATGGCAATGTTCCTGATGGGAGTTACTCCCTGAGCATCAGTCTTCCCATTGGGGACTGCAATCACCCTGACAGGATTTAATTAAATTACATCATTTTGGTTTGATTCTACAATGTGAGGTGCTATTGTCTCTGCATAATGTATGGTACTGTACTTACCTGTGGACACGACCTCACTTATCCCTCCGCTAGGGGGCCTGGCTACTGCTCTTGTTGGTTGGGCCGTGCCCACCTGAGTGTCCTGTATGGTGGCTGCTAGAGAGAGTGCCGATATCGTGCTGGGCTCATCTTCCTGCTCGCAGTCCTGGGAAAAATAAAAAATGGGATACAACTGGCAAGGGTTAGCGTTAGTACATTTATCAATTACTCTCCTATCCTGTACCAATGTACCATTGTCTGTAGCCACTTTCTCCCCCACAATATATGGTGGTGGTGGTGCGGTCGCCATTGTTTTCCCGCTAGGTTTGGAACCTGCTGCGCGAGCTAATTTCCTTTGCATATCCCCCTCCTGTTGCCATAAATTTAAACAATCTGTATGTTTAATCCTTTGTTTCTTGGATTTTTTCAGACATATCCTTATCCTTAAGTTCTGTAATACCTCTGGTTCAAAGCTGCCGAACCTAGGGGATGGTACCCTATCTTTGTTAGTCATACGTACCCACTCATTGCATAAAACTTCTGTGTGCGAACCATATTTTTCACACATGAGAAACCTTGCTGAGCCTTTTGGCCACAATTCTGCCTGAACCCTGTCTAAACATCTCTCACTTGAGCAACTGGCTCCCATATTTGTGGGTCTTTTTTTAATAACTTAAAAAAAATTACCACAAACACCAAAATACTCAATATAAGTAGACGGTGGAAGTATCTCCGAGCGCCTTCCACTCGCTCTTCGCCCACGTTGGCCAGTACAACAATACACTGTTGATAGCGGATCGCAATGTACCCAACTTAGGACTCCTATCAGACCTTACAGCACCGTAATTTCTTTTAGTGGAAGTTCTGTTTGGAATATTTTCCTGAGAGAGGCAGCGAAATATTCCTTTTCGGTATCTTTCAACTGGAATTGTTTGTAAGGTGAAAAACAGAGAAATTAGATAACTATCCTTCACCCTTTCCAGTGAAGCCCACCAGGGAGATTTCCCGACGTTATCAAAGAAAAACCCCTTTGTCTATACAATCACATCTGCGTATGCTCTTCCACAGCGCATATGACACAATAATATCACATTGCGCTGTGCAGAACAAACGGACATGTGATGCAATAGCACAGCCTATAGATACTAGTTATCTATATGCCCTACAATTGCTGTAGACCACTTTAGCCTAGACCACCCCAGACCACTTTAGTTGTATGGGATCACTTCAGACCACTTCAGACCACTTCAGTTCCTAATAACGCAGGGTAGCGAACCCTACGCCACCGAGCCTCTACTAACCCAGTGTTACCATTTCAGACCACTTCAGTTCCTGGGTTCAGTATCCACTCACTCCTACGTTCGCTCACTCAAATACACTTTGTTTTTCTGTACAGAAAATTTTGATTCATTCAGGTTTGCAGCTTTACCCCCAGAGGCAATTTAAAAAAATTATTTATACTAAATTTTGTTTTTATACTAATTTTTTTTAGAAACCGGGTAGTTTTGTGCTATTGTAGCGTGGCTACTGTCCCACCTTTACACTAAACGAACTATTGTGTAATTTGTACTTAGCGACCATACTCTTACGCAATTTGCGTAAACACGCGACCGTGCGTGTCCCTTACGCCGCGTGTGCAGTTCCGTACTTTGTCAGAGTCACGTGTACAAAACCGTACATCCGCAATAGCACAAATTATAAAACTCTATAAATGTGAGCAATAAAACTACTATTGCCCACTAAACACAACACAGTTTCTTTCTGTATAAACCTTTACAACTAGGCCAGACTGCGTTTGTGTTTTACGCTTACTTCCTTAAATGTTTATTTTAGTTTTAACTATATAGCAACAAATATCTCCGGTTTCACACAGGTCTATATGAATCTAGCAATCTGAATGTTATGGCAACAATGTGAGGATATACAAAGAGTATGGGTGCCATGTACGCTTTTGGCGCCCAAAAAATATTCACAGATTTTAAATAGCTTTTTTCCTGTTTTTACTTTACGGGTTCTACCAGCATCTCTACAAACCATACAGAGCAGACGCCATCTAATCAGCAAATAAGTAGGGTTTTCAGTGTATCCATCGACCAGGTAAAGGATACGTAGGATACTTTCTGTTCACCCTTTTGCTGATAGATTAAGTCTGCTGTGACCTGTTAGGCTGAACCCCCAATTGAGAATGCTGATTTATATACAGGAATGAAAACTATACCTTAAACACACCTTAAATACACTTTACCATGGAGCCGCTGCGGCCGCTATACTTAGTACACACTCTACGTACTTTGTACTCTATTAGCGTACAGAGTCCCGTACTGTGTACGGACTTTGCGTACAAATGCCGCGCTGACGGTACAAAGTACACACAGCACGTACACACCCAGAGATACACCGCAAACCCTTAACAGCGATGTAATGCAATGATAATACACTTTAAACCTTAGCAGGGCAAGGAACACACGATACCAGATTGTAATTAAACTGCTGGGTTCCGACACCACAGCGTATTATTGCTGAAAGGGGGTTAAAATACAAACAATACAATACAATATAACAGAGTAATGGCTACAGACAATGGTACATACGTGATTGGATTCGCCGCGCTACCCGTTCCGGTCCTTGGTCATCTAATAGATAACTTTGTGAGTCTTGTATCTGACCAGGCCTGCAGCAGGCTCTCTTTATACAATTCATCCAAAACTTAACACAATGGATACTGTAATCTCTTTGTCCATTGGACACAGGGATGGTCATTTACAGTACAGGAGAGGTCATAGGTCGGTTTGAATAGGTAGGCGATGTCTGTTCCAACTGCTCTTGTGGGTGGTCTCCTCTGGATTCCTGCCGCATACATAATGTACAGTAAATACAGTTTATATCTATATTTTGCTCCTGCACATAACTATCCGCAGGAACATGCAATCTTTCTCAAACCAACACCGGAATGTTACCCTTAAAATACCCTACAGCTGGATACCAAACACCACCTTATAACCTTGTTCTGTCCCCTCCTATCCTTTAAAGGTGAATCCCTTTGTTCTGTTACCATTTAAACTGCTGTTGCTTTCTGATGCGGTGCAGGGAGGCTATGTGTACATTGTGCACTATTTGGATTAAATATGTAATGTGTTTTGATAGCTTTCCATGCGTTCACAAACTCTACCGTAAATACCCATACCACGCGCTAATGCGCAGGACCGCGGGAGCGACCATATGCTAATTGCGGATATGTGCACACACGGCAGAACAAGTACACGCACGGAGGCCATCTGTGTGTAGTTTGTACATAATGTGTGTACTGCAATATTTTTTGACTTTGACAATGTCTAGTGGTACTGCTGTATAAATCCAGTGATCCTGATGTATAAGTCCAGTGATCCTGCCGTATAATTCCAGTGGAACTGGCATGTAAGTCCAGTCAAGTGATATGTCCATTGATACTGCCATAGATGTACAGTGATCCTGCCGTATAATTCCAGTGATCCTGCTGTATAAATTCAGTGATCCTGCCGTATAAGTCCAGTGATCCTGCCGTATAATACCAGTGATTCTGCCTTGTCAGTCAAGTGATCCTGCTGTATAATTACAGTGATCCTGCTGTATAAGTCCAGTGATCCCGCCGTACAAGTCCAGTGATCCTGCCGTATAATTCCAGTGAGCCTACCATATAATTAAAGTGATCATGCCGTATAATTACAGTGGTACTGGCGTATAAGTCCAGTCCAGTGATACTGCCTTATATGTACAGTGATACTGCCGTATATGTCCAGTGATACTGCCGTATATGTCCAGCGGAACTGCCGTATAAATCCAGTGATCCTGCCATATTATTCCGGTGATCCTGCCGTATATGTCAATTGATACTGCAGTAAATGTCCAGTGATCCTGCTTTATAAGTCCAGTGATCCTGCCGTATAATTACAGTGGTACTGGCGTATAAGTGCAGTCCAGTGATATTGCTGTATATGTCCAGCGATACTGAGTATAAATCCAATGATCCTGCTGTATAATTAAAGTGATCCTGCTGTGTAAGTCCAGTGATCCTGCTGTATAATTACAGTGATACTGTCGTATAAATCCAGTGATCCTGCTGTATAATTACAGTGATCCTGCCGTATAATTACAGTGGTACTGGTGTATAAGTACAGTCCAGTGATACTGCCGTATATGTTCATTGATACTGCCGTATATGTTCATTGATACTGCAATATATGTCCAGCGGTACTGCCGTATAAATCCAGTGATCCTGCCGTATAAGTCCAGTGATCCTGCTGTATAATTCTAGTGATCCTGAAGTATAATTCCAGTGATTCTGCCGTATAAATCCAGTGATCCTACCGTATAATTCCAGTGATCCTGCTGTATAATTCTATATAAATCCATATAATTCCGTATAAATCCAATCCAGTGGTGCTGCCATATAAATTCAGTGGTGCGGTCCTGTGCTGTATATTATTTACTCCAAATAAAGGGGTTATTAATATTTAATCCAAATAATTTTCACAGGGTTTGCCCTGTGTGGTGTAGAGGTACACTCTCCTGTGCCACATATTGTTATATAACTAAAGAAAAATAATGGATAACAAAAATTTGGAGGATAAAATAGGGAAAGATCAAGAACTACTTCCTGAAGCTGCTGCCACTAGTCATGACATAGATGATGAAATGCCATCAACGTTGTCTGCCAAGGCCGATGTCCAATGTAATAGTAGAGGGCATGTAAAATCCAAAAAGTCAAAGTTCAGTAAAATGACCCAAAAAAGGAAATTTAAATGGTCTGTGGAGAAACGTAAACTTGCCAATATGCCATTTACGACATGGAGTGGCAAGGAATGGCTAAGGCCCTAGCCCATGTTCATGACTAGTGGTTTAGCTTCACATGACGATGGAAGACCTCATCCTCCCGCTAGAAAAATGAAAAGAGTTAAGCTGGAAATAACACCGAAAAGAACTGTGCGTTCTAAGATGGTATCACAAATCCCCAAGGAAAGTCCAAATGTGTCGGCGGTTGCGATGCCTGACCTTCCCAACACTGGACGGAAAGAGGTGGCTCCTTCTGCCATTTGCACTCCCCCTGCAAGTACTGGAAGGAGCACCCACAGTCCAGTTTCTGATATTCAAATTGAAGATGTCACTGTTGAAGTACACCAGGATGAGAATACAAGTGAAATGGTGTAGTTAGCACTGGCGCTCAATTTTTAAAAAGATGTATCCCTTTTTGTTTGGAGGGATATGCCGGCCACCAAAACAATTAGGCCAAATGAAAATTGAAATATAAGAACTTTTATTAAGACACAAAATGATTACTGACATCAACATACATAAAGTGCATCTGTGGGGCTGGACCAGTTTAAAGGTGAATGTGCAAAATGGAAAAAATGTCTCTCACCATGAATCAGGGTTGCGGTGGGCTAGCTTTTGAATAAGCAACAGTGTCCCTGGCTGAAAATAGCCTAGGCACCACCGCAACAGGTTTATTCAGCTTGTGAGTCCTTTTGGGTCCACCACTGGTCCTCTCCCCTTGTCGCCTCCGTCTATGAACAACGCGTTTCGGTCACTAGGCTGTGACCTTTCTCAAGTCCCTGGATGGAGGCTATATGTTCCTGGTGGTGTATTTATACCCCTGTTTATTAGTTGTAATAATCTCACCTGCGGATAATTTGCTCCGCAATTTCCGGACATTCACTTCCGGAAGTCGCGGTTTGCGTTCCAACTGCTACCGGAAGTGACGTCACGTGCGTTCCAGCAGTAACCGGAAGTTGCGCGATCGCAAATAGATTTGCTTCCTTTGTACATTACAGATCGATTTCTCATATTGTAAACACCAATTTTGTATCCACAAACTTTCAGGCCAGGTATTTCTTTTCTGGAGATGTTATTTTGAGAATGGATGAAATTCTTTTAAACGATACCCGTTCCGCCATCTTTCTCCAGGGAAAATAGCCAGTAGTAGTGATTTCATCCTTTGAAGGGAATTTTTGATGTATTGCTGGGTTTGTTTCTCCTCATATGTTCAGGGACCCTCTCTGACCAAACTTTGTGGTACTTTTTATTCCCACCAGTCCATCCCTATTACCCGAGTAGGGTCCCTGTTTTCTTTATGCAGGAGTTCGTCCCAGGGGTTAGTATCAATTATAATTCATCATTGTTGTTACATAAAGGAAAAGAGAGAAACATTTTTGTTAAAAAAAACTGTGTATACGTTATTAATAATAATACATGAATTTTATTAAAAGGACCAGATAAAAGAAATAAAATGAAATAAAATTCATGTATTATTATTAATAACGTATACACAGTTTTTTTAACAAAAATGTTTCTCTCTTTTCCTTTATGTAACAACAATGATGAATTATAATTGATACTAACCCCTGGGACGAACTCCTGCATAAAGAAAACAGGGACCCTACTCGGGTAATAGGGATGGACTGGTGGGAATAAAAAGTACCACAAAGTTTGGTCAGAGAGGGTCCCTGAACATATGAGGAGAAACAAACCCAGCAATACATCAAAAATTCCCTTCAAAGGATGAAATCACTACTACTGGCTATTTTCCCTGGAGAAAGATGGCGGAACGGGTATCGTTTAAAAGAATTTCATCCATTCTCAAAATAACATCTCCAGAAAAGAAATACCTGGCCTGAAAGTTTGTGGATACAAAATTGGTGTTTACAATATGAGAAATCGATCTGTAATGTACAAAGGAAGCAAATCTATTTGCGATCGCGCAACTTCCGGTTACTGCTGGAACGCACGTGACGTCACTTCCGGTAGCAGTTGGAACGCAAACCGCGACTTCCGGAAGTGAATGTCCGGAAATTGCGGAGCAAATTATCCGCAGGTGAGATTATTACAACTAATAAACAGGGGTATAAATACACCACCAGGAACATATAGCCTCCATCCAGGGACTTGAGAAAGGTCACAGCCTAGTGACCGAAACGCGTTGTTCATAGACGGAGGCGACAAGGGGAGAGGACCAGTGGTGGACCCAAAAGGACTCACAAGCTGAATAAACCTGTTGCGGTGGTGCCTAGGCTATTTTCAGCCTGGGACACTGTTGCTTATTCAAAAGCTAGCCCACCGCAACCCTGATTCATGGTGAGAGACATTTTTTCCATTTTGCACATTCACCTTTAAACTGGTCCAGCCCCACAGATGCACTTTATGTATGTTGATGTCAGTAATCATTTTGTGTCTTAATAAAAGTTCTTATATTTCAATTTTCATTTGGCCTAATTGTTTTGGTGGCCGGCATATCCCTCCAAACAAAAAGGGATACATCTTTTTAAAAATTGAGCGCCAGTGCTAACTACACCATTTCACTTGTATTCTCGTATTTATGGAATTTATGTGTTTTTTCCTTGGTGTGTAGAAGCAAAGCTGCTTGTATTTATTGCGCAACACTGCGGTTGTACACCCATTTCCTTTTACCGTACACCAGGATGAGTATATTGGTGTTGCTGGCGCTGAGGATGAAGTTGACGATAAGGATTCTGATGGTGATGTGGTTTGTTTAAACCAGGCACCGGGAGAGACACCTGTTGTCTATGGGAAGAAGAAGCCCATTGTGATGCCTGGGCAAAATACCAAAAAAAGCCACCTCTTCGGTGTGGAATTATTTCTCCACAAATCCGGACAACAGGTGTTAAGCCGTGTGTTGCCTCAGTCAATCTGTAATAAGTAGGGGTAAGGATGTCAACCACCTAGGAACATCCTCCCTTATACGTTACCTGCCGTTCATTCATCAGAAGTCAGTGTCAAGTTGTGAAACTTTGGGAAAGAGCGTAAGCAGTACACTGACACTTAAATCCCTTCTTCCTCTTGTACCCAAGCTCCTGCAAGCCACACCACCAACTCCCTCAACGTCAACTTCCTCCTCAGTCAGGAAGGTCAGTAGTCCTGCAGGCCATGTCACTGGCAAGACTGAGGAGTTCTCTCCAAACCGGGATTCCTCCAGAGGATCCTTGAGTGGCACACCTGCTGTTGCTGGCGCTGCTGTTGTTGCTGCTGGGAGTCGATCGTCATCCCAGAGAGGAAGTCGGAAGACCACTTGTACTACTTCCAGTAAGCAATTGACTGTCCAACAATCCTTTGTGAGGAAGATGAAATATGACAGCAGTCTTCCTTCTGCAAAGTGGATAACTCAGGCCTTGACAGCTATGTTGGTGTTAGACATGCATCCGGTATCCGCCATTCAGTGGGACTTAGAGAATTGTTTGTGGTACTGTGTCCCCGGTATCAAATCCCATCTAGGTTCCACTTCACAAGGCAGGCGATACTGAGAATGTACAGAGATGTCAGAAAAAGTGTCCTTAGTGTCCTAAAAAATGCAGTTGTACCCAGTGTCCACTTAACCATGGACATGTGGACAAATGGAACATGGAAGACTAAGGACTATATGACTGTGACAGCCCACTGGGTAGATGTATTGCCTCCCACAGTAACAACAGCAGCGGCACCAGTAGCAGCGTCTCGCAAACGCCAATTCGTTTCTAGGCAGGCTATGCTATATATCACCGCTTTCCATAAGAAGCACACCGTTGACAACCTCTTCCGGATACTGAGGGACATCATTGCAGAATGGCTTACCCCAATTAGACTCTTCTGGGGATTTGTGATATCGGACAACGCCACCAATATTGTGCGTGCATTACATCTGAGCACATTCCAGCACGTCCCATTTTTTGCACATACAGTTAATTTGGTGGTGCAAAATTTTTTGAAAAATGACAGGGGCATGCAGGAGATGCTGTCGGTGGCCGGAAAAATTGTGGGCTACTTTCGACATTCAGTCACCACATGCCGAAAACTGGATCACCATCAAACACACCTGAACCTACCCTACCATTACCTGAAGCAAGAGGTGGTAACGAGGTGGAATTCAACACTCCATGTGCTTCAGAGGATGGAGGAGCAGCAAAAGGCCATTAAAGCCTATACATCCACCTACAATATAGGTGAAGGAGGGGGACTCAAGTGCAGTGGAGAATGATTTCCATCTTGTGCAAAGTTCTCCATCCCTTCAAACTTGCCACACGTGACGTCAATTTAGACACTGCGAGCTGGAGTCAGGTCATTCCCCTCATCAGGATTTTGAAGAAGCAGCTGGAGAAATTGAAGGAGGAGCTAAGACAGAGCGATTCCGCAAAGTATGTGGGACTTCTGGAGGGAGTCCTTCATTGGCTTTGCCAGGATTCAAGGGTGGTCAATCTGTTGAAATCAGAGCACTACATTTTGGCCACTGTGCTTGATCCTGGGTTTAAAGCCTATATTGTATCTCTCTTTCCAGGAGACACAAGTCTGCAGAGGTTCAAAGACCTGCTGGTGAGAAAATTGTCAACTCAAGCAGAACATGACCCGTCAACAGCTCCTCCTTCACTTTCTCCCGAAACTGGGGCTGCGAGGAAAATTATAAGATTTTTCAGCTGATCCGCTGGCGGTGATGCAGGGCAATCAGGAGCAAGTGCTGATATCTGGTCTGGACTGAAGGACCTTCCAACAATTAGTGACATGTCTATTGTCACTGCATATGATTCTGTCACCATTGAAAGAATGGTGGATGATTATATGAGTGACAACATCCAAGTAGGCATGTAAGACATTCCGTACATATACTGGCAGGAAAAAGAGGCAGTTTGGATGCCCTTGCACAATCTGGCTTTATTTTACCTAAGTTGCCCCCCTCCAGTGTGTACTCCGAAAGAGTGTTTAGTGCAGTGGGTCACCTTGTCAGCGATCGGCGTAGGAGGTTACTTCCACTAAATGTGGAGAAGATGATGTTCATCAAAATTAATTATAAATTCGTCCAGGAAGACCTTGACCAGTAATTGCCTCCATAAAGTACACAGGGACCTGTGATGATGATTCCAGTGGGGACAAATTAATACTCTTTGAGGAGGAGGATATACACAGTGAAAGGGGTGAGGAATTGGAGGATGAAGATGAGGTCGACATCTTGCCTCTGTAGAGCCAGTTTGTGCAAGGAGAGATTGATTGCTTCTTTTTTGGTGGGGGCTCAAACAAACCAGTCATTTCGTCCACAGTCATGTGGCAGACCCTGTCGCTGAAATTATTAGTTTGTTAAAGTGTGCATGTCCTGTTTATACAACATAAGGGTGGGTGGGAGGGCCCAAGGACAATTCCATCTTGCACTTCTTTTTTTCTTTGCATCATGTGCTGTTTGAGGACTAGGTATTTTTTGTTCCATTCTGTCTGTTACTGCAGTGCCACTCCTAGATGGGCCAGGTGTTTCTGCCGCACACTTGTGTCGCTTAGCTTAGTAATACAGCTACCTCATTGCACCTCTTTTTCTTCTTTGCATGATGTGCTGTTTGGGGCCTAGTTTTTAAAAATGCCATTCTGTCTGACACTGCAGTGCCACTCCTAGATGGGCCAGGTATTTGTACCGCACACTTGTGTCGCTTAGCTTAGTCATACAGCCACCTCGGTGCAACCTTTTGGCCTAAAAACAATATTTTGAGGTGTGAGGTGTTCAGAATAGACTGGAAATGAGTGGAAATGTATGTTATTGAGGTTACTAATACCATAGGATCAAATTAACCCCACATTTTGTGATTTTAGCTGTTTTTATGTTTTTTTCTAAAATCATCCAGATCCAAAACCAAAACATGAAAGGGTGGTTTTGGCAAAACTAACCCAAAACCAAAACACGAGCGTGGAATTAGAACCAAAACCAAAACACAAAACACGAAAAGTGCCTGCCGCACATCTTTAATATAAAGCAATGCCATTGGTCTTGAAACACTCTGGTGAGAGTGGTGGCCATTATGGTGAGTCCTGCAACAGGTGCTTTTGATCCTCTGATACTACAAGATATGAATTGGATGTGCTTTGGTCGCTAAATTGGTTTCCCACAAAATCCCAGAAAGTATACTTACTCAGGCGGGTGTGGTTCATTAGTGTCGACCACACTTAGGTCGACAGTGTTTAGGTCGACCACTATTGGTCGACAGTGACTAAGTTGGCTCCCAAAATAGGTCGACACAAGCATTAGGTCAAAGTGAGCAAGGTGACATGACAAAAGGTCGATGTGAGTTTTTTTTTTAAATGGTGTCTTTTTCTTCATAGAGTCACAGGGAACCCCAATTAGGGCACAATGCTTCAGGTAAGATGCCTCGCTCTGCTACCTCTGCTACCACAGGACAGGTTACCGTTCCCAATCGTCGTCCACGTGGATCGTAAAAGTATGAAAAAGTTCAAAAAATGAAAAAAATTGTGAAAATCTCATGTCAACCTTTTATCATGTCAACCTAGTACATGTCGACCTAGTGACCACGTCAACCCAGAAACCATGTCGACTTAATGCAATAGAGGTCAACCTAAAGATTGTCGATCTAAGTGTGGTCGACCTAAAGACCAGATACCATTCAGGCATAGTCGCCCTCTGATCAACCTCAAACTCCCAACTGTCAAATGAACATTTAAAGTTTATAGAATCATTAAAACCTAGATCTGTTCCAAACTCACTGCTTCCATTGCACTGGATCATGAAATGAGCTTGTGCTACAGTGTGAGGACAAAATTCATGTGAGTGTAATTCCTGTCCTTATCCGTGGTCCTGAAATTTCTTTGACAAGTTCCCAAGTTTTGTAAACTGTACTCAAATAATATATAACCCAAGAAAGTAATAGATGTCTGCTCAAACACACATGTTTCAATCTTGCAATAGAGAGGATTACAGATGTGCTCTTTTATACTTGTTCACAGCAAATAACCGCTCTCGGCGCACCAAGTCCTGGGTGACTCGTCCAACCCTGAGCGTCTTTCTCACTCAAAATGTACATCTTATTGGCATAAATAAAACAACTGGGATTGACAAAACTATTTTGCTAGATTGCACTAATCAATTTGATGTGCGACATTTGTATATCTGTGTGTGACTGATCTGTGTGTGACAGTCTGAATCTGTGCACAAAGTGCTACAATGCAGCTTTTTTTGACGTTAAGTTCCATTGTGCTTCATCTGTGAGTTTGTATGTATTAAAAACTAACTAATGTGTAATTAAAGTCATAGCCCAGTGTCTCCAGTACACTTTGAGTGGTGTTTTGCTTTGTCTGTGATGCAGATTAGATGCAAAATCTAAAGAAAAAGATGGTATGCTGGACCACTCGGTACAGCTCAGTCATGCCAGGAGTCTCACATCGTATGGCATATATAATGTGGGATAGGTGTATGAGGACACATGTGTTCCTTGAATGAACTTGCTAGAAATTTTTGATTGGCTAAAAGGGAATGGATATATTTTCTAGACTGTAATAGCATTTAGCCCAAATTAGTCAATACATGGGTATAGTATTACATCCTTCTTTTCCTGTAAAAAAAGAAGCTCCAACTGGAGAAGAAGAGTTCAGAATAGAACCTCTTTCAAGGTTCTCCTTGATCTACTCTGACATCTCTTTCACCAGACAGGGAATACACCCAGCAATGAGTTGGAGTCAATAAGATCTGTAGCACAGTCCCAAGTTAAAGGTTCAGAAAGTTTTATGGTTTACATTTTTCTAAAAATTAGATAAGTCAGCATATTTAGGAGGAATATATTCAACTTCTTCAGGAATAATTTTATTATTTCATAGTAGAATTTTCTGCAGACAGTAGTTTTAGCAGGCAGGTGGCAGGCTTCTATCTCTCCCATTTTCATGCAATTGTGACCCCAAAATAAAGGGGCAAATTGCTTGGTTGACCACCAGAAAGAATAGAGTTTCTGAATGTAGCACCCCTATCTGCATACACATGGACTTGGTCTTTTCCAGAAGTGAACCATGTCTTACTGCATTACTATACATGCCAATGAGAGGAACAGATGCAGGAAGAGATAATGTGGGAACATTATATTGAGAAATCAGAGAGGCAGAGTTGAAATATCCTACAGTTCCAGAATCTCTAAAAGACTAAAATTCATTATGACTGTAGAGATATATGACAGTGGAAAATACTGGAGTACCTAGCATAGTGTCACCTGAGCTAACTAGTTTCAGTCATTTCCTGACTTGTTGGGACAACTGGTTACTACATGACAAGGCCAGCTGTAGTAAAGATTATTTTTCAAGAAGTCATGTTCTCACTCCTCCGGGAAAACTTGGAGCAACCTTATTCATGGAATTCTTTGAACAAGGAGAAGTCTCAAAGAAAGGAGCCATTTTAAAATTTGTGTGAGTGAAGCTTGTTCACAGAAGCATTACACAGGGAGCAATAAAGTTATCTAGGAAAGAGGATAATTGCCTGGATGAAAGCTGAGTCTTAATTTCATCAGGGAAGCCTTGTCAGAGGGTCATTATTCTAGCTTAATTTTGAATCTAGTGTCCAGAATTGGGCAGCATATTGTCCTACAAGCATGTTTCCCATGCTTACCCGTTTATGCTCTTAAAACGTAAACCAAAAATAAAATTACAAAGATATTACAATGATATATATGTCGTTTATATGGGTTGGGTATGTGTTACCATCGCCGGGAACCCTGCATCTAGATGGGAGCGAGTGCAACAAGCCCATTGCGGGCTCGTTGCGCTTGCCACATGTTCTATTCCCACTCTGTGGGTGTCGTGGACACCCACGAGTGGGAGTAGTCCATGCTAGTTGACATGCAGACCGTTGGGATTCTGAGGGGGCCGGATGTAGGGGGATGTATTGTGACCGGCGGTCTCCTCTTAACCTGAGTCACATAACTACATCCCATTTATACTGTATTTGGTAGAATGTACTAGAATCATAGATATATTTAGATTTTTATCATATTCATTATTTATTTATTTAGTTACTTTATTATAAGCAGGAATCCTGTTGCTAGTATCGCCTGTTGCCAGCACTGGTAGATTCAGTGTAACCTGGACATAACAGCCGCTGTTAAATGCTGCAAATATCTATCTGGTCTTCTCTATCTTCCCTATTAAGATTACTTTCGGACCATAATTCAGTATCATTTTATCAATGTGAAAGCCCAGGCCCTCATGTTGAACTATAAATGACGTTTATTTAAATGTCGTTTACAGGAATCGGGTGACCAGGAATAAACAGTTAAAAAGAACGAGAGACTGCATAGGATCGAGAGAATATAAGCACCCTGTTTGTTATGAAGCTAGGCTGGTTAGAACTGGTTTGTGTGTTGATAATGTAGCATAGGGGGTTAAGGTTGTCAATCAATCAGGTAGCCAATGAGAGTTTGTTTGGTAGGCAGGTTGTTTTAGTTTATATAAATTAAGGCTGAGGAATTCAAATTCCTCTTGCCATTTTGTGATTCACCAGGATTGGTATAGTATTAGTGTCACTCAGCAAGGGTTTGGCATTCTGTCATACTATTTTCTTAATTTAAATTTATTTATCCTTTTATTGTTTATCAATATTCATTTTACTGCATTATAATTTATATTTTGGCTTTTAGTTGTCATACTCAGTGAAACTTTCTGATAAGCTTGTGTGTGAGTAAAAAATTTACCTCAGAGTTCAAGCATGCCCCGTCCCCGTCACAGTGCCCCCCCTCCTCGCCGTTTAGTGGAGGCAGCTAGGCCACTCTCGGCCGCCGCTGCTTCTCCGGCGGTGAGGGGAGCCCGGCGCTTCTTGGTGCGCGGGACAGGTCAAGCGGTCCCCGGTGTCAGCTCCGTGTCAGCCGCGGCTGCGGCTAGCACACCTCCGCCTCCTGCCCCCTCAGTGCTGCGGTTCTGGCTGGCAAGCGTGGCCGCCAGCCCCACAAGCACCCCCCACTGGCCATCCTCAATTCAAGGCAGCAAGTCGGGGGCATTGGCACCAGCGGCATTAAGCCCTGCCCGACGCCATTTTAGTTAACACAAATGCAGGGCAGCCTTCTCCCACAGCTTTAGGAGCTGGGGAGATAGCTACAAGCAGCAGGGTCACACAGTCCCCAGCTAGACAGCAAGGGGGGGGCAGCTTGCTAACCTCTCCCGCAATAAGAGGTGTCAACAGTATTAGAGGGCAAATAGTGGGGTCCCCTGGTATTGTCAATCCACCAAGTATGGTGATGCCAGGTTTAGAGTCGACAAGGGCGTTACACAGAATGTCGGCTCCTTTACAATTTCAAGCATTAGGCAGCGTGCAGCCCCCACAGGTATCTTGGTCGCCATATTTTGACCAGGGAGCTCAGCAACATTTGATTCACTTGCCTTTCTGTGGGCAACATCAATTTATTAGCCCACAATTCCCTCAACATGTAGGACAATTATATCAGCCGCATATCTTACCGCAATTTGCCCAGTTTGCATCGGCTCCACAGTTATATAATCAATATGGGCAATTAGTGCAGCCAATGCCGAACCAATTTATAAACTCGCAGCAGTTAGGGATTCCACCTTTGCCTCAGGCTCCGCCCCCGGTTAGACCTCCGCCTCCGATGCAGTCATCGACATGCTCCCTGAGGTGCAGATGTCATCAGATGTACCTTTGGGAATAGATCCTTCAGTTTAAACAGGCATTAATGCAGTTTTGTTTAGCCCGCAGGTTGTACCTTCTCATGCAGTTTCTGTAGACGCGTCGGCGATAGTTGATCCGCAGGCAACGAGTCAAGATGCGGTGGGCACGCCGCGCAATGAGGGATAATCAAGTACAGGAGATTTGGACGCGGGTCCTTCCACATCAGGAACTGGTGAGAAAAGCGTAGAAGTTCAGCTTAGTGCAAATTTGTCTCATTCTGAGGATTCATCGGATTCATCCAGTTCACTGGAGAATCCGCGCAAATTTATGCGAACATTTGTTCAGCATCTGAGAGGGAAGCGTAAGGGTTCGAAGGGAGCGCGTAGTGTAGCGTCCAGCTCGGTTCCCGATGCAACAAGAGATAGTGTCCATTGCGCTAATATGGCAATATTGAGAGGAGTTAGGTCAAAGGTGAGGGAAAGAATTAAGAAGGGTCGTTTTGTGGACATGTTTGCGATTACGCATGATGCTAAGAAAGCTTTAAATGCGGCAAAGGCTGGGGGGCCGGCAGCCGAGGAGGCAAGGAGGAGTTATTCTAATTGGCTTTCAGGTATGCATATATTTGCGGCTTGTTATATAGAGTCTCGACCATCTGAATTTTTGAATGTTCTAAAGTATTTGCATTTGGTACATAATATGTATCTTACAGCTAGGCATAACGTTTGGCGTCAGTACGATGAATTATTTAGAAAGAAGCAAGATGGTCAAAAAATTTTAAGCTTAGGTTTCAAAGATGTTGAAGTATGGTTGGAGGTGACTCAGAGCAACAGGACTTCCGTGGATTTGGCGGGACACAGACAGCCCTTTCCGGCCAGATCAGGTTTTAACACAGCAGGAAGAGGGAAATGTTAAGCGTTTAACAATGCACAATGTGGTAGAGGAACAACGTGTCATTACAGACACGTCTGTTTGCTGTGTGGAGGAGGCCACGCAGCAAAGGATTGCAATAGGTCCACAAGTCAATCAGCTGGCAGAGGGGAGCATAGAGCAGTTCCTAGGTAAGGCGGAGTCACCGGTAAATTTAGAAGTTTTAGAACATTGGTTGGGCCACTATCCTCTTAGGGAAGAGGCGGCATTTTTATTACAAGGTTTTAAGTTTGTTTTAATTTACTACTCGTTAAGCCGGTTTTAGTTTCAGCCAGGAGGAATCTTAAATCAGCTAGAGATCTACCAGCAGAGCCGGCCCTAGCCAATTTGATGCCCTAGGCAAAATTTTGTCTGGTGCCCCCTAGCTCCGCAGCTAGTTCTGCATCTGTACCTGCAATACTCAGGTAGTGGGGCCCACCGGGTGGTTACCCTGTGGGCCAGTTCAACTCTGCACAATGCCACACAGTAATGACCATAATACATATAATTCCACACAGTAAAGGAACCTTACACATATGCCCCACATTAGTAATGCTCAATACACATATACTGCCACACTTGCTGGTTATACAAAAAGATCAGTATCAAACATGTAGAAACTGTCCATTCTCTTCACTATTCAGTGTGTTTGCTGGTGTCTGTTACTCCCGTTAACTGCATGCCCTTTACTTTATACTGTGGGAGCTAAATGCTCTGCCCTCCAGTCTGATGTGTCCGAAAGTCACGCTGCACTGATGTTTAGAAATAGCACAACGCAACTTACTGACCACGTTACAGTGCTAGATGGCAGGGGAATTTTACGGTATGGACTGACTAGGAAATAAAGTGTGGGGAGAACACTGCCCATGTTATGTCCCTGCAGACACCTGGCATTTGCACAGGGATAAGGGACACACACAGGATTGCAGCGTCCCCCTCCCCCATGTGCACAAGCAGTATAGGTGATGTCAGGTTTCTGTGAAGCAGTCTTCCAAAATACACATGTGTTATCATAAGAAGCCATCCAGTAATAACCTTATATAGTCAGTAAAAATATCACAGGTCCAGGAATTGCATTTACTGGGCTTCTGCTGTCTGTCTGAGGACTCACAAGTCAGGGGCATTCAAGCATGTCGGAGGAAGTTTAAGGCACAGTGTGCATTTTTTTTGACAAATGTAAACAGCAGTGTATACAAGTACTGATTGAATACATTTGGAAAGTAACAGTTAGTTTGCGGACTGTCCCTCTCAGCATGAGATACTGCAGGGACATGCTTGGGTGCCCCTAGACATGCTTGAATGCCCTAGGCAAATGCCTAGCCTGCCTATAGCTAAGGCCGACTCTGTCTACCAGAGGTGGTAAGAGCTAAGATTGCTGCTGAGATTGGGTTAAGTCGTATGTGTGGCCCTTTTAAGAGCCCACCTTTAGCTGAATTTTACGTTTCACCACTGGACGTAGTTCCAAAAAAGGAGCCTGGAAAATTTTGGATTATTCAGCACCTTTCTTACCCGGATGGGGGCTCAATAAACAAAGCGCTAGATCTATTATTTTGTAGTGTGAAGTATCAGTCATTTGATGATGCTTTTGCTTTGGTACAAAGTTTTGGTTTTGGAGCTTTATTGGCAAAAGTGGACATAGAATCTGCGTTTAGATTGTTACCACTGCACCTTAACTCATTTAAGTATATGGGTTTTAAACTGAAAGACAAATAATTTTAAACTGGATGGTCATCCAATTTTAAACTGGATGGTCAATTTTTTGTGGATAGGTGTTTGCCTATGGGCTGTTCAGTTTCATGTTATTATTTTGAGTGTTTCAGTTCATTTCTGCAGTGGTGCATAAAAGCAGGCACTAAGCAATCGGGAGTCGCTCATTATTTGGACGATTTTTTATTGGTTGGTCCGGCTGATAGTTTAGAGTGTCGAGAGTTGCTTTTTTCGGTTCAGGCCCTTTTTTCGGTCATGGGAGTACCTATAGCGAAGGATAAAACGGAAGGACCGGTGACATGTTTATCATATCTAGGTATAGAAATCGATGCCAAAGCAGGGCTGTGTAGATTGCCTTCGGAAAAGGTAAATCGTTTAAAGAATTTGTTGTAGAATTTTATTTCTGCAAAAAAGATGACTTTGAAGCAGGTGCAGTCACTTTTAGGATTATTGATTTTTTTTGTAGGGTCATGCAGATGGGAAGGGTTTTCAGTCGTAGGTTAGAAAGGGCTACTGCGGGGGTTAAGAAGTTGCATCATTTGATTCGTGTCTCATCAGAATTGAAGGAGGATTGCAAGATTTGGCTTCTTTTCTTGCAAGATTTTAACGGAGTTCGCATTTGGTTGCATGAGGATTTGAATAACCGTGAGCTTCAACTTTTCACAGATGCTTCAGGCTCGGTTTTTGGAGCATATTTTGAGGGTGAGTGGTGCGCTGAGGCTTGGCCGGAGGAGAGGCGTGTAAATGGACTTACTAGCAGTATGCTTTTGCTTGAGCTTTTTCCAATTATTGTAGCAATAGAGATATGGGGTTATAAGCTTAGTAATCATAGAATTGTTTTCTGGTGCGACAACTTAGGGGTAGTTAAGGCAATTAATAACCAGAAGACTTCATGCTTGCATGTGCTGCGTTTGTTGAGGCATTTGACTTTAAGGTGTCTGCAGAGAAACATTGAATTGAATGCTAAGCATGTGCCCGGGTTTGAGAATGAGATAGCGGATTCTTTGTCTCGTTTTCAATGGGATAGATTTAGAAGATTAGTTCCATCAGCTAAGGCGAATGGTTTGTCATGTCCTGATTTTGTATGGCAGATCATCAAGCTGGCATGAAAGCTTTGGTGTTGAAAGTACTGGCCCCTGAAACTTTGAGAGCTTATTCCGCAGCTTGGGGTGACTGGCAGGCGTACATGGCTTTCAGTGGTAGGGGTAAGAGTTGGCAGGATGCGATTTTGGAGTTTGTATGGCTATGGCCTGAGAGAGGTCGTTCCAAGGCGGCTATGTCAAGTGCGTTAGCAGGAATATCTTATTTTCCGCGCTTAGAAGGTTTAGTGGATCCCACTAAATCCTTCATTCTTTCAAGGGCTTTGAGAGGATGGCTAGGGAGCAGTCAAGATTTAGCGATAGTCGTAGACCAATTGATATAGGGCTATTGAAGGATTTATTAACGGCTGTTTCAGGTATTGCGTTAGGGGATTATGAAATCAACCTTTTCAGTTTAGCATTTGCAATAGCTTTCTTTGGAGCGTTAAGGGTAGGAGAATTAGTAGCAGCGAATAAACGATCAGTAGAGACAGGTATTATGACAAACAATGTAGTGGTAAAGAGAGATATGCTGCTTATTAAAATTCAACATTCTAAAATGGATCAGCTTGGGAAAGGTAAATGGATCTCTGTTTCTGCGCATCCGGAGCCGAGCATTTGCCCAGTTAAACTAGCAGAGATTTATTGTCAGAATCGTCCAAGCGGGGGGAGGCAATGGTTGGTGCATAGGGATCTTATTCTGTTATCTAGATTTCAGTTTACCAGCATGTTTAATAAGTGTCTGATAGCGTTGGACCTTCCATTAGAGCAGTATGGGACGCATTCTTTTAGAATAGGAGCAGTGACTTGTGCGGCAGCTTCTTCAGGCGAAGAGATTAAGCGTTTAGGGCGATTGAAGTCAGATGCTTATAAGGGTTATATTTGCGGTGATAAGTTGCATAAATAGAGGCTTCCAGGGAGTTTGTTGTTTGGGAATCCCAGGGCCTTAAGCTACTCGCCGTTAAAGGGGGTTTGTAGTTCTTTTCACCTTTTTCCTCGTAAAATTTGAGGTTTGGTGTTGTTCACCTCCATTTGGGTCAACTAAACAACTAAGTTTTTCCTTTCCCTGCAAACAATGAATGGAATTTGTATTATTAAACAAATTATTTGTTATTTTTTCCTACAGGTTTTTTGACATTATCAAGCCGGGTGTGGATTGTGGGTCATTCTTATGTCCATTGGGCCAGAAGGCATCCGGCTGCTAGGTCGTTACCTTTCGATATTAGGTGGATAGGAATAAGGGGTGTGAGAAGGAGTAATTTATCGAGTTTACTCTCAGATTGCGAAAGGAAGTTGAGTGCCCCAGATTGTTTAATAGTGCATTTAGGTGGTAATGATTTAGGTACTTGTAAGGGTATTGAACTCATTAACAACATAAAGAGGGATCTTAAGTTGGTTACGGAACGTTGGCCTTTGGTTAAGCTGTTATGGTCGGAGGTTATTCCACATAGATTTTGGAGGGGCACTCAAGGGGGAGCAGCTTTGGATAGAGTGAGGAGAAAGCTTAATGCTGCGATTTCCAGGTATGTCCATAGTTTAGGAGGGCAAGTTGTAAAGCACCCAGATTTACGTTATGAGAAGGTGGAGTTTTATAGGCTAGATGGGGTGCATTTGTCAGAGATTGGTAGGGAGTTATTTGTCATAGCTTTAGTGAATGGTTTGAAGGAGGTGTGAGGCGTTTGGTTTGTGGTGGCGATTTTGCAGTCTGAAAGCCTTCGAATTGGCGGAAAGCAGTTCTCATCGGCGGCTCAATTTAGCGCAGCAGAGCTTGGCTAGCATTTCCCCTTTGAGAAAAGGCGAGCCAGTTACTACGTCATGGGAGGACCAGGTCGCCATCTTAAGGAGGGACCAGCACTGTGCTAGTTAAGGGGAGATGGTTCTACCAAAGACGGATTGCGCAAGGGGTGGAAACTCCGCCCCATTTGTTTAATGATTAAAAAAATTTAATTATGGCTGAGTTGGCACTGCTTTTTTCACCACCAGTGATTAAGATCTCTAATTCTGATTCGAATTTAAATAAATTTGGCTGTGACCTCCTTTTTCCAATCTATACAGTTGTCCGTGTCTTTATTTATTTCATTAAGTTATTGAAGTTATTGCGTAATAATAAAACATATGGGTGACTTAAAATGAACGAGAGACTGCATAGGATAGAGAGAATATAAGCACCCTGTTTGTTATGAAGCTAGGCTGGTTAGAACTGGTTTTTGTGTTGATAATGTAGCATAGGGGGTTAAGGTTGTCAATCAATCAGGTAGCCAATGAGAGTTTGCTTGGTAGGCGGGTTGTTTTACTTTAAGGCTGAGGAATTCAAATTCCTCTTGCCATTTTGGGATCCCACCCACCCGGCAAAATTCAAATTTTATTAAAGTTCATTTAAATGTTTTTCACGTTGGAATAAATTATAGTTATTTCAGCAAGGCGATGCGCAGCGGGCGGAAAGCAGTGCTCATCGGCGGCTCAATTTAGCGCAGCAGAGCTTGGCTAGCATTTCCCCTTTGAGAAAAGGCGAGTTGGTCACTACCTCAGGGGAGGACCAGGTCACCATCTTAAGGAGGGACCAGCACTGTGCTAGTTAAGGGGAGATGGTTCTACCAAAGACGGATTGCGCAAGGGGCGGAAACTCCGCCCCATTTGGTTAATGATTTGGTTAATGATTAAAAAAAATTAAGCCATGGCCGAGTTGGCACTGCTTTTTTCACCACCAGTGATTAAGATCTCTAATTCTGATTCGAATTTAAATAAATTTGGCTGTGACCTCCTTTTTCCAATCTGAAGTTATTGCGTAATAATAAAACATATGGGTGACTTATTAATCATACAGTCTTGCTCAGTGCTGATGCTTAAGTAAATGCTGTGGGTGGACATAGGTTAATGTCTGTATTCTTTGAAAATGAAAAAGAAATCTTTTTAACATATAATATTATTCAACAACTAAAATGTAAAGTTTGCAGTATATATATGTTTTGGAAAAGTTGACAAAACAGAACAGTATTGTATCAGTACTAAAGGATTAAAAAAAAGGTCCATCTCTTTCCAGGGTCTTGATTGATATTAAAATAGATGGAGGCATGTGGCTTTATTTATTGTATTTTCAGATAATGTATGTGATTTGCATTTAAAGAAAAATCGTTGGATCTTCAATGTCTTTTTGTTTTTTTGGGTGTAGAGTACAGACAAGTTCAAACAGTTTATCAATAATCACCATCAGTCACCTGAATTACAGAAGCACCTTTGTTTAGCAGGTGACTCTTAATATGGGGACTTATTTAGGCTTGATGGTTGTGCTGTCTGCCGATGAATTGATATTTTATGCAAAGCAATGGATTATCTAAATGGAGACCAACGTGAGTATTCAGTTGTAAACTGTGAGTGCTGCTCCTCTCCCATTATGTATTGGATAAACAATTTTTTAAAGACTGCATACAATTTATGTTATGCCTATGAACTCTAGCAATGCAGTAACAAGCCTTTTTTCCCCCCTTTTGTGTACAAATTTAGAGATTAGGTAAAAGCTGGAACAATCCGGACACCGGAATGCCGGATAGTACAAGCTACCTGCAGTGACCTCAGCTGGTGTGGAGCTCTCTGTCCACGTCTCCCTGCACTGTTTGCTGTGGGGGGGTGGTCTTCAGTTTGCCCGTGGCCGGGCTCCCGGTGACCAGCATACCAGCGCTGGAATACTGACAGCTTTTCGACCCCCCTGGAGGGAGAATAGATAGTGTGGCGCGCTCAGCGCACCACCGTGCCTGCAGCATGGCGAGCACAGCAAGCTCGCAAGGGGATCATTTGCGCTCGCCCAGCTGTCGGCATGCCAGCGGTCGGGATTCCGGCGCCGGTATGCTGTACGCCGGGAGCCCGACCGCCGGCATAACATACTACACCCGCAGGAAGATGTACAGCCCCCTTCTAACCCACAACTGCTGCACTTGGGCAGAAAGAATGGGAGCAGCATGGCCAGAACGGTCCAGGATCCGGAACTCCGGACTGGCTTCCTACAGCAACTTTTGCTGCGGTGGAGCTCTATGTGCCTGTCCTCATGTATGTGATAGCTTGCACAGGTCGCTGAAGGGAGTCGGTCCAGTCAGGCATTCCAGAGTCCAGACCATTCCGGCTTTCACCCAATCCCACAAATTTATAAGTTACCTGGCAAGTAGCTCTGCCGACTTGCAGCTGACTGGAATTTATTTTACAATTGTTATGTCTTGTTTATACTAGTGGCACCAGGAATACTCGGGGGCTGTGGTAAAACATAACCGCACATACATTTTAGTAGGAAATGTCTAATGTAATCAACAGGATGGTATTACTCCTTTGTGGGAAATGTTAATTTATTATTTTAATATTGCTTTCATTTTAAACAATGCATTCTCTGTAAAAATATAGTTTACTACCAGTTCTGTTACCATTGTATATTGTCTCTAGATCACAGCACAAGAATTCGGAAAAATGTGCTGTGATTTTAAGGCTGGTAGGGGAACAGGGGGGTAGGGGTTCTTTTTCTGAGCGAACCCTGTTATTTTTCTGGTAGAACAGAAAGCTCCAGATTTATTTTTCATGTTATTAGTACATTTCTCTTTTATTTAAGGCTTCATTAAATCTATATCTTTATATTTATATTAGTTAATTTTGATGTTGTTCACTATAGTTACATTTTATACAGTACTGTGCAAAAGTTTTAGGCAGGTGTGGAAAAAATGCAGCAAAGTAAGAATGCTCTCAAAAACAGAAGTGTTAATAGTTTATATTTAACAATTAACAAAATACAAAAAGAATGAGCAGAAGAGAAATCTAAATCAAATCAATATTTGGCGTGACTACCCTTTGCATTCAAAACAGCATCAGTTCTTCTAGGTACACTTGCACAAAGTTTTTTTGAAGGAACTCGGCAGAGAGGTTGCTCCAAACATCTTGGAGAACTAACCACAGATCTTGTGTGGCTGTAGGCTTGCTCAAATCCTCCTGTCTCTTCATGTAATCCCAGACAGACTCAATGTTGAGATCAGTGCTCTGTGAGGACCATATCATCACTTGCAGGACTCCTTGTTTTTCTTTATGCTGAAGATAGTTCTTAATGACACTGGCTGTATGTTTGAGGTCATTGTCCTTCTGCAGAATCAATTTGGAGCCAATCAGATGCCTCTCTGATGGTATTGTATAATGGATAAGTACCTGCCTGTATTTCTCAGCATTGAAGCACAAAGAAACCGGACAACGTTGAGGACTGTAGATGCAGTGGTCGGTCAAAGAAACTAAGTGCATCAGATGAAAGACACATCATGCTTACTTCCCTTCACAATTGGAAGATGTCCAGCAGTGCCATCAGCTCAGAACGGGCAGAAACCAGTGGAACCCAGGCACACCTATCTACTGTTCAGAGAAGTCTGGCCAGAAGTGGTCTCCATGGAAGAATTGCAAACAAAAAGCCATACCTTCAATGTGGAAACAAGGCCAAACAACTCAACTATGCACAAAGACATAGGAACTGAGCTGCAGAGAAAAAAACTGTTGATAAAAATGTCACCAATTGACACTTTTATGTAGTGCAGTTTTTTTCTTTTTTTAATGTGTATCTTTGTGGAGTTGGCAATTTTTCAACTTCACTAAACTGCAGCAGGGTTGTTTCAATACATTGGTAGCAGGTGCTCTGGACTGATGAGTCAAAATTTTAAATATCTGGCTATAACAGAAGGCAGTTTTTTTTGCTTAAGGGCTGGATAGAGGTACAGTAATGGGGTCTGCAGGCAACAGTGAAGCATGGTGAAGGTTCCTTGCAAGTTTGAGGCTGCATTTCAGAAAATGTAGTTGGCGATTTGGTCAGGATTAATGGTGTCCTCAATGCTGAGAAATACAGACAGGTAATTATCCATCATGCAATACCATCAGAGAGGCATCTGATTGGCTCCAAATTTATTCCAACTATCATAGGTGCAGTGACGTGCAGTGGGGTGAGGCAGGTGAGGCAGAGCCTTTCCTGTCATACTTATGTATAAAAAAGAGTTTTGACTGAAAAAAGTATATTAAAACTACTAATAATATGTTTGAAATATCTTCTTTGCATTATTCTAATAATTTTTATAGCCCAACCTCTGGAGTAAAAAGTCTATGGCAGGTGAGGCAGTGCCTCACCTGGCTAACTTTTCCGCACATCTCTTATCAAAACTCACCAGATTTCCAGGAGTTTATACTGCTGCACCTGTGTATAATGCCCAGATGTACACTTTGGCTCATATAGTGCATGGAATTCTGGCTCTGCGGTTAGCCAGTGCCTCCTGAGCCATTTAGCTCACTGCACGTCCCTGCGATAGGTGTATCTATTATTATGTAACAATGGGTGTATTGGTCCCAATCACTGGTGTGATTACTCAAATGCGTACTATGAGATGTAAAAGATACAAAAAAAGTGCACTCAATGTGGTGAATTAATACAATCAGTGAGCTGAAATGTACTTACAGTAGCCAGGAAAGAAGCAAACTTTAACTCAAAGACCTCAATTGAGACAAATTTTCACCAGTGTTAGGCACGTGAGAAATGAGAAATATAAAAACATAACAGAACTGATGCAGAATCAGTTCTAAGCCAGGTTGCATAGAGTGTACTGAATGAATTTCACGCTCACAGAAAGGAACACCTACATTACATATTCATATATAAAGACCAGAATGGATTTTACAGACATCAACCTTACAACAAGAAAGGCAGAACAGGGGTGGGAATGGAGTTCAGTTGGGGGTGACTTCATGGAAATATGGCCATGCAGACCAACTTAGACACTAAGCAGGATTCATGTTTTGTACTTGCTACAAGAATATACACTCACAATCAGGGAGATGGAAAACTGGTTCTTGATAAGAAAATCCAAGCACCAGCATGTATAGACTAATACCCCTTTTCCACTTATGAGCACGGGTCGCAGCCGGGAGCCTGACACGGGAGCTGCTCCCTGCTGCGACCCGTGCTCGGCCCCTTTCCCATCAGCAGTCACAACCCGGCATATGCCGGGTTGGTGACGCTTCTAGTGACGCGGCAGGGGCGGCGCAGGGAGATCACATGATCTCCCAGTGCCGCCCTTCCATACAGTGTAAATGGGAGCCGTGTCGCATCGACGCGGCTCCCGTTTACACTACAACCCTACCCGGATCAGTCCCGTGTCCTACCCAGGTAAATAGCCGGGTAGGATTCACGGGTCACTTGATCCGGGTTTACCCTTTTCCACTTGCAAAAAACACGGGTAAATGCGCGCCCCCGTGCATTTACCCGTGTTTTTTAAGCTAGTGGAAAAGGGGTATAAGGGGTACATTTACTAAGCAGTGATAAGAGTGGTGAAGTGAGCCAGTGGAGATATTTCCCCATCAACCAATCAGCAGCTCTGTATCATTTTATAGTATGCAAATTATAGATGTTACTTCAGTGCTGATTGGTTGCCATGGGCACTTCTCCACTGGCTCACTTCTCCGCTCTTATCACTGCTTAGTAAATGTACCCCTAAGTACTGTAGGTCTCCCAGACACCTCTTGAACTCATTTCTCAGATGAACACCTGAAAGTAATGAAGCAGACTGTTCCCATGATATAAAAAAAACCCATGTGTCAGTCAGTTCCTTACCAAAAACCCTAAAACTTCACTTTCACGTTTGTAACTTTAATTTCCAAATCGTATCATTAAAGAAACATAAACCAATGATAGGTGAGCTCTAAACATAGTTTTTCCAAACTCCACAAAAATATTAAAAACTTCATGTAATTTTGGTCTTATCTCTTAATCTGAGAGTTCCTTCTATGCCATTTTTTCGTATCTGATTATTTTTTTCTTTATTGTATTTCTCTAACCTAACTAATGTAGGGTAAAAATAGGTATTTTACACCCAGTTTAATCAGACAGTTTGCCCTAAACCAGATTTGACTTGGGCTTTTTAAGATGCGTAAACACAATGCAATATTGCATAGGATCCGGCTGATATCGTCCGGTTCCTAATAATATTGTATAGTGTGTATGCTAGATATAGTGTAGGTTGCACGCTCCTGTGGGTCGTGTGCTGCATCATACGTCAGACCTGCATTTGGCAGCATGGTCCTGCTCCTCCCCCCACCGCCGTTCGGTGCAGCCGACATTGGGCCTAATTCAGTGCTGTTCGCAGCAGCAAATTTGTTACCAGTTGGGCAAAACCATGGGGGTCATTTAGACCTGATTGCATGCTAAGGTTTTTTTGTAGCGCTGCGATCAGGTCAGAACTGCGCATGCATATATGCTCCGCAATGCGCAGGCGCATTGCCTCCGGCGACGGGGATCGCCGGAAAGCAACGGAATGTACAAAGAAAGCGATCGCACCGGCGATCGCAAGAAGATTGACAGGAAGAGGCCATTTGTGGGTGTTACCTGATCATTTCCAGGGAGTGTCCTGAAAATCGTAGGCGTGTCCAGCCGTTGGAAGGGAGGGTTCCTGACGTCAGCTCCGGGCCGGATGATCGCACTGGAAGAGTTAGTCCTCAAACATTTATTTGTGCAGCTCTCTGCACATGAGATCGCACCCCTGCACAGCAACTATCCCCTTCCCCTGTAGGAGGCGAATATCTGATCGCAGGGATGCAAAAAACGCTCCCTAGCGATCAGGGCCCCATGTGCACTACAGGAGGGGCAGATATAACATGTGCAGAGAGAGTTAGATTTGGGTGGGGTGTGTTCAAACTGAAATCTAAATTGCAGTGTAAAAATAAAGCAGCCGGTATTTACCCTGCACAGAAACAATATAACCCACCCAAATCTAACTCTCTCTGCAAATATTATATCTGCCCCCCCTGCAGTGCACATGGGGGGTCATTCCGAGTTGTTCGCTCGCAAGCTGCTTTTAGCAGCATTGCACACGCTAAGCCGCCGCCTACTGGGAGTGAATCTTAGCTTCTTAAAATTGCGAACGGAAGATTCGCATTATTGTGAAAATACATCTCTGTGCAGTTTCTCAGTAGCTCGAGACTTACTCGGCATCTGCGATCAGTTCAGTGCTTGTCGTTCCTGGTTTGACGTCACAAACACACCCAGCGTTCGCCCAGACACTCCTCCGTTTCTCCAGCCACTCCCGCGTTTTTCACAGAAACTGTAGCGTTTTTTCCCCACACACCCATAAAACGGCCTGTTTCCGCCCAGAAACACCCACTTCCTGTCAATCACATTACGATCACCAGAACGAAGAAAAAACCGTGAGTAAAATTCCTAACTGCATAGCAAATTTACTTGGCGCAGTCGCAGTGCGAACATTGCGCATGCGCACTAAGCGGAAAATCGCTGCGATGCGAAAAAATTTACTGAGCGAACAACTCGGAATGACCACCATGGTTTTGCCCAAATGCTAATAAATATGCTGCTGCGATCAACTCTGAATTAACCCCATTGGCAAGTGTGTTTGCACTTGCCAATGTCGGGAGTGCCATCGTAGGCGATGTCGCATCGTGCGGACATCGCACTGATGTGTACATAGCCAAAGCCACATGCGATTTAGGGGGTTTGAAAGCAACACTTTTTGCACAGCTCACCAGTGGTTCAGGTTTCTCCACCAGTAGATATGGTGCTTTCAATGTGAATTCCACTGTTGATGTGGGGTGATATGTGGTGGTGTGAAAGCTGCCAAATTAAGCACATTTTAGTACGTTTTCACCCTGGACAGTCCATGCTTTCTGAATGTTTGTAACAAGTAAAGTTCCTCCCATAGCAGGTTGGTACCCACATCCTGTGCCTCACATACCTGCACTCACAATCAGTTGTTGGGGCTATGTTCAAATCACTAAACGAAGAAACTCTCTTAATAAACAATTGTAAAATGGATCAGATTGTAGTACATATATAGTTTATCCTATTACCCTTTGGAAATGGGTATTGTCTCTTTCCTGTCTCTCTTGCCATGTACTGTACCGTCACAGCCTCTGCATCTCTCTTCAGACTCCCGCTTAGTTGCTATTGCCATGCTTTCCCCCTCTGTCCATTGTGTCTTCCACCAGTTTGCATGGTATCCTACTTTCATTTTTGTGTTTTTATATTTCAAAACAGCACCAACAAAGGCTAGTTACAATGTGTGCTTCTGTCTTTACAGTGGACTATGCATGGAGCCTAATAATGTACTAGGCAAGGTGGGGTTTTTTTGTATGGTAGCGATGTATTGCTTGGGATGTTTATTAAATTGGAGGTCAGGCATCTCAAGTCTTCCTGTGTGCTTACTGATTAGCATTTAAGATTTACAGTTATAGCAAAAATCATCAAACATTTTATTCTCATATCCATGGATAATGCTTTACTTGCAAATTTGCTTCATTCTGTGCAGCAAGACTGCTACAATAGGATTTAATTGCACTAGCAATATATTTGAATGAAGTAAAATGCATTGATGATCGGGTAAGGCAGCTGGTGTTCCCTGATTTGCCATTGGGGTCGAACTACAAGGGAAATAGATGCAATCATCACCATAGTGTCTGTAGGAGAGCTGAACAGTATCCAACTTTCCAAAAAGAAAAGTGGATTAGTTGTCCATGGCAACCAATAATTTTCTAGCTATCATGTAATGCAGTGATTTTCAACCTTTTTTTACTCGCGGCACACCGAACAATATTTTAAAATTGCCAAGGCACACCATCAGTTCCCCACAGAAAAAAACTAAACACACACATTGGCCCTCACAATAAAAAAAGAATAGAAAAAAAAACATCCACACATACATTGGCCTACACAGAAAAAACAATCACATTGCTCCCCACATATATCATGTTGCCCTACATAAATCAATCACATTTCTCCCCACATGAATTATTCACATTGTTCCCCCCATAAATCCTTATTCTCCCCACATAAATTTTATTGAAATCCTATTGTTCCCCACAGGAGAAATAAAATAACAAATATTATCAGCTGTCCTCCTCCCTGTCCCTCAGTGGCAGGGGTTGTTCATAGTGGAGTTCTGCGAATACTGAGCAGCAGGCGGTCGGGCAGGTGTGGATGTGGGTGGGCAAGGAAAGCTGTGTATGCAGGCGGGAACTGCAAGATGTTAATGCAGGCGGGTGGGCTGGGTGGGTGGTGAGAAGCGGCGGCCGTGACCTATGATATCACATCGTTTTCAAGGCATAGGTCACGGCCGGAGCACGACTGATCCTCTAAGAAGAGCCCGGGCCAACAGTTCACTGTGAAGGTGCAGTAAACTGCTCTGGCTCCGCGGCACACCTTGCAACTGGCCACGGCACACTGGTTGAAAAAGCCTGATGTAATGTATCAAGTACATTCTATAAAATGATAACTAGAAGAAGATTGATTCATATGGGCAACTTGCCCACGTGTACTCTTTAGGAGGTTTGATACATCTCCCCCTAAGTGTTGACTATAGTGCATTTTTCTTGCCTTCTCACTGACTACTGTCTTTGTTTCTTGGCTTTGGTCTGTCCAATTCTTTTTCTATATATGCCTCTATTCAGTGGTGTATCTATAATGTGGGGAGGGCAGTGCACATGGGGGGTGATTTCGAGTTGATCGCATGGTAGCAGTTTTCTGCAGCCATGTGATCAGATAGTCAACGCCTATGGTGGAGTGTACTTTAGCTTAGCAAGCGTGCAAACGCTTTTGCAGGGGAGCTGTGCACAAACTGTGTGTGCAGTTTCTGAGTAGCTCTGAACTTACTCAGTCACTGCGATCACTTCTGCCTGTCTGGTCCCGGAATTAACGTCAGACGCCCGCCCGACACGCCTGCGTTTGCCTCAATACTCCCAGAAAATGGTCAGTTGCCTCCCAGTTACACCTTCCTGCTGTCAATCTTCTAGTGTTAACCACTGCGAACGCTTCCATCGTAGCTGCCATCGCTGCCTGCCGGCTGTCGCTGCCCTTCGCTGGGCAATGATGCACCTGCGCATTGGCGGCCGCACACATGCGCAGTTCGGACCCGTTCGCGTGGCTGTGAAAAAAAGCAGCGTGCAAACAGGTCGGAATGACCCCCATGGATCCAAGGAGGTCCACACTGCAAAAAAGTGCACCTTTACTTATCTCCTGTCTGGCATAGGCGCAGATCTCTGGCATTAGCCTTGGAAATATGACACCAGTGCTATATTTCTGAAGACTGTGCCAGAAGTATGTGCATGCACAGTGTCAAACTGAGACATGGAGGGCCCACCGGGGTAATACAGTGGTAGAGGCCAATGATTAGGCATGTGGTCAGGCGGCACAGGGGTTTGGCTAACCATTAGAGAGTGCATGGTCTGGGCCCCTTGATAAACATATATAGTAAATATTGCTAATGCAGGCATGATAATGTACCATGTTAATAAATGGAATGCAATGTAGTCCTGTGCAGTATAATGTAACATATGTATCATGTATAACTCAAGTGCACAGTCTGGAACCATGATCCCTATAGGCGGATGTGTAGCCACAGGCAATGGAGTCCACCGGGGATATCCCCTGTTTCCTTGTGGGCCAGTCGAACTATGTGCATGCACAAAACACTCTATACAGTGCCAGGGCCTCTCATAGTCCACACATGTAAATATATCTGTCAATGGGGGATTGTGACCCATGGACATCCACACACAGGCCCCCTCTCATATTAATACACCCCTGTCCCTTCTTCTCTCAATCAGCTTCTTTTTTTTGTCTGTCTGCCCCTGATAGTCTCTTCTACTCTATTCTTGATTCATATCTTGCCCTTTTCTGTCCTTTGTACGATTCCCTTATTGCTCCATGTTTTTCACCTTTTTGCCTCTGGTGTTTTTATTTTTTTTGTCTAACATCTTTTCATCCGTATTGCTAACATCCCGTTGTGCTCTATGCTCTTTCTGCCAACCTTACTTGGCACAATGGAGCTATATCATAGCATATGTGCCGTTGTGGCATTTTCCATTATATTAGAGTTTATATAGATTTATTACTAAATATTGTGCATACACTGCATTGTGCAGCCAAATTATTATCTATGCTGAATTTCAAGATAAGTTGGTTAAATATTTTTATACGAAACAAATTTTATAGGGTTGCAGTTACCAGCACCTTCCCATTTTAACCCTGTAGCATAAAAAAATCATATATTCTTCTGCATAACATTTTATTTGAGAAAACTCAAACTGAAGGGCTAACAAAATCATTATTTCAAGTAATGTTTAGTATTAAGGTAGGAAAGGCTGTTATAGACGGTGGTATATTGAAGACACATAATGTATGAAGAGTATTCACAAATGCTACAAAGCAACATAAAATACAATATACCTCCCTGTGTAAAACTAAAACATGGCTTATTAAGACATATAAACATGGTAGCACAGGATCACATCCTGCACTGACAATGCAAATCATGGAGACATACAAGCAAAGGAGTATTTGCATGTAAACAAATAAGGGAAAAAGTAATTTTGGACACACTACAAGCTGTAAAAATGTCCCTTTCTTTCCACCTTTGTACTAAATGATGTGAACACATTCTATTCACATTTTATTCCTTCCTTGGCTGCTGAGAAGATCCATGCTGAAGGCTAACCAGTGCTGTAAACAGCAGGACCAGTAGCTGAGCACAAACAACATGGAGGCAGGTTAGTAGGAAATGTATGGAGTTAGCACAGTAGTCTCATATGTATGCAATGTCAGTCTGTGTGTATACTACAATTCCTATACACTAAAAGGGATGCCTGTATACGATGCTGATTCAAGATTTTTTTTAATTACGAGACGTCAGTGTGTCACAAAAATTATGTTAAGCAAATACCATTCTTTGTTCAGACATAGCTTTTGATCTGTGTGACGAATCAATGTAGTATGTTGCATATGATCAAAGACACGTGTAACCTCCAGGGCCTGCTGATACTTACAGGCCAATTTTTTTTTAAACTAATTGACAGCCATACCTTAAAGCCTGCCTGCCTTTGTTGAGGTTCCTCTCAGTTTAGGACCGTGAGAAAATATCTATAGATCACGCGTGAAACCACTTCATGCCAGCGGTTAAGAAAATTATACATTTTTATGTTTTTAATGTTACCTATTAAAATAATGATTAATTATACACAATGGTTATATGCCTGTTAGAGAATACAAGTGTTGATGGGAGTTATTGCTTAGAGGGATTGATCTAATTGCTTAATCCAGTATGCATGTGATGATAATATGGAAATTATTTTTGTAACATAGTAATAATAATCACAATAATGAAAGTGTGGAACATCTTTACGTTCTGCCTATAAAAAGCATAGACATTTAAAGGTATGAAGCATAGGCGGAGAATATATTTTGAGAGTGGGAGAGATGTCAGTGTCCTGAAACAATATTTTGAATTACACAACTATCTTACCTTTCTTTGAATGTCAGAACAACTTTGCTTGCTAAGAAATTTACTCAGAAGATACTCTCTCCATATTTCTTTCACGGGATGCAGTCAATTTACCGACAATCAAAATCCCGACAGCAATTGACCGATGGTCAAAATCCCGACAAGGTCAAAATACCGACATTTAAAATACCGACAAGGTCAAAATACTGACATGTAAAATGTCGACAGGTCATGTCGGCATTTTGACATGTCCACATTTTACACGTCGGTATTTTAAATGTTGGTATTTTGTCCATGTCGGGATTTTGACCTTGTCGGGATTTTGACCGTCGGGATTTTGATTGTAGGTATTTCATACCGATCCCTCTTTTACAATGTCCATCCTTGACCTAGGATTTTAGTTGTTGCTCTTAACCACTTAATTGGCACAGTCAGATCACATGCAACCGCGCTGCCCCACTGTGTCCCCCAGTTTTTGACGAGGATGTCCTTTGTGCAGATTTGCATAATATAAAATTTAAATAATTAAAAAAATACTTTTAAAACTATATTAAATAAAAAAAGAATTATGAACGGTTTTGAAGGTAAAAATCATCAGTTAAGTGGATAAAGGAATAGACAATTAACGGATAGTATTTAAAGTCTGTTAGAAATTTTATTTGCTCTCAGTATATTCAAATATTCAAAGCACCTTCCGCTATGATAAACATTATGTCAGCGCTACTAAAATACTGTCATTCAGTTTGTCACCGTTATCTGTACAAATTGGGGATCCGGTGTTTAGGTCGACAGCACTTAGGTCAACACTCATTAGGTCGACCACTTTTGTTCGACATGCATTAGGTAGACATGGTCAATAGGTCGACATAGTCACTAGTTGACATGACAAAGGTCGACACATGAAAAGTTCGACATGATTTTAAAAAAAAATTGACCTTTTTCATACTTTCCGATCCACGTGGACTACGATTGGGAAAAGTGACCTGTGCTGAGCGCAGCGGTAACGGAGTGAGGTACCTTGCCCGAAGCATGGCGAGTGAAGTGAGCCATGCGAGGAGATACGGTGCACTAATTAGGGTTCCTGGTCACTTTACGCGGAAAACGACACCCAGAATTTTTTTTTAAACTCATGTCAACCTTTTTCCATGTCGACCTATTTCATGTCGACCTAATGACCATGTCGACCTATTTCATGTGTTGACCTAGTCACTGTCGACCAATAGTAGTTGACCTAATGACTGTCGACTTAGATACTGTCGACTCTTTGATTCACACCTGTATAAATATATGCCTTTTTCTCTAGTTTAGATTTAACTGTAAGAACCTGTTCTGTGGTTATTTATATTTCTTATTTGTTGTTCTTTAGCCATTTCTAAGTCTGGCTTCATTTAGCAGACAAACAATATATTGTCCCGTCCATCAGCTCATGTGTACACCCTAGTAACCATGGTAATGGCTAATAGGATACAATATATTGTCCCGTCCATCAGCTCATGTGTACACCTTAGTAGCCATGGTAATGGCTAATAGGATACAATATATTGTCCTGTCCATCAGCTCATGTGTACACCCTAGTAACCATGGTAATGGCTAATAGGATACAATATATTGTCCCATCCATCAGCTCATGTGTACACCCTAGTAGCCATGGTAATGGCTAATAGGATACAATATATTGTCCCGTCCATCAGCTCATGTGTACAGTCACCCTAGTAACCATGGTAATGGCTAATAGGATACAATATATTGTCCCGTCCATCAGCTCATGTGTATACCCTAGTAGCCATGGTAATGGCTAATAGGATACAATATATTGTCCCGTCCATCAGCTCATGTGTACACTCTAGTAGCCATGGTAATGGCTAATAGGATACAATATATTGTCCCGTCCATCAGCTCTTGTGTACACCTTAGTAGCCATGGTAATAGCTAATAGGATACAATATATTGTCCCGTCCATCAGCTCATGTGTACACCCTAGTAACCATGGTAATAGCTAATAGGATACAATATATTGTCCCGTCCATCAGCTCATGTGTACATCCTAGTAACCATGGTAATGGCTAATAGGATACAATATATTATCCCGTCCATCAGCTCATGTGTACACCCTAGTAGCCATGGTAATGGCTAATAGGATACAATATATTGTCCCGTCCATCAGCTCATGTGTACACCCTAGTAGCCATGGTAATAGCTAATAGGATACAATATATTGTCCCGTCCATCAGCTCATGTGTACACCTTAGTAGCCATGGTAATAGCTAATAGGATACAATATATTGTCCCGTCCATCAGCTCATGTGTACACTCTAGTAGCCATGGTAATAGCTAATAGGATACAATATATTGTCCCGTCCATCAGCTCATGTGTACATCCTAGTAACCATGGTAATGGCTAATAGGATACAATATATTGTCCAGTCCATCAGCTCATGTGTACACCCTAGTAACCATGGTAATGGCTAATAGGATACAATATATTGTCCCGTCCATCAGCTCATGTGTACACTCTAGTAGCCATGGTAATAGCTAATAGGATACAATATATTGTCCCGTCCATCAGCTCATGTGTACATCCTAGTAACCATGGTAATGGCTAATAGGATACAATATATTGTCCCGTTCATCAGCTCATGTGTACACCCTAGTAGCCATGGTAATAGCTAATAGGATACAATATATTGTCCCGTCCATCAGCTCATGTGTATACCCTAGTAGCCATGGTAATGGCTAATAGGATACAATATATTGTCCCGTCCATCAGCTCATGTGTACACTCTAGTAGCCATGGTAATGGCTAATAGGATACAATATATTGTCCCGTCCATCAGCTCATGTGTACACCTTAGTAGCCATGGTAATAGCTAATAGGATACAATATATTGTCCCGTCCATCAGCTCATGTGTACACCCTAGTAACCATGGTAATAGCTAATAGGATACAATATATTGTCCCGTCCATCAGCTCATGTGTACATCCTAGTAACCATGGTAATGGCTAATAGGATACAATATATTGTCCCGTCCATCAGCTCATGTGTACACCCTAGTAGCCATGGTAATGGCTAATAGGATACAATATATTGTCCCGTCCATCAGCTCATGTGTACAACCTAGTAGCCATGGTAATAGCTAATAGGATACAATATATTGTCCCGTCCATCAGCTCATGTGTACACCTTAGTAGCCATGGTAATAGCTAATAGGATACAATATATTGTCCCGTCCATCAGCTCATGTGTACATCCTAGTAACCATGGTAATGGCTAATAGGATACAATATATTGTCCCGTCCATCAGCTCATGTGTACATCCTAGTAACCATGGTAATGGCTAATAGGATACAATATATTGTCCCTTCCATCAGCTCATGTGTACATCCTAGTAACCATGGTAATGGCTAATAGGATACAATATATTGTCCCGTCCATCAGCTCATGTGTACACCCTAGTAGCCATGGTAATAGCTAATAGGATACAATATATTGTCCCGTCCATCAGCTCATGTGTACACTCTAGTAGCCATGGTAATAGCTAATAGGATACAATATATTGTCCCGTCCATCAGCTCATGTGTACACTCTAGTAACCATGGTAATAGCTAATAGGATACAATATATTGTCCCGTCCATCAGCTCATGTGTACATCCTAGTAACCATGGTAATGGCTAATAGGATACAATATATTGTACCGTCCATCAGCTCATGTGTACACCCTAGTAGCTAGGGTAATAGCTAATAGGATACCGCCTTGATGCCTGTGAACGATGTCATTTACAGACATATCACATTGACTGTGTAGCACAGCAGATGCGGATATCCACTCTATGGATAGAAGTATTCTGACGACTGACCATCACACCAACAGGGACTGTAATTACACTGTATTCAAATTCATTTACTTTAATACGGAGTTGGTCCCCCTTTGCAGCTATAAAAGATTCCACTCTTCTTGGAAGGCTTTCCACAAGATTTTGGCATGTTTCTGTGGGAATTGGGGCATATTCATCCTGTAGAGCATTTATGAGGTCAGGCACTGATGTTGGACAAGTAGGCCTGGCTCGCAATCTCCATTCCAGTCAGCGGTGGTTGCAGCGCCGACCAAAATCTCCAGGGGAGAGCTTGCCAACAAATATGAACATACATGTGAAATTGTATGTAACATATGTGCTGGCTTCCTTCCCAGTGGATCAGCAGCATGGAAGACACTGCTCAGCATGTCTATCTTCAATAAGCCCACCCCAGACTCCCATTGGCTGGCTGAAGATACACAGTCTGGGCAATGTATGCCTGTCTTCCATGCGTGCGCCAGTTGCAGAGCCCAGGGGCAGCAGCCTCCGCTGGTTCCTGTTCATCCCAAAGGTGCTCAATTGGGTTGAGGACAGGACTATGTACGAGCCAGTCAAATTCTTCCACACCAAACTCATGAAGCCATGTCTTTATAGTCCTTGCTTGTAGAGTGGGTCACAGTCATGTTGGAATAGAAAAGGGTCTTCCCGAAACTGTTGCCACAAAGTTGGAAGCATAGCATTGTCCAAAATGTGTTGATATGCTGAAGTATTAAGATTGCTCTTTACTGGAGATAAGAGACCTAGCCCAGACCCTGAAAAACAGCCCTATACCATATCCCTCCTCCACTAAACTTCACAGTTGACATAATGCAGGCAGGCAGGTAACGTTCTCTCGGCATCCACCAAACCCAGCCTCACCCATTTGACTGCCAAACAGAGAAGCATGATTCATCACTTCACAGAACACATTTCCATTTTCCACTGCTCCCCAGTCCAGTGTTGGTGTGCTTTACACTCCTCCATCCAACGCTTAGCATTGGACTTGGTGATGTGAGGCTTGCATGCAGCTGCTCGGCCATGGAAAGTGATTCCATTAAGCTCTCACCGCACAGTTTTTGTACTTACATTAATGACTGTGGAAGTTTGGAACTCTTTAGCTATGGAAACAGCAAAGCATTGGCGACTTTTATGCACCATGCGCCTTAGCAGCTGTTGACCCTGCTCTGTGATTTTACTTGGTCTTCTGCTTTGCTGTTATTGCTAAATGCTTCCACTTTCTAACAATATGATATACAGTTGACAGTGGAATATCTAGCAGGGATGAAATTTCACCAACTGTTTTATTGCAAAGACGGCATCCTATCACAGTACCACACTTGAAGTCACTGAGTTATCAGAATGACCCATTTTCTATCACAAATGTTTGCAAATGGAGACTGCATGGCTAGGGGCTTGATATTATACACCAGTGGCAACGATATGATTGAAACACCTGAATTCAATAATTAACAGGTGTGGCCAAATACTTTTGCCATACAGTCACTGGCGTACAGTATCTATAATGGGTACAGTGTGTATGGTGCACACGGGCCCCTGGGTCCAGAGGGGGCCCACACCGCACACACTCCACCCATTTCTTCTATACTCACCTTTCCGGCATCCATCGGTGACTGTGTGTGGGCCCCCTCCTCTCCCATAGCCATCACTGCCGCTGCTAGCGCTCTGAGCGCTAGAGACTCTGGCACCGTGCCAGAGTCTACAGCGCATACACAGGACTCTGGAAGAATGGCACGGCGGACATTTTTTCAGAGTCCTGTGCCAGAGTCTCGGTGCTGAGAGCGCTGATAGCGGCAGTGACGGCTACAGGAGAGGAGGGGGCCCATACACGGAGTCTGCACACGGGTTCCCTCCTCTCTAGAAACGCCTTTGCATATATTGTATTTTGCAGATATATGTTGCATCTTCCTGTGTGTACGGGCTACCGACAGACCCCTATGCTGACTGCAGGACCTGCTGATAATTATGTCACTACCAGTTCCTGTGACCATGCGGGTCAGACAGCAGGTTGGTGTGTTGCACATATCGTTTGTGCAGAACACTTACCAAATTGTTGGATCAGTCATCATGTCATGTGACCAGGCAATCCATCATTTAGGCATGTACTTAGCCTTATGTACACTTACACAGTTGAAAAGCTAATTGTTTTTATATGGCAGTTTGATCATGGAAGAAAATTGTATATATTTTATTCTTACAAGAATTTGTTCACGAAATAATGAATTGGATGATCAGTTCATGGGTTCATTTCTTACAGTGTGCAGTATGTGTAAATTGCAAGAATCATAATAAAGCTAACATTTTTTTGTTGCAAATAATATATTTATTGGGCAAAAACAGTGTACATTAACCTACAGGGGACTGTGACATCAGTACATTTATGTTACCTTTATGAAACATGTTACAGTTTAGGTGCAATGATTTATTTATCTATCTTGTTGTTTTTTCTATATTATTCTGCATTGATTTTTTTCCTTCTGAAAATAGTTTTCAACAAACTTGCAACGTGCTTAGTGTGAGGTCAAAAAGTGTCTTATATAAATGAAAGAAAATGTCTATCATCAGATCCTGTTAACTTGTAAATTTTATTTGCGTGATTTCAAAGGGGAAAACAATATGCATATTGCAACGTGACATTTAGTATGCAATATATTAAAGTAAAATAAATAAAATATAAGAATGGTAAAAAAATATTAATGATGATAAAATAAATATTATATAGAAGAGAGAACAGGGGAAGGTCTAAAAAAATTGTAGGAAGACAATTGGGGTATATGTGTGCAAGGTAATATGTATCAAAAATGTTTAAATTAGCTATGAGTATTTTTTTAAACAAAATCAGTGTTGCTTATTCATTATTGTGTATTACCCCATAATACACGTGGAAACATTATTTTCTGCATGCTTGTAGAAAAATAAATAATCTGAGCCATTCATAATTTTTTGGAATGCTGAAGATCTCATGGATACAGTATATGGCACATGTGCCCTCACACTAGTACGGTGACAATTATTTATTAAGCTCTGAAAACTGAAGTTTTCTAAGCTTGACTGCTTAAATTAATGTTATCTCTAGACAAAATTTGCCCACTGAGTTTTGCTTACTCCCATGGGAAGGAGGGCCAAATTTCAAAGAGGTAACTATTCTGGTCTCTGCACATCCTCTGGCCCACGATGTGCGTATGTGTGAGCTCAGTTAGTAATAATAAAAAATGTAGCACCGCTACGATCATTCACACTGACATGCGGGGGGATGCCCAGCACAGGGTTATCCCACCCCACATGTCAGTGCTGCCCCCCCCCTCGCAGAAGTGCAAAGGCATCGCACAGTGGCGATGCCTTTGCACTTCAAGAGTAGCTCCCGACCAGCGCAGCTTTAGCGTGCTGGCCGGGAGTTACTTATCGCTCCCCGGCCCGCAGCTGCTGCATGTGACGTCACACAGCCGCTGCGGCCCACCCCCGTTCGGTCCAGCCACGCCTGCGTTGGCCGGACCGCGCCCACGATACGGCAGCCAAACGCCACCGTTCCGCCCCTTGCCCGGCGACCGCCTCTGCCTGTCAATCAGGCAGAGGCGATCGTAGCGGCCTGACGGGCTTCTGACCCGATCGCACCACTGTGATAAACTGCAGCATGCGATCGGGTCAGAATGACCCCCATAGTACTTAATACCTACTAATTAGTGGAAAAAGTGTGTATTTTAGGGATTTCATGGCTAAATCTTAACTTACCTTCCTTCCTTCCTCCAAAGTAAGTTGTACAATTACTGTAGGACTTTATAAAGGATATATACATCTGACACAGGAATATCTAATTAAAATTAAGGCTCCATGCAGCACTCCCATGAAATCTGCTGAATATCTGGTTCCTAGAGGTAGCAGAATCCAAGGGTTTCACCTCTCCTCTTAGGAGACAGCATTTTGTCCACCTTTGGGACCATAATCAATAATAGTAGTAGAGATAGAATCACTAACAGTCAACAGGGTCTCAATACATTGAGTAATTGACAGAGTGCAGTCAGTGACTAGAGCACCAGAGTAGCACAAATGGATAGAAGTCCCTCGGTACATACATTCAAAATTGATATGGCGATATCTTCAGCTCAAGACTCCTCTCTAAATGTATACATTCTTAAGAAGACCTTGTTTTCCTATAAAATGCAGCATTGTTGGGTGTAACATATTGCCGTTATAATTAAAATTCTTTAAAGTAACATTGTTTTTGTTGTTAAGAAAAGTAAAAAATAAAAGCTTTGTTAGGTCCACCCTCACAAAAATATAGTGAACATCAGTTTGTCATATAGAGATGTATGGCTATTTAGAAGGATTTACTCCTGTCTCCTGACTAAACACTTTATGTAAGATTAAGTGTAGGAAAAATGAAAGCATTGGGCATTATCCTTTGTTTTTTTATATACCTTAGCCATTCTTGCCAATGATCCTGAAAAGTCTTTTCAAATAACAGGTATGCACCAATCTCCTGAGAGAGCCGGGCACATGGCTTCTCTTTCTTGTCCCACTTTGGGGAGAATGCCAGGCTCTCTGGAGACTGGGAGCAAACCAATTTTTAGGTCTTCTTTGTTTTTGCAACTTCATGGAGATGCCAGTGGTTCCCAAACTCGATCCTCAAGGAGAACTACTAGTTCACGTTTTCCTAGTCAGGTACACTGTGTATCACCAACTGTCACATTTTAAAAATCCATAGGTGACCAGAGTAATTTGAACTATTAGTCCTTTGAGGACCAAGTTTGGGAACCACTGTTCTATGCAACTCTCAAATGAGAGTTCAAAAACAATGCCTTGGTTCATATATAGGCTAATTGCAGTTTACTGGATTTTTTAAATGATGTATACCTACAATGTCCACAAACTTGGGAAATATGTTATATTTTTCAGTAGTGGACTGTACCTATGGGCTGCAGGACTGTGCCCCCTCAATTCCTACCCCCTATCCCCCCCCCCCCCCCGCCACCTCAGCTCATGTCAGTGAACCAGAAACAGTTATTGAGACTGAACTGGCTTCACTGTGATTAGCATTGATATCCTATTGGAAGTTCTACCTGGCAGTCACAAACACTACAGTCCCATTGGGAGGTGTTTCTTCTCTCTGGGACTGCCATACTGGTCTGTGATTAGCAGAGAGCTGGCTTCCTGTGGGAAGCCACTCTTTGCCTTTCAGACAGCCCTAGCCAGCTTCTACGGGCTGCAGCCGAAGCAGTCCATAGAAGCTGTGAGTTTGCACATGAACAGTACCGTTGCCGCTACTGCGCATGCACCAGTCCTGGCATCTGTCAACTACATTGTACAAGTAATGGGACACAGCCTGCGGCTGGGACAAGGCGGCAGGGACCAAGCATCATGGCCAGCGGCAGCCTCTCTACTCTACCCAAAAAGGAGCCACTGCTGCATATGTTTTACTAATTCTCTTTGCTTTAATCAGTAATAAAATCCTTGAAGCATATCATTTTAATGTTACTTCCTGTTTATAGATAGTTGATGAAGTAACTCATTAATTTAGTTAGTGTGTAATATACTGTATGGTGTTTTGATAAAGACTTTCTTCATAGACAATTTTCACTGATATAAAGGTTTTACATGGAACTTAAACAAAGGATGTTATTATGCAGACCATTATTACTGGTGGATAATGTAGGTGGCAGTCACAAATGGACCTATCCCTTGCTCCAGCTTTCTCCGGGTAGCTCAGTCTCAGCTTTGTAGGTGGAAAGGCAAGAAGGGGCTCGTGCATTTGAAAGGATGACAACATGGTTAGCTGTTGGGATCACATGTGTAACAATGCACTTCACCTCACAGTTACTACACAAAATGTCCACCAGGCAATCTTTTTGTTGAATAAATGAAACAAACTTCATTAAAACATTTTGTTTCATTCCTGCACATTACTGGGGGTACAAAAAAAATTGACCAATAATGAAAGCCATCTTTATTGCTGTTCCTACACACTAATGGCTGCATTAGTAGTGAATTTAACACAAATGTCAGTCAGTTCCTCTCTTGCTAATGAGCTCAAAGCTCTTCCTGATCTCATTTAATGAGTCTGGACACTTCTCTCTTCCAGTTCCAGGCATCTTACAGTTTTTTTTAGCTTTCCTGGGTTCTTGATCACACAATCTTACACAGCAATCAGTTATATCTCAGCCAACACTTTCTCTTTTGGTTGGTATCTCATATCGCCCTCTCTCTCTCTCTCTCTCTCTCTCTCTCTTTCTCTCTCTCCCTCTCTCTGTTTTTTGTGTTCCTAACTTCTAAATCTATCTTAATATCGCTGGCCTCATAATGACACATCAATATTATATACTATAGAAAATTTGGAATGTCAGAGCAAAATGAGAAGCTACAACATTCTATAGATATTAACTATGTAGGGAAGCAGTATATTCGATGACTCAAAGATGCCTTAGTTTCAAACTCTAATGACATCCAAACATACTTCCGAGGCCACAGACTGTTCTCCCTTCTTACACTCACTATAAATCAACAAATCAAAAGGTTACCTTTAGTAGATCTGACTGCTGGTGATTTAACTGCACATTGCCCACATATTCTCTCTTCAGAATGCTGTAGTTTCCCACAATCATAGTGTCCTCACACCAAGCCATGCATTGCTCTACTTTGCCTCCCACATACAGGGTGCAAATATAATTTGCCTTATCATATATTATCAAATATAATTTAAATCTACCTAATAAAATCAAATGCTCAATATCAAATAAAAAAAATCAAAAGGAACCCAATCCTAGGTTTGACTGATGATGATTTTAATGTGCATCGTTCACATATTCCATCTCTCCCATATGCCCTAGTTTCCTAATGTCATGGCCTCCTCACACACTACCGAGGCCTTATAGCACTCTTCCTTTATCATTATGGGGCACAATTTATTTACTTGCATTTAACCCACATATGCTATCATTCTAGTATGCCATAGTTTCACACTGTCATGATGTTCTCACGCAACTCCAAGGTCACATCTTCTTCCTTCTTGTAGGAAAATCTAATTCTTCCAATTAAAACAGTTAATCACTACTTAATTAATGATCAAAATTAATTAATCAGTCAGTCAATTGTCTACTCACATCAACACATCTTATTCAAACCATTTGGCTTCTGAGCTTTCAAATCAATCAATCAATCAATCAATCAATCACAATTAAAATGAATCAATTGACTTCACAAATGAATTATCTTTCTCAAACCATTTGACATCTATGCTTTCAAATCAGTCATTACATTCATGAAACTGCTGTACTATCTGCTATACCACTATATTTCGTAGGTGTCATATCTTTTGTTAAACTGCATTGTTTGTGTGGCATAGCTCTGTCACTCATTTTAGACAGCCAGCTCTCTGCAGCCCTTGAACAATATTTGTGGGAGAAAACAATTACAGTTGTGAGGTAGTCATTAAAAAATTGACTATAAGTGACTGTTAATGATATTAAGACTAACGGAACAAAAAAAAATTGAAAATACATTCTTTTACCTGTTTTGACATTTTTTTATGAACTCGAAATTTCAACCAAAACAGATGCAGTAAGTATATTTTGGCAAAATCAAAACATGTAGATTTTAGAACCAAAATCAAAACCATAGCTAAAACACGGGAGTTCCCACAGTTCTATAATAACAGGATCATCCTGTAACAAATATCTATTCATTTGTAAGGTCAATACAGTAAAAAAACAAATGATTTATTTTAGGGGAAAATATCCTATTTACAATCTAAATAGGTTTCCTAGAGCTGTGACACCCACTTGCTGAGAAATGGAGGTGTAAAGTGATCTCACTAAACAATGATTCCTTCTGCACTTTATTAATCATAAATCCTAGTAACAAATTGTAGTGGGATTTCTACTTATTGTGGGATAGGCTTTTTTAACAATCAATAATCTAAAACCTTTCTGTATATCATTTGTTTGTTAAATATCACCACTCTATCTGCCTAAGATGACTATACTTAAAATAACGTAACATCCGCTCCCTTTATTTACTGAAAATAATACAACAACCATAAATGTTGAAATTCTCAAATTACCAATACCCAAGCATTGGCAGTATAAAAAACACTAGTTATTTTAAATCAGTATAACATATGGTGTACATTCGATATCCCGGCAGACGGAATGCTAACTGTCACTATACTGAGAAATAGGGATTTTGGTGGAATGTTGCGCACTTGAGGGAAGAAATGTGCCGCAAACCAATGAAATACCAAAAGATACTAACACCAGTGTCAAAATTATGGTAGCAAAAACAAAGGTAGGTATTTATGGTGAGCAATTTTCCTTCCCAAAGATGTGTGCAAAAAATTAAATGCTAGAAGTTCAAAGTCCCATAAGTAGCACCTTAGCTACTTATGGGACTTTGAACTTCTTGGACTCCTGCTGGTGACTTGCTGTATCCATCTTCAATTGGCAAAGTGTGTGGTGTGTTGCTGGGCTGCCACTTGGAACCCCATCTTTCAACATCAAGGCACACACCACATACCTCACACGGTATGAGCCTGAAGTACCACCATTTTATCATCTGCACATAGACTGTCCTGTAATGTTCACATTGCCAAATGTTTACTAATAAGGGTCTGTGCAATCATTTATATTGTTTTATGTTTGTTTAATCCATGTTTTATGTGCACTGTGTCACCTTATAATCATGGATGTTTGAATTAAAAATGTCTTTTTAAAGAAATTAGACCTTTTGCTTCTACAGTAGCATTTAATTTTTTGCACACATCTTTGGGAAGGAAAAGCGCTCACCATAAATACCTACCTTTGTTTTTGCAACTGTCACTATACTAACAGCAGCATTCAATTTGCCGGAATCCCGGCAGCGCGTCCTCCACCGCAGATTCTATTCCCACTCAGTTGGTGGACCCACCAACCAAGTGGGAATACCGGGCGGGTGTTGATATTCCATTTGTCAGTAAAATGCCGGCTGTCGGGATTCCGGTGTCGGCCTCCTGAACACCCGGATCCTGACAGCCGGTATATTGACTGCATCCCTAACATATCAGTTATGAAAAATAATCTAAAAAATATCTTTCAAGTAGACAAGATGATCTATCCTTTGATGTAATTTCATTGTGATTTCTATCCCACATAATCCCAATATAACTATAAATCAATAATGAGATCACTAAATAATTGAATAGTCTGCTTGATGCAATTTTAAATGTGTGTTTAAAAGATTAAAAGGTGAAGTAGTGAGACTTGTGTAAAAGATAAGTTAGTTACAGTGGGCCTTATTCAGGAATGTAAGCAAACCAAAAAAAGCAAGCAACTGGACAAAATCAGGCTGTACTGCAAGTGGGGCAGATGTAACATGTGCAGAGAGATTTAGATTTGGTTGGGGAGTGTTCAAACTGAAGTCTAAATTGCAGTGTAAAAGTAAGGCAGACAGTATTTACCATGCACAGAAACAATATAACGCACCCAAATCTAAATCTACTGTTACATCTGACCCACCTGCAGTGCGACATGGCTTTATCCAGTAGCTTGCTTTTTTGTTTCCTAACAAACCTGAACAACTACCAGTATCCAGAAATGCCAATAACAATCTTTAGTATGGGAACTCGCAAGTCATATGTACCCTCTTTTTTAATTGGTTTCTTTTCTCTATCTTGTTTTAGAAATGTCTATTTGGGGCATGCTCCATTTGGGACAGCATGATGGCAATAGTCTTTGTACAGTGCTCATATATGGTGGCATTATCTAAATAAACAATAGTAATTATAATAAAAAATAAAAACAATAAATAAAAATAAAAACAGACATAATGGAGTGATGCAACAAGGGGTCAAATTTTCTAACGTAGATAATTGCTTCCACCAAATACATTAAAGGCTGCAAATAATTTGCACAATTATGGTGTCTTTGACTGATCATTTCCTGTGCATAGTACCTTGGCTTGAAAGACAATAGACTGATGTCTGCAATCAATCAAATGTAGGTGGCCTATAGTGACTGTAGATCTTATATGTGTAGAACTCTTCATGGGATAAGGGCCCTTCTTATGCAAGGATGTTTGCAACTTGGTAGAAGTTTCTAAATGATCCCTGATGTAGAGTAATTATTTTTCCTAAGTTATATTTAAATGTAAAATTGACACTCTTCCATATTGTCTTCTGTTCCTTAGAATTAGAGATGTGTGGCAGGCACTTTTCATGTATTGTGTTTTGGTTTTGGATCTGGATCCCCACTTGTGTTTTGGATCTAGATTGGTATAGCCAAAACCATCCTTTCGGGTTTTGGTTTTGGATCTGGATGATTTTTGGAAAAAAAACATAAAAACAGCTAAAATCACAGAATTTGGTGGTAATTTTGATCCTACGGTATTATTAACCTCAATAACATTCATTTCCACTAATTTCCAGTCTATTCTGAGCAACTCACAACTCACAATATTGTTTTTAGGCCAAAAGGTTGCACCGAGGTGGCTAGATGACTAAGCTAAGCGAACCAAGTGGGAGGCACAAACACCTGGCCCATCTAGGAGTGGCACTGCAGTGACAGACAGGATGGCAGTTTTAAAAACTAGGCCCCAAAGAGCACATAATGCAAACAAGAAAAAGAGGTGCAATGAGGTAGCTGGGTGACTAAGCTAAGCGACCCAACTGGGCGTCACAAGCATCTGGCCCATCTAGGCGTGCACTGCAGTGTCAGACCGGATGGCACTTTTAAAAACTAGGACCGTGAGAGCACATCATGCAAAGAAGAAAAAGAGGTGCAATGAGGTAGCTGGATGACTAAGCTAAGAGACCCCAAGTGGGCTGCACAAACACCTGGCCCATCTAGGAGTGGCACTGCAGTGTCAGACAGGATGGCACTTTTAAAAACTAGGCCCCAAAGAGCACATAATGCAAAGAAGAAAAAGAGGTGCAAGATGGAATTGTCCTTGGGCCCTCCCACCCACCCTTATGTTGTATAAACAGGACATGCACACTTTAACAAACCAATCATTTCAGCGACACAACTGTTTCTGAAATGATTGGTTTGTTTGGGCCCCCACCAAAAAAGAAGCAATTAATTTCTCTTACGTCCTAGAGGATGCTGGGGACTCTGTAAGGACCATGGGGTATAGACGGGCTCCGCAGGAGATATGGGCACTCTAAAGAACTTTTAGTATGGGTGTGCACTGGCTCCTCCCTCTATGCCCCTCCTCCAGACCTCAGTTAGATTCTGTGCCCAGAGGAGAATGGGTGAGCTACAGGGGAGCTCTACTGAGTTTCTCTGATAAAATAATTTTGTTAGGTTTTTTATTATTTTCAGGGACCACTGCTGGCAACAGGCTCCCTGCATCGTGGGACCGAGGAGAGAGAAACAGACCTACTTACATGATAGGCTCTGCTTCTTAGGCTACTGGACACCATTAGTTCCAGAGGGATCGGAACGCAGGTATCCCCCTGCCGTTCGTCTCAGAGCCGCGCCGCCGTCCTCCTTGCAGAGCCGGAAGATAGAAGCCGGGTGAGTATAAGAAGAAAGAAGACGTCTAAGGCGGCAGAAGACCTCTGATCTTCACTGAGGTAAGCGCGCAGCGGTAACGCTGTGCGCCATTGCTCCCACACGTTACACACACAGCAGGCACTGATGGGTGCAGGGCGCAGGGGGGGGCGCCCTGGGCAGCAATATATACTTCTTTTCTTGGCATGATAAACACATATGGGCTGCGGAGTCAGTGAATATGTTTACCCCCGCCATTATTTGTAAATTTGAGCGGGACCAAAAGTCCGCCACTAGAGGGGGCGGAGCTTGGTCGCACAGCACTAACCAGCGCCATTTTCTCCACAGTGTGCTGAAGGAAGCTGTCTCCCCGGACTCTCCCCTGCAGAACGGTGATACAGGGCTGAAAAAGAGGGGGGGGGGGGCACATTTTGGCGCTGTGAGTGTATTACACGATTGACATATTATTAAAGCGCTATATCTGGGAATTGTTTCCAGTGTCAGTTGGCGCTGGGTGTGTGCTGGCATACTCTCTCTCTGTCTCTCCAAAGGGCATTGTTGGGGACCTGTCCCCTTATGGATAGATCCCTGTGTGTGAGGGTGTCGGTACGCGTGTGTTGACATGTCTGAAGCGGAAGGCTCATCCAAGGAGGAGGTGGAGCAGATGATCGTGGTGTCTCCGTCGGCAACGCCGACTCATGATTGGTATGATATGTGGAATATTTTAAATGCTAATGTGACCTTATTACATAAGAGAATGAGAAAAAAGGAGAAAGAATTCGAAATGCCCTATGGTGGTGCACACAATCTTGTATTAAGATATAACTTTTATTGAAATATATGTTAAAACCAGCGAATATTAAAAGGAAAGTAGAGTCGTGTAAATAGAAAAGAAATAGTGTCTTAAAATGAAAATGCTGCGCACTAGATGTCACCGGATTCGCTCATATATTGCTAGCAAAATCTATAAATGGTCAAGAGTGTATCAGAAATATTCCATATGTGTTATATTACACTTTTTAGACAGATGAAAAGGCTCCAAGAATAGATGTCCCACAAATTAAATATATTCCTTCCCAGGATTCCAAATGTAGGATCGTTGAAGCCAAATTCCAGATGTCACCTTGTATAATGCTAATGGTTTACTATATGTTTTGCTAAATTGTCTCTCAATAAACTGATCAAATTGCTAAATGTGTACTGTGTCTCTCTATATCTCAAAGTTAATATACAAGCTCTATTATAAGCTCTCAATAATATCTGTGTGTTCTGGTTTCATGAGCAGTGTTGTATCCACTGATAAAGGAGCATGTGAAAACATTCGGATACAAATGTATCCACTAAAGGGAAACAGTTGTTAAGCTCTGACAGTATCCAATCTTTTAGTTGTCACAAGATTTTATCATAGCATCGCTATGGCTCATAGAGAGCTGTGACAATTAATGGTAATAAATGGTCAGAAATCTTTTAACAAGATATTACTGTACATCATATTCATTCCCTTAAGATCCTTATACTCAAATAGATGTTAGTGATCTATTTAAGATCATAAGAGTAGTTTATTCCTCTGTGTTATAATAGGAATATTAAGGGCTCAGCACATTCTTATATGAATGTAGGCTCAAAGTATCAATATGAACATGGTTCGTTAATGTATCATGTTGAGCCTACGGGGTGTGTGTGTAATAGTAAATCTTACACCAGGTACCTAGATATATTAGGCGCCCTCTGCTGCCCTTTTACTTGGGAGGATTATATATACAGTGAATATATAGCACTTGCTGTGAATGGGTCTGTGATCACTATAGAGTTAATGTGAGTGTAAAATGTGTCATTAATGTCCTGACACACATCCAGCATTTTATTAAATAATTTCTGATATAGATGTTATATACACATTAAGCATCTTTTGGTGTGCGTATCAGGGCTTTATTATTCAGCCTTGTGAACACCATTTAATACCATTCATAATACACAGTGTTATATCGGCACAGTGAATTATTTTATCAGCATCTGATTGTGCAAGTGCTATATATTCACTGTATATATAATCCTCCCAAGTAAAAGGGCAGCAGAGGGCGCCTAATATATCTAGGTACCTGGTGTAAGATTTACTATTACACACACACCCCGTAGGCTCAACATGATACATTAACGAACCATGTTCATATTGATATTTTGAGCCTACATTCATATAAGAATGTGCTGAGCCCTTAATATTCCTATTATAACACAGAGGAATAAACTACTCTTATGATCTTAAATAGATCACTAACATCTATTTGAGTATAAGGATCTTAAGGGAATGAATATGATGTACAGTAATATCTTGTTAAAAGATTTCTGACCATGTATTACCATTAATTGTCACAGCTCTCTATGAGCCATAGCGATGCTATGATAAAATCTTGTGACAACTAAAAGATTGGATACTGTCAGAGCTTAACAACTGTTTCCCTTTAGTGGATACATTTGTATCCGAATGTTTTCACATGCTCCTTTATCAGTGGATACAACACTGCTCATGAAACCAGAACACACAGATATTATTGAGACCTTATAATAGAGCTTGTATATTAACTTTGAGATATAGAGTGACACAGTACACATTTAGCAATTTGATCAGTTTATTGAGAGACAATTTAGCAAAACATATAGTAAACCATTAGCATTAAACAAGGTGACATCTGGAATTTGGCTTCAACGATCCTACATTTGGAATCATGGGAAGGAATATATTTAATTTGTGGGACATCTATTCTTGGAGCCTTTTCAGCTGTCTAAAAAGTGTAATATAACACATATGGAATATTTCTGATACACTCTTGACCATTTATAGATTTTGCTAGCAATATATGAGCGAATCCGGTGACATCTAGTGCGCAGCATTTTCATTTTAAGACACTATTTCTTTTCTATTTACATGACTCTACTTTCCTTTTAATATTCACTGGTTTTAACATATATTTCAATAAAAGTTATATCTTAATACAAGACTGTGTGCACCACCATAGGGCATTTCGAATTCTTTCTCCTTTTTTCTTGTAGACTTACCTTGCCTGTGGTAGCACCCCCCAAATTCTGGAAGAATATAAAGAATATCTTTGATAATTTGAAAAATGGGGGTCATTTACTAAATATGAATTTACCTGTGCGACCAGTATTATAGCTACATAAGAGAATGGACAAAGCTGAATCCAAGGAAACAGCAGAGAGTCAATCCGCGGAATTGGCTGAGTCAAAGGGCCCGTCAGGGTCTCAAAAGCATTCCTTATCACAAATAGTAGACACTGATACCGACACGGATTCTGACTCCAGTGTCGACTATGATGAGGCAAGGTTGCACCCTAAGGTGACCAAAAGTATTCATTATATGATTGTGGCAATAAAAGATGTTTCGCATATTACAGATGACCCCTCTGTTCCTGACACGAGGGTACACATGTTTAAGGGGAAGAAACCTGAGGTAACATTTCCTCCATCTCATGAACTGAACGAATTGTTTGAGAAAGCTTGGGAAACTCCAGACAAAAAACTGCAGATTCCCAAGAGGATCCTTATGGCGTAACCTTTCCCTGCAAAGGACAGGGTACGTTGGGAATCCTCGCCCAGGGTGGACAAGGCATTAACGCGTCTGTCCAAAAAGGTGGCGCTACCGTCTCCAGACACCGCGGCCCTTAAGGATCCTGCAGATCGTAGACAGGAGACTACCTTAAAGTCTATTTATGCACATACAGGGGCTTTACTCAGGCCGGCAATAGCATCGGCATTGGTCTGTAGTGCTGTTGCAGCATGGACAGATATCTTGTTGGCTGACATGGATACCCTGGACAAGGATACCGTTGTCCTGACTTTAGGCCACATTAAGGACGCAGTCTTGTATATGAGAGACGCTCAAAGAGATGTGGGGCTGCTTGGTTCCAGAGCCAACGCCATGGCGGTTTCGGCAAGGCGACCTCTGTGGACCCGCCAATGGTCGGGTGATGCCGACTCAAAAAAGCATATGGAGGTTTTACCTTACAAGGGTGAGGTTTTATTTGGGGATGGTCTCGCGGACCTGGTTTCCACAGCTACCGCGGGTAAATCTACATTTTTGCCTTTTGTTCCCCCACATCAAAAGTAAACCCCACAATATCAGATGCAGTCCTTTCAGTCGCATAAGTCCAGAAGAGGTCGGGGCTCCTCTTTCCTCGCCAGAGGTAAGGGTAGAGGTAAGAGAACACCTGCTTCGGATAATTCCCAGGAGCAGAAATCCTCCCCGGCTTCTGCTAAATCCACCGCATGATGCTGGGGCTCCACGGAGGGAGTCCGCACCGCTGGGGGCACGTCTTCGACTCTTCAGCCAGGGCCAGTATTTACTAAGAATCCGAGTTTGTCCGATTTGTGGTTTTTTTTCTAAGTCCCAATCCGGGAATTCACTAAGCACCAATCTCGGCAGTGTTTGGACTATTCGTAATGGTTTGAATGACAACGTTCACAAATACGAATGAATAGACCATCGGTCAAACGCGGCTGTTATTTCATAGAATACGGGCATTCACTATTCATTCGTATTTGGGTGTTAGTTTCTGAGTGCTCAAGTGCGGGTCTGTTTTTTTTCCGATTCGTTAAAAAAAAAGCAGCAATAAAATAGACCTGCTTTTTCCAGTCGAGTTTGGATAACCATGCACGGATCAGTGAGATCTGTGCATGGTTATCTATGGGAAAGGGTCTGTTTAGTGTAAAATCTGAAAAAAAAAATTGCGTGGGGTCCCCCCTCCTAAGCATAACCAGCCTTGGGCTCTTTGAGCCGGTCCTGGTTGAAAAAATATGGGGGAAAAAATGACAGGGGTTCCCCCATATTTAATCAACCAGCACCGGGCTCTGCGCCTGGTCCTGGTTCCAAAAATACGGGGGACCCCTATGCTTTTTGTCCCCCATATTTTTGGAACCAGGACCAGGCGCAGAGCCCGGTGCTGGTTGATTAAATATGGGGGAACCCCTGTCATTTTTCCCCCCATATTTTTTCAACCAGGACCGGCTCAAAGAGCCCGAGGCTGGTTGTGCTTAGGAGGGGGGACCCCACGCAATTTTTTACAGAATTTTTTAGACTTTAAACAACTTTTTAAGGTACACAATGAAGCCCTGCACGGATCTCACAGATCCGGCCGGGATTCCTTGTGTTTTTTCAGACAGTGTTTTACTCATCACCCCTGTAAAACACTGCCTGATATTACGAATCACATCGACATCGGAAAAAACGATTGTGCAAAACTCGGCAGCTTAGTGAATAACCGTATCAGGATTCAAACAGTTGCAGTAAAATGCACCCGATACCATTCGAGTTCAAACACCCTTAAAAATGGCAAAAACATGAATATTAGTAAATAAACCCCCAGGTCTGGGTCCTATCGGGCGTGGATCCTTGGGCGTTGGAAATAGTGTCCCAAGGTTACAAACTGGAGTTCGAAGAGGTGCCCCCTCGCCGATTTCTCAAGTCGGCTTTGCCAACTTCTTCCCCGGAGAGGGGAGTGGTATTAGATGCAATTCAAGAGCTGTGTCAACAGCAAGTGATTATCAAGGTTCCCCTAGGCCAACAGGGAAAAGGGTACTATTCAACAATGTTTGTGGTTCCGAAGCCGGATGGTTCGGTCAGACCAATTTTGAATCTAAAATCACTAAACCTTTACTTGAGAAAGTTCAAATTCAAGATGGAATCACTCCGGACTGTGATATCCAGTCTGGAAGCAGGGGATTTTATGGTGTCACTGGACGTGAAGGATGCCTACCTTCATGTCCCCATATTTCCTCTTCATCAAGAATACCTACGTTTCGTGGTACAGGACTGTCATTACCAGTTTCAGACGTTGCCGTCTGGGCTTTCCACCGCCCCGAGGATTTTCACCAAGGTAAAGGCAGAAATGATGGTGCTCCTGCGCAAGCAGGGTGTCACAATTATCCCGTAGTTGGATGATCTCCTGATAAAGGCGAGATTAAGGGATCAATTGCTGAAAAGCGTGTCACTCTCCCTGAGAGTGTTACATTAACACAGTTGGATTCTCAATCTGCCAAAGTCACAGTTGCTTCCAACGACTCGACTATCTTTCCCATGATTCTGGACACGGAACAGAAGAGGGTTTTTCTACTAATAGAAAAAGCCCAGGACATCCAGAACATGGTCAGGGACCTGCTAAAACCAAAAAGAGTGTTGATGCATCAAGGCACTCATGTTCTGGGGAAAATGGTGGCAGCCTACGAGGCCATTCCCCTCGGCAGGTTCCATGTGAGGACGTTTCAGTGGGACCTTCTCGACAAATGGTCAGGGTCCCATCTACACCTTCATCAAAAGATAAACTTGTCCCCCAGGGCCAGGGTGTCTCTCCTGTGGTGGCTGCAGAGTGCTCACCTTCTAGAGGGTCGCAGGTTCGGCGTTCAGGACTGGGTTCTGGTGACCACGGACGCAAGCCTCCGAGGATGGGGAGCAGTCACAAAAGCAAGACATTTTCAGGGGATATGGTCAAGCCAGGAGGCTTGTCTACACATCAACGTACTGGAATTGAGGGCCATATACAACGGCCTTCGACAAGCGGAGTATCTTCTTCGTGACCTATCGGTTCTGATTCAATCAGACAACATCACAGCAGTGGCTCATGTAAACCGCCAAGGCGGGACAAGGAGCAGAGTGGCTATGGCGGAAGCCAAAGAATTCTGCGCTGGGCAGAAAATCACGTAAGTGTTCTGTCAGCAGTATTCATACTGGGAGTGGACAACTGGGAAGCAGACTTCCTCAGCAGACACGATCTCCATCCAGGAGAGTGGGGACTTCATGAAGAGGTCTTTGCAGAGATAGCAAGTCTTTGGGGACTTCCTCAAATAGACATGATGGTGTCACGCCTCAACAAAAAGCTTCGGAGGTATTGTGCCAGGTCAAGGGACCCTCAGGCAGTAGCGGTAGACGCCCTAGTGACACCATGGGTGTTTCAGTCAGTCTATGTGTTCCCTCCTCTTCCTCTCATCTCAAAAGTGTTGAGAATCATAAGACGAAACAGAGTACAAGCAATACTCAAAGGGCCTGGTATTCGGATCTTCAGGAAATGCGCACAGAAGATCCGTGGCCTCTTCCTCTCAGGGAAGACCTGTTACAGCAGGGGTGTTGCATGTTCCAAGACTTACCGCGGTTGCGTTTGACGGCATGGCGGTTCAACACCGGATCCTAGCAGAGAGAGGTATTCCAGAGGAAGTTATCCCTACTTTGATAAAGGCTAGGAAGGAGGTAATGGCAAAGCATTATCACCGTATCTGGAGGACATATGTATCTTGGTGTGAAACCAAGAATGATCCTACGGAAGATTTCCATCTGGGCCGTTTTCTCCACTTCCTACAGACGGGAGTGGATATGGGCCTAAAATTAGGCTCAATTAAAGTACAGATTTCGGCCCTATCTATATTTTTTCAAATAGAATTGGCTTCTCTCCCAGAAGTCCAAACTATCATGAAGGGAGTGCTGCACATCCAGCCTCCTTTTGTGCCACCAGTGGCGCCATGGAACCTTAACGTGGTGTTACAGTTCCTTAGGTCACACTGGTTTGAACCTCTTCAAACGGTGGAATTAAAATTTCTCACCTGGTAGGTGGTTATGTTATTAGCCTTGGCATCTGCACGGTGGGTGTCGGAGTTGGCAGCCTTGTCTCACAAGAGCTCCTACTTGATTTTTCATGTGGATAGAGCAGAGTTGAGGACTCGTCCTCAATTTCTGCCTAAGGTGGTCTCTTCTTTTCATTTGAACCAACCTATTGTGGTGCCTGTGGCTACGGGTGACTTGGAGGACTCCAAGTTCCTGGATGTGGTCAGGGCCTTGAAAATTTACATAGCCAGGACAGCTAGGGTTAGGAAAATAGAGGCTCTGTTTGTCCTATATGCAGCCAACAAGGTTGGCGCACCTGCTTCTAAGCAGACTATTGCTCGCTGGATCTGTAACACGATTCAGCAGGCTCATTCTACGGCTGGATTGCCGGTACCAAATTCGGTAAAGGCCCATTCCACTAGGAAGGTGGGCTCTTCTTGGGCGGCTGCCCGAGGCGTCTCGGCATTACAGTTGTGCCGAGCAGCTACTTGGTCGGGTTCAAACACTTTTGCAAAATTCTACAAGTTTGATACCCTGGCTAAGGAGGACCTTGCATTTGCTCAATCGGTGCTGCAGAGTCATCCACACTCTCCCGCCCGGTTTGGAGCTTTGGTATAAACCCCATGGTCCTTACGGAGTCCCCAGCATCCTCTAGGACATAAGAGAAAATAAGATTTTAAACCTACCAGTAAATCTTTTTCTCCTAGTCTGTAGAGGATGCTGGGCGCCCGTCCCAGTGCGGTCTAAATCTGCAAGACTTGTATATAGTTGTTGCTTACATAAGGGTTATGTTACGGTTAAGATCGGTCTTTGACTGATACTGTTTTTTGTTCATACTGTTAACTGGTTGCGTATATTCCAGGTTATACGGTGTGTTTGGTGTGGGCTGGTTTGAATATTGCCCTTAGATTTACAAAATCCTTTCCTCGTATTGTCCATCTCCTCTGGGCACAGTTTCTCTAACTGAGGTCTGGAGGAGGGGCATAGAGGGAGGAGCCAGTGCACACCCATACTAAAAGTTCTTTAGAGTGCCCATATCTCCTGTGGAGCCCATCTATACCCCATGGTCCTTACAGAGTCCCCAGCATCCTCTACGGACTAGGAGAAAAAGATTTACCAGTAGGTTTAAAATCTTATTTTCTCCTTGCACAAACTGGCTCTACAGTGGCAAGATGTCGTCCTCATACTCAGATTCCCCCCGCCCTTCAGTGTTTACATCCTCTTCCTCACAGAGAAATAATATTCAAACAAAAAAACCCACATAATTTAGGTGTCAGTGGACTGCTTACGCTATTACCCAAAGTTTCTGAACTTTCCAATGACTTATGATGAATGCGCTGCAGGTGACATATAAGGGAGGATGTTCCAAGGTGGTTAACGTCCTTACCCCTACTTATTATGGATTGACAAAGGCAACACACAGCTTGACACCTCTACAATTGTGGAGAAAAAATTCCACACTGAATAGGTGGCTTTTTTGGTATTTTGCCCAGCCATGACAATGGGCTTATTCATCCCACGGGCAAGAACTGTCTCCCCCAGTGCCTCATTTAAACAAACCACATCACCATCAGAATCCTCCTCATCAACTTCCTCCTCAGCGCCAGCAACACCCATATCCTCATCCTGGTGTACTTCAACAGTGACATCTTCAATTTGAATATCAGAAACTCGACTGTGGGTGGTCCTTCCAGCACTTGCAGAGGGTGTGCAAATGGTGGAAGGAGCCACCTCACCCCGCTCAGTGTTGGGAAGTTCAGGCATCGAAACCGCCAACACACTTGGACTCTCCTTGGGGATTTGTGATACCATCTTAGAATGCACAGTTCTTTGCTGTGCTTTTGCCAGCTTAACTCTTTTCATTTATCTAACGGGAGGATGAGGGCTTCCATTGTCATGTGAAGCTGAACCACTAGTCATGAACATAGGCCAGGGCCTTAGCTGTTCCTTGCCACTCCGTGTCGTAAATGGCATATTGGCAAGTTTACGTTTCTCTTTAGATGGTTTAAAAAAAATGTTTTGGATCATTTTACTGAACTTTGGCTTTTTGGATTTAACATGTCCTCTACTATGACATTGGGCATCGGCCTTGGCAAATGATGTTGATGGCATTTCATCATCTATGTCATGACTAGTGGCAGCAGCTTCAGCACTAGGAGGAAGTGGTTCTTGAGCTCTCCCTATTTTATCCTCCAAATTTTTGTTCTCCATTATTTTTCTGGAGTTGTTTAACAATGGCCCTCATTCCGAGTTGTTCGCTCATTGCCGAATTTCGCTATATTGCGATTAGTCGCTTACTGCGCATGTGCAATGTTCGCAGTGCATCTGCGCCAAGTAAATTTGCTAAAAAGTTAGGTATTTTACTCATGGCATAACGAGAATTTTTCATCGTTCTGGTGATCGGAGTGTGATTGACAGGAAGTGGGTGTTTCTGGGTGGAAACTGGCCGTTTTATGGGTGTGTGCGGAAAAACGCTGCCGTTTCTGGGAAAAACGCGGGAGTGGCTGGAGAAACGGGGGAGTGTCTGAGCGAACGCTGGGTGTGTTTGTGACGTCAAACCAGGAACGAAACTGACTGAACTGATCGCAGTGGCAGAGTAAGTCCCGAGCTACTCAGAAACTGCAAATAAATTTCTATTCGCAATTATGCAAATCTTTCGTTCGCAATTCTGCAAAACTAAGATTCACTCCCAGTAGGCGGCGGCTTAGCGTGTGCAAAGCTGCTAAAAGCAGCTAGCGAGTGAACAACTCGGAATGAGGGCCAATATGCGGCACATGAGAGCATACTCCTACACCACACAGGGCAAACCCTGTAACAATTATTTGGATAAAAACCCTTTTATTTGGAGTTATTATAATAATATGCAGCACAGGACAGCGTACCCCTAAACAACACACAGGGCAGAGCCTGTAAAAATTATTTGGATAATAACCCTTTTATTTGGAGTTATTATAATAATATGCAGCACAGGAGAGCATACCCCTAAACCACACACACACGGCAAAGCAAGTAAAAATTATTTAGAAAATAACCCTTTTATTTGGAGCTATTATAATAATATGCAGCACAGGAGAGCGTACTCCTATACCACACAGGGCAAACCCTGTAAAAATGATTTGGATTAAATATTAATAACCCCTTTATTTGAAGTAAATAATATACAGCACAGGACAGCACCACTGGACTTATACGACAGTACCACTGGACTTATATGGCAGTACCCCAGTACTTATACGGCAGTACCCCTGGACTTATATGGCAGCACAACTGGACTGGACTTATACAGCAGCACCACTGGACTTATGGCAGCACAGGACACCACCACTGGACTTATGGAAGCACAGGATACCACCACTGGACTGATGCAGCACAAGACAGCACCACTGGACTTGACTTATATAGCAGCACCACTAGACTTATGGCAGCACAGGACACCACCACTGGAGTGACTGGACTGATGCAGCACAAGACACCCACACTGGACTGATGCAGAACAAGACAGCACCACTGGACTGTACTTATACAGCAGCACTGGACTTAAGGTAGCACAGGACACCACCACTGGACTTATGGCAGCACAGGACACCACCACTGGACTTATGGCAGCACAGAACACCACCACTGGACTGATGCAGCACAAGACAGCACCACTGGACTGGACTTACACAGCAGCACTGGAGTTATGGCAGCACAGGACACCACCACTGTGACTGGACTGATGCAGCACGAGACACCACCACTGGACTGATGCAGCACAAGACAGCACCACTGGAATGATACAAAAGAGCAGGTCGCCACCCCATGCGCCACGCCACTTTCCCGCACAGACACTGAGGAGCTACGTCCTCACATTACACTCTCCAGGACTGGAGTGAAAATGGCAGCTCCTTATATTGAATTTAAAACCAGCGAGAATCCGACAGCAGGATGATGATGTTTTGCCTCGTTCTGGTTTCCAAGTCTGGCGGGAAAACCCGAGACGGACTCGGATCTGGACTAGGAGCGTGAAGTTCGGGGGGGTTCGGTTCTCAGTGAACCAAACCCGCTCATCTATACTCGGAATTATATCTTAGAATTATATTCAACTATCAAGTGTTTCCAACATACTTTTTTTTATTTATTCTATTGTTATTCTTATCCTTCTCTCCTTGTATCTATTCTTTACCCTGCCTAAATCCGGAGTATATACTGTATGCTCTTTGGGGTGAAAGAAGAAATGAGTCTGTTCACACCATGCAAACTGTGCTCAACAGAATTTCTTCCTAAAAATATAGATGGTCTGAGGCACCAGATAAAATCTTGCTAGGGCACAAAATTGGTCAGGGCTGGCCTGATTTAATATGATGGCCTGGTGGTGTATATAAAACAAATAAACTGGAAAAAATAAAGTTACAAAATATGTATGTAGAAAACAAACAAAACGTCTACAGTTCCTTGCAAGCAGGACCAGGGGTTAGAACGTGCATGGTGGACAGAACAGGTTTTCTTGATATTATAAATGAGTGCATTTCAAACTGTGTGTTGTAACACCTTAATGTTTCATAAGTCTCTGATGTGTTGTGTGAAATTTAGCTGTGACCACACTGATGGCCGAGAAGTCTGAAAAAAAGTGACTCACGGGATGCGCTTAGCAATTAATCCACAGTATTGTCCTCAGCTGCCATTCTGATGCTTCTAGTGTGGCCTGGTCATCCATCCCTCCCTTCCACTCCACAAGGTCCAGCATGGGTCCCTGCAGTATCTATGATAAATTGCGTATTGACTGAGAATTCTACACCTAGTAATTGTTTTTATACCAAAAAGCACAGACTACCGACATGAACTTGAAGCACTTACATTAAACCTTACATCATACATAAATAGGACATAAAGACACAAATACTTGTGTTTGATACAATTTATTAAAAATAAATTGTAAACTTTTATCTTAAATTAAGGCAACAAAAGCCTGCTGATCAGTAGACAAATGCTGCAGCCCAAGTTGTTCAAGTACTGTATTTCTCTCACACACTAGGTTAATCATCTAGGGTTGCTGACCATACCTATGTCGCATACCTCAAAATTACCACCTGCATCACCGCTGATGAAGAAGCTTTTCCTCCCAGCATCACCATCACTCTACACAAGGAAAATATTCAGCAAAGTGTTAAGATGGTAGGAAATGACTACTGAATCCATCAGGAATTTCCCACTGCAAATATCCATATCACCTCTTTCAATCATCTCACCTCATTCCAACTGGCTCTTAGTTATATGTCATGTAAAATCATCCAGGTCCATTACCCCTTCACATTCTAACAAATTAACCAATCACAATAAAACAATACCTTTCCCCTACAAATCCAACCAATGCTAATCCACAGAATATAACGTATGCAACAAGCAGATTTCAATAAAAGTAATATTAAGTGCTCCCATGGGGAGGTATAGTACAGGCCACCTCAGCAAAGTGCAATTAACCCAAATTTGATTTACTTGGCAAAGTTAACTAAGGAGAATTGGAGGATAATTAGCTATCCTCCATTGTGTATATGAAAAATTGTGCTGAAGACTTCCGTGGAATTGAGATTTAGTGGCGATGGAAAGGGTAGCAATATAAATCTCCCATAACTCAAAGAAGGATGTGCATTTTACTCTTTCCCACAATGTCTCCACTCAGTCCATTCTAATAGCGCAAAATGTCTGATCAGGGGACTGTCTATCACATTTTAATAGCACAATAGCGTTCATTGACTTCAGTTCATTTTTCTGTTTGTGTCTTTACAATTTTGTGTCACGCACAGTATGTAGACGTCATTCCTCTTCAGTTGAAAATAAAGTTTTCAATGTTTTAATGTATCCATTCACCTTATAAATGCTGACTTTTTATGTGCCTGTATAAAGTATGCCTGTCATGTAATTGGAGACTATGAGGTACAGTAGCATACTAAAATTTGATTTATGGAACTAGTGATAAAAATTACCTGTACATCCTACAAAAATACTGTTGAAATGCAACCCAACTGCTATTTGTTATTTTCAAATGCTGGGACAAAAAAATAATTTGTAGACATTGCATTAGAATAAGCACAGGGCCGGTTCTAGCCCTTGTGGCGCCCCGGGCAGAAAATAGGGGCGTGGCTTCATACAGGGGCGTGGTCAGTTACGCTCCCTGTAGAGTTGTGCCCCCATTTGTGCCCCCAGTAGCGCCATTTGTGACCCCAGTAGCGCCATTTGTGCCCCCAATAGCGCCATTTGTGTACCCAGTAGCGCCGCTTAATAAAAAAAAAAGGATACTTACAATCCCTGCTTCCGAGTCCCGGCCGTTGCAGACCTCCTCCGCCGCCGCAGCCGCTCCTCTCGTCGGATCTATGGGAGAGACGTCATGACGTCTCTCCCATAGCACAGCATAGACACTAGAGGTCAATCATGACCCCTAGCGTCTGTGCCAGTCCCACAATGCTGTGCGGTGCGCGATGATGTCATCGCGCACCGCACAGCAAAGGTCCTCTGCACGAAGGGAAACTAGACGGATAGCGTCTAGTTCCCTTTACTGCGGGGGGACCAGCGGGGGGCACAGCGGCAGCGGGGAGCACAGTGGCGGATCTTGCCATGGTGCGGCGCCCTCCGGATGGCGCCGGCGCCCCGGGCAAAAGTCCTGCTTGCCCGTGGCAAGATCCGCTACTGAATAAGCACCACCTTTTCAGAGATAAGTAAAGAACAGAATCATACGGAAGATGAATAGTGTAAATTGAATGGCATCAGACACTTGAGATTAGTTAACAACTAAAGAGATAAAACAAAATTTTGTACAAGCACTAAATTGAACTAGTGCATTTATTTCAAAGTTGTTTCCATGTGTGTATAATCATTGAAAGGTAATTAATGGGAACATTTAAACATATTGAAAAAGGCTTGCAATATGGGGGGAGATTTACGAAGACTCGTGATTGGTTGATTTGGCGTTTTCCAATGATAAAGCCACAATTTTGAAAATTGGAAATTTACTAATGACAAATTCACATGGATATCACACTTAAAACACAACTTTGCAGACCAAATCACAGCGACTAACAAATGAACCAAACAAAATAACATTGGTATCAATGCAAGTAACAAATTTACTGAGAAGTGTATTTGCAAAAGCGACCTAACTCAAACCAAAATTGCAACACAATGCACAAAATCAATGCACTTGTTTTAAAAGTCATGTTTGCATGTGAAAACCATTTTAATTAGCACAGTCTCAATCAGGATGCTTATAAAAATGCTTCAAGTCAGCTGCAGCACTCCCTTTATGCTGACAAGCACGGCCAAGGCAAGATATCCTGTCCTGTGGACTGAACAAACACCACCAATATATGTGATTCAGCAGTCTGGAGATGTTTTTATAACAGCACTGTAGCATGTGCAGATTTGCACTTATTCCGTTGCAAAAAACACCCAATACTATTAATATCGCACACACCATAACATGACTAGATTTACCATCAAATGACAGTACACATGCAAACTCGATTATTAGTAAATGTGCGATTTGCAGTGCAAAATGTTTTGGTGATAAGGTGTGATAATGGCTCACAGCTCAATTGGATTCTTAATAAATTTACCCCATGGAGTTTTATTAGTCATATGTGCTATTTATAGATCAAATAGTCTGATATAATTTTCTGGAGATGTCTTTTATTAAGATAATAAATAATTTGTTAGCTCTTTAATCATTATCAATATTGAATCTTACTTCTATTTTATTAGAGTAATTGCTGTGGGAGTTTAATTACATCGTTAGGCAATTTAATTAACCACTACTTTTAAAACTCTGTTGAAAATCCATTTAATGCTCCTGGGAAGGGCAGACAAATGGAAAGACAAAGTAAAGCATTTTTTGGAATCAATATAAATTGCTTCAAAGATTAGAGATTTGGGACATTTCCTGAGTTTTTTTATTTGCAGTCTTGATCAATTTAATAGGTCTCCAATTTGTGGAAATATGACATATGATAATACTATTCTGTTTTGTATTTTAAGCTGTACAAAGTATCTTAATACAAATAGCAAAGAGGATAAATCACAGTTGCGAGCAAAACAGTAAAAGAGGAGCAACTTTGCACCTGGAAAAACCATGTTGCATGGGATGCAATTATTTATTTATTGCTTTACTTGGCCAATGCTTGCACTCCACCTCAATTATCTGTTAGATATCAGAATTGTTTTCACGTCACCCCTAGATCAAAAGTTTTTAATTGAAAAATGAAGAAAAAAATAATACATTTAGTAAATTGTGTTTATATGTCATCCTTAGGTTCAATTGTGTGGTGTGGATACAAGATTTGTGTCTGTTTGTCCACATATTTTAAACACGTTTGGGACAATTTGTCAAGCTCTTGCGAGCCAATCCTCCAGATACGCCAATCTGAGAATCTCTGCAAATGACATTAACTGGTTACCTCAGCACTTGTGGTTAATCAACACGGTTACTGCCACCAGCTGAAGCATCTTTTTGAGAGAACGCCCAGCTCTCACCCACACACTCAATTATTTCTACTAGCAAAATAGGAAACATGGGCCACTTGAGGTCTTGGGTTAGAAAACACAGAACTAGAATTTAGTATTTACTTCGAGAATATCTTCAAGGCTTATAGTTACAAAAAAGGTTACAAGATTATAATAGTTTTTAAATGGTCACACAAGTAATAACTATTTCATAAAACAAATAAATGGGGGAAAAGCATCATTCATATCACCTAGACAGGGTTGAATGCTGGCAGAAGTGAAGTCTCCTCCTGAGGCTTGGTTTCATCATGATCATATAGATCTCTTCATGACAATGAACACTGTTGAGTGTTTCTTATATTTAAATTCACTGCAGTTTCCCCTTAGGCCCCACCCTTGGAAGTATTTTAACCCTTCTAAATCCAGACTTGATTGAATGTGCTACGGGGTCCTCCGGTCACCTGAGCAAAGGTTGGATGCTCTTATCTCTATTACTTTTTCGGGGAAGCACAGATGGTGTAATGGTTAGCATTACTGCCTCATAGCACTGAAGGCATGGGTTTAAGTCCCACCATGGCCCTAACAGTGTGGAGTTTGTATATTTTCTCTGTGCTTACGTGGGTTTCCTCCAGGCACTCCAGTTTCCTCCCACAATCCAAAAATATACTGTTACTGTAGGTTAATTGCCTCCAAACAACATTAACACTAGCATGAATGTGTGTACATGTGGTATGGAATATAGATTGTAAGTTCCACTGGGGCAGGGATGGATGTGAATGGCCAAATATTCTCTATAAAGCGCTGCGGAACACGTGTGCGCTATATAAATAACTGGTAATAAATAAATAGTTTATGATTGGCAGCCACCAGCACTGGTTTTGCCTGTTATATTGACCATAAATAATTGGAATTTTTCCTAAACCACGAAGCAAAGGCACTCCTGTATGTGCTCAGAGGCAACGCAGGGTGCCTAGGCACACAGCTTGAGAAACCACTGACTTAATCAGTATGGTTTTACTAACAAATATACATATTTTATAATAATTTATATAAGTTGATTATTGAAAAAAAAAATGTAGGGATAAAAACTGCTTTGACAGTCCTCCAGATGGCCGGACTATCCCATCAGGCCAATGTCCATTGTAGCCTTTGCTGCACAGGTGATGAGAAATCTGGATAGGACAGATAAGTTTGTGTGTCAGCCACATACAAATCATATTGAAATCTAAAGGAGCTTGTCAGTTTTCCAAGATAGGTTATTTAGATAGAGAATTGAAGAGTTCTTGGGACTCAAACTTGTGGTACTCTACCTTGGATCTATAGGAGTGTAGAAAACCGTTAGTTCATCTTCTTTTGTTGCCTAGGAAATATATGAGAGTCACAATAGCCATGATGGTGATCTGTTGCCGCATCTTTGGATGCAGCTCTCGGATCGCAGATGCATGCAAGCAGTGTATTTTTCCTAGAGTCTCCTCCTGCTGCATTTGTATTTTAGTTGCACAGTATTGCAATACTGCTTCCCTGCGTTGTGGAATTCTGTACAAATCAGTATAAGGCCCTTTATCACTAATGAAGTATTACTATAAAACTACAGAATGGTCCTTTAATACAAATTCTATACATTCTGCTAGGTCTTTTCAAATGTCCACTTAAGTAATGGAGGGTCCTTTAACCCAAATACTGTACCATTGTCCACAGTGCTATAGAATCTGATGAAGACTTTCAAGATTGAATGTTAGTAATCTAGGTCACATCTGAGCCTTTGTGCATGTTGGAACCCTTAAAGTGTATACACTACTAGGAGTCATGTAACAACATTGCAGCGCTGATATGTTTATCAACTACAGATTCAAAACCCTATACACTTCAACTGTGGGGTTTTTAACTTGGACCAAGTCCAAGCTCAGGTCACTTTAGGGTCTGCTCTCGGATCTAAAATCCTAATTTTGCATGTAAGTCCCTCCTTCATGATTTAAGGTACAATTTCACATTGGAAATTACTGGAAATTAATGTTATTGATGCTAATAATACTACTGGAACAAAAACAGGTCCAATAATGACATGCTATTAGCTGTTTTTATAAATTTTAAAGAAATCCAAAACCAAACCATAACACTTGTTGGTGCTTTCGCCACAACCAATCAAAAACAAAAACATGGGGGTCCACACACATCTATAAATGTATCACAAACTATGTCTGTTCCACAACAATGGATGCTTATGATCAGCAGCAGCACCTACACTTGACTAGGAGGGTTGTGCCACGGTCCTGGGAGATGAGAGTACCTCTGCTGCCGCTGCCAAACAGGATCCGGTACTGCACATGCGCAGTCAAGAGGTGTATGATCTGCGTCCATAGAAGCCGGGGTTAGAGCATGTGCAGTCAATCCGCTACTTGACTGCGCATGCACGGATCACTCCGAGGGGATTTCAGCCCGGTCTGGCAGTCCCAGAGGGAGGAGACACCTCCCAATGGGACTGCCTGTACTGGGCTTCTAATAGAAGTCATCACTGCCAGTCACTGTGTAGCCAGTGCAGTCATAGACTGCAACTGGCTCATTCCCTGCAGAGACGGATTTTACTGGGAGGGCTGCAGTCCTGCAGTCCATCATTAAGATCTGCCACTGCTTATTATTATGAACATGTGAATGGTATCTGTTCACCAATGTAGTGTGCCAAGTCAGAATGCTGCTTCTACTCCAAATGGTAAGCACGGCTCTCACTTTAGCAGGACTTGTTGCAGTCTCTTCTGTCTACATGGCAACTTAGCCTCAGCAGCTTTTCAGCTGCTAGGAATGGTTAAGGTGACATGGCCTGTGTCTGCTGCCATAGACATCACTGATAACAAGTTTTATATTAGGGGAAGTATTGGCTTCCCTCCCTAGCTACACCACTGCTGTTAGGGTTAAAAATATTTGAAATGGCATTTATTATAATGGTCAGCAACATTGCTAAAATCATCAAAACTCAATCTTTATGGTGCATTATCTTGGCCTGATACTAGTAATGTAATCAACTGTGATTTTATCACTCCTCTCAGCATTTTTGAAAAGGACTAACTTCCTGTTTGGCAAGTAACAGCTTTTTCCATGTGACACAGGGTTGGGATTGAAAAGCAGGTGTTTGAGATGCCAGCTGTCATGACCATGGCATCCCGATGTTCAGAATCCCAACAGGGGAAGATAAGTATACAAGTATACTTACCTTCCCCCAATGTCCCCCTAACCCACCCTTCTAGCAGGCTAAACCTAACCCCCCAAGCAGTCTAGCCCTAACCCTCCCCACTGGTGCCTAAACCTAACCCCCCTCCCCAAAGCCTAAACCTACCCACCCTGACCCACAGGGAAAAATATCCCTGTGCGACCGCCATCACCCCCTCTGCAACTGAAAAGACTATTTCTTTAAAAAAAATCGAGGCGCCTTCCTGGATTTGGCAACACGCTGTGATGGGCATGTGATGGCGGTCACAGTGAGGATTTATTCACAAACTGAGTGACAGACAGGGAGCATTTGTGGGAGATAATGGGGTGGCCACTCAAAAGCAGGCATGTTGCAACTATTTTGATGGCATGTCACAGCTTGCAGCTGTGATCTCGCACGCAGTTAAAATGAACCGGCATCTTACTTACGATGGCCATGCTGCATTACCTTGGGAATTCTATGAAGGCTGATCATTGACCGTTAGGTGTCCGATGGTTGTTCATCATACGCAAGGGGTGGATCTCATATGCCTCCAGTGGGCGTCTCAATATAAATCCTGGTAGCTGCTACATATGTATATTTTCAGACAGCTGCTGCATACTGAATACCAGCTGCGAAGGCATTTGCATACATCTCTGAATTAGGCCATGTGTACCAGACCATCAGAATATGATTATGAGATATGGTTCACCCTAGTTCCAATCTTTGCTGCACCTTTTCCATGAGTTCTGTGTGTGCTGCATAGAGAGATCTGTGAACTTAACAAACTTCCTGTCTCTGCCCTGACTTCCTGTTTTACCAGATCCTTGGCTTTTGACCAGACCACTATCACAGTCAGCTCCCAGGCATTAAATCTGTTACTTTGATCACCACATCACACATTTTACTTAAAGACAGTCTCAATTTTTGCTGCCAATTTCCTAACACTAACTTCATTATGGCAAATTCACAGCTACCAAGCGTCAGTTACATTGGTTCTGGAGGCCTTTCAGTGTTGGTACACTACCACAGTCCTTATGATTAATTGTTGCATTGCCACCAGCCATTGGAGTGCATTGCCTAGAGCACAGTTCATCTCTTTTGTTCATTACTCATCTGCTCTGACACATCCAGCAACAGAAGCTTTGCTTTGACACAGAGCTGCAAGTAGTCTGCTAACACAAAAATACAACTACAGAAATGACAGTAACTCACCCCCTGTGGTTTCCAGATTACATGTTCCTCCTCTGCATCAATGTATCTTCAGTACTCTTTCCCATATTATACCAGTGCTTAAAGTAAAAACCCTTCCCTCCTTTAAGGTGAATTGCTAAACTGAAGACTTGCCTATAGTCGTGTTTTATTACTCATTTCTCAGAAATATTCAAATTTCATATAATGTGCATGCAAAAATATATACGGCATAGCCCGCGTTTTGCCACAAATAGAAGTCCTATGGTCTTTCTTCTTTTACCAATATGTATTTTCAAGATGGGATGGGGGTATTCCTATCACCCATTTTACCAACATCCCAGTGCTTGTTAGCACCAATGTACACTGGGGTTGGGACTGTTTTGCCAGCAGTCGGGATCCCGGAGATGAGCATACCAATTCCCGGGATCCCAGCAACCGGAATGCCAGTGGGGGGGTGAGCGCAATGGAGCCCCTTGCGAGCTCGCTGTGCTCGCCATGCAGCGGGCTCGGGTGGCTCACTGCGCTTGCCACAGGTTCTATTCCCACTATATAAGTGTTGTGAAAACCCACGAGTGGGAATAGTACCCGTGTGTCGGCATGCTGACCGTCAGCATGCCAGCGATCAGGTTTCCAGCATCGGCACCCTGACCGCCGGAATCCCAACCGCCGGTCATGTGACCCGTACACAGAGCTATATCAGAGAGACAAACGTAACACCTTCTGTTTTTTACACCCACAAATTACTGTCCCTCAGCCAGTAATCATGCCAATCATTTTAAAAGCAAGTACCTATCTAATGCCAAAGCTCATCTAATACTGGAACCTTCTATTTATAAATATGTTCATAGAAATATGTAATATGAGCATCTTTCTACTGCGTTCCTCTAGGCATTAACACAATATATCATTATTGTGAGGCTTCCAGCAAATACTGTGACTGTTCTGTACAAACATGACTTTACATTCCTGATGATTATGTTACATAAGCAAATACTCTAATGTTGATAGTTTCTCACTTCTTTATGCTGCTGTTATCTAGCTCTGTAAGAAATATTACTGTTTTATGCAATGTGCTACGTTTTCATCCTTGTATGCTGAGTGGGTCTGGTATAGAGCATCTACAGTGTCTAGGTGCAGAGTCATTAGGTTGACCCCATATGGTCGACATGCATTAGGTCAACAGGTACAATGGTCAACACAAGTTTGGTTTTATTGGGTTTTTTTCAGGTGTCATTTTGTATATTTCATTATATCTGATCACAATCAGTGTTAACGTTTACCCTCATGGCCACGTTTTGGGCCAGGTTACTATTCCCAATCGTACTACATTATACCCCCCACCCTATCCTGTCAAGTTAATTATGAAGTGGACGGGATGTGGGATAGCCACCTACTCTTCTGGGAATTCGGGAAAGTCAGACGTTCTGGAAGAGTAGGTAAGTATGAAATGCAGTATATACACTACTTGTTAAAAAGCATCAAACATGTAGAAAAAGAAGATTGTTAGATAAACTTTGTTGTGACTAGTATACTGGATGTAAGACTTCATAATAAGGAGGATTAAGAGGAAGGAGATATAAAAGAGCATACTTTGACAATAAAGAGACTACACAGTGATATCTTAAAAGACTGTGCCAACTATTGTCCCTCCAGTGTATTATACTTTGACTGCAGCTGTTTTATATTTAAATATCCATTCTCATCAATTGCTATTTAGGACATTAAAACTATTTTCTTTAGTATCTTGTGATGTCTTTCCAAGCATAGAGGCTGTGTGCCAATCAACCTCTATGTTGCACTTTTCTTTTTATCTCCATTTGTCAACAATGGACTTTCTCTCTGTGAATAAGCAAATTCAGTTATACATAGAATTTATTACCCTTTTGGCAACTATTGTCTTTCTGTTGACTTGCCTTTCTGAAAGATTTTGGTTCTTCTTGAATAAACTAATGTTCCTCTGTTTTAAACAGTGAGCACTCACATATGGTGCTTGACCCAAATGTATATTGAATGTATATTCCAGTTCTACTTAGGCTAAGCTCCCTTGGATAGGTTTTGAGCATGCCACTGCAAATCAGACCTTTTGAGCTCATTATACTCCATTGTTGCACAAAACTTTATGTCAGGGGTAAGATGAGCATTTTCAGTTAATTATTTTTTTATGAACCTTTTTAGTTGAACAGATTACTAAGATTTGCTGAAAAACGTCTGTGCTGTAATAGGTAAAAGTAATTTCCAGTGTCTAATAATACTATATGTCTGACCTTGCTGTTAGTTATATGTGCATAGTTCCAAAATGACCCTTTTTACCATGTGCCCCAGAGGTTTACAAACACGGTCCTCAAAGCATCCTAACGGTACAGGTTTTAAAGATTTGGATGGCTCAGCTCAGATGACTAAATCAAATTGATTGAGGTGCTAATTAAGTCACCTGTTGCCAAGCATGGTTATCCTTAAATCATGGACCGATAGGATGCCTTGTGGAATGCATTTGGGAACCTCTGATCTACACAATTATCTCATACCATTTTTGCTAATTTATTATTGGTGTTGACATTATTTTTTCCACCTTAAATTTAGCAAAAGTAGCTGTAATTGAAAAATATTTGGAGTGTGGTAATGGCGGTAAGTACTGTAAGTACCTGCATCTCAGTAGAAATAGGTTTCAGGAATATGTACAGTTTATGCTGAAAATCACTGAATGGTTGAAACAGACGTCAGGTGGACATTTTTAACATCTATTATGGAATACAAAACATTCTACTAATACACTAACATCGACTTCCAGCTCATTTTTTCCTATTTTAAGAAAGTTCAGTGTTACTTTTTATTTTTATGAACTTGTGCACCAGGGATATACCTCAAAAATACAGAGTGCTGCTTGCCTGTTATTGTGTAGGTCTCCTTTTCGCCACCAAAACAGCTCTGACACATTGAGGCATGGACTCCGCATGATCTCTGAAGGTGTCCTATGGTATCTTGCACTAAGACATTAGCAGCAGATCCTTTAAGTTCTGTAAGTAGCGAGGTGGCGCCGTCATTGCTCAGACTTGTTTTTCTAGCACATCCCACATATTCTCAATCCAATTTTGAGATCTAGGGAATTTGGAGGCCATGTCAATATATTGAACAGGGTGGATTGTTCAGCTGAAGGAAGCTACTGCCATCATGGAATACTGTTGCCATGAAGGGGTGTACTTGGTTTTCAACAATGTTTAGGTAGGCGGTATGTGCCACATGAATGCTAGGTCCCAAGGTTTCCCACAAGAACATTGCCCAGAGCATCACACTGCCTCCGCCGGCTTGCCTTCTTTCCATTGTGTATCCGGCCATCCACATGATACAGTATGTATAGACAGATAGGGTCTACTTATTATTATTCACACTGCACAAAGAGGTGTCACAATTTTCATATATAAATACACTTTTTAGGCATTTTTATCACTTTATTTGCTTAACAGATAAATAGAGATTTAACCTGTACCAGCAGTTACCTTCCTCCTTTTTAAGTCTCTCCCTATAATGGTTCATACTTCAGTATGTTGGAGCTGATGAAAACCAAGATATTTGGTGGTTACAGATAAGATTTTTCTGTCCTTTTTTGTACAAGCATTGCATGTTGTTTGTACAACAAGTTTTTTTCTAGAATTAAACCCATCAACATAAGGGACACTTTATTTGGAGTGATAGGCATTGGAATTTGCTGAATGGGTATGTTGCCATCTATATTTGTGTTGCAGCACATCAATGTTTTTTTGCACTTCTTTGGATTGCACTTCTTTAGTTTGCAATATTAGCACTAAAATAAGCTCTTTATTGTGTGATATACACACTTCACTCCCCATTCCAGGGTTTTTAATACTACACTATGGGGTGAAACCTATTAGCCAATATTTACTCACTGGTGTGAGTAGGTGCTGCTATAATGCCACACTTATGGTACCATTGGAGTCACAGAATTTTGTTCACAGCCCCATAGTGCTGCATACAAAAGTCCACAAATTTGGGGTGAGATAGGGGTACAAGGGGGTGAGTTCTGTTGTCGGTGCAGGAGCTTAGTGTTCACATGCTGTTGCAAAGGCAACTTGTCCCCCTCATGTGTGGCTTGGCCCCTATTTGTGGCCTTTTTTTCTCTGTTTTTGCCATTATTGGGAATTCCACATAGATTACCATCACTGCCCTCTGAACACGTGGAACCTTGACATCTCTATCACCACTGCTGTTAGGGTTAAAAATATTTGAAATGGCACTTATTATAATGGTCAGCAACACTGCTAAAATCATCAAAGATCAATCTTTATGGTGCATTATCTTGGTCTGATACTAATAATGTAATCAACTGTGATTTTATCACTCCTCTCAGCATGATTTTTGAAAAGGACTAACTTCCTGTTTGGCAAGTAACAGCTTTTTCCATGTGACACAGGGTTGGGTTTGAAAAGCAGGTGTTTGAGATGCCAGCTATCATGACCATGGCATCCCGATGTTCAGAATCCCAACAGGGGAAGATAAGTATACAAGTATACTTACCTTCCCCCAATGTCCCCCTAACCCACCCTTCTAGCAGGCTAAACCTAACCCCCCAAGCAGTCTAGCCCTAACCCTCCCCACTGGTGCCTAAACCTAACCGCCCTCCCCAAAGCCTAAACCTACCCCCCCTGCCCCCTGTGTGGCCGCCATCACCCCCTCTGCAACTGAAAAGACTATTTCTTTAAAAAAAATCGAGGCGCCTTCCTGGATTTGGCAACACGCTGTGATGGGCATGTGATGGCGGTCACAGTGAGGATTTATTCACAAACTGAGTGACAGACAGGGAGCATTTGTGGGAGATAATGGGGTGGCCACTCAAAAGCAGGCATGTTGCAACTATTTTGATGGCATGTCACAGCTTGCAGCTGTGATCTCGCACGCAGTTAAAATGAACCGGCATCTTACTTACGATGGCCATGCTGCATTACCTTGGGAATTCTATGAAGGCTGATCATTGACCGTTAGGTGTCCGATGGTTGTTCATCATACGCAAGGGGTGGATCTCATATGCCTCCAGTGGGCGTCTCAATATAAATCCTGGTAGCTGCTACATATGTATATTTTCAGACAGCTGCTGCATACTGAATACCAGCTGCGAAGGCATTTGCATACATCTCTGAATTAGGCCATGTGTACCAGACCATCAGAATATGATTATGAGATATGGTTCACCCTAGTTCCAATCTTTGCTGCACCTTTTCCATGAGTTCTGTGCGTGCTGCATAGAAAGATCTGTGAACTTAACAAACTTCCTGTCTCTGCCCTGACTTCCTGTTTTACCAGATCCTTGGCTTTTGACCAGACCACTATCACAGTCTGCTCCCAGGCATTAAATCTGTTACTTTGATCACCACATCACACATTTTACTAAAAGACAGTCTCAATTTTTGCTGCCAATTTCCTAACACTAACTTCATTATGGCAAATTCACAGCTACCAAGCGTCAGTTACATTGGTTCTGGAGGCCTTTCAGTGTTGGTACACTACCACAGTCCTTATGATTAATTGTTGCATTGCCACAAGCCATTGGAGTGCATTGCCTAGAGCACAGTTCATCTCTTTTGTTCATTACTCATCTGCTCTGACACATCCAGCAACAGAAGCTTTGCTTTGACACAGAGCTGCAAGTAGTCTGCTAACACAAAAATACAGAAATGACAGTAACTCACCCCCTGTGCCCTCCAGATTACATGTTCCTCCTCTGCATCAATGTATCTTCAGTACTCTTTTTCCCATATTATACCAGTGCTTAAAGTAAAAACCCTTCCCTCCTTTAAGGTGAATTGCTAAACTGAAGACTTGCCTATAGTCGTGTTTTATTACTCATTTCTCATAAATATCCAAATTTCATATAATGTGCATGCAAAAATATATACGGCATAGCCCGTGTTTTGCCACAAATAGAAGTCCTATGATCTTTCTTCTTTTACCAATATGTATTTTCAAGATGGGATGGGGGTATTCCTATCACCCATTTTACTAACATCCCAGTGCTTGTTAGCACCAATGTACACTGGGGTTGGGACTGTTTTGCCAGCGGTCGGGATCCCGGAGATGAGCATACCAATTCCCGGGATCCCAGCAACCAGAATGCCAGTGGGGGGGTGAGCGCAATGGAGCCCCTTGCGAGCTCGCTGTGTTCGCCATGCAGCGGGCTCGGGTGGCTCACTGCACTTGCCACAGGTTCTATTCCCACTATATAAGTGTTGTGAAAACCCACGAGTGGGAATAGTACCCATGTGTCGGCATGCTGACCGTCAGCATGCCAGCGATCAGGTTTCCAGCATCGGCACCCTGACCGCCGGAATCCCAACCGCCGGTCATGTGACCCGTACACAGAGCTATATCAGAGAGACAAACGTAACACCTTCTGTTTTTTACACCCACAAATTACTGTCCCTCAGCCAGTAATCACGCCAATCATTTTAAAAGCAAGTACCTATCTAATGCCAAAGCTCACCTAATACTGGAACCTTCTATTTATAAATATGCTCATATAAATATGTAATATGAGCATCTTTCTACTGCGTTCCTCTAGGCATTAACACAATATATCATTATTGTGAGGCTTCCAGCACATACTGTGACTGTTCTGTACAAACATGACTTTACATTCCTGATGATTATGTTACATAAGCAAATACTCTAATGTTGATAGTTTCTCACTTCTTTATGCTGCTGTTATCTAGCTCTGTAAGAAATATTACCGTTTTATGCAATGTGCTACGTTTTCATCCTTGTATGCTGAGTGGGTCTGGTATAGAGCATCTACAGTGTCTAGGTACAGAGTCATTAGGTTGACCCCATATGGTCGACATGCATTAGGTCAACAGGTACAAAGGTCGACACAAGTTTGGTTTTATTGGGTTTTTTTCAGGTGTCATTTTGTATATTTCATTATATCTGATCACAATCAGTGTTAACGTTTACCCTCATGGCCACGTTTTGGGCCAGGTTACTATTCCCAATCGTACTACATTATACCCCCCACCCTATCCTGTCAAGTTAATTATGAAGTGGACGGGATGTGGGATAGCCACCTACTCTTCTGGGAATTCGGGAAAGTCAGACGTTCTGGAAGAGTAGGTAAGTATGAAATGCAGTATATACACTACTTGTTAAAAAGCATCAAACATGTAGAAAAAGAAGATTGTTAGATAAACTTTGTTGTGACTAGTATACTGGATGTAAGACTTCATAATAAGGAGGATTAAGAGGAAGGAGATATAAAAGAGCATACTTTGACAATAAAGAGACTACACAGTGATATCTTAAAAGACTGTGCCACCTATTGTCCCTCCAGTGTATTATACTTTGACTGCAGCTGCTTTATATTTAAATATCCATTCTCATCAATTGCTATTTAGGACATTAAAACTATTTTCTTTAGTATCTTGTGATGTCTTTCCAAGCATAGAGGCTGTGTGCCAATCAACCTCTACGTTGCACTTTTCTTTTTATCTCCATTTGTCAACAATGGACTTTCTCTCTGTGAATAAGCAAATTCAGTTATACATAGAATTTATTACCCTTTTGGCAACTATTGTCTTTCTGTTGACTTGCCTTTCTGAAAGATTTTGGTTCTTCTTGAATAAACTAATGTTCCTCTGTTTTAAACAGTGAGCACTCACATATGGTGCTTGACCCAAATGTATATTGAATGTATATTCCAGTTCTACTTAGGCTAAGCTCCCTTGGATAGGTTTTGAGCATGCCACTGCAAATCAGACCTTTTGAGCTCATTATACTCCATTGTTGCACAAAACTTTATGTCAGGGGTAAGATGAGCATTTTCAGTTAATTATTTTTTTATGAACCTTTTTAATTGAACAGATTACTAAGATTTGCTGAAAAACGTCTGTGCTGTAAAAGGTAAAAGTAATTTCCAGTGTCTAATAATACTATATGTCTGACCTTGCTGTTAGTTATATGTGCATAGTTCCAAAATGACCCTTTTTACCATGTGCCCCAGAGGTTTACAAACACGGTCCTCAAAGCATCCTAACGGTACAGGTTTTAAAGATTTGGATGGCTCAGCTCAGATGACTAAATCCAATTGATTGAGGTGCTAATTAAGTCACCTGTTGCCAAGCATGGTTATCCTTAAATCATGGACCGATAGGATGCCTTATGGAATGCATTTGGGAACCTCTGATCTACACAATTATCTCATACCATTTTTGCTAATTTATTATTGGTGTTGACATTATTTTTTCCAACTTAAATTTAGCAAAAGTAGCTGTAATTGAAAAATATTTGGAGTGTGGTAATGGCGGTAAGTACTGTAAGTACCTGCATCTCAGTAGAAATAGGTTTCAGGAATATGTACAGTTTATGCTGAAAATCACTGATTGGTTGAAACAGACGTCAGGTGGACATTTTTAACACCTATTATGGAATACAAAACATTCTACTAATACACTAACATCGACTTCCAGCTCATTTTTTCCTATCTTAAGAAAGTTCAGTGTTACTTTTTATTTTTATGAACTTGTGCACCAGGGATATACCTCAAAAATACAGAGTGCTGCTTGCCTGTTATTGTGTAGGTCTCCTTTTCGCCACCAAAACAGCTCTGACACATTGAGGCATGGACTCCGCATGATCTCTGAAGGTGTCCTATGGTATCTTGCACTAAGACATTAGCAGCAGATCCTTTAAGTTCTGTAAGTAGCGAGGTGGGGCCGTCATTGCTCAGACTTGTTTTTCTAGCACATCCCACATATTCTCAATCCAATTTTGAGATCTAGGGAATTTGGAGGCCATGTCAATATATTGAACAGGGTGAATTGTTCAGCTGAAGGAAGCCCCTGCCATCATGGAATACTGTTGCCATGAAGGGGTGTACTTGGTTTTCAACAATGTTTAGGTAGGCGGTATGTGCCACATGAATGCTAGGTCCCAAGGTTTCCCACCAGAACATTGCCCAGAGCATCACACTGCCTCCGCCGGCTTGCCTTCTTTCCATTGTGTATCCGGCCATCCACATGATACAGTATGTATAGACAGATAGGGTCTACTTATTATTATTCATACTGCACAAAGAGGTGGCACAATTTTCATATATAAATACACTTTTTATGCATTTTTATCACTTTATTTGCTTAACAGATAAATAGAGATTTAACCTGCACCAGTAGTTACCTTCCTCCTTTTTAAGTCTCTCCCTATAATGGTTCATACTTCAGTATGTTGGAGCTGATGAAAACCAAGATATTTGGTGGTTACAGATAAGATTTTTCTGTCCTTTTTTGTACAAGCATTGCATGTTGTTTGTACAACAAGTTTTTTTCTAGAATTAAACCCACCAACATAAGGGACACTTTATTTGGAGTGATAGGCATTGGAATTTGCTGAATGGGTATGTTGCCATCTATATTTGTGTTGCAGCACATCAATGTTTTTTTGCACTTCTTTAGATTGCACTTCTTTAGTTTGCAATATTAGCACTAAAATAAGCTCTTTATTGTGTGATATACACACTTCACTCCCCATTCCAGGGTTTTTAATACTACACTATTGGGTGAAACCTATTAGCCAATATTTACTCACTGGTGTGAGTAGGTGCTGCTATAATGCCACACTTATGGTACCATTGGAGTCACAGAATTTTGTTCACAGCCCCATAGGGCTGCATACAAAAGTCCACAAATTTGGGGTGAGATAGGGGTACAAGGGGGTGAGTTCTGTTGCAAAGGCAACTTGTCCCCCTCATGTGTGGCTTGGCCCCTATTTGTGGCCTTTTTTTCTCTGTTTTTGCCATTATTGGGAATTCCACATAGATTACCATCACTGCCCTCTGAACACGTGGAACCTTGACATCTCTATCACCATCCTTGGGAGAATGCAATGCAAAATTGACAAACAGATAAGCTTTATTTATTTTTGTTCTTTGTTATGCATACATGTTGACTACTTTATTAGAGACTATCCTATATTTCGGAACTCTAGATTTAGTATCCTTCATTGACATTCTTATAGTATATGGGTAATATCAAGACAGAATAATCACATTTTTATGTTTCAAAAAATAATCAATACACATATATTTAGCTATAAATTTGGATTAAGTATGGTTTTTTAACTTTACATATTAAAGCATGTTTACAGTTTACTAAGAATGGACAAAACCTCCATGTTTTGTAACAGCATACAGGTATACTGAATACCACCCGTATACTGTATTAGCAGATACATTCATCCTGTATTTATTTGTTCTCTTCAAGGCATACTGTCAGGTGCTATGTTCAGAACGGTTGACAAATCACTGTTTTTCAAACAAAGGTAACACTCACGAGCTTTCAAGCTGATTACAAATCGTTAGGCCAAGTTGAAGCATGTCTGTGGACTCACTGACAAAGCCTATTGTCAGAAGACAATCTAATCTGCTAATGGATCAAGGCAAAGAAAATGACCAGAAAGGGAAGTTATTATCAAAGTAACATTTCTCAAAAATATTTATAGTCAGCAGCGTTTGCATTGTATTGGGCGTGTACAAACATTCTAAAATCTCCTTTTGTCTCCATGGTATACAAGTATGGAATTGGTCTTTGCTGTCCTGTTGTATTGTTTCTTTATCCTGTTAAATAAATGCCTAAAGCATAGTAAAGCCAAAGATACAGCCTTATAATGGAAGGTATATCTTAGTGGAAAACACTTTCTTTCATGAAGACAGTTCGCTATTCACTGCCATGTTTCTTCCAATGTTTAAAGGAACAATGGAGAAAGCCTGTTAGTGTTATTCGAAGTATCTTCACCAAACAAAACTACAGCTGACAAAATGAAATTGTATGATACTTTATGAGTTTCTAACAAAAGATTTATTTGTTTCCATACCCACACACAGCAGCTGCAGTCTCTATGCTATAGTATCCCCGCCCTTAGTATAGACTACTATTAATTATTTGTATTGAGTAGCCCAAAGGCAAAACATTCTTGAATATGTTTAAAATGAGACTTAGCTGTAAAAGTTTATGTGACTTTTGCACCACAATATATTTTTATTGCAAATGTGACTTGATGTTGAAACATTTGCTGTTGCGTTATATCACAGACTTGTGGAATCATTTGGAAATGGCCATAAACGTGACAAATACAACACACTTTTATTTATTTATTTTTTAAACATAACAGGTCAGTAACAAATTATTTTTTTAAATGTAAAAACACTTAAAAAATAATATGCTGATAGGTTTGACATTGGTATTCTCCACCTGATAAGATAGTTATGATTTGGGCAGTACGGATGGTGTAATGATTAGCATTACTGCCTCACAGCACTGAGGTCATGGGTTTGATTCCCACCATGACTTCAACTGTGTGGAGTTTATATATTCTCCCTGTACTTACGTGGGTTTCCTCCAGGTACTCTGGTTTCCTCCCACAACCCAAAAATATACTGGTAGGTTAATTGGATTCCAACAAAAAAATTAACTCTAGTGTGAATATGTCTGTGTGTACATGTGATAGGGAACATAGATTGTAAGCTCCCCTGGGCCAGGGACTTATGTGAATGGCCAAATATTCTCTGTAAAGCGCTGCGGAATATGTGTGCGCGCTATATAAATAACTGTTAATAAATAATTTTCACAAATACATTTTCATTTTTCTAAGGTGGAGAGTGGGATGTTTCATGTATCACTACTACATTTCAATACATCTTGCCCCTATTCGATAGAATACTGGCATTTTTTAATACCAATATGTGGCAATACCTGCCGGGACAGTTCTTCCAATATTGAGCTGTCCCGGCAAAGAATTGACTTACAGGTTAATTGCATGGGAGCCATAACATGCATACATGGCCATCGATCAGTGCATTTACAAGCTGCAGGGAACGAGGAAAAGTCCTCTCTAGGGACTTTTTGTGAAAAGAACCCCAAAGGCTTTTATAGGCAATGCCATCTATAGTAGTCTATATGGAAAATGACAAATTTAGTAACAGTTTGTCATACCTTTTATGATATATTCTTTACCTTTTCAATGATCACTTTAAAGCTGTCCTTTTTAGTAGCCCTATAAAAAGAAACTGGTCATTAATGTTTGCCTAGACGTGAACAGGTGTCTATTAAAACCATATGTATTATAAAACTTTGTTTTCTTACATAGTGTAGAAAAAAGTAAAGACACCGTAAATGAGATGTATAAAAGGGGATGTAGTCATGTTACCGCCGGGATCCTGGCAGCCGGCATACCATACCCAATCCGTATAAAAGACATGAAAAACTGTTCTGGCAGTTTTACAGAGAAGATATAGAGCTATAATATGTTTTTTTATTTTTCCAAGTTTAGTTAAATTACTTTTTTATTCCAATTCTATTTATCCTTGCAAGGTACAAGTACAGGGAAAAAATTAGAGCATTACAGTAACAACACAAATTAGGTGAGAAACAATGGCACAAATGATTACATAATTAAAGTTAAAATGAGTCCTAAAAATATTACAGTGTAAGACATAACTAACAAGTTGAACTCGATGGACAGATTGTCTTTTTTCAACCTCAGAAACTATGTTCCTACAGTATGTTACTATGTTACTATAATGACAGTGCCAGACTGGCCTTCTGGCACATCTGGCAAATTTCATAAAGGCTGATGGCCCAGTCTGGCCAAACGAAGAGTGGGGCTGGCCGAGGAATGCAGTCTTCCAGCTTCCGCCACCCGCGGCCAGAATACAGGGTGTGCCACGAGACCAAGGCCCCCTGACTCATGAAATGCCCCCGTGAGCCCTGGCCATGTCTCTCCTCTCGAGCATGCACGCGCGCACCTGGAGCACATGTGCCCAGTGACGTGCCAGAGCTTTTTCACGGCCCCTGTCCATCCCTGCATGATGACAATTACAATTAGGTAGAATAAGTGGGAGATGTTTTAAGCCTCAGATAGAGAGAAAGTAGAGACATTTCAGATTCAACTGTCAGTTATCTAGCATAGCTTTGGGCAATTGCTCCACTTTTTCTCTCTTTCTAAGGCTTGATACATCTCCTAAAAATGAAAGATTACAGTTTTAATCAATCACATGACAGGCAGAACAATGCAGTCTAGGACATGAATGACAGGTATGACAGACAAGAAAAAATAAACAATATAGATGGTGAATGAAATCCATAATGGGGATCTAACATTAGGCCACATTAATATACTAAAAATGATTAACAGTTTATTACAAATAAAACCACAGCTGTTCACATCAATACACTTATATTCCATTGACAACAACATTACATAGATTTAAAATTCTTTAGCTAACTGTCGCTCCTAGGGGTAAAGACCTTGTCCCTAATTAAATATGCTAGCAGCAATAAATATTCAAGAGTACTCATTATGTATATCTATTAAGATATTGGCTTTGCGATGTTAGTCACCATCCACATTGTGAACCATGTAATTAGAAAGCTTCCTCTCAATTTTAATAACTAATTACACGGGACACAATAAAAGTATAGGATAACCTTGGTCTGCTTCCGGAACTGACTGCAACGGGTGGTCTTCTGTATGCCGAATGTCGGGATCCCGGCGCACAGTATACCGGCGCCGGAATCCCGACACCCGGCATACCGACAACTATTCTCCCTCGTGGGGGTCCACGACCCCCTGGAGGGAGAATAAAATAGTGTGGCGATCGTAGCGCGCCACCGTGCCCGCAGCGTGGCAAGCGCAGCGTGGCGAGCGCAGCGTGGTGAGCGCAGCGAGCCCACAAGGGGCTCCTTTGCGCTCGCCACGCTGTCGGTATGCCGGCGGTCGGGCTCCCGGCGCCGGTATGCTGGTCGTCGGGAGCCCGAGCGCCGGCATACCATACTACACCCACTGCAACTAGTGTTATTAGACAATTACTTTTTTTTTCAACAAATTGGCTTACAAATATGTTTTATTAATGTTTGAAATAAAAAACGATGTTTCAAAACAAAATTTTGTCCTAAATACTGGAAATTTTTCACATGGATTGGATAGTGGCCTAAGGGCGTAATTCAGACCTGATCGCAGCAGCAAATTTGTTAGCTAATGGCTAAAACCATGTGCACTGCAGGTGGGGCAGATATAACATGTGCAGAGAGAGTTAGATTTGGGTGGGTTATATTGTTTCTGTGCAGGGTAAATACTGGCTGCTTATTTTTACATTGCAATTTAGATTTCAGTTTGAACACACCACACCCAAATCTAACTCTCCCTGCACATGTTATATCCCCCCCCCCCCCCCTGCAGTGCACATAGTTTTGTCCATTAGCTAACAAATTTGCTTCTGCAATCAGGTCTGAATTAGGCCCTAAAATCATTAAATCATTAATACGATCATGCATACGATCATGTTATCACGTGGACTACATACGGGAAGGACCGGCAGTATGCTAACCACATCCCAATCACACAGGTAACATATTTACTATGGAAGTAGTATAAAACATGAGTACTTCAATCATTAATACTAGACTATCAGTTCCTTGCTTTGATACTTAAAGTGGCCGCACAATGGCCAATTTTTCCAGCAACCATCAATGGTTGTTGAAAATGTAGAAATTAGCCAATAATTTTTAATACAATAAAATATTAACCTAATTCTGCATTTGGCTGCAAAAAAATGTAAATGTTTTCACATGATATCTTTCATTTAAGTATTTCCAGTCCTATCCCATGGGACAACAGAATTGATGGACCATTATCTTTACAGGTCTATTGCTAGGGTGCAGAAAGATAACGAAAAGCAGAACTATTACGTTCTGCTTTATAGCCTGTTGCTCCTTGCTACTGGGTTAGCATAACATTTTTCTGCGATATTACATATCACAATGAGAATCTATGCAATGCATTTCAGTTGTTTCCCAGCGGAAAAGAGAAACTGCTAATACAGTCATTGGTCAAAAACTTTATTAAAGCACTATGGAATTCAACCTTATAGTCCAATTGCTGAATGGTCATATCTGTCCAAATTGTGCACTCAATTTGAGCACTGGCCATTCCACAAATTAAATAGCAGAAACTAAACATGTCTGTAAATTTTCTTTTAACTTTGTTTAAGACAAAACATATTAAGGTGTATTTTGTCTTTTTGAATTAAAAAGTCGCCTGTAGTAAGATAATTTTTGTGTTAGAGATTCAGGATTTAACAAAATATGCCACATTAAGGCTCAAATGAAATGTTCTGTACCTGGCATGATTGAAATGCCCCAGAGGTTAAAGTGGACCAGAATGGGGTGCAACTGCGTTCCGTCACTTGTTTTTGGAGGCGCGTTCCGCCTCCGCCGGCCCACCTTGCCCAGTCACTTTCCCCACTGTCTAGCACTCGCCTCCTCCTCTGTCAATGTGGTAGAAACAGCGCGCACCTGCCACATTGACAGAGGAGGCGGTCGGCGCTGGACAGTGAATCCCTTAGCCTGCGGCATCTCCCCCAGCCTGTGCCCCCCGCTGATGGCGCTAATGGCGTGAACAAGACGGACATATGAAGAATTGTTATTGTGTGCATGCGTGACAGCGCCGGGATGAGGTAGGCAGTGGCAGAACAGACCGCCCTCAGATGTCTGCCCCGGGTACTAGTTTCCTCTACTTGAATAGATGTGATAGCCTTCAGTCCCGGGAACCTGCAGGCACCCCAGAAACAGCAAAGGGAGTTAGACCTAAGAATGTAGTCAACTGCATTTGTTCTTTACTTATAAGGAGTTCATGTTCTGCTATCATCTATTATTTTCATTGACATTAGACAATAATAACAAAAATAACTATGTTGTGCTGGTTTCACGAATATATTTATAAAATATGTATAAATCTTAGAAATATAAAAAGCACACACTGCTAGAAAGAAAGTAAGAAAGAGGGGGCTCATTAGGGATGGCCATCGACCATAGTTGGTGTATGGCCGATGTAGAATAGTTTTGCCATCGATGGAGGAGAACCAGAAAGCTTCCCTCCATCGATGGAATATTATAAACAAATACTTTTTTTTCTATGCGGTGCTGGGACACCTTCGCCCCCCGACACCCAATAATCCCCACCCCTGGATTTTCATTGGTCCGCAGACCAGCCAGCTTCGTTCAGTGGTGGCCATCGACTGGTGCAAACCATCGATGTTTCACCATAGATGGTTTGTGTACCATCAATGGTTATCATTGATGATATCATCGATGGACACCCCACCTATGGCCATCCCTTGGCCACACAAAGGAAGACACAGGGTTTGCACATGAAGGAAAACAGGCTGGATGGGGGGTACATGAAGGAAAATACACTGTATGGGAGTGGCATATTAGGGTAGACACTAGAGATGTGCACCGGAAATTTTTCGGGTTTTGTGTTTTGGTTTTGGGTTCGGTTCCGTGGCCGTGTTTTGGGTTCGAACGCATTTTGGCAAAACCTCACCGAATTTTTTTTGTCGGATTCGGGTGTGTTTTGGATTCGGGTGTTTTTTTCAAAAAACCCTAAAAAACAGCTTAAATCATAGAATTTGGGGGTCATTTTGATCCCAAAGTATTATTAACCTCAATAACCACAACTTCCACTCATTTTCAGTCTATTCTGAACACCTCACACCTCACAATATTATTTTTAGTCCTAAAATTTGCACCGAGGTCGCTGGATGACTAAGCTCAGCGACCCAAGTGGCCGACACAAACACCTGGCCCATCTAGGAGTGGCACTGCAGTATCACGCAGGATGGCCCTTCCAAAAAACACCCCCCAAACAGCACATGACGCAAAGAAAAAAAGAGGCGCAATGAGGTAGCTGTGTGAGTAAGCTAAGCGACCCTAGTGGCCGACACAAACACCTGGCCCATCTAGGAGTGGCACTGCAGTGTCAGGCCAGATGGCCCTTCCAAAAAATACTCCCCAAACAGCACATGATGCAAAGAAGAAAAAAAAGAGGCGCAATGAGGTAGCTGTGTGACTAAGATAAGTGACCCTAGTGGCCGACACAAACACCTGGCCCATCTAGGAGTGGCACTGCAGTGTCACGCAGGATGGCCCTTCCAAAAAATACTCCCCAAACAGCACATGACGCAAAGAAGAAAAAAAAGAGGCGCAATGAGGAAGCTGTGTGACTAAGATAAGCGACCCTAGTGGCCGACACAAACACCTGGCCCATCTAGGAGTGGTACTGCAGTGTCACGCAGGATGGCCCTTCCAAAAAACACTCCCCAAACAGCACATGACGCAAAGAAAAATGAAAGAAAAAAGAGGTGCAAGATGGAATTGTCCTTGAGCCCTCCCACCCACCCTTATGTTGTATAAACAGGACATGCACACTTTAACCAACCCATCATTTCAGTGACAGGGTCTGCCACACGACTGTGACTGAAATGACGGGTTGGTTTGGGCCCCCACCAAAAAAGAAGCAATTAATCTCTCCTTGCACAAACTGGCTCTACAGAGGCAAGATGTCCACGTCACCATCATCCTCCGATTCATCACCGTGTACATCCCCCTCCTCACAGATTATCAATTCGTCCCCACTGGAATCCACCATCACAGCTCCCTGTGTACTTTGTGGAGGCAATTGCTGCTGGTGAATGTCTCCACGGAGGAATTGATTATAATTCATTTTAATGAACATCATCTTCTCCACATTTTCTGGAAGTAACCTCGTACGCCGATTGCTGACAAGGTGAGCGGCGGCACTTAACACTCTTTCGGAGTACACACTTGTGGGAGGGCAACTTAGGTAGAATAAAGCCAGTTTGTGCAAGGGCCTCCAAATTGCCTCTTTTTCCTGCCAGTATACGTACGGACTGTCTGACGTGCCTACTTGGATGCGGTCACTCATATAATCCTCCACCATTCTTTCAATGGTGAGAGAATCATATGCAGTGACAGTAGACGACATGTCCGTAATCATTGGCAGGTCCTTCAATCCGGACCAGATGTCAGCATCAGCAGTCGCTCCAGACTGCCCTGCATCACCGCCAGTGGGTGGGCTCGGAATTCTAAGCCTTTTCCTCGCACCCCCAGTTGCGGGAGAATGTGAAGGAGGAGATGTTGACAGGTCGCGTTCCGCTTGACTTGACAATTTTCTCACCAGCAGTTCTTTGAACCCCTGCAGACTTGTGTCTGCCGGAAAGAGAGATACAACGTAGGTTTTAAATCTAGGATCGAGCACGGTGGCCAAAATGTAGTGCTCTGATTTCAACAGATTGACCACCCATGAATCCTTGTTAAGCGAATTAAGGGCTCCATCCACAAGTCCCACATGCCTAGCGGAATCGCTCTGTGTTAGCTCCTCCTTCAATGTCTCCAGCTTCTTCTGCAAAAGCCTGATGAGGGGATTGACCTGACTCAGGCTGGCAGTGTCTGAACTGACTTCACGTGTGGCAAGTTCAAAAGGTTGCAGAACCTTGCACAACGTTGAAATCATTCTCCACTGCGCTTGAGACAGGTGCATTCCACCTCCTATATTGTGGTCAGTTGTATAGGCTTGAATGGCCTTTTGCTGCTCCTCCAACCTCTGAAGCATATAGAGCAGTGTTTTTCAACCGCTGTGCCGCGGCACACTAGTGTGCCGCGAGCGGTTGCCAGGTGTGCCGCCGTCTGCCAGAGAGAGACCTGCTGCCGCCTGCCAGAGAGAGACCTGCGCCGCCGGCGCCGACAGAGAGAGACCTGCTTCCGCCCGCCAGAGAGAGACCTGCTTCCGCCCGCCAGAGATAGACCTGCTTCCGCCAGCCAGATAGAGACCAGCGCCGCCGACAGAGAGAGACCTGCTTCCGCCCGCCAGAGAGAGACCTGCTTCCGCCCGCCAGAGAGAGACCTGCTTCCGCCCGCCAGAGAGAGACCTGCTTCCGCCCGCCAGAGAGAGACCTGCACCGCCGACAGAGAGAGACCTGCGCCGCCCGCCAGAGATGCCAGCACAGCTGCCGCTGCAATCAGTAGCCAGTTCGGCAGTGCTGTGCACTTCCGCTACCCACCCATGACCTATGGCGAGACATAGGTCACGCACGGCCCACCCACTGCTGCTCCGTGCTGCTGCTGCGCCGTGCTGTTGCTGCCGCTGCCTGGTCCATCCACTCAATGCTCCTCACTTCTACCAGATTTAACAGGTATAGGTTATTTATATATTTTTTTTTCCATTATGTATGTGTGGAATTACTGTGGGGTGGGGGTAGATATTATATGGAATTACTATGGGAGGGGGGGGGCAGTGTGTGGAATTACTGGGGGGGGGGCAGTGAGTGGAATTTCTATTTGGGGGGCAATGTGACATTACTGTGGGGGACAATGTTTATGCAATATGGAGCTGTGCATATACGAAGTGGCAATTTTGTACTGCTGGTGGGGAGTTTTAGACGTGGTCCTGATGACTCCTTCTGCATTATACAGTTATAAATAAGGAGTAAATAGTGGCCAGGTTAAGTTGCAGGTGAAATTAGTTGGGGAGGCAGTGTGTGGTTGAATTACTCTGGGGGACAGTGTGTGGCATTATTATAAATTAGTTTTAGTACTGTGGGGGCCAATGTGTTTGCACTTCTGTGGGGGCCTGTGTTTTTGTTTAATTGCCATGGGGGCCAATGTGTGTGTATGCGGTTTTTATCCCGTGGGGCACTGATGGCGTGCCTTGGCAATTTTAAAGTCTTGTAGGTGTGCCGCGAGTTGAAAAAGGTTGAAAATCACTGATATAGCGGGTTGAATTCCACCTCGTTACCACTTCTTGCTTCAGATGATGGCAGGGCAGGTTCAGGCGTTTTTGGTGTTGCTCCAGTCTTCTGTACATGGTGCCTGTACGCCGAAAGTGTCCCGCAATTCTTCTGGCCACCGACAGCATCTCTTGCATGCCCCTGTCGTTTTTTAAATAATTCTGCACCACCAAATTCAAGGTATGTGCAAAACATGGGACGTGCTGGAATTTGCCCAGATTTAATGCACACACAATATTGCTGGCGTTGTCCGATGCCACAAATCCACAGGAGAGTCCAATTGGGGTAAGCCATTCTGCGATGATCTTCCTCAGTTGCCGTAAGAGGTTTTCAGCTGTGTGCGTATTCTGGAAAGCGGTGATACAAAGCATAGCCTGCCTAGGAAAGAGTTGGCGTTTGCGAGATGCTGCTACTGGTGCCGCCGCTGCTGTTCTTGCAGCGGGAGTCAATACATCTACCCAGTGGGCTGTCACAGTCATATAGTCCTGAGTCTGCCCTGCTCCACTTGTCCACATGTCCGTGGTTAAGTGGACATTGGGTACAACTGCATTTTTTAGGACACTGGTGAGTCTTTTTCTGAGGTCTGTGTACATTTTCGGTATCGCCTGCCTAGAGAAATGGAACCTAGATGGTATTTGGTACCGGGGACACAGTACCTCAAACAAGTCTATACTTGGCTCTGCAGTAATGATGGATACCGGAACCACGTTTCTCACCGCCCAGGATGCCAAGGCCTCAGTTATCCGCTTTGCAGCAGGATGACTGCTGTGATATTTCATCTTCCTCGCAAAGGACTGTTGGACAGTCAATTGCTTGGTGGAAGTAGTAAAAGTGGGCTTACGACTTCCCCTCTGGGATGACCATCGACTCCCAGCAGCAACAACAGCAGCGCCAGCAGCAGTAGGCGTTACACTCAAGGATTCATCGGAGGAATCCCAGGCAGGAGAGGACTCGTCAGAATTGCCAGTGACATGGCCTGCAGGACTATTGGCATTCCTGGGGAAGGAGGAAATTGACACTGAGGGAGTTGGTGGGTTGGTTTGCGTGAGCTTGGTTACAAGAGGAAGGGATTTACTGGTCAGTGGACTGCTTCCGCTGTCGCCCAAAGTTTTTGAACTTGTCACTGACTTATGATGAATGCGCTGCAGGTGACGTATAAGGGAGGATGTTCCGAGGTGGTTAACGTCCTTACCCTTACTTATTACAGCTTGACAAAGGCAACACACGGCTTGACACCTGTTGTCCGCATTTCTGTTGAAATACTTCCACACCGAAGAGCTGATTTTTTTGGTATTTTCACCCGGCATGTCAATGGCCATATTCCTCCCACGGACAACAGGTGTCTCCCCGGGTGCCTGACTTAAACAAACCACCTCACCATCAGAATCCTCCTTGTCAATTTCCTCCCCAGCGCCAGCAACACCCATATCCTCCTCATCCTGGTGTACTTCAACACTGACATCTTCAATCTGACTATCAGGAACTGGACTGCGGGTGCTCCTTCCAGCACTTGCAGGGGGCGTGCAAATGGTGGAAGGCGCATGCTCTTCACGTCCAGTGTTGGGAAGGTCAGGCATCGCAACCGACACAATTGGACTCTCCTTGTGGATTTGTGATTTCGAAGAACGCACAGTTCTTTGCTGTGCTTTTGCCAGCTTAAGTCTTTTCATTTTTCTAGCGAGAGGCTGAGTGCTTCCATCCTCATGTGAAGCTGAACCACTAGCCATGAACATAGGCCAGAGCCTCAGCCGTTCCTTGCCACTCCGTGTGGTAAATGGCATATTGGCAAGTTTACGCTTCTCCGACGACGATTTTATTTTAGATTTTTGAGTCCTTTTTTTACTGATATTTTGTGTTTTGGATTTTACATGCTCTGTACTATGACATTGGGCATCGGCCTTGGCAGACGACGTTGATGGCATTTCATCGTCTCGGCCATGACTAGTGGCAGCAGCTTCAGCACGAGGTGGAAGTGGATCTTGATCTTTCCCTATTTTTGGAACCTCAACATTTTTGTTCTCCATATTTTTATAGGCACAACAAAAAGGCACCTCAGGTAAACAATGGAGATGGATGGATACTAGTATACTTATGGATGACGAGTGACTGACGACACAGAGGTAGCCACAGCCGTGGACTACCGTACTGCGTCTGCTAGTATAGAGATGATAATGATATAAAAAATATATATATATCACTACTGCAGGTATATATAATATAATGACGGACCTGCTGGACACTGTCAGCAGACTCCTACTACTAGTATGAAGAAGATAGAAAAAAAAAAACCACCACAGGTAGGTATACAATTATGGACGAGCACTGACAACACAGAGGTAGCTACAGCCGTGGACTACCATACTGCGTCTGCTAGTATAGAGATGATAATGATATAAAAAATATATATATATCACTACTGCAGGTATATATAATATAATGACGGACCTGCTGGACACTGTCAGCAGACTCCTACTACTAGTATGAAGAAGATAGAAAAAAAACCCCCACCACAGGTAGGTATACAATTATGGACGAGCACTGACGACACAGAGGTAGCTACAGCCGTGGACTACCGTACTGCGTCTGCTAGTATAGAGATGATAATGATATAAAAAATATATATATATCACTACTGCAGGTATATATAATATAATGACGGACCTGCTGGACACTGTCAGCAGACTCCTACTACTAGTATGAAGAAGATAGAAAAAAAAACCCCACCACATGTAGGTATACAATTATGGACGAGCACTGACGACACAGAGGTAGCTACAGCCGTGGACTACCGTACTGCGTCTGCTAGTATAGAGATGATAATGATATAAAAAATATATATATATCACTACTGCAGGTATATATAATATAATGACGGACCTGCTGGACACTGTCAGCAGACTCCTAAACTACTAGTATGAAGAAGATAGAAAAAAAAACCCACCACAGGTAGGTATGCAATTATGGATGAGCACTGACGACACAGAGGTAGCTACAGCCGTGGACTACCGTACTGCGTCTGCTAGTATAGAGATGATAATGATATAAAAAATATATATATATCACTACTGCAGGTATATATAATATAATGACGGACCTGCTGGACACTGTCAGCAGACTCCTACTACTAGTATGAAGAAGATAGAAAAAAAAACCCCACCACATGTAGGTATACAATTATGGACGAGCACTGACGACACAGAGGTAGCTACAGCCGTGGACTACCGTACTGCGTCTGCTAGTATAGAGATGATAATGATATAAAAAATATATATATATCACTACTGCAGGTATATATAATATAATGACGGACCTGCTGGACACTGTCAGCAGACTCCTAAACTACTAGTATGAAGAAGATAGAAAAAAACCCCCACCACAGGTAGGTATACAATTATGGATGAGCACTGACGACACAGAGGTAGCTACAGCCGTGGACTACCGTACTGCGTCTGCTAGTATAGAGATGATAATGATATAAAATATATATATATATCACTACTGCAGGTATATATAATATAATGACGGACCTGCTGGACACTGTTAGCAGACTCCTAAACTACTAGTATGAAGAAGATAGAAAAAAAAACCCCACCACAGGTTTGTATACAATTATGGACGATCACTGACGACACAGAGGTAGCCACAGCCGTGGACTACCGTACTGCGTCTGCTAGTATAGAGATGATAATGATATAAAATATATATATATATCACTACTGCAGGTATATATAATATAATGACGGACCTGCTGGACACTGTCAGCAGACTCCTAAACTACTAGTATGAAGAAGATAGAAAAAAAAAACCCACCACAGGTTTGTATACAATTATGGACGATCACTGACGACACAGAGGTAGCCACAGCCGTGGACTACCGTACTGCGTCTGCTAATATAGAGATGATAAAGATGATAGAGATGAACAAAAAAAATATAACACTACTGCAGGTAAATATTTATATAATATAATGAATGACGGACCTGCTGGACACTGTCAGCAGAATGCGTTTATAGAATAAAAAAAAAAAACACCACAGGAGTGTTTAACTTTTTCAGGCAGACAATATACTGGTGGTCACTGGTCAGTCACACTGGCAGCAAAAGTGTGCACTGTACTCCTGCTATAACTGCACCCCAGTCTCCCCCACAATTCAGCTGTGTGAGCAGTGAGCACTCAGCACAGTCAGATATACATAGATGATATTATCATGCAGCACACTGAGGCTGAGCACAGATATGGTATGTGACTGTGTATCGTTTTTTGTCAGGCAGAGAACGGATTATATTAAATAATAAATAAAACTGGTGGTTGTCACTAGTAACTATCAGCAAAACTCTGCACTCTGAGTACTCCTAATGCTCCCCAAAATTACTAAGTTAGTAGTAAATCAACTCAAGTGTCTCTATCTATTCTAACGGAGAGGACGCCAGCCACGTCCTCTCCCTATCAATCTCAATGCACGTGTGAAAATGGCGGCGACGCGCGGCTCCTTATATAGAATCCGAGTCTCGCGATAGAATCCGAGCCTCGCGAGAATCCGACAGCGGGATGATGATGTTCGGGCGCGCTCGGGTTAACCGAGCAAGGCGGGAAGATCCGAGTCTGCCTCGGACCCGTGTAAAAAGGCTGAAGTTCGGGGGGGTTCGGATTCCGAGGAACCGAACCCGCTCATCTCTAGTAGACACGCTGCAAGATGGATACACATGAAAGGATAAGCTGTGCCAGGGCGAGATACAATGTGGGTAGTTCTGGAATACAATAAGATGCCTGAAGATGTGAGTTCACAGGGAACGCTTAAAGGTCTGGAGACTAGAGGAAAGTTGTGCATGGGAGGGCACTACACAGAGTGGGTCCTGCATGCAAAAGTCCTGTAACCAGTGGTTAAAGTGGGCCGGAACTGCATTCCATCACCTCTAATTGCAGGAGGAGCCGCCCGGCCACATTGTAAAGTTGGCAGCGGCTACCAGCCAATCCTGGCTCGCGGACCGGCTGCAGCACCAATCAAAAGAAAGAGTGGATATTTCAAAATCTGGTGTGAACCAATCAGCTCACTGACTGCTAGCCAATGAGACGCTGCCAAGTGGCAGCTTCTCATTAGCTGGTGGTCCGTGAGTCATGAATAGTGCATAATGGTGCCAGATTCAATGTGCGGCCTCGCTTCTTTTGAATAACAGTCAGTCCGTAAGCCAGGACTGACTGGCGGCTGCTGCCAGCTTAACACCACAGCTGGGACCTGATGCTCCAGGCCACAAACACTGATGCAGGAGACCCGATGCTCCAGAGTCCAGGCTCTCAGGACGCAGGGGGTGAACAAAGCAGGAGGTGAGATGGGTAGGGAGTGAGAGGAGCAGGGTGTGAGATGGGGGAGTGAGAAGAGCAGGGGGTGAGTGGGGGAGTGACAGGAGCAGGGGGTGAGATGGGAATGGTGCGAGAGGAGTAGGGGGTGAGATGGGGGAGTGAGAGGCACAGGGAGTCAAATGGGGGAGTAAGAGGCACAGGGGATGAGATTGGGGAGTGAGAGGTGACAGGGTGAGATAGAAGCAGAGGCTGAATGGGTCGCAGGGAGTGAGAGGTACAGGGAGTGAAATGGGGAGGGAGTGAGAGATGCAGGGGCTGAGATGGGGGAGTGAGGCACAGGGAGTGAGAGGTGTAGGGGGTAAGTAAAGGAGAGAAATATGCAGCTGATCAGACACAAAGGAGAGCAAGGGATACCTACGATAAAGATATGGACACACGAGGAGAGTGACATACAAAGGAAACAAGAAAGCAGAAGGAACACATGGAAGACGCAAGAGAGGTGAGTAAAGGTTGTTCAACATATACTGCTATATTGTGAATCAAATCTAAAATTAAGAGGGGGCACTGCTGGGGGCATTGTGTGTGTAAGTGGTTCTGGTATTGTGGGCATTGTGTGTGTAAAGGATACTAGTATGTGGGGCGGGCAATGTGAATAAGATTGTGCTACTGTGAGGAATTATTTTGAATTGGGGGCACTTTTTCCTTGTGAGGTTTCACCCCTTTTTTGCGGCGCATGCTAAGGGGGAGGGGTCGTAGGGGAGATGTATTCCCCCACCTCTCCAGGACCACCTTAATCCCTGCATAATACTGCTGTATAACTGTAATTTAAATACTTTGTGAACCATACATTATATGTTGAAGACATTTTTAATTTAGTGAAAGTTCCTTCAATTTATTTTTGTAAAGGTTAAAGCTGTTCCTTTTATTTTGCTTGTTGCATAATGGATAAAGGCTAATAAATAAAATATCTTGAATTTATATTTAAAATCGTTATATTTCAAGCTTAGAAGTTACATATAGTTATAGTAAACTGCATGTGCACATGTTATTCAATATATAGGGGCATATTCAATTCATCGCTGCTTAGTGGGCAATTCCTAGTACATTCATTTTCAGAGCATGCACTTTTCATAAAAATGCATGTCTTGTAAGTAACGAGTGAGAAAACCCATTACAGTCTATATACTGTATTCAGTGGGTTATCTACTTCAGATGTGCACAGACTTCCCCCGTCCCACTCCCCAGTGTTTTGGTTTTTGCTTTGGTTCTAATTCATCATCATAATTTGGTTTGGCAAAACCACATTCATGTGTTTTAGTTCGGATTTAGTTTTTGGTTCAGTAAAAAATAATTTAATTTCCATAAGAAATTGATAATCAATGATAACAATTTATACAAAATTTATGAAAACAGCTAAAATGATGTCATTTTTGCAGTCCAAAACCTGAAATTTGGATTTCAAATCTGAATTCTGAATCGCAAGAAGATCCGAACAAGGACTCGGTTTGGATCTCCTTGGGAGATCCGGAGTAGCTTTTAGTTTGGTTCAGATCCTCAAAATTCAGGTAGATTTGGATTTCTGGAGTAGCGAACCTCACATCTCTAGTTACCGCACATTACCAGAGGTTTTACCCCACGGGGAAAGGCTAAACAATTGAATAGCTCTTGGCATTAAACCCGGAGCTATCCCCACTTGGTGAAACTCCTACCTAATTGGATATGCTCCGTAGACTTTATTTGCAATAATCCTTTTGTGAAATAATAGCAAATTCACTTTAATAATACAGTATATCATGATAAAGGTATAGTCATCCAATTCAGTTATAACAGGTGAAAACCGGAACCAGTAAGAAACTTTGACCTAAAATGTTAACTTGTTCCATAAGCATACCTACAGTCTGTTGTGTAAATATTTGGGTGGCCTTTGGTTAATGAAGAGAGGAAGTGGGAAGAAGGAGCAGGAGTTGGAGTGAGGATGGAGGGAGAAGGGAGGATAGATTCAGGGAGAGGTAGAAAAGGAAAGGGAGAAATATTATTGCTTGAAGCCAATTTGGTTGTCTACTGATCCCAAATTCAAGTATCCAGATGAAATGAATTTCTAAAAAAAAAGTGCAGTGAGGACGTGAAGGGACAAGGATCTAACTTTGCTTGCAGCCCTTTCTCTAACAAATACCTACAGTATGCAGCAGTTACAAAGTGATACTAGTAGCACCATCCAGCTGTCTATTACATTGCAATTTTCTTTATCAATTACCTTGTATTAATTTTGATTTCAAAGCAAAGTGTTTGAAAAGTTATTTTGTTAATGTTGGTAGAAACGGAAATGGAAAAGCTATAGCAAATCATTCATAGTCAGGTACTCATGAGAGTACGGTAAATAACTGCACAATGAATGATTCCCCAGGCATACTACTGTACATTGGTAACATAATAATAGTTTTGTTAGCGTTGAACATTATATCATAGTTCAGTGTATGTAAAATATACAGCCACTTGAGACACAGGAACATAAAAGAGGCCAATTTGCCATGTGAAGCACTTTGTAATTATAGATTGTAAATCTTTTAAACCAGAATGGTCTGAACCAATTTATTTTGACACATAATCCAAAGCAAAATAGCCCACTAAAAGTAATAACATAGTAAAGCTGTTGTAATCATTCTGATAGAACATTTCATAGAAATAAAATATTTAAACCAAATGTATGGCCAGGGAAACATTAGGCACTTAGAGGAATTAACAATTTAACAATTAATTTTGGTTAAAAATAAATAAATATAAAATATTAAAAGAAAATATTCATAGGATTTTGCATTACGGAAATTGAAAAATGACTGAAAAACATATTGTAGGATAGGTACAATCTATATACATTTTTTGTTTTCATTTACAGTTTTTTTGTTGTAGTAGTATTTGTTGTGAATTAATTTTGACCCATGGATGACATGTCATTGTTTAATGAACACTATAATCATTACATGACAACATCACTCTTGACCATTTTTTCTGTGTCAATATTTTACTCAGAAAAAATACTGATATAATTTTCAGTACTCTTTGCTGCCAGAGATAAACATCAGTGCACACAATTTCCTTTTGGAGAAAAAGAGACCTGCGGAAACCCTGAAGAAAACAACTGTTTTATCTCTGTTACCATGTTTACCTGGAAAAAGATTTATCTTGATTCATTCTGTAAAATTTTTGATCAAACTAATAAACTTCCACTGTAAAATAGAAACTTTCCACAATCTGAAAACCGCAATATTTTTCCAATTCTAATCAATGGGAATTCTTCTAAAAGCTCTTTGGGTGGAATTCAATTGATAATTGCGGCCAAACTCCCATCTAAAGTGACGAGAGATGACGGGGGCAGTATTCAATTGTGTCTCCTTATCGCGCTGATCACGCCCTTAGTGCTGGGTCACTTTTCACGCATTTCAGCTCGCCACCCCCAGGGAGGTGCGAGCTGAAATGCAGACTGCGGCAAACATCGCACCCAAACATAGCTACAATTGAATAGCTCCATTTGGATGCCATCTAGTGGCTGCCAGCGGGATAAGATTTGAATTCCACCCATTAAGTCTATGTATTGCACACCGTACAGTTATCTGGTTTGATGTTACTTTAAAAGTTCCTATTCTAAAATAAGTAGTCCAGAAAAGATTGCCCCCTATCCTGTTTGAGTTTGGTGATTTATCAAACCTTCTAAAGTGAACAAGTGGAGGCCCATAACAATCAATCAGATTTTAGATATTATTTCTCTGACACACTCTATAAGATACATAATCATAGGTAAACTCTGGACACCTCCAATGGATCTCGTTAGAAGGTTTGATATATCTCCCTCTATTCCTCTGCTGTATCCAGAGGCATAGTGTGGAGACATGACACCCGGAGCAGGGTCATGTTACGGCACCCTCACCCACCACCACACACACATACATACTAGGGATGTGCGGCTGGCACTTTTCGTGTTTTGTGTTTTGGTTTTGGTTCTAATTCCACTTTTGTTTTTGGTTTTGGCTTGGTTTTGCAAAAACCACCCTTTCGTGTTTTGGTTTTGGTTTTGGATCTGGATAACTTTTGAAAAAAACATAGAAATGGCTAAAATCACAGGATTTGGGGGTAATTTTGATCCTACAGTATTATTAACCTCAATAACATTCATTTCCAAACATTTCCAGTCTATTCTGAACACCTCACACCTCACAGTATTGTTTTTAGGCCAAAAGGTTGCACCGAGGTTGCTGGATGACTAAACTAAGTGACACAAGTAGACAATACAAACACGTGGCCCATCTAGGAGTGGCACTGCAGTGTCAGCCAGGAAGAAAGATATAAAAAAAGGCCCCAAACAGCACCTCATGCAAAGATGTAGAAGAGGTACAATGAGGTAGCTGTATGACTAAGCCAAGTGACACAAACAATTGGCCCATCTAGGAGTGGCACTGGAGTGGCAGACAGGATGGCACTTTTCAAAAACTAGGCCCCAAACAGCACCTCATGCAAATATGTAGAAGAGGTGCAATGAGGTAGCTGTATGACTAAGCCAAGCAACACAAACAATTCCGACTGGAATTATACAGCAATATCACTGGAATTATATGGCAAGATCACTGGAATTATATGGCAGTACCACTTTACATATATAGCAGTATCACTGGAATTATATGGCAGTACCACTGGACATATTCGGAAGTGTCAGACAGGATGGCACTTTAAAAAACTAGTCCCTAAACAGCACATGATGCAAAGAAGAAAAAGAGGTGCAAGATGGAATTGTCCTTGGGTGCTCCCACCCACCCTTATGTTGTATAAACAGGACATGCACACTTTAACAAACCAATCACTTCAGCAACAGGGTCTACCACACGACTGGGGCTGAAATGACTGGTTTGTTTGGGCCCCCATCAAAAAATAAGCAATGAATCTCTCCTTGCACAAACTGGCTCTACAGAGGCAAGATGTCAACCTCATCCTCATCCTCCAATTCCTCACCCCTTTCACTGTGTACATCATCCTCACAGAGTATTAATTCATCCCCACTGGAATCCACCATCACAGGTCCCTGTGTACTTTCCGGAGACAATTGCTGGTCAAGGTCTTCCTGGAGGAATTTACAATTTATTTTGATGAACATCATCTTCTCCACATTTTGTGGAAGTAACCTCCTACGCCGATCGCTGACAAGGTTACCGGCTGCACTAAACACTCTTTCGGAGTACACACAGGAGGGGGTCAACTTAGGTAAAATAAAGCCAGTCTGTGCAAGGGCATCCAAATTGCCTCTTTTTCCTGACAGTATATATACGGACTGTCTGACATGCCTACTTGGATGCTGTCACTCATACAATCCTCCACCATTCTTTCAATGGTGACAGAATCATATGCAGTGACATTAGACATATCAGAAATCGTTGGCAGGTCCTTCAGTCTGGACCAGATGTCAGCTTTCTTTCCTGACTGCCCTGCATCACTGCCAGTGGGTGGGCTAGGAAATCTTTACTTTTCCTGCAGCCCCAGTGGTGGGAGAAATTGAAGTAGGAGCTGTTGACGGGTCACATTACGCTTGAGTTGACCATTTACTCACCAGCAGGTCTTTGCACCTCTGCACACTTGAGAGATACAATGTAGGCTTTAAACCTAGGATTGAGCAAGGTGGCCACAGTGCTCTTATTTCAACAGATTGACCACCCTTGAATCCTGGCAAAGCGAATGAAGCATCCACAAGTCCCACATACTTAGCGGAATCTCTCCATCTTAGCTCCTCCTTTAATTTCTCTAGCTGCTTTTGCAAATGCCTGATGACGAGAATGACCTGACTCAAGTTGGCAGTGTCTTAACTGACTTCTCATGTGGCTAGTTCAAAGGGTTGGGGAACTTTGCACAAGATGGAAATCATTTTCCACTGTGCTTGAGTCAGGTGCATTACCCCTCCTTTGCCTATATCGTAGGTGGATGTATAGGCTTTAATGGCCTTTTGCTGCTCCTCCATCCTCTGAAGCATATAGAGTGTTGAATTTCACCTCATTACCACCTCTTGCTTCAGTTGATGGCAGGGCAGGTATAGGAGTGTTTGCTGGTGCTCCAGTCTTCAGCACGCAGTGGCAGAATGTTGAAAGTGGCCCGCAATTTTTCAGGCCACTGACAGCATCTCCTGTACACCCCTGTCATTTTCCCAAAAAATCTGCACCACCAAATTAATTGTATGTGCAAAACATGGGACAAGCTGGAATTTGCTCAGTTGTAATGCACGCAATATATTGGTGGCATTGTCTAATATCACAAATCCCCAGGAGAGTCTAAGTGAGGTAAGCCAATGCATGATGATGTCCCTCAGTTTCAGTGAGAGGTTGTCAGCGGTGTGCCTCTTACGGAAAGCAGTGATACACAGCGTAGCCTGCCCAGAAATGAGTTTGGATTTGCGAGATGCTGCTACTAGTGCCGCTGCTGCTGTTGTTGCTGCGGGAGGCAATACATCTACCCAGTGGACTGTCACAGTCATATAGTCCTTAGTCTGCACTGTTCCTCTTGTTCACATGTCTGTACATTCTCGGTATCGCCTGCCTAGTGAAGTGGAACCTAGATGGAATTTGGTACTGGGGATACAAAGTACTGTTGGACAATCAATTGCTTAGTTGAAGTAGTACAAGTGGTCTTCCAACTTCCCCTCTGGGATGACGATCGACTCCCAGCAGCAGTGGCAGCAACAACAGCAGTAGGCGTTCCACTCAAGGATCCTCCTGAGGAATCCCTTTTAGGAGAGGACTCATCAGTCTTGCCAGGGACACGGCCTGCAGGACTACTGACGTTCATGGCTGAGGAGGAAGTTGACGTTGAGGGAGTTGGTGGTGTGGCTTGCAGGAGCTTGGGTACAAGGGGAAGAATGGATTTAGGTGTCTGTGGACTACTTGCGCTGTTACCCAAAGTTTCACAACTTGACACTGACTTCTGATGAATGCACTGCAGGTGACGTGTAAGGGAGGATGTTCCTAAAGTAGGTGGTTAACATCGTTACCCCTACTTATTACAGATTGACAGAGGCAACACACGGCCTGACACCTGTTGTCCGGATTTGTGGAGAAATAATTCCACACTGAAGAGGTGGCTTTTTTGGTAGTTTGCCCAGGCATCACAATGGGCTTTTTCATCCTACGGACAACAGGTGTTTCCCCCAGTGCCTGACTTAAACAAACCACATCACCATCAGAATCCTCATCATCAACTTCCTCCTCAGCGCCAGCAACACCCATATCCTCATCCTGGTGTGCTTCAACAGTGACATCTTCAATTTCAATATCAGAAACTGGACTGTGGGTGCTCCTTCCAGCACTTGCAGGGGGCGGGCAGATGGTGGAAGGAGCCACCTCTTCCCATTCAGTGTTGGGAAGGTCAGGTATCGCAACCGCCGACACACCTGGACTCTCCTTGGGGATTTGTGATACCATCTCAGAACGCACAGTTCTTTTCTGTGCTTTTTCTAGCTTAACTCTTTTAATTTTTCTAGCGGGAGGATGAGGGCCTCCTTTGTCATGTGAAGCTGAACCACTAATCATGAACATAGGCAAGGGCCTTAGCCGTTCCTTGCCACTCCATGTTGTAAATGGCATATTGGCAAGTTTCCATTTCTCCTCAGACCATTTAAATTTATTTTTTGGGGTCTTTTTACTGAACTTTGGCTTTTTGGATTTTACATGCCCTCTACTATCACATTAGGCATCGGCCTTGACAGACGACATTGATGGCATTTCATCTTCTATGTCATGGCTAGTGGCAGCACTAGGAGGAAGTGGTTCTTGATCTTTCCCTATTTTATCCTCCAAATTTTTGTTCTCCATTATTCTTGTGGAGTTATAGAACACCATATGCGGCACAGGAGCACTGGACATATGGCAGCAGAGGATACCACTGTGATTTAACACTGGACTGACTGATGGCTGATACACAGGACACTACCACTGGTCTGATGCAGGATAACACAGCAACACTGTAAGGGACTTGTTATTATTATACAGCAGCACTGGACATATGGCAGCAGAATATACCACTGTGACTGGTCACTGGAATGACTGATGGCTGATGCACAGGACACTACCACTTGACTGATGCAGAACAGTACACCACCACTGAACTGATGCAGCATAATACACCACCACTGAACTGATGCAGTACAACACAGCACCCTATTCAGCAGCACTGGACATATGTCAGCAAGAGGACACAAGCACTGTGACTGGACAGATGCAGCACAAGACACGGACACTGAGGACACTGAGAGAACAGAGAGACGGCCTCTCTGTGCACTCTCCAATGCCGGAGTGAAAATGGCTGGGACGCGCGGCTCCTTATATGGAATCCAAATCCCGCTAGAATCCGACAGCGGGATGATGACGTTTTGCTTCGTTCTGGTTTCCTAGCCAGGCGAGAAAACCCGAGCCTGACTCTGATCCAGACTCGTGTAAGGAGGTTCGGTAGGGTTCCGATCTCAGGGATCCAAACCCGCTCATCTCTAATACGTACATACGTATATACATAGATTCACACACATTTAGGCACAGACATAAACACACAAATACAGTATACACAGATATATACACACACACATAAACACACAAATATACACAAACAGATATATACAGACATACACATATACACACAGACATACATAAACACACACACACATATACTCACACATACTGTATACAAAGATATATATACACAAACACACACATACATGTATACACATTAGCACACAGACATATACACACACATTTACACACAAACACAGATATATATACATAAACACACAGTATACACAGACATAAACACACAGTAATTCTCACCAAGAAGGCAGCAGCAGACCAGTTCCTCATTCCAGCCTGGAGGGGCGGAGCTTCTATGTGATTGACAGGCTGGACCTCTGTGGGTAGAAGGAAAGGACTGAGGAAAGGGAAGCGGTGGCTACCACACTGCCTGCATGTTCCAAATCACTGAATGCAGATCCCTAACAGCCAGGAAAGCTCTTCTGACAAGCCTTCAAACCTCCCCTCTTCCATAACAACACACCACACTGCACTGCATTGCACTGGACTCTCTGTACTGTGCAATCAGTGATATGCAACATGTAGGCAGTGTGGTGGCCAACCTTTACCTCTCTTCTAGTCATCTCCTCTTACCCCTGCCCGAGATCCCAGCTTTCAGCTGTGCAGTGAGCAGGCGCCTTTTGTCCCCAGCAGCACTTGGAGCTTGAGCTCCACTTGTTCCACCCTCCCTTCGCCCCTGGCTGTATCCATATATTTCTCACTATGGCTGAATCTGTGCCCTGAAAAGATGTAAGGCACAATCTGAGAGTTTGAGAGGATATGGGGGAGGTTGGGTTGCACACCCTACCTCTAAACATAATAAGAGATGCTACCATGCTGAGACTTAGCATGTAGCATCTCACATAAGAAAAAGGAAAGATGCAGGTGCACACTCTAAACATCAAGAATACGGGTAATCAGAACAATTATAATAAACTCTGTTTTTTAGCATAGAGTAAAATAGAGGTTCTTGGCATATTTTTTGTCCAAAAAATAGGGGTCCACCTACCACGACCAGGTGACCTTATCAGGTGGTTCCCTAACATTCCTAAGGTTTACGTTCAGATCACGGGACCCCTTGACCAGCACAGCCCAACTGCCCCAAGGCATCACACAAGTGTGAAGTAGCTGTGTTAAAGTTAAATATTGTTACATTTATAAAAGGCAGCAGTTCACAGTAGGTGCCAAAAGTGTAACATAGGTAGCAACTAAAGTGTTAAAAAGTGTTACATTAATAAAAAGACAGTTTAAGTGCTTAAAAGTGTTACAATAATGATGCCCAGTCTGAGAAGATGTAAGGCACAGTAAGAGGAAAACATTGTTTATTGCTGCTGTCGTATCACCTATATTACTAGCACAATTTAGTTTTGCAATTTCCTTATTAGAAGGAATGTTACATTTTGTAAATCAAACACAAAATACATTATTTATAATGATGGATTACATTTGTTTAGAAATATATTAAATTACATAAAAAGTTGACAAAATAATGTACCAAAAAATGCAAAAATAATTCAATATTTATCTACAATTAACTTTTTCATCTTTAATGCCCAAATCTTTATCCTAGAGAGAAAATAATGCGAAATTAAAGTATAAAAAACATTCACATATTTCAAACTTTTGTAAGTTATATAAAATACATCTGAAACTAACTACTGCTATAATGAGTAAATAAAAATAATAGGGGTCATCTGCAAACAGAGAAACGTGAACTTGTAACACATAAATACAATTTGCACAGAGTTTACCTAAACAGAAGTTTTTTCTTCTAAAAACCTAGTTTCAAACTTCTATCTGCAGTCACATTTTGATAAACTTCTTTTTTTCTCTGTCAATAATTGTTTGTTTGAGTCACATTGGTCGCATCATTAGAGCTATGAGTATTAGGGATGCCTTTTTCAAAGTGTCTAAATATGTAGCTTTTATTTCATATTTTGTTAGCCCAACATTTTACATTTTTACATGACATCTTCTTTATTGTAACTACTTAACAATGGTGTTTTGACATGTCGGCATTGCAAATGTCAATATTCTGGCTATGTTGGTATTTTGAACATGTCGACATAATGAGTGTCAGCATTTTGACTGTGTTGGTATTTTGACTGTTGGTCAATGGCTGTTGGGGTTGTGTCCATCGGTAAATCAACTGCTACCCCCATCAAGTTACCACTATCACTTTTACTGTCATTGTTTTATGGCACATTAATGAAAAGAAGGAAAGGATTAACATCAAAAATAAGTAACACCAGCTGAGATTATCATGACAGCTATTAAATATTTCTATTTAGAAGTTCACATCGAGGACTATATTGCTAGCATTGTAGCTAACTACACAATACATCAATTGCAGTTAGAGACGTCTCTGCACAATGTACATTGGGGCAGATGTATTAACCTGGAGATGGCATAAGGAAGTAATAAACCAGTGATAAGTGCAAGGTGATAAACACCAGCCAATCAGCTCCTAACTGTTAATTTACATATTGGAGCTGATTGGCTGGTGCGTTTATCACTTTGCACTTATCACTGGTTTATCACTTATGCCTTCTCCAGGTTAATACATCTGTCCCAAAATTCCATAACCTCTGTCTGCTCTGCTCAATAACTGGGCAGTCAGATTTTTCCATTATGTAAATGAGCATTTTCATTGGCTCATACGGGGGGAAGAGATATTAGGTACCCAGCCACCTCAATGACTTTTTTTGAGACAGATAAATCTCCAAATCCATCTTTATTTTACTCAGGGCCAGATTAATATCTGTGGAGGGCCTTTGGCAACAAACTTGAGGGGGGCCCCATCAACATCATGAGGGGGACAGGGGCATGGTGGGGTGAGCAACATGTTTTACCTCCAGCGCTCTCAGTCTGTTGTGGCATGCCTGGCCGCAGCACCAACAGGCCACCTGTTGCTCCCATTGCGGTGCCCTCGGCAGTGCTGCTCTGGCTCTGCTGCTCCTCATCAGCATGTGGGTCAGGAGCCTGTAATGGTGCCTGCTCACCTGCAAATAGCAGTGGCTGGGCCTTGAAGAGAGGGTGTGGGAGCCCCAGGACAACCGCCCCTGTCATCCCTCCTATAATCTAGCCCTGGTTCTACTCATGTACTGGTGGTGAGGCAGACGGTCAGGTTCAGTGCAGGATATGTGCACTTCAATTACAGTACATCATCCTGTATTTAAAACAGGCAATTCTGAGCATGCCTTACCTGGGATTTGAATTTTGAACCTCATAGACTATAGTCAGACATCACTTTGTGCTCCTTCTTAGGAAGCCTGATAAATTCTAACTATATGAAGGTAGTCGTAATTGTCAGTTTAAAACAGTGGTTTCCAAACTTTTTTGAATCACGGCGCCCTAGAATATCAGAATTTTTTCACGGCACCCCAAGGCCAAAAATTTCTTATGGAGAAATTTAGAAAGAAATATTACATTAAGTAGATCGCATTTATATGTCATCCTTAGGGTCAGTTGTGTGGTGAGCGACAAGATTGCTTCTGTTTGGCCACATATTTTATGACTGGCAGCCACCAGCTCTGGTTTTGCCTATTATTTTGACCATGAATAATTTGAATTGGTCCTGGAACAGCAACCCAGGGCACCCCTGCAAGTATCCCGAGGCACCCCAGGGAGCCACGGCACACAGTTTGGGAACCTCTGGTTTAAACCATTGCAGCTCAGCAAATCTAAATATGGTGCAGTAACACATCCAATCCCCTGCAGCCAACTGCAATGGTATAAACTGACAATTACAACTATAGTGGCTTCCTGTGGAGGAGGATGAGAGTTTGAGTACAGTATGTCATGCTCAGAATTGTGTGTTTAAAATACAGGGGGGTGTAACTGAATGATAAAGTGCACAGAAATCAAACAATCACTGAATGCTCACAAGATCAAGGAGTATTGGTGTTCAAATTACTTTGCTTGGAATATCCTGAAAGTGTGTGTGTGTGTGTGTGTGTGTGTGTGTGTGTGTGTGTGTCTGTCTATCTATATACACGGAGTGGCCAAATTATTATGACCACCAGCCTAAAAAACTATTTTGCAGATAATGCTAATTAAGGATATTGGAAGTTGTGTAAGAACAGAAAGATAAAGATATGCAGAGACTAACAAAGTGCATCACTCATGACATAATGAGTACTGTAAATAAGATGATCTGATGAACTTTGACTGTGGAATGACTGTTGGCGCTCGCAGCTGCATTGCGAGCATTAGCATTAGTAAAACAGCTGCTGCGGATCTTTATTGTATTATTACAACTCATCGGGCTAGCGAAGTCAATGTTATCGAAATGCAGTTCATCACATTTGGGCCAATATTCCCCCCCAAAACATACAATTACCATATTAATATCCATGTCTATAAGAGTTCAAACTGTATTAAGGGTAAAAGGTGGCCCAACAGACTATTAACAATTTGGCCCAAACAATTTGGCCACTTAGTGTATATCATACTTGCTTACTCTCCTGGATTGGCTGGGAGGCTCTTGAAAATCAGGTGGTGTTCCTGCCCCCCGGAAGGGTAGGCAAGCCTCCCGGACCCAGCACTACCACTCCAATCCCCTAAGACAGTACCCTTTTCCAGAGCTACACCCCCTGTTGAGCTGACCTGACTGTACAGCACAAGAAATGTGTAACACTGTAGCATTACCCCGCAGGGTCATCATGCCCTGCGGGGTAATGCTACAGTGTTACCCCACTTCGGGATAGTCCCACTTTCCCGGGACTTTGGAGAACTATCCCAAATTCAGAGAGTATGCCAGTATGACATTTATTTTAAACGATTACAGAACACTCTTAAGTTTAAAATAGCATCACAACAAATCTCCAGTAATGAAAATCATACAGTATATTAAAAGGACATGATTCTACTGAACTCACACATCATATAATAGACTTAAAAGTTGGACAATAAGAAAGAAAAGATGGATGGATCAAAAACATACGGTTGGGACATATACGGAATAATAATACAAACAAATGCCTGTCCAATTCTGCTACACATAATAGATTATTTCTGATTCATACAAAAGAAAGAACAAACCAATACAGGTGATCATAGTCATGGCCAAATAGAGAGTGCAACAAAGAAAGTGCAAACCGTGCTGGAAATCGATATTTCTTGTCAGTTACACTCTCTATTACTTTAGATGTCAGCTGGTTCCAACGTCCCACAGATTTTGAAAAGGAAATGTTTACACACTTCAGTCAGTTTTCAGACATTTATATTATTGTATAAACTGAAAATGAAAGCTACATAATACAAATTACCTCCCCACTTCACTATAACACCTTAGTGCTGTTTTAGGTGTTTAACCCCTTGACCTTCCTCAACCTTTGTTCTTACTAAGACTGCTTTGAGTTGCTATTTTCCATTATAAACACTGACTTATCATTAAACATACTAAAGAAAGTGTATTCATAATGTTTCTATGTTAGACAACTACTCCAGATGTGGCTGACTGCCGTGAAGAATCCTTTCATATCATAAGAGAAAAAGTTATTTGAACAGTCGATGTATGTCAACTTTTACTATCATTAGATGGATGGATTTAATCGCAATGTTTACTAAATAGACAAAACATGAATTAATGCTTATTTGGAGGGTGTAACCGAGCCTTAAAGATGTCCCTTCATGCTTGGCATGCACCTGTCACCAATAAATAACACTATCTGACTAAACAGTGTATGAAAAGTCCTTATACACCATGCTGCGTTGTTTGTATGAACTTTGTAAAAAAAAATTATATCACTCAGGATTGCTTCGGCAGATATATATGAGTCTACTATACATGTATTTTTATACTCACTTCTAAAGTATAATACTGTTTAAAAATGACCCGTGTTAAAAATATATTTTTACTAATGAAAGCATAAAAGAACATTATTTAAATTGTTATTTTATGTAAATTATATAGCCTGCAGAAGTCACTGTTCCCATTGCTGTAAGCTTAGAAACAGATAATAAGCATCATTAGAATAAAAGAGCGAAACAATTAATACCTGAAAAACAAGATGCAAATCTTTGTTAAAAAAAAAAGTGTGAAATGTTAAATCAAAACTATATTATAACTGTGAACAGCTTTATAAAAATATTGTAATAATGAAAAAGAGTTATAGAGATAATAAAACCACTCCAGCTATGAAAACACAATTCTACAAAATGGTACAACACCTATACGCTCATGTAGAGTTGGGATGATATAAAATAAAAATGTCATACAACAGTTGTGTGCCAAACCAGATTCAGGATGCACCCAGCTCTGCAACTGTGTCATATGCACCAGGTTTATGCCAGACACAGTAGTACCATGATGCAGTTAGTTTATAACAGATTATGACAGTGTAAGGTGTAAGGGTGTGTACACATGGTGAGATCCTTGCTATGCCCGATTTTCACTTGCGATTTCCCTTGAACTCCCCGGAGCCCAGCACCACCGATTTTGACAAACTTTTCTGGAGATATGGACTATGTGTGCTTACGATTTTGGCTTATGTGAGATTTTGGCTTATGTGAGAAGTCATTGACATGTGAGATGAACTAGAAAGTACACCGATCTAGCAAGGATTGACTTGCCTGCACAGTCTATCTTTTCTTGCGATGCCAACCTGGCGGGACCGCGCATCGGGATCGAATCAGGATCGCAAGGTGACTTTCACCTTGCGATCTGCACTAACGGTTCTTCCGATTTTGACTGTATAGTCAAAATCGAAAGAAAATATCTCACCGTGTGTACACACCCTTAGAAGTAAATGCAACAGTATATTCACATTATCCATTTTGTATACAATTTAATACTGGGGTGGAGTATAATAACCGAGCTGATGCAGTTGGTAGCAAAATAGGTATATATAGGTATAAAAAAAAATATCCAAATACATTTTTTTCGGGATGCACACTCCTACACATTGGCACTATATACCGGTTACTAGTCATCATCATCAACTGTATTTGCATCTAGCCTGCAAAAGATATGCCTCCCCTTCAGGCTTATATACATGTTTCTGCAGGTCTGCCTATTACTTGTTGACCTTTTGTCCCTGTCAACATTTTGATCATGTCCGGAGTTCGACAGGATTAGGTTTCAGAGTACTTCTCATTTACCGGCCACCTGGAGATGGAAAGATATTTCTACAAGAAATTGCAGACACTGTTGCTGGCCTGGTTCTGGAACATCAAAGATGGCTCATCCTCGGGGATTTCAATGCATGGGTGGATGATGAGCTCTCACGCCTTGGCCAAAAACTCCTGTGCACAATGAACGGTCTGGGCTTCACAGAGGTCATTCCTTCTGCCACACATAAAAGTTGTCTTTCAGATTGGATTAGAAGTCACTGACCTAAAAATAAACCCAGTCATCTGGTCAGACCACTACTCCCTTTGGTTCTCAGTTGCAACCCCTCAAATAAGATCTCTGCCCACGGAGTTCACCAGGTATCGTCCAAGGAGGTGTATGACTCCCCAAGCTCTTGCAGCAAATCTGGATCTCTCTGCTATAATGGGTGCCTGTGAAGATCCCTGTTCCCTAGTCCGTTATTATAATAGGGATGTTATGGCTGCAATTGATATTATCGCCCCTGTGCGTATAAGACCTCGTAAACCACAACGTCAAGCTCCATGGTTCGACAACAGTGTTAGTGAGCTCAAGAAAAGGGGGCGTAGACTGGAAAAACGATGGAGGAAGACTAACCTAGTGGATGACAAAATAAAACTAATAAAGCATAATGAAGAATATCAATCGACAATCACTCGTAAGAAATCACAGTTCCTGTCAAATGAGATCACAGCAGCAAACAATAGGCCAGGTCAACTTTTCCGCACAGTGGAGATGCTTTGCAAGCCAGCATGCCTGCAGACTGATGAGACCCTCTCCCAGGCAAGATGCAACAAGTTTGCAAACTTCTTTGCAGATAAAATATCCACCATCCGGGCTGGAATCTCCACAGTGCCATCAAAGGAGTGCCAAACTACAAAGCCTGCCAATATAAGCTACCTGCCTTCATGGACCAGCTTTGACCCAGTGGATGTAAAGGACACTGCTGAAATTGCTCGGATTTTGTGTCCCACCACCTGTGATCTGGACCCAGCCTCAACCAAGCTTCTAATAGGTTGTATGAATATAATTGGTCCTGTCTTTGCAAAAATTGTTCAATGCTCTTTACAGACAGGCATTTTTCCTGGACCCCTAAAGGAAGCAATTGTTAGACCGCTTCTTAAAAAACCTAACTTAGATCCCGACTGCATGAACAACTACAGACCGGTATCAAACCTTCCTTTCCTAGGAAAGGTTATTGAGAAAGTGGTTGCAAATCAACTGGAAACCCGCCTGACAACCTATGATATTTATGATCCATTTTAATCAGGATTCAGGAGAAGTCATAGCACTGAAACAACCCTGGTGTGTGTGTTAAATGATCTTCTGATGGCAAGAGACAGAGGTGACTGTTCAATATTAATCCTTCTGGATCTCTCGGCAGCATTTGATACCGTGGAGCATGGGCTTCTGATTGAGCGACCGATACATTTCTGTGGTCTGGATGGCACAGTCCTAAGCTGGTTCAAATCATTTCTCACAGGCAGGTCACAGAGAGTATCGTCTGGATTATACTCATCACCACCAGTGCCATTGCCATTTGGTGTCCCACAAGGTTCTATACTATCCCCCATGGATTTTGCAGTATACATGCTCCCATTGGGCGAAATAATCAGACACCATGGCCTCGTCTACCACTGCTATGCAGATGATACACAACTGTACTTGTCCTTTGCTCCAGGCACTGATAACCCAATAGCAACCCTAAATGGCTGTCTAGCTGAGCTACAGGAGTGGATGAGCGCCAGTTGGCTGCGACTGAACTCAGATAAAACAGAGGTCCTTATGATACGACTGCAACATCAAAGGACAAGACTGCAGCATAGCCAACCAACTGGAGTTATACTCGTGGATTCAGAATTACAGACCAGTGATTGTGTGCGGAATCTTGGCGTTGTCCTGGATGGTGGCTTGACACTTAAACATCAGATATCAGCAACAATCAAATCCTCATTCTTTCACCTGAGGAACATAGCCAGAATCAAGCACTTAATTCCCTCAGATGATATGCCAAAAGTCATACATGCATTTGTATCATCTCGATTAGACTACTGTAGTGCCCTCTACCTTGGTCTCCCAGCAAAAGAATTGCAACGCTTACAGCTGGTGCAAAACACAGCTGCCAGGCTGTTAACTAACCAGCCCCGTTCTAGCCACATAACACCCATCCTCTTCTCCCTTCACTGGCTGCCTGTAAAATGGCGAATCATCTTCAAGATTGGCTTACTGAGTTTCAAAGCATTACATGACCAGGGCCCAAGGTACCTGAAACAGCTTCTGACCCCATACTGCCCCACACGATTACTGCGATCTGTAGATGAAGGACTTTTAGCAGTACCTAGAATCTACCGTAATTCATCTGGGGGTCGAGCTTTTAGTCATGCAGCTCCGACTCAATGGAACTCACTTCCCCACACAGTGCGAGAGGCCCCAACTATAGAATCCTTCAAAAGTAGACTCAAGACTTTCCTATTTACTCAAGCATTTCCATAGTGTCCCTTTTAGTATCTTCATGCTTCTGTATTTTATGAAAATGTACTTCATTATTTTCAGTACTATATTATGCTATGTATCTGTTAAGCGCCTTGAGTCCTATTGGAGAAAGAGCGCTATATAAATAAAATTATTATTAATTATTATTATGTCAAACTAAAGCATGTCAACCATATGGGGATGACCTAATCACTGTCTACCTAGAGACTGTAGATCTTCTATACAACACCCTAGTTCCACAATCATGGAACTCCTACAAGACAAAATGGTTCATTGTGATTACATTTTCCTAGCAAGTCCAATTTTTAACACTTTTATTTCCAGGTTGCTTATTGTAATAGAAACAAGGGCTGATATTTTGAAGTATTCCAAGAAAAATACGGACATATAAGTTAATATGTAGACTTATACATATCTGACACTTACAGCTCCCTATACTGACAAAGGCTTAACAAAAGAATGAAGATGCTTTTGAACATAAGGCAGGTATAGTAAAGGTGTGTTTACCTTCTTGATCCATATGTTAAAATACCCCCTCATAGCCGAGACTAATATTGGCCAAATCAGGGTGACAAAATCAAGTGGTTACCCCACAGGAAAAAATCAGCTTATGGTGAAAGCACTCGCTCTCACCCCACAGCCCTGGTGAAAAGGTGTTGGGTAATAAATGTTGCAAAAACAGACATAAGCATTTCTTGCCTGGAAACTTCCCAGCAATCCATGTCAGCCTTAAACAATACTTGTTTACTTTAATAATCTGCTTTCTGGGAGAAGCACAGAGAAGAGATTCAGGAAGCCGGTGATAGGCAGAAATTCAGTGCATTGCACATCTTGGAAGATGTGACTTACATTATATTGCCCATGTATATAGACCGTGATTCCAGGCAAGATCCTACCTATCCTGCCAACTTCACTAGGAAGTGGACAGGATGCAGGAGGACCATTTAGGACTCTCCCGTAGGTCTCAGGAGAGTAGATAAGTACTGTATACATTAAACTGCTCTGTTATGCTGGCACTTGTATTACTGTAATTGACAGTATACCCATGGCTGGCAAAGCATGATGGCACATATAGAATTACAAGCATCAGCATATCGAGTCTGCTGGGACCTATAGTTCACCATGTAAAAATGATAACAATTATTTAGAAAGAAAAACAAATACACTGTATTAAAAACACGTTATTATAAATAATTAGTCCTTAACATAAACCCTCTTTCACCAATGTATTGCTCAGCTAAAGGTGGCCATACACTGTGCAACTACTGTATAAGCCGGGTCAGCCAAATATCAGCTTGTCCGGCTGATAACTGCAAAGGTTTGACTGTGACTAAGCAGCAATTATCACTTTGTCAGGCATGGGAAGTCCTTCAGCATGTATGACATGTGATAATTGCTGCCTGGGTCTGATAGTGGATATTCTCACCATCAGAAAGGCCAATTTTCTGGTTTTTCTGTTTGATGGTGAGATCACAGTATATGGCCAATGTAAAGCTGGGTATACACTTAAGATGTGTGTACTCATCCGATGGCACGGCCAATAGAATGACGTATTGGCTGTGCTATGCACACAGAACGATATATCGCGCGATTGCGTGATATATTGTTCACGGGTGAATTCACTTGTATACAACAATTTGCCAGGTTGCCCTGTCGTGCATGCAGCAGAAGTTAATTATCCTTAATACATTATAAAAACATAACTTAAAACATTTTCTGACAGTTTTGGAATATCTTTCCCATCCTCTGTTACGCTCTGTAGCTAGGCACACGTGGATAAAAGAAAAACAATATAAAATACAGTTAGTGTTAAACCCGGCAGATGACCCATGGGAGTGCTGAGTTGTTTGTACACACTAGACGATGTTCCCGATATGCCGGTCTGATCGCCTGGATTAGACAAGATATAGCCTAGTAGTGTGTACCTAGCTTAACTCCTGTGATGAGGGGAGGTGTCCTCTTCTCCCTTTTTTGCTTGTCAATCCAAAGATTCAAAATAAAATAAAAAATCTTCATAGGGTTCAGAAGACTTGTTGCACTAAAACAGGCATGTCCAAACTGTGGCCCTCCAGCTGTTGAGAAACTACACATCCCAGCATGCCCTGACACAGCTTTAGCATTCTCTGACAGCAAAACTGTGTCAGGGCATGCTGGGATATGCAGTTTCACAATAGCTGGAGGGCCGCAAGTTTGGACATGCCTGCACTTGAAGCTGCAATAAAGCATTGAAATGCTCTATCCCTTCTATTTACTTACTTATTCTTTCCCACTCTCTGGTCAGTCTAGGGTTCATTGTTATTATGTCAGGGGGACTTCATACTGCAGTTGTCCCTATTACAGTGCCACCAGCCCTACCTGTCATAGATAGCGTTTTGTCCTCCCAAGTTTGATTCTTGCCAGGCTACAAGTGACTTCAAGTGAAGGCCGAGCAGTTCTTTTGAGAGGGGGGCTGTAAGCATTATTTATTAGAGATGAGCGCCTGAAATTTTTCGGGTTTTGTGTTTTGGCTTTGGGTTCGGTTCCGCGGCCGTGTTTTGGGTTCGAACGCGTTTTGGCAAAACCTCACCGAATTTTTTTTGTCGGATTCGGGTGTGTTTTGGATTCGGGTGTTTTTTTCAAAAAACACTAAAAAACAGCTTAAATCATAGAATTTGGGGGTCATTTTGATCCCAAAGTATTATTAACCTCAAAAACCATAATTTACACTCATTTTCAGTCTATTCTGAATACCTCACACCTCACAATATTATTTTTAGTCCTAAAATTTGCACCGAGGTCGCTGTGTGAGTAAGATAAGCGACCCTAGTGGCCGACACAAACACCGGGCCCATCTAGGAGTGGCACTGCAGTGTCACGCAGGATGTCCCTTCCAAAAAACCCTCCCCAAACAGCACATGACGCAAAGAAAAAAAGAGGCGCAATGAGGTAGCTGTGTGAGTAAGATTAGCGACCCTAGTGGCCGACACAAACACCGGGCCCATCTAGGAGTAGCACTGCAGTGTCACGCAGGATGGCCCTTCCAAAAAACCCTCCCCAAACAGCACATGACGCAAAGAAAAAAAGAGGCGCAATGAGGTAGCTGTGTGAGTAAGATTAGCGACCCTAGTGGCCGACACAAACACCGGGCCCATCTAGGAGTGGCACTGCAGTGTCACGCAGGATGTCCCTTCCAAAAAACCCTCCCCAAACAGCACATGACGCAAAGAAAAAAAGAGGCGCAATGAGGTAGCTGTGTGAGTAAGATTAGCGACCCTAGTGGCCGACACAAACACCGGGCCCATCTAGGAGTGGCACTGCAGTGTCACGCAGGATGTCCCTTCCAAAAAACCCTCCCCAAACAGCACATGACGCAAAGAAAAAAAGAGGCGCAATGAGGTAGCTGACTGTGTGAGTAAGATTAGCGACCCTAGTGGCCGACACAAACACCGGGCCCATCTAGGAGTGGCACTGCAGTGTCACGCAGGATGTCCCTTCCAAAAAACCCTCCCCAATCAGCACATGATGCAAAGAAAAAGAAAAGAAAAAAGAGGTGCAAGATGGAATTGTCCTTGGGCCCTCCCACCCACCCTTATGTTGTATAAACAAAACAGGACATGCACACTTTAACCAACCCATCATTTCAGTGACAGGGTCTGCCACACGACTGTGACTGATATGACGGGTTGGTTTGGACCCCCCCCAAAAAAGAAGCAATTAATCTCTCCTTGCACAAACTGGCTCTACAGAGGCAAGATGTCCACCTCATCTTCACCCTCCGATATATCACCGTGTACATCCCCCTCCTCACAGATTATCAATTCGTCCCCACTGGAATCCACCATCTCAGCTCCCTGTGTACTTTGTGGAGGCAATTGCTGCTGGTCAATGTCTCCGCGGAGGAATTGATTATAATTCATTTTAATGAACATCATCTTCTCCACATTTTCTGGATGTAACCTCGTACGCCGATTGCTGACAAGGTGAGCGGCGGCACTAAACACTCTTTCGGAGTACACACTTGTGGGAGGGCAACTTAGGTAGAATAAAGCCAGTTTGTGCAAGGGCCTCCAAATTGCCTCTTTTTCCTGCCAGTATAAGTACGGACTGTGTGACGTGCCTACTTGGATGCGGTCACTCATATAATCCTCCACCATTCTATCAATGTTGAGAGAATCATATGCAGTGACAGTAGACGACATGTCCGTAATCGTTGTCAGGTCCTTCAGTCCGGACCAGATGTCAGCATCAGCAGTCGCTCCAGACTGCCCTGCATCACCGCCAGCGGGTGGGCTCGGAATTCTGAGCCTTTTCCTCGCACCCCCAGTTGCGGGAGAATGTGAAGGAGGAGATGTTGACAGGTCGCGTTCCGCTTGACTTGACAATTTTGTCACCAGCAGGTCTTTCAACCCCAGCAGACTTGTGTCTGCCGGAAAGAGAGATCCAAGGTAGGCTTTAAATCTAGGATCGAGCACGGTGGCCAAAATGTAGTGCTCTGATTTCAACAGATTGACCACCCGTGAATCCTTGTTAAGCGAATTAAGGGCTGCATCCACAAGTCCCACATGCCTAGCGGAATCGCTCCCTTTTAGCTCCTTCTTCAATGCCTCCAGCTTCTTCTGCAAAAGCCTGATGAGGGGAATGACCTGACTCAGGCTGGCAGCGTCTGAACTGACTTCACGTGTGGCAAGTTCAAAGGGCATCAGAACCTTGCACAACGTTGAAATCATTCTCCACTGCACTTGAGACAGGTGCATTCCAATTCCTATATCGTGCTCAATTGTATAGGCTTGAATGGCCTTTTGCTGCTCCTCCAACCTCTGAAGCATATAGAGGGTTGAATTCCACCTCGTTACCACTTCTTGCTTCAGATGATGGCAGGGCAGGTTCAGTAGTTTTTGGTGGTGCTCCAGTCTTCTGTACGTGGTGCCTGTACGCCGAAAGTGTCCCGCAATTTTTCTGGCCACCGACAGCATCTCTTGCACGCCCCTGTCATTTTTTAAAAAATTCTGCACCACCAAATTCAAGGTATGTGCAAAACATGGGACGTGCTGGAATTTGCCCATATTTAATGCACACACAATATTGCTGGCGTTGTCCGATGCCACAAATCCACAGGAGAGTCCAATTGGGGTAAGCCATTCCGCGATGATCTTCCTCAGTTGCCGTAAGAGGTTTTCAGCTGTGTGCATATTCTGGAAAGCGGTGATACAAAGCGTAGCCTGCCTAGGAAAGAGTTGGCGTTTGCGAGATGCTGCTACTGGTGCCGCCGCTGCTGTTCTTGCGGCGGGAGTCCATACATCTACCCAGTGGGCTGTCACAGTCATATAGTCCTGACCCTGCCCTGCTCCACTTGTCCACATGTCCGTGGTTAAGTGGACATTGGGTACAACTACATTTTTTAGGACACTGGTGAGTCTTTTTCTGACGTCCGTGTACATTCTCGGTATCGCCTGCCTAGAGAAGTGGAACCTAGATGGTATTTGGTAACGGGGGCACACTGCCTCAATAAATTGTCTAGTTCCCTGTGAACTAACGGCGGATACCGGACGCACGTCTAACACCAACATAGTTGTCAAGGCCTCAGTTATCCGCTTTGCAGTAGGATGACTGCTGTGATATTTCATCTTCCTCGCAAAGGACTGTTGAACAGTCAATTGCTTACTGGAAGTAGTACAAGTGGGCTTACGACTTCCCCTCTGGGATGCCCATCGACTCCCAGCGGCAACAACAGCAGCGCCAGCAGCAGTAGGCGTTACACGCAAGGATGCATCGGAGGAATCCCAGGCAGGAGAGGACTCGTCAGAATTGCCAGTGACATGGCCTGCAGGACTATTGGCATTCCTGGGGAAGGAGGAAATTGACACTGAGGGAGTTGGTGGGGTGGTTTGCGTGAGCTTGGTTACAAGAGGAAGGGATTTACTGGTCAGTGGACTGCTTCCGCTGTCACCCAAAGTTTTTGAACTTGTCACTGACTTATTATGAATGCGCTGCAGGTGACGTATAAGGGAGGATGTTTCGAGGTGGTTAACGTCCTTACCCCTACTTATTACAGCTTGACAAAGGGAACACACGGCTTGACACCTGTTGTCCGCATTTCTGGTGAAATACCTCCACACCGAAGAGCTGATTTTTTTGGTATTTTCACCTGGCATGTCAACGGCCATATTCCTCCCACGGACAACAGGTGTCTCCCCGGGTGCCTGACTTAAACAAACCACCTCACCATCAGAATCCTCCTGGTCAATTTCCTCCCCAGCGCCAGCAACACCCATATCCTCCTCATCCTGGTGTACTTCAACACTGACATCTTCAATCTGACTATCAGGAACTGGACTGCGGGTGCTCCTTCCAGCACTTGCAGGGGGCGTGCAAATGGTGGAAGGCGCATGCTCTTCACGTCCAGTGTTGGGAAGGTCAGGCATCGCAACCGACACAATTGGACTCTCCTTGTGGATTTGGGATTTCGAAGAATGCACAGTTCTTTGCTGTGCTGCTTTTGCCAGCTTGAGTCTTTTCATTTTTCTAGCGAGAGGCTGAGTGCTTCCATCCTCATGTGAAGCTGAACCACTAGCCATGAACATAGGCCAGGGCCTCAGCCGTTCCTTGCCACTCCGTGTGGTAAATGGCATATTGGCAAGTTTACGCTTCTCCTCCGACAATTTTATTTTAGGTTTTGGAGTCCTTTTTTTACTGATATTTGGTGTTTTGGATTTGACATGCTCTGTACTATGACATTGGGCATCGGCCTTGGCAGACGACGTTGCTGGCATTTCATCGTCTCGGCCATAACTAGTGGCAGCAGCTTCAGCACGAGGTGGAAGTGGATCTTGATCTTTCCCTAATTTTGGAACCTCAACATTTTTGTTCTCCATATTTTAATAGGCACAACTAAAAGGCACCTCAGGTAAACAATGGAGATGGATGGATTGGATACTAGTATACAATTATGGACGGGCTGCCGAGTGCCGACACAGAGGTAGCCACAGCCGTGAACTACCGCACTGTACTGTGTCTGCTGCTAATATATAGACTGGTTGATAAAGAGATAGTATACTCGTAACTAGTATGTATGTATAAAGAAAGAAAAAAAAACCACGGTTAGGTGGTATATACAATTATGGACGGGCTGCCGAGTGCCGACACAGAGGTAGCCACAGCCGTGAACTACCGCACTGTACTGTGTCTGCTGCTAATATAGACTGGTTGATAAAGAGATAGTATACTCGTAACTAGTATGTATGTATAAAGAAAGAAAAAAAAAACACGGTTAGGTGGTATATACAATTATGGACGGGCTGCCGAGTGCCGACACAGAGGTAGCCACAGCCGTGAACTACCGCACTGTACTGTGTCTGCTGCTAATATAGACTGGTTGATAAAGAGATAGTATACTCGTAACTAGTATGACTATAAAGAAAGAAAAAAAAACCACGGTTAGGTGGTATATACAATTATGGACGGGCTGCCGAGTGCCGACACAGAGGTAGCCACAGCCGTGAACTACCGCACTGTACTGTGTCTGCTGCTAATATATAGACTGGTTGATAAAGAGATAGTATACTCGTAACTAGTATGTATGTATAAAGAAAGAAAAAAAAACCACGGTTAGGTGGTATATACAATTATGGACGGGCTGCCGAGTGCCGACACAGAGGTAGCCACAGCCGTGAACTACCGCACTGTACTGTGTCTGCTGCTAATATAGACTGGTTGATAAAGAGATAGTATACTCGTAACTAGTATGTATGTATAAAGAAAGAAAAAAAAACCACGGTTAGGTGGTATATACAATTATGGACGGGCTGCCGAGTGCCGACACAGAGGTAGCCACAGCCGTGAACTACCGCACTGTACTGTGTCTGCTGCTAATATATAGACTGGTTGATAAAGAGATAGTATACTCGTAACTAGTATGTATGTATAAAGAAAGAAAAAAAAACCACGGTTAGGTGGTATATACAATTATGGACGGGCTGCCGAGTGCCGACACAGAGGTAGCCACAGCCGTGAACTACCGCACTGTACTGTGTCTGCTGCTAATATAGACTGGTTGATAAAGAGATAGTATACTCGTAACTAGTATGTATGTATAAAGAAAGAAAGAAAAACCACGGTTAGGTGGTATATACAATTATGGACGGGCTGCCGAGTGCCGACACAGAGGTAGCCACAGCCGTGAACTACCGCACTGTACTGTGTCTGCTGCTAATATAGACTGGTTGATAAAGAGATAGTATACTCGTAACTAGTATGACTATAAAGAAAGAAAAAAAAACCACGGTTAGGTGGTATATACAATTATGGACGGGCTGCCGAGTGCTGACACAGAGGTAGCCACAGCCGTGAACTACCGCACTGTACTGTGTCTGCTGCTAATATATAGACTGGTTGATAAAGAGATAGTATACTCGTAACTAGTATGTATGTATAAAGAAAGAGAAAAAAACCACGGTTAGGTGGTATATACAATTATGGACGGGCTGCCGAGTGCCGACACAGAGGTAGCCACAGCCGTGAACTACCGCACTGTACTGTGTCTGCTGCTAATATAGACTGGTTGATAAAGAGATAGTATACTACTAATATTATATATACTGGTGGTCAGGTCACTGGTCACTAGTCACACTGGCAGTGGCACTCCTGCAGCAAAAGTGTGCACTGTTTAATTTTAATATAATATTATGTACTCCTGGCTCCTGCTATAACCTATAACTGGCACTGCAGTAGTGCTCCCCAGTCTCCCCCACAATTATAAGCTGTGTGAGCTGAGCAGTCAGACAGATATATAATATATATAGATGATGCAGCACACTGGCCTGAGCCTGAGCAGTGCACACAGATATGGTATGTGACTGACTGAGTCACTGTGTGTATCGCTTTTTTCAGGCAGAGAACGGATATATTAAATAAACTGCACTGTGTGTCTGGTGGTCACTCACTATATAATATATTATGTACTCCTGGCTCCTGCTATAACCTATAACTGGCACTGCAGTAGTGCTCCCCAGTCTCCCCCACAATTATAAGCTGTGTGAGCTGAGCAGTCAGACAGATATATATAATATTATATATAGATAATAGATGATGCAGCACACTGGCCTGAGCCTGAGCAGTGCACACAGATATGGTATGTGACTGAGTCACTGTGTGCTGTGTATCGCTTTTTTCAGGCAGAGAACGGATTATAAAGTAAACTGCACTGTCCTCACTAGTAAACTCTCTCCACTCAGTCTCTACACTTCTACAGTAACAGTACTCCTCCTAGTCAGCTCCAGTAAATCTCTCTCAGTCTCTTATAATCTAAATGGAGAGGACGCCAGCCACGTCCTCTCCCTATCAATCTCAATGCACGTGTGAAAATGGCGGCGACGCGCGGCTCCTTATATAGAATCCGAGTCTCGCGATAGAATCCGAGCCTCGCGAGAATCCGACAGCGTCATGATGACGTTCGGGCGCGCTCGGGTTAACCGAGCAAGGCGGGAAGATCCGAGTCGCTCGGACCCGTGAAAAAAAACATGAAGTTCTGGCGGGTTCGGATTCAGAGAAACCGAACCCGCTCATCTCTATTATTTATTCATTTATTTTTTCATTGGAAAAAAAAGAAGAAAGAAATACACATTTGTAGGAAACACCTGCAGCTCTGCGAGCTTTGTAAAATGCACATATTTGTACTGATATAATTTATTTCTGCATTTTTTCAGTACAGTAAATTGTGTCTATCTCACCCTGTGGCTCGCACGTCCACAAGTGTCTAACACGCAAGAACCAGTAAAATATTTAATTCAGTATTGCTCAAAGGAGTACTGCAACTTCTTTATTGCTTCCAAATGTTAACTTCCCAAGAATTGTGAGAGGTTGATTCTACACACCTGACATCTCACAGTACGATCGCCGCAGGCATTGCCAGAATTTGACAGTTACAAAACCTTCAGAAACAATACCTACATTATGTCAAGGTTTAATATACGTCTGAGCACAGCTGACATTTTCTTGTCCTGTTCAGAAGAAATATGCAAAACTGTTTGTATTGTGTACACAATGAAAATATCTTCCGGGGAAATAAAGAGGCATGTGTAGTCCTGCCTATGTGAACATCAGTAGGATAGAGTCACCATTGTTTTTGGTGCCCCATCAACTAGTCACTTGCACTGTTGTTGCCACAGTTTATATTGATTTGGTAATTGCCATTAAAGTCATTTTACAGCACATGTCGGGGCATCCAACATAGGGGGTAATTCCAAGTTGATCGCAGCAGGAATTTAGTTAGCAATTGGGCAAAACCATGTGCACTGCAGGGGGGGCAGATATAACATGTGCAGAGAAAGTTAGATTTGGGTGGGTTATATTGTTTCTGTGCCGGGTAAATACTGGCTGCTTTATTTTTACACTGCAAATTAGATTGCAGATTGAACACACCCCACCCAAATCTAACTCTCTCTGCAAATGTTAAATCTGCCTCCCCTGCAGTGCACATGGTTTTGCCCAATTTCTAACTAAATTCCTGCTGCGATCAACTTGGAATTACCCCCATAGTCATAGATTTAACAAGACTCTAGAGTGCCGCCTCATACTTGTTTATGGGAAAAACAATTGCTGCTACTCATTTTTAAAGAAGGCACCCTGACTAACTGCTTGTGTATTTTAGAGTGCCTATCTACATGGAAGTATGTATACAGTATATACAGATAGGTCCATATATATTTGGACACTAACACAATTGTCCTAATTTGGTCTCGGTGAGCCACCACAATTGATTTGAAATCAAACAATAGAGATTTAATTGAAGTGCAGACCTTCACCTTTTATTCAAGGAGTTGAACAAAAATGTGTATGAAATATTTAGGAATTGCAACCAATTTTATATTGTTTTCAATTGGACAAATTTAGCATAATCCTATATAATAAAAGGCTAACGCTGCTCCTGGGGGGGGGGAATTCAACTGTTTTTCACACCAGCGGCCACTAGATGGTGACCGAGGGAGCAATTTAAGTGTTGCTCCATTTGGGCACGCACAGCTGCCAGCTCTGACATCACTGTTATGTTTTTCTGCCATTTTGACGGGCTGGTAACTAGTCATAAATAAAATGTTCATTTCTCTAACGTCCTAAGTGGATGCTGGGGACTCCGTAAGGACCATGGGGAATAGCGGCTCCGCAGGAGACTGGGCACATCTAAAGAAAGCTTTAGGACTATCTGGTGTGCACTGGCTCCTCCCCCTATGACCCTCCTCCAAGCCTCAGTTAGATCTCTGTGCCCGAACGAGAAGGGTGCACACTAGGGCTCTCCTGAGCTTCTTAGTGAAAGTTTTAGTTTAGGTTTTTTATTTTCAGTGAGACCTGCTGGCAACAGGCTCACTGCATCGAGGGACTAAGGGGAGAAGAAGCAAACTCACCTGCGTGCAGAGTGGATTGGGCTTCTTAGGCTACTGGACATTAGCTCCAGAGGGACGATCACAGGCCCAGCCTGGATGGGTCCCGGAGCCGCGCCGCCGGCCCCCTTACAGAGCCAGAAGGCAGAAGAGGTCCGGAAAATCGGCGGCAGAAGACGTCCTGTCTTCAACAAGGTAGCGCACAGCACTGCAGCTGTGCGCCATTGCTCTCAGCACACTTCACACTCCGGTCACTGAGGGTGCAGGGCGCTGGGGGGGGCGCCCTGAGACGCAATAAAAAACACCTTGGATGGCAAAAAAAAAATGCATCACATATAGCTCCTGGGCTATATGGATGCATTTAACCCCTGCCAGAATACATAGAAAAACGGGAGATAAGGCCGCCGATAAGGGGGCGGAGCCTATCTCCTCAGCACACTGGCGCCATTTTCCCTCACAGCTCCGTTGGAGGGAAGCTCCCTGTCTCTCCCCTGCAGTCACTACACTACAGAAAGGGTTAAAAAAGAGAGGGGGGGGGCACTAATTACGCGCAGTATTAAACATACAGCAGCTATAAAGGGAAAAACACTTATATAAGGTTATCCCTGTATATATATATAGCGCTCTGGTGTGTGCTGGCAAACTCTCCCTCTGTCTCCCCAAAGGGCTAGTGGGGTCCTGTCCTCTATCAGAGCATTCCCTGTGTGTGTGCTGTATGTCGGTACGTTTGTGTCGACATGTATGAGGAGAAAAATGATGTGGAGACGGAGCAGATTGCCTGTAAAAGTGATGTCACCCCCTAGGGGGTCGACACCTGAGTGGATGAACTGTTGGAAGGAATACGTGACATTGTCAGCTCTGTATAAAAGACAGTGGTTGACATGAGACAGCCGGCTACTCAGCTTGTGCCTATCCAGACGTCTCATAGGCCGTCAGGGGCTCTAAAGCGCCCGTTACCTCAGATGGCAGATATAGACGCCGACACGGATACTGACTCCAGTGTCGACGATGAAGAGACAAATGTGACTTCCAGTAGGGCCACACGTTACATGATTGAGGCAATGAAAAATACACATTTCTGATAATACGAGTACCACCAAAAAAGGGGTATTATGTTCGGTGAGGAAAAACTACCTGTAGTTTTCCTGAATCTGAGAAATTAAATGAGGTGTGTGATGATGCGTGGTTTTCCCCCGATAACAACTGATAATTTCTAAAATGTTATTGGCATTATATCCTTTCCCGCCAGAGGTTAGGGTGCGTTGGGAAACACCCCCTAGGGTGGATAAAGCGCTCACACGCTTGTAAGGGCTCTACCCTCTCCTGAGATGGCCGCCCTTAAGGATCCTGCTGATAGAAAGCAGGAGGGTATCCTAAAATGTATTTACACACATACTGGTGTTATACTGCGACCAGCAATCGCCTCAGCCTGGATGTGCAGTGCTGGCTTGGCGTGGTCGGATTCCCTGACTGAAAATATTGATACCCTAGATAGGGACAGTATATTTTTGCCTATAGAGCATTTAAAAGATGCATTTCTATATATGCGTGATGCACAGCGGAATATTTGCCGACTGGCATCAAGTTTAAGTGCGTTGTCCATTTCTACCAGTAGAGGGTTATGGACACGTCAGTGGTCAGGTGATGCGTATTCCAAACGGCATTTGGAAGTATTGCCTTATTAAGGGGAGGAGTTATTTGGGGTCGGTCTTTCAGACCTGGTGGCCACGGCAACAGCTGGGAAATCCACGTTTGTACCCCAGGTCGCCTCTCAACATGAGAAGACGCCGTATTATCAGGTGCAGTCTTTTCGTGGACAAGCGGGCAAAAGGTTCCTCATTTCTGCCCCGTGACAGAGGGAGAGGAAAAAGGCTGCAGAAATCAGCCAGTTCCCAGGAACAGAAACCCTCTCCCGCCTCTGCCAAGCCCTCAGTATGACGCTGGGGCTTTACAAGCAGAATCAGGCACGGTGGGGGGCCCGTCTCAATGAATTTCAGCGCGCAGTGGGCTCACTCGCAAGTAGACCCCTGGATCCTTCAGGTGATATCTCAGGGGTACAAATTAGAATTCGAGACGTCTCCCCCTCGCCGTTTCCTAAAGTCGGCTTTACCGATGTCTCCTTCTGACAGGGAGACAGTTTTGGAAGCCATTCACAAGCTGTATTCCCAGCAGGTGATAATCAAGGTACCCCTCCTGCAACAGGGTATGGGGTATTATTCCACACTGTTGTGGTACCGAAGCCGGACGGCTCGTGAGACCGATTCTAAATCTAAAATCTTTGAACACTTACATACAGAGGTTCAAATTCAAGATTGAGTCACTCAGAGCAGTGATTGCGAACCTGGAAGAAGGGGACTACATGATGTCTCGGGACATCAAGGATGCTTACCTTCATGTCAAAATTTACCCTTCTCACCAAGGGTACCTCAGGTTTATGGTACAGAACTGTCACTATCAGTTCAGACGCTGCCGTATGGATGGTCCACGGCACCCCGGGTCTTTACCAAGGTAATGGCCGAAATGATGATATTCCTTCGAAGGAAGTGAATTTTAGTTATCCCTTACTTGGACGATTCCCTGATAAGGGTAAGATCCAGGGAACAGTTGGAGGTCGGTGTAGCACTATCTCAGGTAGTGCTGCGGCAACACAATTGGATTCTCAATATTCCAAAATCGCAGCTGGTTCCGACGACTTGTCTTCTGTTCCTAGGGATGATCCTGGACACAGTCCAGAAAAAGGTGTTTCTCCCGGAAGAGAAAGCCAGGGAGTTATCCGAGCTAGTCAGGAACCTCCTAAAACCGAGCCAAGTCTCAGTACACAAGGGTTCTGGGTAAAATGGTGGCTTCCTACGAAGCAATCCCATTCGGCAGATTCCACGCAAGAACTTTCCAGTGGGACCTGCTGGACAAATGGTCCGGGTCGCATCTTCAGATGCATCAGCGGATAACCCTGTCACCAAGGACAAGGGTGTCCCTCCTGTGGTGGTTGCAGAGTGCTCATCTTCTAGAGGGCCGCAGATTCGGCATTCAGGACTGGGTACTGATGACCACGGATGCCAGCCGGCGAGGCTGGGGAGCAGTCACACAGGGAAGGAATATCCAGGGCTTATGGTCAAGCCTGGAGACATCACTTCACATAAATATCCTGAAGCTAAGGGCCATTTACAATGCTCTAAGCTTAGCAAGACCTCTGCTTCAAGGTCAGCCGGTGTTGATCCAGTTGGACAACATCACGGCAGTCACCCACGTAAACAGACAGGGTGGCACAAGAAGCAGGAGGGCAATGGCAGAAGCTGCAAGGATTCTTCGCTGGGCGGAAAATCATGTGATAGCACTGTCAGCAGTATTCATTCCGGGAGTGGACAACTGGGAAGCAGACTTCCTCAGCACGACCTCCACCCGGGAGAGTGGAGACTTCACCCAGAAGTCTTCCACATGATTATAAACCGTTGGGAAAAACTCAACAGGTATTGCGCCAGGTCAAGGGACCCTCAGGCAATAGCTGTAGACGCTCTGGTAACACCGTGGGTGTACCAGTCAGTGTATGTGTTCCCTCCTCTGCCTCTCATACCCAAGGTACTGAGATTGATAAGATGGAGAGGAGTAAGCACTATATTCATGGCTCCGGATTGGCCAAGAAGGACTTGGTAACCGGAACTTCAAGAGATGCTCACGGAGGATCCGTGGCCTCTACCTCTAAGAAGGGACCTGCTCCAGCAAGGACCCTGTCTGTTCCAAGACTTACCGCGGCTGCGTTTGACGGCATGGCGGTTGAACGCCGGATCCTGAAGGAAAAAAGGCATTCCGGATGAAGTCATCCCTATCCTGATCAAAGCCAGGAAGGATGTAACCGCAAAACATTATCACCGCATTTGACGAAAATATGTTGCGTGGTGCGAGGCCAGTAAGGCCCGACGGAGGAAATTCAACTGGGTCAATTCCTACATTTCCTGCAAACAGGAGTGTCTATGGGCCTGAAATTGGGGTCCATTAAGGTTAAAATTTCGGCCCTGTCAATTTTCTTCCAAAAAGAACTAGCTTCAGTCCCTGAAGTTCAGACGTTTGTAAAAGGGTTACTGCATATACAGCCTCCTTTTGTGCCTTCAGTGGCACTTTGGGATCTCAATGTAGTTTTTGGGTTCCAAAAGTCACATTGGTTTGAACCACTTAAATCTGTGGAGTTAAAATATCTCACATGGAAAGTGGTCATGCTGTTGGCACTGGCCTGGGCCAGGCGCGTGTCAGAATTGGCGGCTTTATCCTGTAAAAGCCCTTATCTGATTTTCCATTCGGACAGGGCGGAATTGAGGACTCGTCCTCAGTTTCTCCCTAAGGTGGTTTCAGCGTTTCACCTGAACCAACCTATTGTGGTGCCTGTGGCTACTAGGGACTTGGAGGACTCCAAGTTGCTAGACGTTGTCAGGGCCCTGAAAATATATGTTTCCAGGACGGCTGGAGTCAGGAAAACTGACTCGCTGTTTATCCTGTATGCACCCAACAAGCTGGGTGCTCCTGCTTCTAAGCAGACTATTGCTCGTTGGATTTGTAGTACAATTCAGCTTGCACATTCTGTGGCAGGCCTGCCACAGCCAAAAATCTGTAAATGCCCACTCCACAAGGAAGGTGGGCTCATCTTGGGCGGCTGCCCGAGGGGTCTCGGCTTTACAAGTTTGCCGAGCAGCTACTTGGTCAGGAGCAAATACGTTTGTAAAATTCTACAAAATTGATACCCTGGCTGAGGAGGACCTGGAGTTCTCTCAATTGGTGCTGCAGAGTCATCCGCACTCTCCCGCCCATTTGGGAGCTTTGGTATAATCCCCATGGTCCTTACGGAGTCCCCAGCATCCACTTAGGACGTTAGAGAAAATAAGAATTTACTTACCGATAATTCTATTTCTCGTAGTCCGTAGTGGATGCTGGGCGCCCATCCCAAGTGCGGATTGTCTGCAATACTGGTACATAGTTATTGTTACCAAAAAATCGGGTTATTGCTGTAGTGAGCCATCTTTTCTAGAGGCTCCTCTGTTATCATGCTGTTAACTGGGTTCAGATCACAAGTTGTACAGTGTGATTGGTGTGGCTGGTATGAGTCTTACCCGGGATTCAAAATCCTTCCTTATTGTGTACGCTCGTCCAGGCACAGTATCCTAACTGAGGCTTGGAGGAGGGTCATAGGGGGAGGAGCCAGTGCACACCAGATAGTCCTAAAGCTTTCTTTAGATGTGCCCAGTCTCCTGCGGAGCCGCTATTCCCCATGGTCCTTACGGAGTCCCCAGCATCCACTACGGACTACGAGAAATAGAATTATCGGTAAGTAAATTCTTATTTTTCAATACTTTGTCAAGAGTCCTCTGCAGGCAATGACTGTCTGAAGTCTGGAATCCATAGACAGGGCTGTTTCTAGACATTTCTAGACAATTTGGCTTCCAGTGTGAGCATTAACCCCCCCCCCCCCGATATTTCGAAATTGCGCCCCATTCCCCTTCCCCATAGACATAAGAAAAATTATTTTGCATGCGCCAAAGGTGCACATTCTCCCGGTGACAGGCGCCACTCTTGGGTTGCTTCACAGTATGGTTTGGGTCATTGTCCACCTGTACTGTGAAGCACCGTGCAATCAACTTTGCAGAATTCAACTGAATCTAAGCACACAGTATATCTCTAATTCTATATTTTAGAATGAATACAGCTGTTTCTATATTCTGTTACATCATCAATGAACACTAGTGACCTAGTGCCATTGGAAGTCATGCAGAAACCTGCCATTACATTGCCATCACCATGTTTTACAGAAGAGGAATCTTGAGACATTCCAAGCGCTCTACATACTTTTTTCTTTCCATTATTCTAGTACAGGTTGATGTTAGGTTTTGTCTGTCCAAAAAATACTGTTCCAGAACTGGGCTGGCTTGTTTGATATTTTTTTCCTGGCAAAGTCTAATCTGGTCTTTCTATTTTTGATGCTTATGAATGTTTTGCACCTCTTTATGGTAAACTTGGATAATAATATCCATACCTCCTTAAGAGTGTTCTTCACTTGGCTGGATGTTGTGAAGTATTTTTTATACTTTACAATGGAAAGGATCATGTGATCATCCACCCCTGTTGTCTTCCATGGACGTCCAGGCCTTTTTGTGTTGCCAAGCTCACCAGTACATTCTTTTTTCTCAACATGCACCAAACTGTTGATTTGACCACTCCTAAGGTTCCCACTAGCTCTCTGATGGATTTTTGCTTGTTATGTAGCATAAGTATGGCCTGTTTCACTTGCATTGAGAGCTCTTTTGTTCGCGTGTTGTGGGTTCACAGCAACAGCTTCCAAATGCAATTGAAACACATGAAATCAGACCTTTTGCCTGCTTAATTGATGAAGAAATAAAAATAAAAACAATAGTCAAGACCTCTCTATGAAACAACTTATGAGTCAATTGTCCTCTTACTTTTGGTCCTGTGAAAAATAGGGGACTGGCTAGATAGATAGATAGATAGATAGATAGATAGATAGATAGATAGATAGATAGAATCAGTATGATATACCGATGGTCAGTATACTGACAATGGCATCCCGATCGTCAGTATGACAAAAACAGGGAGAGCGCAAGGGGTCCCCTTGCGGGCTCAGTGGCTCGCTGCACTTACCACAGGTTCTATTCCCACTCTTAAGGTGTCGTGGACACACAGAAGTGGGAATAGCCACTGTTAGCTGGGATTCCGTCTGTCGGCATTGTCAGCGGTTGGGATCCCGGCGTATCCTAACCACCAGGATCCCAACTGCCGGCAACTCAACTGCATGCCAGATAGATTATGGGGCGTATTCAATGCCGGGCCAAACCCATCAGGTTTGATCCATTCCCATCAATGGCAATCCAAATTTCTTTAAAGTTGGATTGACATGGTTGGAAATGGGGCGAAAACCTGTCGGGTTTGACCGTGCTTCCAACAGCCAACGTGGATTCCGACAATCCACGTGGTTTCAGACAAGCCGGGAATTCCTTACTTATCAGAAAAAATCTGCCGGCCTTGAATAGGTCAGAACCCCTTCTGACCTAAACCTGTCGGAAGGTATTGAATACATCTCTCTCTCTCTGTGTCTCTCTCTCTCTCTCTCTCTCTCTCTCTCTCTATATATATATATATATATATATACCGAAACACACAATCTGCCGGCACTCAAATCACCAACCCAGCATGCTCAGGTGCCCATCCATAAGAATCCTTATCCAATTTTCAAATTAATGGCACTCAGAGGCTTTTTCAAATACAGTGCTGTAGGTATTGTCCTGACGACGGGACGTAGGTACCAAAAACGTTTGACATTTCCAATACATGTTGTTGCATTTGAAAAAGCCTCTGAGTGCCATTACTTTGAAAATTGGATATATATACTATACTATATATATATATATATATATATATATACACACAGTATATATATATATATATATATATACAGTATATATATATATATATATATACAGTGTATATATATATATATATATATATTTATTTTTTAAAACACACACACGTGTATGTACAGTATATAGTCAGTTTTTCATGTTAAGAGCAATATATAGATATATAGCTATATATAGCTATATATATATATATACAGTATATTATTATATGTGTGTAATTAATTTATATTTTATTTTATATAATACTGTTTCATGTTTGATGTTATAAGTATACTATTTATTAGAGATGAGCGCCGGAAATTTTTCGGGTTTTGTGTTTTGGTTTTGGGTTCGGTTCCGCGGCCGTGTTTTGGGTTCGACCGCGTTTTGGCAAAACCTCACCGAATTTTTTTTGTCGGATTCGGGTGTGTTTTGGATTCGGGTGTTTTTTTCAAAAAACCCTAAAAAACAGCTTAAATCATAGAATTTGGGGGTCATTTTGATCCCAAAGTATTATTAACCTCAAAAACCATAATTTACACTCATTTTCAGTCTATTCTGAATACCTCACACCTCACAATATTATTTTTAGTCCTAAAATTTGCACCGAGGTCGCTGTGTGAGTAAGATAAGCGACCCTAGTGGCCGACATAAACACCGGGCCCATCTAGGAGTGGCACTGCAGTGTCACGCAGGATGTCCCTTCCAAAAAACCCTCCCCAAACAGCACATGACGCAAAGAAAAAAAGAGGCGCAATGAGGTAGCTGACTGTGTGAGTAAGATAAGCGACCCTAGGGGCCGACACAAACACCGGGCCCATCTAGGAGTGGCACTGCAGTGTCACGCAGGATGTCCCTTCCAAAAAACCCTCCCCAAACAGCACATGACGCAAAGAAAAAAAGAGGCGCAATGAGGTAGCTGACTGTGTGAGTAAGATAAGCAACCCTAGTGGCCGACACAAACACCGGGCCCATCTAGGAGTGGCACTGCAGTGTCACGCAGGATGGCCCTTCCAAAAAACCCTCCCCAAACAGCACATGACGCAAAGAAAAAAAGAGGCGCAATGAGGTAGCTGACTGTGTGAGTAAGATAAGCGACCCTAGTGGCCGACACAAACACCGGGCCCATCTAGGAGTGGCACTGCAGTGTCACGCAGGATGGCCCTTCCAAAAAACCCTCCCCAAACAGCACATGACGCAAAGAAAAAAAGAGGCGCAATGAGGTAGCTGACTGTGTGAGTAAGATAAGCGACCCTAGTGGCCGACACAAACACCGGGCCCATCTAGGAGTGGCACTGCAGTGTCACGCAGGATGGCCCTTCCAAAAAACCCTCCCCAAACAGCACATGACGCAAAGAAAAAGAAAAGAAAAAAGAGGTGCAAGATGGAATTGTCCTTGGGCCCTCCCACCCACCCTTATGTTGTATAAACAGGACATGCACACTTTAACCAACCCATCATTTCAGTGACAGGGTCTGCCACACGACTGTGACTGATATGACGGGTTGGTTTGGACCCCCCCCAAAAAAGAAGCAATTAATCTCTCCTTGCACAAACTGGCTCTACAGAGGCAAGATGTCCACCTCATCATCATCCTCCGATATATCACCGTGTACATCCCCCTCCTCACAGATTATCAATTCGTCCCCACTGGAATCCACCATCTCAGCTCCCTGTGTACTTTGTGGAGGCAATTGCTGCTGGTCAATGTCTCCGCGGAGGAATTGATTATAATTCATTTTAATGAACATCATCTTCTCCACATTTTCTGGATGTAACCTCGTACGCCGATTGCTGACAAGGTGAGCGGCGGCACTAAACACTCTTTCGGAGTACACACTTGTGGGAGGGCAACTTAGGTAGAATAAAGCCAGTTTGTGCAAGGGCCTCCAAATTGCCTCTTTTTCCTGCCAGTATAAGTACGGACTGTGTGACGTGCCTACTTGGATGCGGTCACTCATATAATCCTCCACCATTCTTTCAATGTTGAGAGAATCATATGCAGTGACAGTAGACGACATGTCCGTAATCATTGTCAGGTCCTTCAGTCCGGACCAGATGTCAGCATCAGCAGTCGCTCCAGACTGCCCTGCATCACCGCCAGCGGGTGGGCTCGGAATTCTGAGCCTTCTCCTCGTACCCCCAGTTGCGGGAGAATGTGAAGGAGGAGATGTTGACAGGTCGCGTTCCGCTTGACTTGACAATTTTCTCACCAGCAGGTCTTTCAACCCCAGCAGACTTGTGTCTGCCGGAAAGAGAGATCCAAGGTAGGTTTTAAATCTAGGATCGAGCACGGTGGCCAAAATGTAGTGCTCTGATTTCAACAGATTGACCACCCGTGAATCCTTGTTAAGCGAATTAAGGGCTCCATCCACAAGTCCCACATGCCTAGCGGAATCGCTCCGTGTTAGCTCCTCCTTCAATGTCTCCAGCTTCTTCTGCAAAAGCCTGATGAGGGGAATGACCTGACTCAGGCTGCAGTGTCTGAACTGACTTCACGTGTGGCAAGTTCAAAGGGCATCAGAACCTTGCACAACGTTGAAATCATTCTCCACTGCACTTGAGACAGGTGCATTCCACCTCCTATATCGTGCTCAATTGTATAGGCTTGAATGGCCTTTTGCTGCTCCTCCAACCTCTGAAGCATATAGAGGGTTGAATTCCACCTCGTTACCACTTCTTGCTTCAGATGATGGCAGGGCAGGTTCAGTAGTTTTTGGTGGTGCTCCAGTCTTCTGTACGTGGTGCCTGTACGCCGAAAGTGTCCCGCAATTCTTCTGGCCACCGACAGCATCTCTTGCACGCCCCTGTCGTTTTTTTAAAAATTCTGCACCACCAAATTCAAGGTATGTGCAAAACATGGGACGTGCTGGAATTTGCCCATATTTAATGCACACACAATATTGCTGGCGTTGTCCGATGCCACAAATCCACAGGAGAGTCCAATTGGGGTAAGCCATTCTGCGATGATCTTCCTCAGTTGCCGTAAGAGGTTTTTAGCTGTGTGCGTATTCTGGAAAGCGGTGATACAAAGCGTAGCCTGCCTAGGAAAGAGTTGGCGTTTGCGAGATGCTGCTACTGGTGCCGCCGCTGCTGTTCTAGCGGCGGGAGTCCATACATCTACCCAGTGGGCTGTCACAGTCATATAGTCCTGACCCTGCCCTGCTCCACTTGTCCACATGTCCGTGGTTAAGTGGACATTGGGTACAACTGCATTTTTTAGGACACTGGTGAGTCTTTTTCTGACGTCCGTGTACATTCTCGGTATCGCCTGCCTACAGAAGTGGAACCTAGATGGTATTTGGTAACGGGGGCACACTGCCTCAATAAATTGTCTAGTTCCCTGTGAACTAACGGCGGATACCGGACGCACGTCTAACACCAACATAGTTGTCAAGGCCTCAGTTATCCGCTTTGCAGCAGGATGACTGCTGTGATATTTCATCTTCCTCGCAAAGGACTGTTGGACAGTCAATTGCTTACTGGAAGTAGTACAAGTGGGCTTACGACTTCCCCTCTGGGATGACCATCGACTCCCAGCAGCAACAACAGCAGCGCCAGCAGCAGTAGGCGTTACACGCAAGGATGCATCGGAGGAATCCCAGGCAGGAGAGGACTCGTCAGAATTGCCAGTGACATGGCCTGCAGGACTATTGGCATTCCTGGGGAAGGAGGAAATTGACACTGAGGGAGTTGGTGGGGTGGTTTGCGTGAGCTTGGTTACAAGAGGAAGGGATTTACTGGTCAGTGGACTGCTTCCGCTGTCGCCCAAAGTTTTTGAACTTGTCACTGACTTATTATGAATGCGCTGCAGGTGACGTATAAGGGAGGATGTTCCGAGGTGGTTAACGTCCTTACCCCTACTTATTACAGCTTGACAAAGGGAACACACGGCTTGACAAATGTTGTCCGCATTTCTGGTGAAATACTTCCACACCGAAGAGCTGATTTTTTTGGTATTTTCACCAGGCATGTCAACGGCCATATTCCTCCCACGGACAACAGGTGTCTCCCCGGGTGCCTGACTTAAACAAACCACCTCACCATCAGAATCCTCCTGGTCAATTTCCTCCCCAGCGCCAGCAACACCCATATCCTCCTCATCCTGGTGTACTTCAACACTGACATCTTCAATCTGACTATCAGGAACTGGACTGCGGGTGCTCCTTCCAGCACTTGCAGGGGGCGTGCAAATGGTGGAAGGCGCATGCTCTTCACGTCCAGTGTTGGGAAGGTCAGGCATCGCAACCGACACAATTGGACTCTCCTTGTGGATTTGGGATTTCGAAGAACGCACAGTTCTTTGCGGTGCTTTTGCCAGCTTGAGTCTTTTCAGTTTTCTAGCGAGAGGCTGAGTGCTTCCATCCTCATGTGAAGCTGAACCACTAGCCATGAACATAGGCCAGGGCCTCAGCCGTTCCTTGCCATTCCGTGTGGTAAATGGCATATTGGCAAGTTTACGCTTCTCCTCCGACAATTTTATTTTAGGTTTTGGAGTCCTTTTTTTACTGATATTTGGTGTTTTGGATTTGACATGCTCTGTACTATGACATTGGGCATCGGCCTTGGCAGACGACGTTGCTGGCATTTCATCGTCTCGGCCATGACTAGTGGCAGCAGCTTCAGCACGAGGTGGAAGTGGATCTTGATCTTTCCCTAATTTTGGAACCTCAACATTTTTGTTCTCCATATTTTAATAGGCACAACTAAAAGGCACCTCAGGTAAACAATGGAGATGGATGGATACTAGTATACAATTATGGATGGACTGCCGAGTGCCGACACAGAGGTAGCTACAGCCGTGGACTATTGTACTGTACTGTGTCTGCTGCTAATATAGACTGGATGATAATGAGATGTAGTATGTATGTATAAAGAAGAAAGAAAAAAAAACCACGGGTAGGTGGTATACAATTATGGATGGACTGCCGAGTGCCGACACAGAGGTAGCTACAGCAGTGGACTACCGTACTGTGTCTGCTGCTAATATAGACTGGTTGATAATGAGATGTAGTATGTATAAAGAAGAAAGAAAAAGAAAAACCACGGGTAGGTGGTATACAATTATGGACGGACTGCCGAGTGCCGACACAGAGGTAGCTACAGCCGTGGACTACCGTACTGTGTCTGCTGCTAATATAGACTGGTTGATAATGAGATGTAGTATGTATAAAGAAGAAAGAAAAGAAAAAAACCACGGGTAGGTGGTATACAATTATGGACGGACTGCCGAGTGCCGACACAGAGGTAGCTACAGCCGTGGACTACCGTACTGTACTGTGTCTGCTGCTAATATAGACTGGTTGATAAAGAGATGTAGTATGTATGTATAAAGAAGAAAGAAAAAAAAGCCACGGGTAGGTGGTATACAATTATGGATGGACTGCCGAGTGCTGACACAGAGGTAGCTACAGCCGTGGACTACTGTACTGTGTCTGCTGCTAATATAGACTGGTTGATAAAGAGATGTAGTATGTATGTATAAAGAAGAAAGAAAAAAAAAACACGGGTAGGTGGTATACAATTATGGACGGACTGCCGAGTGCCGACACAGAGGTAGCTACAGCCGTGGACTACCGTACTGTACTGTGTCTGCTGCTAATATAGACTGGTTGATAAAGAGATGTAGTATGTATGTATAAAGAAGAAAGAAAAAAAAACCACGGGTAGGTGGTATACAATTATGGATGGACTGCCGAGTGCCGACACAGAGGTAGCTACAGCCGTGGACTACTGTACTGTGTCTGCTGCTAATATAGACTGGTTGATAAAGAGATGTAGTATGTATGTATAAAGAAGAAAGAAAAAAAAAACACGGGTAGGTGGTATACAATTATGGACGGACTGCCGAGTGCCGACACAGAGGTAGCTACAGCCATGGACTACCGTACTGTACTGTGTCTGCTGCTAATATAGACTGGTTGATAAAGAGATGTAGTATGTATGTATAAAGAAGAAAGAAAAAAAAACCACGGGTAGGTGGTATACAATTATGGATGGACTGCCGAGTGCCGACACAGAGGTAGCTACAGCCGTGGACTACTGTACTGTGTCTGCTGCTAATATAGACTGGTTGATAAAGAGATGTAGTATGTATGTATAAAGAAGAAAGAAAAAAAAACCACGGGTAGGTGGTATACAATTATGGATGGACTGCCGAGTGCCGACACAGAGGTAGCTACAGCCGTGAACTACCGTACTGTGTCTGCTGCGACTGGATGATAAATAATGATATAAAAAATATATATATATATCACTACTGCAGCCGGACAGGTATATATTATATAATGACGGACCTGCTGGACACTGTCTGTCAGCAGAATGAGTTTTTTATAGAATAAAAAAAAAAACACCACACAAGTCACACGACGAGTGTTTAACTTTTTCAGGCAATCACAATATAGTATACTACTAACTATACTGGTGGTCAGTGTGGTCAGGTCACTGGTCAGTCACACTGGCAGTGGCACTCCTGCAGCAAAAGTGTGCACTGTTTAATTTTAATAATATGTACTCCTGGCTCCTGCTATAACCTATAACTGGCACTGCTCCCCAGTCTCCCCCACAATTATAAGCTGTGTGAGCACAGTCAGATATATACATAGATGATGCAGCACACTGGGCTGAGCAGTGCACACAGATATGGTATGTGACTGAGTCACTGTGTATCGTTTTTTTCAGGCAGAGAACGGATTATATTAAATAAAACTGCACTGTCTGGTGGTCACTGTGGTCAGTCACTACTAAACTCTGCACTCTCTACAGTACTCCTAAGCTCCAGTAAATCAAGTGTCTCTGTCTCAAATCAATCTCACTCTCTCTCTTCTAATCTAAATGGAGAGGACGCCAGCCACGTCCTCTCCCTATCAATCTCAATGCACGTGTGAAAATGGCGGCGACGCGCGGCTCCTTATATAGAATCCGAGTCTCGCGAGAATCCGACAGCGTCATGATGACGTTCGGGCGCGCTCGGGTTAACCGAGCAAGGCGGGAAGATCCGAGTCGCTCGGACCCGTGAAAAAAACCATGAAGTTCGGGCGGGTTCGGATTCCGAGGAACCGAACCCGCTCATCTCTACTATTTATGTTATTTAAGCGATGGCCCTGAATGTATTAATGCGTGCTTTAAATTTCAGTGTTTCTCTCCCTCTCTGGATTAACCTCTACACCCAAGCATTATTCCCATTTCCCTTCACAAAATTATAATGTTCCCTACCGTCTCATTCTAATTCCCGTCTTGTCGTATTCGTGCCATGCGTTATGTCCTCATAAATGCATCCCTTAAACATCTCATATCATTGTCAACTGCTATCATACCCTACCTTTGTGTGTAAGTTCCTCTTTATCAAGCTCCTCTCAATAACTTACCCATTTATTAATACCAGTTTCCTACCACAGAACTCAGTGGAGATTCACTTTCTGTTCATGTTATACTGTATAGTATTTACTGTAGAACAGGGCTGAGCTGTGTGCTAGGTGTGGGCTATGATCAAACTCCAGTCCCATCTGAAAGCAGAACTCAGTGTAGTGGTGCAGGACCTTTATCTTTGCCTCCTATGCACCAACTATTAGAATTTAAAAATATTCTATATTCCGCAGGAATGATTATTTAAGTAACGTCCAAATTATCTCAGCTGTACATATGTGAATCACATGTAAAGTAATGAAAGTGCTTTTCTTGACACCTTGAGTAATACTCAAGCATAGCTTAACTCCTTCAGTGGAAAAGACGATTGAGGCATAAATCTAAAAAGTGAATTGCTCCAGTGCCTAAAGTTGAGTACACACCACAGTGACCCACCGATTGACCACCCAACCCACCGACCAAGTTATACACACTTACCAATAGGCATCTCAATATGTCTGCCCAGAACTTACAACTGGGCAGGAATTTAAATTTGCCTGACTAGTTGTGATGTCATTGTCAGTGGTTCCTGCTTCCACATAATGGGTCAATCGGTGGGCCGCCCATACACATATGCAGATGAACTGATATATCTGCATGATATATCACCATGATATATTCACAGATATGTTGGCTTACCACACATGCAGCAGCATTAATGATAAATCATTAGTTGACTGTACGAATGATATATCAAATAAGGGGTCATTCAGATCTTATCACAGCAGCAAATTTGTTAGCTAATGTACAAAACCATGTGCACTGCAGGGGAGGCAGATATAACATTTGCAGAGAGAGTTAGATTTGGGTGGGTTATGTTGCAGAGAAAATACTGGCTGCTTTATTTTTACACTGCAATTTAGATTTCAGTTTGAACACACCCCACCCAAATCTAACTCTCTCTGCACAAGTTACATCTGCCCCCCCTGCAGTGCACATGGTTTTGCCCATTTGCTAACAAATTTGCTGCTGAGATCAGATCTGTGGAGGTAGTTCAGACCTGATCACTTTGGTGTGTTTTTTGCATCCCTGCGATTAGGTAGTCGCTGCCTACAGGGGGGGGTGGGGGGTATTAGCTGTGTGCAGATGTGCGATCACACTTGTAGCAGAACTGCACTAACATCAGTTTGTGCAGTTTCTGCTCAACTGAGGACTTACTCAGCCGCTGCGATGATCAGGGCCGGAGCTGACGTCAGAAACCCTCCCTCCAAACGCCTGGTCCCTCCTGCATTTTCCCGGAAACGCCTCTAAAACGGTCAGTTGCCACTCACAAATGGCCTCTTCCTGTCAGTCGCCTTGCGATCGCCCGTGCGATTGCTTTTTTCACACGATCCTGTCGTCCGACGCACCGGAGGATTGTGAAAACACACAGCAGCTATCAGGTCTGAATTACCCCCTGAAGTAGGCCCATAGTGTGTACCCTGCCAGCATTTAAGGTTTATGTTACAGATGTCACCTATGGTAACTAATTTGCTTTCAGCATAGATAATTACCTATATATTTTTTATGTATATTTTACTTTATTGAGCAAAGTACCCCTAAAGGCCTTACCAACTTTGCAGCATGTAAGGGAATGATCCCTGTCAATACCACAGATTTCCATGTATCATACTGAGTGGAGCAAAGGTTAACACAGTCCACACCACGTGTAGATGCTAAGATTCCCACAGAATCATGTATTCTTATCGGACTACACTCTATACTAAACCAACATGTCTGCTAAAAGTTTTACCAGATAGCTAGATAGATAGATAGATAGATAGATAGATAGATAGATAGATAGATAGATAGATAATAGTCATGATCAATCCGGCACTCAGTTCAATGTTTCCAGCTTGCAGTGTGCCTTTGCTATAATAGCATATATCCATGAAGGATAAAAAAGAAATACCACGCACAGCACTGCTGATAAAAGTCCAATTGTATTATATGCAAATTACAGCATGATAATACAGGTTGAGTATCCCATATCCATATATTCCGAAATACGGAATATTCCGAAATACGGACTTTTTTGAGTGAGAGTGAGATAGTGAAACCTTTGTTTTTTGATGTCTCAATGTACACAAACTTTGTTTAATACACAAAGTTATTAAAAATATTGTATTAAATGACCTTCAGGCTGTGTGTATAAGCTGTATATGAAACATAAATGAATTGTGTGAATGTAGACACACTTTGCTTAATGCACAAAGTTATAAAAAATATTGGCTAAAATGACCTTCAGGCTGTGTGTATAAGGTGTATATGAAACATAAATGCGTTCTGTGCTTAGATTTAGGTCCCATCACCATGATATCTCACTATGGTATGCAATTATTCCAAAATACGGAAAAATCCCATATCCAAAGTACCTCTGGGCCCAAGCATTTTGGATAAGGGAGACTCAACCTGTATATACCACTCACTGACTCATCACTAAATTCTCTTACTTCCCGATATGTTAGTTAGCTGAAATGTCACATACTGTAGGTATTCTGCAGGTGGGAAATAGGAAAACGACATAATTAGAATTTTAATAAACCTCCCCTAGGGTGTTAACATAATGCCATCATTACCGATGTGTGGCTTGCATTGCGTGAACGATAACGCCCAAACGGACAATCGGATCACAATTTGAATTGTACCGCCAGTGGGTAGAACTGAATAAACTACACAAATGGTCCTGTCACTTTTTACCGTATCGGCTACAGGTGCACCTCAGGTAATGCTAAAACCTTGGATTAATATTTACTTCATTAAGACGTCTTAAATTTACATCTCTATAGATTTACCAAATTTTGAACACATTTCTATTTACAACCGTAAAAATCAGAAACTCCTGTGTGAAGAACAGGTGGGATAGCTAGTATATATTAAAATAACTTCCGACAACCCATTGGCAATAGGCCCCCAGTGGTCTTAAAATTTAAAAATAGAACCCACTACCTACCAAAAAAGAATCCATCTTTTGTTACCCCCACTGTTTAAATAGCCTCTTTTTTTGCACACACACACCCCCATCCTGTGACCCATACATTTTTTATTATTATTATTATTATTATTATTATTATTATTTTACCCCCCAGCATCAATTACCACCCCACATTGTTCTTGATACCCCCTGGGTGTTCCCCCCACCCCCATAGGCATACACCCCCCATCCCCTACATGCATAGCACAGCGGAGCATGTGTCAGGGGGGACTGTTGATTACATAGTTACATAGTTACATAGTTAGTGAGGTTGAAAAGAGGCAAAATGCCCATCTGGTTCAACCTGTATTCTGTGTTAAGATGTTCATATTATAATGCACCTGCTGAAGTAATGGTTTAGTACCAATTGACAATTATGATTGTTACCACTCCCAGATATTAATGTCACTATGTTAAAAGCTATAACCCTGGATACTTTTTCCAGTTAAAAATGTGTCCAGTCCGTTCTTAAATGCATTTAAAGAGTCTGCCGTTATTACCTTTTCTGGCAGGTAGTTCCAAATCTTTATTGCCCTTACCGTGAAGAACCCTTTCCTACGTTGTGTTCATAATTTCTTCTCCTCTAGCCTCAGCGACTGCCCAAGTGTCCTATACAAAGTTGTTTTAATAAACAAATCCCCTGCTAACTCCTTGTAATGACCCTTTACATATTTGAAGATATTAATAATGTCTCCTCTTAGACGCCTCTTTTCTTGCGTATACATATTTAACCTAGTAAGCCTTTCCTCGTACTCCAGTGTTTCTAATCCTTTAATCAATTTAGTAGCTCGCCTTTGAACTCTTTCTAGTTCTCCGATATCTTTTTTATAATATGGTGCCCAAAACTGAACACAATATTCAAGATGTGGACGTACCAATGATTTGTACAGTGGCAGGATTACATCCTCATCCCTTTTCTCAATGCCCGGCACTTTACTTGCCTTTTTTGCTACATTTTGACATTGTGTACTGTTATCAAGCCTATTATCTATGAGCACGCCCAAATCTTTTCCCACCACAGTTACCCCTATATTTTCCCCATTAAGAGTATAGAATGCATGTGTGTTTTTTGTCCCAAAATGTGTAACTTTGAATTTCTCTATATTGAACCTCATTCCCCATTTAGACGCCTAGGTTTCAAGTTCAAATAAGTCATTCTGTAGAGACTCCACATCGCTTTCTGACTTAATTACCTTGCACAGTTTAGTATCATCGGCAATGTTTGACACTGTGCTTTCCAGGCCTATTCCTATATCATTAATAAATATATTGAATAGTAGTGGGCCAAGTACGGACCCTTGTGGTATTCTGCTGACTACTGGTGCCCAGCTGGAGAACATTCCATTGACCACTACTCGTTGTATCCAGCCAATTACATATCCATGTACAAATAGTATATCCTAGGCCAAGTTCCCTTATTTTGATGATCAGTCTCCTGTGAGGCATTGTATCAAAGGCTTTTGCAAAATCTAAATGCACAACATCCACTGATTTTCCCTGGTCAAGATTCTGGCTCCCTTCCTCGTAGAAGCTAATTAAGTTATTTTGACATGATCTGCCCCTTACAAACCCATGCTGAAGTTTGCTAATAATCTTATTAACCTGCAGATAATCCTCTATGCTAACCCTCAAAATACCTTCCAATATTTTACCCACTATAGAGGTTAAACTAAATGGTCTATAGTTACCAGGATTATTTTTAGTTCCCTTTTTAAATAAAGGCACTACCTCAGCTATGCGCCAATCCTTTGGTATCATGCCTGATGGAATTGAACTATGGAAAATCAAGTATAGTGGTTTTGCTAGCTGTGACCTAAGCTCCATAATAACCCTCGGATGAAAATCATCTGGGCCTGGTGATTTATTCATCTTTATGTTGATTAGTCTCTCCAGGACTACTTCCTCACTTAAACAAGCATTAAGCCAAGAGTCATTACCTTCACTATCATTATGCACTCACCACCTGAGCCTCCCTGGTGAATACTGAAGGGAAAATATTGTTCAGTATTTCACCTTTTATTTTATCATTGTTTATTAAAGCTCCCAAATCATCTTTTAATGGGCCTACGTTCTTCTTCTTTAACTGTTTATGTATTTATAAAACTTTTTGGGATTGGTTTTACTCTCTATAGCGATTTGCTTTCCGTTTACAATTTTAGTTGCCTTTATTACTTAATTGCATTTTTTATTGCATTCTTTATAATGCTGGAATGACTTCTCCCTTTCATTAGATTTAAATATTTTGAAAGCACGCCTCTTTTTAGCCATTGCTTCTTTGACCTCCTTATTAAGCCACATAGGCTTATGTTTAGTACTCCTTCGTTTACTGCTCATGGGAATGAATTTGTGAATATTGCTATCAAGCAACCCTTTTAAAGCCACCCACATTTCCGATGTGTTTTACCATGAAACAAAACTTCCCAGTCAATGTCACTTAGTGCCTGTCTCAGCATATTGAAGTTAGATTTTCTAAAGTTAAATGTTTTAGTTGTCCCCTTATAGCTATGGTTCTTGAAACTGATATTGAATGTGATCATATAGCGATCACTGTTTCCCAAGGTCTCCCCAACTTTAGTGTTTGATATAATGTCCACAGTATTGGTAATAACTAGGTCCAGAATAGTTTTTCCTCTAGTTGGGTCCTCAACTAATTGAGACAAGTATTGATCCTTTAATGTATTTAAGAATCTGCTGCTCCTAGTTTTTACACATGAATCGTTACTCTAATTTATATCCGGATAGTTAAAATCCCCTAATACTAGAATGTCCCCCATTCCCGCAGCTTTTTCAATTTGCAGTAAGAGTTGTTCTTAATCATGTACGCTAATATCTGGTTGCTTGTAGCATGTGCCAATAATTAGTTTCTTTGCTTCTGTGCCCCCACTTGTGATCTCAACCCATAGTGATTCCACGTTATCTCCAGTCCCCTCGTAAATACTATCTATTAAGTTTGGTTTTAGAGATGGTTTAACAAAGAGACATACCCCTCCTCCCCTTTTGGTAGCCCTATCCCTCCTGAAAAGAGAATATCCCTCCAAATTTGCAACCCAGTCGTGAAAGTCATCCCACCATGTTACTGTAATATCTATAATATCATACTGAGATTCTGATACAAGCCATTCCAATTCCCCCATTTTAACTGATAGGCTTCTTGCATTCACAAGCATACATTTTAGCTTAGCATCTCCCTTGCCTGCTGATCTTTCGCTCCCCCCTGCTCCAGCCCCAAAATTGATCACTACCCCCATCCTTACTGTTCTCACTGTTTGATCTGTAGCTTCTAGCTAAACCCTCCCCCCAGGCTCCTAGTTTAAAATCTCCTCCAACCTTCTAACCATCCTGCCCCCCAGCACTGCAGCCCCCTTCTCATTCAGGTACAATCCATCGTGACAAAAAAAGATGGCGCCTGACTGAGAAGTCCGCCCAGTGTTCCAAGAACACAAATCCTTCCTTCCTACGCCAGTCTCTAAGCCACACATATACCTCCCTAATCTACCTCTGCTTCCCTGGGCTAGCGCATGGCACTGGTAATATTTAGGAGAATATTACCCTAGATGTCCTTGCCTTAACTTTCTTGCTTAATTCCCTATAGTCATTCTTAGGGACATCCCACCTACCACTAACTTTTTCATTGGTGCCGACATGCACCAAGACCGCCAGGTCTTTACCAGCCCCTCCCAACAATCTATCTACCCGGTCTGCGATGTGCCATACCCGAGCACCCAGAAGACAACAGACTGTACGGCGATCATGGTCTTGGTAGCAGATTGCCCTGTCTGTCCTCCTGATAATAGAATACCCTACCACCACAATCTGACTAGGTACCTCAGTAACTTGTTTCCCATAAGCAAGGGGGACTGCTCTTCTGGTTGCTAGAGGGGACAGTCTCCTCTGGTTCCATCATTTCCTCACTGCCATCCTCAGAATCTTCATCCAATCCGGCGAATTTGTTGGGGTTTGGCAGATTGGAGATGTCCTATGTCCCCCTCCCCCTCGTTTTCTTCCTTCTAACCGTGACCCAGCTCTCTACCTATTCATCCTCGTCTACCAGTGATCCCCTCTGCAACTCCTCCACCGTTCTATTTAAACTTTGCTCGAGATTGTGAATACTCCTCAGTCGTGTAACGGTCCGCTCTAGATCAGTTACCTGGGCTTCCAGGGTGGCCGTTCGCTCACATCTCATACAGATGTACCCACACTCGGACTGTTGCTCCAGGTGCACATAAATCATGCATGACATGCACTGAGACTCTCAATCATGGCCCCACCCATTTTTTATTAGTGCTAACTCCCTGTTACCTTTAGAAATGAAAAAGAGGGGGACAACTATGTACTGTATAAGAACAATATATAAGGGACAATAAAGGACAATAAATAAATAAAGGACAAAAAGTATAAAAATATAGGACAAAAAGTATAAATTTTAGTCCACCCTCCTGCAGCTGATCTCTGTACATGCAAATGCAGATATCAGCTAAAATATACTGGGTGCGGAACCAAGTTCCCCTTCCTGCACTATGCTTCCCACAGCATGTGCTCCACAATGCTGGCTGCATGGCATTCTGGGGTGTGATTCTGGAAGTGATGTCAGCAGTCAGAGATCTAGGGAGTTAGAGGAGATCCTCATCTACACAATAGGGAACACAGCAGACAGGTAACGTACTCCTGGCTCCGGCCACATGGGGAGGTCATTCCGAGTTGATCGCTCGCTAGCAACTTTTTGCTGTGCTGCGATCAGATAGTCGCCGCCTATGGGGAGTATATTTTCACTTTGCAAGTGTGCAAACGCTTTTGCAGCTGACGGCATAAAAAAAGTTTGTTGAAGTTTCTGAGTAGCTCTGGACTTACTCAGCCGCTGCGATTACTTCAGACTTTTTGGTCCCGGAATTTACGTCAGACACCCGCTCTGCAAACGCTAGGACACGCCTGCGTTTTTCCAAACACTCCAAGAAAACGGTCAGTTGACACCGATAAATGCCCTCTTTCTGTCAATCACCTTGCAATCGGCTGTGTGAATGGATTCTTCGTTAAATCTATCGCCCAGCACCAATCCTCTTTGTACTCGTACGATGCGCCTGCACTTTGTGGTGCACACGCATGTGCAGTTTTGCAAATTTGAACCTGATCACAGCGCTGCAAAAAGTTGCTAGCGAGCGATCAACTCGGAATGACCCCCAACATGCTCTTAAGCCAGGCAAGTGATTAAATGGAATTAGCCATTGTAGCCTAAGGGCTACATTTAGGGGGTAGTTCTGAGTTGATCGCAGCAGCAAGTTTGTTAGCAGTTGGGCATAACCATGAGCACTGCAGGTGGGGCAGATGTAGCATGTGCAGAGAGAGTTAGATTTGGGTGGGTTATATTGTTTCTGTGCAGGGTAAATACTGGCTGCTTTATTTTTACACTGCAATTTAGATTTCAGTTTGAACACACCCCACCCAAATCTAACTCTCTCTGCACATGTTACATATGCCCCACCTGCAGTGCACATGGGCCCTCATTCCGAGTTGTTCGCTCGCTAGCTGCTTTTAGCAGCATTGCACACGCTAAGCCGCCGCCTACTGGGAGTGAATCTTAGCTTTGCAGAATTGTGAACGAAAGATTCGCATAATTGCGAATAGAAATTTCTTTGCAGTTTCTGAGTAGCTCAGTACTTACTCTGCCACTGCGATCAGTTCAGTCAGTTTCGTTCCTGGTTTGACGTCACAAACACACCCAGCGTTCACTCAGACACTCCCGTGTTTCTTCAGACACTCCCGCGTTTTTTCCAGAAACGCCAGCGTTTTTTTGCACACGCCCAGAAAACGACCAGTTTCCGCCCAAAAACACCCACTTCCTGTCAATCACACTCTGATCACCAGAACGATGAAAAGACCTCGTTATGCCGTGAGTAAAATACCTAACTTTTGTGTAAAATAACTAAGCGCATGCGCTCTGCGAACCTTGCGCATGCGCAGTAAGCGACTTATCGCAATATAGCGAAACTCGGCAACGAGCGAACAACTCGGAATGAGGGCCATGGTTTTGCTCAACTGCTAACAAATTTGCTGCTGCGATCAATTTGGAATGAGGGCCTTAGGCA